>NC_088387.1:22002500-22627500 GCF_037993035.2 Macaca fascicularis
CATATCATTAGGTGCAGAAAAATCATTTGTCAAAATCCAATACCTATTCATGACTTTCAAAAATTAGAAAATTTAAAACACAATAGCTGTTCATAGCAGAATTTATTCACAAAACTAAAAAATGAAAATGAGGCTGCCGCCAAACTAAGTTTTTGAGTGGCACATTTGTTAGCTAAGCAAGAGAAGCTACTTACCCATGGTAAGTTAATTAATTCATATTTGATTGTAGCAGCTAAACACTGTGTCCAGAGAATATAAAATTGCTTAGGACTATTGGCTTTCCGTAAGTTTACAGATCATAGTTCAGGCAAAAGCACTGTGTTCAGGGAAGGTAAATCCATATCCAGAGTAGCTATCTATTCTAGTAGGAATGAAATGCTGTTTCTTACATTATGGAAGTGGTCTAATGTAATCAACCTGCCACCAGGTAGCTGCTTGTCACCCAGGGGAGTGGTGCCATATTAGAGAATTAGTGTAGGTCTCTGCATCTGACAAATTGGACACTCAGCTGTGGCCACAGCCAGATCAGCTGTAGGGAATAAAAGTCCATTTCACCGAGGCCATGCATAAGCTCCATCCCTGCCACTGTGATCACTTTGTTCATGAGTCCATTGGGCAATGACTGGGCATTTTGCTGCCATTCTTATTACCATTATATGACCAAGCCATTCAGTGAAGATACACAAAGATAACACCATGTTTCTTTGAAGGGTGGGTAACTCACACATACATCATTGTCCAAGGCCATAGGTCTCTTTAATTTCCAGTAAACCAAATGGGCTATACCTTATTCTTATTTTGGAAACTTCCATATTCCATGCTTTTGCTGCCATTTGATCTTATTTCCCACAGCTCATCAGCATGAAGCCTCTGACTACTGATGCCACAGCGATTATCTTCTAAAAATCACCATTGCTTCCTCCAACTCAAGACGATAACCCTGGAATTAGAGTCTGGGTCAGGATAAACCTAAAACTCTGGATCAGGTGAGGCTGCTGAGGATGAGTTTTCTCTAAGGCAGGATGAAGACCAAGAATATCCCCAGGATATCACCTGGAGAATTACTGTGATTTGCATAGGGCATAAGGAGGAAGGGAAATTGGAGATAGAGTCAAAGCCAGTTATGCTATCAATGTAGTCAGGCCAGGGAAGCCCCAAGCCCTCAAGTGGAGGCTGCAAATACAGCAAACTTGTGTCTGCTACTCAGAGTCGAAAGCCTGTCTGTGCACAGTGGTCCTGGTACCATCTGTGTCAGTGATGGCTCAGGGGTCAGCTTTTACATATGTAAGTATTTCTTGAAGCATTTTAAAATCTTACAAAAGAAAATTCTAAGGGTCAGACTGAGAGAAAGACTTAATTCAATATCTCACTGGTATCAGTAAGATCTAATTTGCATCACTAAGATCTAATATGACTTAGACAGTGTCCTTCCTCTGCACTCTGTCTACCTTTGTACCAGTTACATATTAAGGGAAACTTTAGTCTGGATGCCCATAGATCCCATAATTATGTACTTCCTTTTATGTTCTGTGTTCATTCCTCGCATTCCATCAGGAATCTGACATTCTCTCCATGTAGTCAAGCTTAGATAATGACCATCCATTGACAGGTCATTGCAGCCAAGGAGATGGTTTCTCTGAGAGGCTCATCACTGTCCTGCATTTATTCCCTGGGTTGAAATCAGCATTTCCAAAGCCAAACAGTCTACCAAACAGCAATTGAACGTTTTAAAATAGTAAATAGATATGTTGGAGGAGAAAACACAAACGTCCATACTTCTACTTGTCGTAGAACTCTGAGTTACAGATTACAGAAAAAAACACAGCAGTAACTTTAATGAGAAGTTATAGCAAACCCAAGGAATATAACAGGGGAAAGCTCCTTTTCTCTTATCTAGCCCAGGAAAAAAAAATACATAAAAAAATAAATTTTAAAAAAGGAAGGTTAAAACAGAAATAAAGTGATCTGCACTGCAAATAAATAAGAAACGTTAAAAAACCCTCTGCTAAAACTGAGTCTACTTCATTTTTATATATTGTGTCAAAACATTGATTCTTGTCACTGACCTGTGTGCTGGGCTGTTTCATGCTATAGGAAAATTATGCCTTAAAAAATCAGTATCCTTAATCATGAGGTAATTTGCATATCAGGCAATTAATGAGACTGCAATTGACTCTTTTTTCAGAAAACACAAGTGTTCAGCTACACCAACTTGCTCCCTCTTCCTCTGATTGTCCATTCTGAGAGATGAGGGTACGCTAAGTGGGCCCAGATGCCCACTGTCCCACCTGCCCTGGGTAATTCCATTGCTGCAAGGGAGGAACTCGGGGAGCAGGGGAGGAGCCACAGAGAAATGTTATGTGTTTATTATCCGTCCCTCCCATTACAATGTTTGCTCTATGCAGCTGGGGCTCTGTGTAATTTGTTCAAACTCCCCCCTGCCTAGAAGAGTTCATGATACTGCTAATTGTGTAAGTTTATGTTTTGGTGGAAAGGGGTGGGAATAAATGAGGAACCGCTCTATCACAACTTGAAAGCTGAAGCTATTTCGCCAATTTCCCCCCAGGAGGAGCTGTGGCACCTTAGGTCTGCTGGTGACAGGAATCTAGGAAGACTCTAAGATGTTATTTGAGAAATTAGTTGGCCTAAATAGCAGTGACAAGGAGAATTCATATGTATTGGATAACTGATTTTTCAGGTAGTGTTTGTGATGAGGGAAGTATCAGAGGTCTAATTTGGATGTATTTGCCTTTGAGTTGTGCCTTTGAGTTGTCTGAGAAGAATTTAAAATATACAATTAAAATTAAAAAGAGTATCTGAGATAGAGGTATAAATCTGTGCATTGTACCCTCACTATATCCAGTGACACACATGCAGTCCATGCACTGACACCATATTAATGTTTCAGTTAAGTTTTGAAATTACATCCTCACAAACATATATAGTCTATTTCAAAAGTGATTTATTCTTTCAACTTGACTGCATCTTATTTGCAAGAATATAGTGTGTGTAAAAAATATTTTCCATTAGGAAACTTTGCTAAACTTTATTAAAAATTATAGTCTTAAGTTGATTCCTGGGCAGTCGTAGCCATATAATAATATTTCTAGGGTAATAGTATTTTGGTCTCCTCTTTCCATTGTCTTCAGAGCTCACTGCACAGACGCTTTTGCTCCCTTCCTCTCTAATGCTTTGCATAGGCTTCTCGGGCACCAGGCTGGCTTCTCAGAGCTCTATTCATGGAGTTTCTCGGAGATGGGGCCTGGGGGCATCAGAAGAGTGAATTTAACAAGATGGAGTCGCAGTCCAAATTTCTCATCTTCCTGGTATCTGAATCTCAGGTGAAGGTTTAAATGACTGTCCTTTTAGAAAATTGGAAACGTGATTCTGACATGTAGAGTGAAAAATTTCATCTGAAAACAGTCTGATTACTTATGATTAAAAATATATTTTACATGTACATTTTAATATCTTTGTGATAGAACGTGTAGTCACTGTCTATTCCCGATTGCAGGTGCCTGTGGGGATATCAGGCTGACCCAGTCTCCAGGCTTGCGGGCTGTGTCTCCAGGAGAGATGGTCATCATCAACTGCAAGTCCAGTCAGAGTCTTTTAAACACGTTTGACAATAAGAACTACTTCGCCTGGCACTAGCAGAAACCAGGACAGGCACCTAAGATGCTCATCTCCTGGGCATCTACCCAGGCACCCGGGGTCCCTGACCAGTTCATTGGCAGCAGGTCTGAGACAGATTACACTCTCACCTTCAGTAGCCTCCAGGCTGGAGATGTGGCAGTTTATTACTGTCAGCACTATTATAGCACTTCTCCCATAGTGCTTCAGACTCAAACACAAGCCTCCTTTCCAGGCCATGGGTCAGTGGATCTTTGCTGCAGCTGCTGCCTCCTTTCTGTTCAGCCCTATTTCTCCCCTATTTGTATGAGAAGCCTTCTCCTAATTTAATCATGGGAGTATATGCACGTTTCAAGAGAAGATTGAGAAGGTTATCCTGTTCTGAGTCTCTTGTACATGGAAGTCATCCCATGAACACTCTGTAATGATCTATCATGGTCCCTTCTCTACTTCGTTCCAGGTTTTCTTTCCATCACCTGATTCTGCGTTGTCCTGACAGATGTATTTGTACGCTGAGCCCATCCAGCCTTCATATGCATCTCGTGATGTAGAGATAGCTGGCTTCACACCCTGATTCATTCAACATCTCCTCTTTGTGTCTGATGACACTGAACTTTCCATTTTGTTCCTTTGCTGTGTCACCTTGCTCGTATCACTCACTCACCTTGGGAGCCTCCCCGGGTTCAATCCTCAGTACCTTACTATCAAGAACTTCTTCATCAGACCTTAGGCTGTTTCTCTAGCCTATATACTCTCCAACAAGTCTCTTCTAGTAAGTGCCTCCTGGTCTGACTTTCTGCATTTACACCTTGTGGGCTTTGTTTCAAAACTGGATTCTTTCCTCCTTCCTGTTCCTCTGGGACATAACTATTTTCTAATTTCCATTCTGGTGTTCTACTTCCTCCTTATAGGCTTTCTTTCGATATAAGTATAGCGCATGGTGCTCTTCGTTCCTCCAGAAGCCACCAGTGTTAACTCTGTAAATGTGTGCAACCATCTCAATAACTTGATCCATCAACCATAGGTCACTTACGAACTAGAAATTTAAATCCAATTGGAAGTATTCCGTTCTTACCTTGTCTGACTTCACTTTCACGTTTGCACACATAATCATTGTTATTTGTTGTAGATTCACCATGTGTAGTGCACTGTTCTAGATAACTAAACATGTTAAAATTGTGGTGGACAATACTGTGATTCTTCTGTCTTTTAAAAATATCGTGCAAATGTTGTCTTCAAAAGCATGTCTGCTGTTATTTTAGGCAACAGAAGAGTCACCTAGGGTATTGTTAAAATGCAGATTTCCCCTCCGCAATTTGGAAATGCTGATCTTTTAAGATGAGTTGATATCTGGAGAAAACATATTTTCACAAGCTTCGCACGATTCTGAAGCTTAGCCAAGCTTAGAAAGCGCTAGTTACTAATAAATAAGGAGGGTTATGAAAGAAGACACATATGAGTTCATAGGATTCCAGACATATTTTTGGTTTGAAAAAAAAAAGGGTCAAGTTATTTTCTGTGCCTCAGTTCACTTGTATGCAAAACAATGTCAGGCACTATTTCTCAGAATATGAAAATGATTAAATAAGACACCATATGAATATACTGTTTTTTAAAATCTCTACCAAATAGTACATATTCAGCAAAGTTGAATCTCTTTTAGTGCTTACCAATGTTCTACATTTGCAACTCTGTTTCCTCGTCTTATGTCATAATTTATTCCATTTTCTTTCTCTACTTCTCTAATTGCTACTTTTTCTTTTTTAATCTGTTATTACAGTGAATTTCATTGATTGCTTTTCAAATACAAATCAGCCCTACATTCTTGGGATAAATTCTATTTGGTTGTGATGCATTATTCCATTCTATTTAGTGATGGATTATTTTTGAAACTATTTTGTCAAAGGGTTTTGCAACTATGATTATGAGAAATATTAGTCTATGGTTTTCCTTTTTTATTTTGCTTTTTTAAAATAATTTCAACTTTTATTTTAGATTCAGGGGGTACATGTGCAAGTTTGTTACATAGGTTTACCATGTAACACTGGGGTTTGTAGTACAAATAATCCCATCACCCAGGTGGTACACATACTACTCAATAGGCAGCTTTTCAGTTCTCTCCCTTCTCCTTCTCCCCCCATCTAGCAGTTCCCAGTGTCCATTGTTCTCATCTTTATGTCCATGTGTACCCAATGTTTAGCTCCCACTTATAAGTAAGAACATGTGGTATTTGGTTTTCTGTTCTTGCTTCATTCACTTAGAATAATGGCCTCCAGCTGAATCCGTGTTGCTGAAAAGGACATGATTTTATTCTTTTCCATGGCTGTATAGTATTCCGTGGTGTATATGCACCACAGTTTCATTATCCAATTCATCATTGATGGGCAACTTGGTTGATCCATGTTTTTATTATTGTGAATAGTGACACAATAAACACATGAGTGCATGTGTCTTTTTTATAGAACAATTTATTTTCTTTTGGATATATATCAAGTAATGGGCTTGCTGGGTCAAATGATTTAAGATTTTTCAGAAGTCTCCAAACTGCTTTTCACAGTGGCTGAACTAGTTTACATTTCCACCAACAGTGCATAAGCATTCTGTTTTCTCCACAGCCTCACCAGAATCTGTTATTTACTGACTTTTTAACAATAACCATTCTTACTGGAGTGAGATGATGTCTCATTGCAGATTTCATTTGCATCTCTCTGTGGTTAATGATGCAAAGCATTTTTTCGTGTTTTTTGGCCACTTGTCTGTGTTCTTTTGAAAAGTTTCTATTCATGTCTTTTGCCCACTTTTTAATGGGGTTATTTGTGTTTTGCTTGTTAAGTCATTTAAATTCCTTATAGATTATGGAGATTAGGCCTCTGTCAGTTGCATAGTTTGTGAGCATTTTCTCCCATTCTATAGGCTGTCTGTTTACTTTGTTGATAGTTTCTTTGATTTTCAGAAACTCTTTGGTTTAATTAGGTCCCATTTGTCCATTTTTGTTTTTGTTGCAATTACTTTTGGTTACTTTGCCATGAAATCTTTGTGAAGCCCTGTGTCCAGAATGGTATTTCCTATGCTTTCTTTTAGGATTTTTACAGTTTGAGGTCTCCCATTTAAATTTTTAATCCACCTTGAGTTAATTTTTGCATATGATGAAATGTAGGAGACCAGTTTTATTCTTCTGCATATGGCTACTCAGTTACTCTAGCACCATTTATTAAATAGGGAGCACTTTCCCATGGTTTTTTTTTTATTTTATTTATTTATTTTTTTGAGATGGGGTCTCATTCTGTCACCCAGGCTAGAGTACAGTGGCATGATCTCGGCTCACTGCAACCTCTGCCTCCCGGGTTCATGCCATTCTCCTGCCTCAGCCTCCTGAGTAGCTGGGACTACAGGTGCCCGCCACCACGCCCGGTTCATTTTTTGTATTTTTAGTAGAGACGGGTTTTCACCATGTTAGCCAGGATGGTCTCAATCTCCTGACCTTGTGATCCGCCTGCCTCAGCCTCCCAAAGTGCTGGGATTACAGGCGTGAGCCACCGCACCTGGCCCCCATTGTTTATTTTTATCAACTTTGCTAAAGATCAGATGGTTGTAAGTGTCTTACTTTATTTATGAATTCTCTATTCTGTTCCATTGGTCTATGTGTCCATTTTTGTACCAGTACCATGGTGTTTTAATTACTGTAGCCTTATAGTTTGAAGTCCGCTAGTGTAATGCCTTCTGCTTAGGATTGCTTTGTCTATTCAGGCACTTTTTGTTTCCACAGACTTTTTTTTAATAGTTTTTTCCTATTCTGTGAAAAATCACATTAGTAGTCTGATAGGAATCACATTGAATCTGCAGATTGCTTTAGGGAGTATGACCATTGACCATGGAATGTGTTTCCATTTATTTGCATAATCTCTGATTCTTTTCAGCAGTGTTTTGTAGTTCTTTGTGTAGAGATCTTTTACCTCCTTAGTTAGATGTATTCCTAGATAATTTTTTTAATGTGTGGCTATTGTAAATGGGATGGAGTTTTTTATTTGACTCTTGGTTTGAATGCTATCGATGTATAGAAATGCTACTCATTTAGTATTTAATTTTGTATCCTGAAACTTTACTGAAATCATTGATTATTTCTAGGAACCTTTTGGCAGATTCACTGGTTTTCTCAGTATAGAATCGTATCATCAGCAAAGACAGATAATTTGACTTCTCCTTTGCCTGTTTAGATGCCTTTTCTTTCTTTCTCTTGCCTGATTGCTCTAGCTAAGATTGCAAGTGCCATATTGAATAGTAGTGGTGAGAATGAACATCCTTCTCTTCTTCCAGTTTTTAAGGAGAATGCTTCCAGTTTCTGCCTATTCATTATAATGTTGGCTATAAATTTGTCATAGATGACCCTTATTCATTTTGGGTAAATTCCTTTGATGCCTAGCTTTGTGAGGGTTTTTGTTATGAAGGGTTGTTAAATTTTATCAGAAGTTTTTTCTGCATCTATTGAGATGATCCTATGGTTTTTGTTTTTAATTATGTTTATGTGGTGAATCACATGCATTGATTTGGGTATGTTAAACCAACTTTACATCCCTGGAATAAAGCCTACTTGATCAGGGTGAATTAACATTTTAATATGTTGCTAAAATCAGTTTGCTAGTATTTTGTTCAGGACTTTTGCATCTATGTTCATCAAGGATATTGGCCTGCTGTTTTATTTTTTGTGGTGTCTTTGTCAGATTTTAGTATCAGGATGATGCTAGATTCATAGAATGAGTTAGGGAGGAATTCCTTTTCCTTGATTTTTTTGGAATAGATCCGCTAGTACTGATAACAGCTATTCTTTCTACATCTGGTAAAATTTGGCTGTGAACTCGTCTGTCTGGGACTTCTTGTGGTAAGTAGTTTTTCTTTTTTTCATTACTGATTCAATTTCAGAGTTCAAAATTGGCCTACTCAGAGATCTGATTTCCTTGGGAGGTTGTGTGTTTCCAGGAATTTATTCATTTCCTCTAGTTTTTCCAGTTTGTGTGCATAGAGGTGTTCATAATAGTCTCTGAGGATATTTTGTATTCCTGTGGGATCTGTTGTAATGTGAGATTTTTTTATTTCTGATTGTGCTTATTTGAGTCTTTTTTTTGTTTCATAATCTACATAATGATCTATTAATCTTGCTTATCCCTTCAAAAAACTGACTTTTGGTTTCATTGGTCCTTTGCATGAATTTTGGGGCCTCAATTTCCTTCAGTTCTTCTTTGATTTTAGTTATTTATTTTCTTCACCTAGCTTTAGTTTAGTTTGTTCTTGTTTTTCCAGTTCCTCTAGGTGTGATGTTAGATCATTAATTTGAGATCTTTCTATCTACTTGAGGTAGGTGTTTATTGCTATAAGCTTTTCCTGTTAACACTGCTTTTGCTGCCTCCCATAGATTTTGGTATGTCACGTCTCTCTTTTTATTTATTTCAAATAGTATTTTTATTTCTGCCTTAATTTCATTGTTTTCCCAGAAATCACTTGGGAGCAAGTTGTTTCATTTGCATGTAATCGCATGGTTTTGGGATATCTTCCAGGTGTTGATTTCTGTTTTTATTTCACTGTGGTCAGATCTTATAGTATGTCCCATATGCAGATGAGAAGAACGAATATTTTATAGTTGATCGGTAAATATTCTGTAGATGTCTGTTAAGTCTAATTGGTCAAGTGTCAAATTTAATTCCAGAATTTAATTTCTTAGTTTTCTGCCTCAATGGTCTAACATGGTCAGTGGGGGGTGTTGCTGTTCTCCATTGTTATTGTGTGGTTGTCTAAGCCTTTCCATAGGTCCAGAAATACTTGTTTTTTTAATTTGGGTGCTCCAAGGTTGGATGCATGTATGTATATTTAGAACAGTTAAGTCTTCTTGTTGAATTGTTTTCTTTATCATTATGTAATGCCCTTCTTTGTCTTTTTTCACTGTTGTTGATTTAAAATCTGTTTTCTCTGATGTAAGAACAGTGACTCCTGCTTATTTTTTGTTTTCCATCAGCAAGGTAGATCTTTCTCCAACCCTTTACTTTGAGCCTGTTGATGTCATTAGATGTGAGATGAGTCTCTTGAAAACAACAGAAAGATGGGTCTTGTTTTTTTATCCAAATTGTCACTCTGTGCCTTTTACCTGGGAAAGTTTAGACCATTTATATTCAAGGTTAATATCAACCTGTGAGGTTTTGTTCCTATCGTGAAGTTGTTGGTTGTTTCATAGTTTCTAGTGTATAGGTGCTTTATAGGGTGTGTGGGCTATGTATTTAACTGTGTTTTGTGGTGGCACGTATCATTCTTTCATTTCCAGGTTTAGAACTCTCTTAAAGATCTCTAGTACAGCTGGTCTAGTGGTAATAAATTTTATTAGAGATTGTATCTCTGGAAAAAAAAATTGATTTCTCCTTTGTTGATAAAGATTTGGTGATATACAAAATTCTTTGTTGGAATTTTTCACCTGAATTCTGTATTCTTCATGTAATATACAATTTTGTTCATGTCTTGGAGCAGAACGAGTGTACTGAAGTTCTCCTCTGCTGTATTGGGCTGACTGGGACTGGGTGACATGATCTTAGGTCTCCTTGCACAGGAACTTTACTAAACATTTTATTATTACAGAAATAAGCAAAGTCCTGCTTGAGGTACTACTTACTAATGGAACTTTCAGTGGTGCAGGGTTTATTCTAGGAAGTCTAGCAGAGTCTTCTTTAATACTGATTCTTTAAAAAAAAAAAAAAAAAAAAAACACCTGGGCTTTTTTCTAGGTTTGTATTATCAATGTATTATCAACTCACAACCCTACCACTACCCCCACTTCTGCTATTTATAAGCCAAAGAGCAGGTTAATTGTCCAATAGCTGATGGCTACTGTAGTCTCTTCATGTACCCATTCTTACAGTCTCCCCAAAGAATTAATATTCTTAGGTTTTGAAAAAGAAAATAAGATCTCATATCATTCTGTATTTGTCTAGTTGTGTAAGGGTAAATTCTATACTTTACATCTTCCAGTTTATGCGTTTAGTTTTCAAACTCTGCTTTTGGAATTTCAAGAACTCAGTTTTTCTTTGAGCAAAAGTTAATTGAGGCAAATCAAAAACTTTTAGCACTAAGATCTTCTATGTGCTATGAATTTACAAAAGTCTATTTGGCTGCTCAAAGTCAAGGGTTTTACTAGTTGTTCTCAACTAACTTTCTGAGGACAACGTGTGTAGAATGCTATCTCAAACCTGCTAAAGGCATAGGAAGATACATAGTAACAAAGAGACATAGGAAGTTGAGAGAAAAAGAAAATACCAGTTTCTACATATTAACAAATATTGTCCTACGAAAAATACAGGAAAAAATCTCCTAAACCCCAGCATGTATTCCACTTGTATTGCCACAAATTTCCTCAGTGCTCTGTCTGTCATGCCAACTAAATTTAAATGCCAAATGTACAAAAAAGAGTGAAATTAGGATGGGATTTTACTCACCTCTCCCTTCCCTCATGCCAGGGTATTCACCGACATGTGGACCACTTCTCTCCTGCTGCTTATGGCTGTCAGAGCTGCAACTGATGGGACATAAACATGAGGTATCTGAGGTGAAGCTGTAGCATTCAGGGTCCAGAGCCCTTCAGCAGTAAATACTCCCCTAGGTTCTCTAAAGTCTTCTCCAGTAGTCTCAGAAAATCTGTCTGTTGTTTTCTGGACAAGAAGAACATTTGGGCAGCTGGACCACCTTAAGGGAGAGGTTTGTGTTTGGGGCTGTACCACTGTGTGAGGGAGTTGTAGACATTGCACTCAGTAATAAACCCCGACATCCTCAGCCTTCACCCTGCTGATTTGCAGTGTGAAATCTGTGTCTGACCTACTGACAGTGAACCTGTCTGGGACTCCAGGAAAACGACTGGAACCCAAGTAGATCAAGAGCTGTGGAGGCTGGTCTGGTTTCTGCAGGTACCAATTCAAATAGTTAACTCCATTACCATATGGGAGGCTCTGACTAGACCTGCAGGAGATGGAGGCTGGCCCAGTGACAGGCAGGGAGAGTGGAGTCTGGGTCATCACAGTATCCCCACTGGATCCTGAAATGATGACAGAGAAGTGAGAATTTATTTACAAATGTTATGAGCAATTTTCACAATTTACCTTTGTTACTAATTTCAGTCTAAATCATTTTTCAAGTTTGTAATTTTTATTCATGCCCAAAAAACATTGAATTACTGAGCTTTACAAGCACAAAACCCCTCTATAATTCTCCTAAACCATCCCCCTCTTTTTGTGTCAGAGTCTTCACCAGAGCACAGGTCCTTACTCCTTCTGGAATCTTCCTCACTCTCACAGATCTAAACCCCATATGCCCCATGCTGGAGGACAAGATGTGCACGTCTAATAAATAAACAGGACACACATGGGAGGCAGTGGGGCCCCCAGAGCTCACTCTCCCACTCCATTCTCCTCCCTCATCGCCTTCTATCCTTACCAGAGACCCAGAGCATTAGCAAAGCCAGGAGCAGAGCAGGGAGCCTCATTGTGAGAAAGTGAACTGAGGAATCCTGATCAGTCAAGGCAAGGGTAGAGCTGAGCTTTTATCTGAGATTCACAAGGAGCAGTCCTCCCTAGGAGACACCATCCAAATCTCCTGGCGGGTGTAGTGATATGGAAAGAGCCAGAAGGGGTTGAGCGTGGGGAAGAGGAGCCCTTCTTGTGAGTAAAGTGATGTAAAAATGTCTTCTGTGTTTGAGGCAAAACTAGGAAATAAAATCTATGTTCTCTGACTGGAAGAAAGAATATATTTTAATTTTCTTTCTATTTTTTGTTTTCTACCCGTGTTCTAGTTATTTAGCAGTTTCCCAGGCACACTTCACACTACATTTTAAGAAGGTTGAGTTTTCATAATTATTTCGTGAAATAATTATGAAATAATTCTTTGTTCATATTGGTTTAAATTGTCTAGTTTTGGTCTCTTTTCTCGGCAGGGAATGACATGAAATACATACAGAGTAAAGGGTAGAGACCTCAAGTATGAAACCGAATAAAGATTTCTCTATGATCGTGGAGATCATGATCCAGATCAAAGTAATTATGATCCAGATCAAAGTACAGAATATTTCAAATTCTCCAGATACCTCTCTAACGCACCTTCTCTGTCGATTATTGCTCTTGGTATTCCAACCAAGGTAACTGCCATTTTTACATCAATCACAATACCTTAGGTCTTCCTGGACTTGAATATCATATCAAATAAAGTATCATTTTGTTCCTAGATTATTTCTTATTTCTTTACCCTTTTTGAGACTTTTATTCCTTCCTGTGTATTTTAGTAACCATCCCACGTCATTTCCTGTGAGTAGAAAGGATTTCCGCTTGAATTTCTTACAGAGAGTATCTGCATGTAATGTTTCTGTTTGTTTGTTTGTCTGTTTGCTTGTTTGTTTGTTTGAAAACAGAGTCTCACTCTGTCACCTGGGCTGGAATGCAGTGGTGCTGACTGTAACCTGGAACTCCTGGGCTCAAGCAATCTGCCCGCCTCGGCCTCTTGAGTGGTTGGGGCTATAGGCACATGCCACCATGCCCAGCTAATTTTTTATTATTATTATTATTTGTAGAGAAAGGTCTCCCTATGTTGCCCAGACTGGTCTCCAACCCCTGGCCTCAGTAGCCCTCTGTGTTGGCCTCCCTAAGTGCTGGGATTATAGGCATAAGTCCACACCCCTGTCCTGATTCCTCTTCATTTTTGTCTATCAAATAATGTTTTTACTTTGCCTATGGTTTTTGGGGGTGGGTTGTTTGTTTGGGGGGGGGTGTGTGTGTGCACGCGTGTGTGTGTTTTGAGATGGAGTCTCATTCTGTCACCCAGGCTGGAACGCAGTAGTGCGATCTCAGCTCACTGCAACCTCCATTTCCCGGGTTCAAGAGAGTTTCCTGCCTCAGCCTCCCAAGTAGCTGGGATTATAGGCATGTGCCATCACGTCTGGTTACTTTTTGTATTTTCATTTTATTTTATTTGATTTATTTTATTTTATTTTATTTTTATTTTTGGTAACTAGCAAGACAGATAGACAAAAGATCAATAATTATTAAAAGCCAACTATATTTTCATCTCCCACATCTTGCTGAAAGATAAGTTGATTCTTGGCATCAGAACATCCACAAAGGTTCACTTTTCTATAACCGTGGATTCCTTGCTACAGATTAAACTTTCACATTTTAGGTCACATCCCTTCCATTGAATACCAAAATGCATTTCTTTATAGTGAGTAGTTTAGCTTATCTCCACTCTCTGTGGACAGAGGCCGTATCACCAGAGAAACACAACCATTATCAAGTGAAATGTGGTCTAAGTTTATGAGACTTTAGCCATCTCTTCATGTGAAAATAGGATCTCTAAAATTTATGTTCATTCGAAGAATGGAAGCCAAGGAGAAGCTGAATGCCTTATATAATGTTGGAATCCTGGTTGTAGGAAACAGAACTACAAGGCAGGAAGCGTGTTCTTGTTTCTTGATATTTACCATCAACATGAGAGGAAGGTTCCTGAAGTTTACGCAGAGCACTTTTCCTTGTAGGTTTATAGGAGATGGCGAGAATGAAAAAAATTTGCTGATCCTGTCTCATGGAATCACATTGTTTAGGTAGGCATTCATCCCAGAATATTAGATTTGCGAAAGGAGATATGTGTTCCAAGGTAGTTTCTGGGACGGTGGAGTCTATAGGAACACTTTCTCATGCAGCCCTTATAGGCAAAGAATAGCTGAACTGGTAGACAAATGTCAACTCTTGGGTACATCACCTAGATTCTCTGCCAGGACCAGGGACTAAGTATGTTGAAAATTTCATTTAGGTGGCATTGACACAGATTAAGGTCTAATTTTGCTTCCTTTTACATTATCAAACCTCAAGTGTTAAACATAGTCCTTCTGTAACATTACACAGGGGTGTTATAAGATAAAAATGTGTAGAAAGCCCTCCCAAAGACCTTCTACATGGACAATTACGTTTGTGGCTGAGTTTGGTGTGGGTCCCTTAAAATCATGCAATATCGTGGAGCCTCACTCCTCCCTAATGAAGTTCCTTATATAAGAAGAGTAATTACTTCCAGGAAACTATGTTACCAAATGATTTCTGAAAGCAGAAGGGGCAAAGATCTCAACTGGACAATTTACAATTTGTCTTTAAATAGTCATTTCAATACCAGTTGTTATATATTAGGCATTTTTACACAGCAACCATCTGAGGAATGACATCAAACTAAGAATTTTAAGTGGTGTTTTCCGGGAGAGGTGGCGTCAGTGCGTTTATCCTAAGAATGCCTAGGGAGTGAGACAGCTTTGAGTAAGAAAAAATGCACTCAGCTAAGATCCTAGAATCTGAAAAGCATCATTTCTAGAGGCCTAGTTCCTGCTTGTGATATAATCTCTCACAATTCACTTGATGTGTCCAAAGGACAAGGGGAATGACAAAATATCAAGCAGAGGAAACCTTTTATCTATTTTATTTGGACTTACCTATTTTATATGTGTTTTAAGTCTTTAATAAACACTATAATTTTAAAAAGTATAAGAATAGCTTAGTCTATAGATTACCCAGTGCATGATACTGTTTCCATTGGAAGAAGGATGAGAAATATCTGTGCCTTACACTCAGAAGCTCACAGTCTATTGTAAGTGATACATACATGCTCATCATTTGTTGGCTTCCATATTTGCAAGTTTGCCTACTTGCTAAAATTGATTTGTAATCTAGCACTTTCATGGTTGTCCAGAAATGTGAACAGAGTGGTGACAATTTTCAATAATTTACACCCACATTGCTCACATTTTTGTGCTTTTGTTGGTGATGTCACTCTCAAATGGCACCCAAGTCTGGTACTAAAGTGCTGTCTAATGTTGCTAAGCACAAAAAAGCTCTAATGTGTCCAAAGAGAAGACTGGTGTGTTCAATTAGCTTTGTTCAAGCATGAATCCATGAATAATAGTACTGTTTGCTATGCATTCAACGTGAATGGATCAAGTGTATATACATATGTACACACACACACATACATAAAATAAATATATATGTTAAATACATAGATTATATATATATTAAATATGGTGTCTTTAAACAAAGACATACAAACCAAGGTCATGAATTGACCAGTTGATGAAGTGTTGTAACCAGTGTCTTCATAGACCCCCTAAGCCTGTGTTTCTCCTAAGACCAATAGTATTATGGTAATTCAGCATTCATGGTGTCTTTATAGAACACTACTCTCATAAATAGCAAGAATCAACTGTGCATGTATAGATATGTGTGTGTGTATATATGGTATGTGTGTATGTATATGTATATACGTACATTATTGTACATCCTTGTGCTGCACGAAGTATGCCCAGGTGTCATAAGAGCACATAAAACAGCCACAGCTAGAAAAGGAAGAGGACTATGAAAATGCCAATATAAATCTACATAAACAATGAAATGGCCAACATGGTGAAACCTCCTCTCTACTAAAAATACAAAAATTAGCTGGGTGTGGTGACATGCACCTATAATCCCAGCTACTCGGGAAACTGAGGCAGGAGAAATGCTTGAATCCAGGAGGTGGAGTTTGCCATGAGCCGAGATCATGCCACTGCACTCCAGACTGGGCAAAAGAGCGAAACTCCATCTCAAAAAGCAAACGAACAAACAAACAATGAAAGACAGGTTAAATGGGTTCTCTTGGATAGTTTGGTGACAATACTTTTTGTAGTTTTAGTACAGACAGGGTTTCATTACGTTGGCCAGGCTGGTCTCGACCTCCTGACCTAAAATGATCCTCCCACCTTGGCCTCCCAAAGTGCTGGATTACAGGCATGAGCCACTGTGCCCGGCCTTTGCCTATAGTTTTTGAAGATTAGCTTTCCTAGATACATAATTCTTTTTAACTCTCATTTCCTTTCAACATTTAAATATGCCATTCCTCTTTTCTCTAACCTCCACTGGTAATGATGAAGTTAGCCAATAACTTTATTATTACTTCCCTGTAATATATGGGTCAGTTTTTTCTTGTTGCATTAGATTGTCTCGAAATCTTTGTCTTGCAGTGTTTGAACTATAATGTGTGTAATTCTGAGTCTCATTGCGTTTACCTAGATAAGTTCCATTGAGTTTATTTGATCTATAGATCAATATGTTTCATTATGTTTGAAAGTTTTTTGCCATTTTTTTCTCCAAATATTTTAAAATTAATATTTAAATAACTTGAATGGTGAAGACTATTGCTCCAGTCTCCACCCCAACTCAAATTCACCCCCTTTGGCAAGAAGCTACGAGTTTTTGCTGCCATCCCACGCTGGTTAAACTACAGTACTTGTTGACAGCTTTTATATGTTTCAAGACCAAATCCAGGATTCTCTACTGAATTTAGTTGTCATATCCCTTCAATCTCCTCCAAATCTGTGACTGTTCTTTATTCTTTCTTTTTTTCTCATGACTGTGGCACCTTTAAGGTATACTGAACAGTTGTTTTTCAGAATGTCCCTTTGACACAGATTTGTCTGATGTTTTCTATTGATTAGATTCACATTACACATTTTTGACAAAAATATTATAGAAAGAGTAAATCCTTTTCAGTTCAACATATCAGGAATCACATAATGTCAATATGTGTTATTACTGCTGATAATAAATGAACATGACTAATGAAACCCTCCTCATCAGTAAGTCATGGTCAAGCATAACCATGACAACTTCTTTTGTCACTCTTCCTACTGGGTCCTACTGGGTCACTTTTATTAGAAATAGTATTTTTCTCTTTGAGTCTGTCTTTACTTATATTTTTCAGAATTTAGTTCTTTTTAAAGGCTCCTATCCAATAGACATTGTTGAAGAAACACATTTTGCTTACTATTAAATGACAAATGATTTTGTAATAGCCGTTTACCACTGGGAAGGTGAGAGTATGGAGAAAGAAGAGTAATAGGATTTGTAAAAACATGCTGGGTATCCACCAGTGAATGTCTATAGCTCAGTCAAATAAATGGATAAATGGATGGGATTTTCCAGCTCTTAGAATGTTGTGGAAATTAACTAGGTACAGCATGTGCTAAGCAATATCTACCTGGGGGGTCGAGATGCCACTGGTGCCATATTAAGATTCACACAGTTGAGCCATTACTTCCAGGAATCTAAAATTCTTTGGTCTCAGCTAAAGAAAGTGTGGCTGCATCTATATGACATTTCTTTCTAGTGATATGTGTTTTTCCTTGTTTTCAGTTACTGATCCAACCAGTCAATGGGACTTGGTATTTTGATTGTTATGAAAGGCAAGATTTAGGAGAGGGCTAAGGCCAACAAGACTGTATAGTTAGACTGATTTAAGGGCTTTTGGAGAAAAGACTTAGAAGAAATGTATTGGAAGAAGTCACAGATGGTTAAAAAAAAATACTTGCAAATCGGAAACCTCCTTTAAGAGAAAAGAAATAACTTACCAAAAAGACAAGTGACAGAATAATGACCAAACCACTCTTACACATACACAGTCACTTTACTGTTTTTGCCCTGTCATTCTGAGGTCTCAACAAGACTAAACTTGAAGGCATTTGTTTCCCTAGAAATCCAGAAAGTAAGAGAATTAACTTACAACATTGTTAAGGGATAATTATGTCAAACTTGGGAAAGACATGAACGAGGGATAACCAGCTTGAGAACTAGGATGGATGGACCACGTGAAACATGTGGAGAGTATCCAAAAATCAGAAGCTTCAGAATCAAATTGAATTTAGCAAAATATGAGTCTCTGACTAGATCACACTCATGTAAGACATAAACTTTGTTGTCTTATGTTTCTCATACTGAGGGAAGTTTTCTGTTTTTATGATAGCACCCGTGTAGAGTGATTCAGCTTGTAATGGCCTGAACGTTTTCATGAGGGAGAATAAGGGAAGGACAGTGTTATTAGGCCCACAGACCAGCCTCTCCTTGGGGACACAACACTGCCTATAGCCCAGTGGAATCTGCGATGAGGCTGTGAGTGTAAGATTGAAGTCAGGGCCGTGCAGGCCTGTGCTCCTGGTGACATGGAGAACAGGTGACCATTCCTTCAGGGTCAGTGATGTTAGGAGCCCAAGGGGAGAGGCTCAACATAGAGCCATCTGTGAGCCACCCCAGCAATGCAGTCTGGACATTGGTCATCTAATGAAAGGGATCCCTGCTCACCCTGAGTATCTTCTCACCCTCTTTCAAGGTCTCTCCACCATTTCCATGCTGCACATCAGTGATTGTGAGTGAGAAATCTGTCACAGAAGCACTGCCACTGAACCAGGCTGGGATCCCTGGAGACCTGTTGGACATCCTATGATCCTTGGCTTTTGCTGGAACCAGTGCCGGTAGGTGTTTCTATTACTGTGGATGAGCCTAAGACTGGCCTTGCAGGAGATGGAGACACTCTTTTCCCATGGCCACAGACAGAAGGAATGGAGACTGAATCAGCACAGCATGGGAAAACTATGGAAAACTATGGAAAAAGAAAGAAATGTAATCGTAATCTGAATGCAAATACAAAACAATTGTCATTACAGAAAAAAATTGACACATCATATTCAGGCATTTTTCATATAAATGTCCTCCCTGAGAAATAGTTGCTTTGAGTGACACATCAGGTAGGACTAGAATGTCGAGTAAAGAACTAGAGTAACAGGAAGAAGTGTTCAATACTCAGGTAGTGGTTGTAGGCATAGGGAGTTGGTGGAATCCATAGGTTTAATTGGTTGTTATTTGTTCCTCTTGATGAAGAGAGACACAATAGCCATACTCGCTCCTGGAATAATGACTAGGTTACTTTGCAGTGATGGGACAATACACTCATTGTCAAATAGATTTTTTTCATTCAAAGCCACGGCTTTGAATGAAAACACACACACACACTGTGTTATAATTATATAATAAAAATTATATAGATAATTTTTTTGACCCGTTGAGTTGTGGAGGGCACCATTATCATGATTCTGAACCTGACCAATTGCACTGTGCAAATTGTATCAGCAAAGGGAGGTGGTGTGTGAACACTGATCAGTTATGTTACAACAGTTGCCCAGGAGAACTAACAGGCCACATGCACCATCTATCATGTAGAAATAATCAAAGCCTATGGCTCTATGGCTTACTTTGCAGGTAAATAAAATGATGCTAAACTGCAGAACTTTTCTTTGGCAATGCCCCTCGAATTGTCTTTTATTATCATATACTACACATTGTTAAGTAATACAAAGTGAGATTGAACATTATGTTGCATGAAATTTACTCTATTTTTCTGATCCCCATCACAGTAACCCAAAAAGTCACCATGGGAGTGAGGAAGCAGCTGGTGCAGGTTGGACTCCAGAGGCAGCAGCACAAGGGGTCACAGACTCTCCTGCAGCATCCTGTGAGGAGGACCAAGGCAGGTGTTACTGTGCAGTCTCCTCAGCCTTAGAGCCCTAACTGTGAGTGATGCCTCTGTCTTCCACCGGTTCCACGGAGTCAGGGTAAAGTTAGACGGGGGCAGTCATGAAGAGAATCACAGGATCCTAAACTGAGCTCTACCAATGCTAGGCTGAGTAACTGCTGGTCATAGCCAAGGCTTTGCCAGTCCTAGGACTGACACTTCCATTCCTACAAATATATACAAGAGAAGTGTGTGCACATGTCCACAAAAGGCATGTACAAAAATACTCCTAATAACTTTATTAACGATAGTTTCAAAAGGAAAACAACCAATTAATTGAAGAATGAATTGATAGTTGTGTTACATTCATATAATAGAAAACTACACAGCAGTAAGAAGGAACAAATTATTGCCACACCAACAACATAGGAAAATCTCAAAAGACATGATGACCAAAGAAGCAAGATATGAAAGGTTACATCCTATAATATTTCATGTATATAACATTCAAGAACAAAGAAACTCAATCAATATTGGAGGACAATAGAAAATTATGGTCTCTGGCAGTGGTGGATGGATCATGAAACTGATGGAGAAGGAGCATGAGGAAGCCATTTGGGATGCTGAGGATGGTGTATGGGTTCATCTGGGTAGTGGTTAAAACGGGTATGTATATGTTTATACTCATTAAACTGTACACTTTATATTCACTCTATATGTAGTAAATACAGTTCACTAAATTTAGCTATATTTAGAATTTTAAAAATTATTATTAGGTTGGTGCAAAAGTAATTGCAGCTTTTGCCGTTGAAAGTAATGAATGGGCCGGGCGCGGTGGCTCACGCCTGTAATCCCAGCACTTTGGGAGGCCGAGGCGGGCGGATCACAAGGTCAGGAGATCGAGACCACGGTGAAACCCCGTCTCTACTAAAAATACAAAAAAAAATTAGCCGGGCGCGGTTGTGGGCGCCTGTAGTCCCAGCTACTCGGGAGGCTGAGGCAGGAGAATGGCGTGAACCCGGGAGGCGGAGCTTGCAATGAGCCGAGATCGCGCCACTGCACTCCAGCCTGGGCGACAGAGCGAGACTCCGTCTCAAAAAAAAAAAAAAAAAAAAAAAAAAAAAAAGAAAGTAATGAATGATGAGTAGAAATTACACAGTCAACATTAGAGGATTAGTATCAGAGTATCTGTTTTATGTTCTCTCACAAACACTGGTACCTTGAGCAATTAAAACTCTGGGAATCTCTAACTTCTGATCTACAGATGATTATTGTGAGAGTAATTCCACTAGGTTTATTTACCCTTCGTACTATATTCAACACACAGGAAGTCTCCAGGACTTTAGTAAATGACAACAGACAATGTAGTTGCCTAAGAGTTGTAGTTGTTATTTCCCTGGATATGGTATTATGTTTGTTTGTTTGTTTGTTTGTTTGTTAACCTAGTTGTCTGCCTAAAAAAACATCTCTTCCCAGAGAGGGAATTCAAAAACCATACTATGAATGGAGTCTTTGGCAGGCCTAATCCAGAGATGTCCTTTTTAGAATTAATTGAAGACTTGGGTGTCTTTTGCTGTTGCAAAAGTAAGCCTTTCAAGTACCAAAATTCCTTTCAGGTTTTTTTTTCCCATAAGCCTGGAAACCCTACTCAAAAATAGACACTATATTTCTGAAGACACCACATGGGAGAGTGCAACCATGAAACCATATACACTCACTGCACAACCAGCCTGACAGGAAGGTTTGTGTTAAGGGCTGTAACATGGTAGAAGGGACTGCATAGTCCTGCTGGCAGTAATCAGTAGCAGCGTCATCAGCCTCTACACTGCTGATTGTGAGAATGAAGTCTGTCCCAGACTGTATCCCAGAGAACTGAGGGGAGGCACCAGAATACAGGTTATCAGCATCATAGATAAGGATCTTAGGAGCCATGCGTGTTTTTTGTTGATACCAAGTTAAATAAACACGAATGCTCTGATTGGCCCTACGAAGGATGGAGATGCTGTCTCTCAGAGACACAGAGAGGAGGGCTGGAGACTTGAGTCAGCACAGTGTTCCCTCTGACACCTGAAAAGGAAGCAAAACACAAATACACCTTCAGTATCTCAATCCCACTCCATTTTCCTCCAGAATGTTCCAGAAGCTCTATACCCCTAACCTGAGAGCACTTGGGTCTCTGAGGGGAGACGATGGATCAGAAATCCACAGAGACCCTGCAGGGCTCTCACAATTAGGAGAGGAGGTCCCCATCATCTCAGAGGTATTCCCTGCATTCCCCTCCTCACCTGGGTGAGAGAGCAGCACAAGGCAAAAGAGTTGAGTCAGGACACCCATGTTCATTCTAGGTCAGCCAGAGGCTGTTTCTTGCCCAGAACCACTATGAAGCCTGTTCATGAGGATTCTGAAAAGCAGATATGGACTCCAGGGAAATTATGCAAATCAGGGAGGGGTTGAGTAGGTCTGGCCTTGCAGCTGAAGAGCTGATGCCCGTGAAGGGCTCCGTGCCTTCTCGGCTCTGCTTTCAAACACTGAATGCAGGTGTCACTTTCAGTCTCAGAGGAGTTCTTTCCTAGTGTTTGTAAGATAAAACCATCTCTAATTTTTCTGGTCTTTGTGTGTCCTCAGGGCATAAAAGATTGTAGTTAGAATATGAAGTCCTCCTTCTAAGAATGAGGACATTTAAAAGTTAAATGACCCCCCTCCCTAGACTTAAACTTTCATTTGAACATGTAACTGTCCCCCTAGAATTACACAAAACATTATCTGCTAGAGGTGGATGTGTTGCTTTTATCTTGATATATTATTAGCATAGATATTGTCAACTGTGGGGGAAGAAAAGAGGAGAAAATGTCTTTGGAGGAAATCTGTGCCACGACACTTTGGGCACTGTGCAGCAGAGAAGGCTCATAGCTTCTTGGAGTAAATTTCCACATCCAGCATTATTGTTAATTTTGGAGATTAATGGATTTTGCATATTAACTTTCTCTCACTTAACTTTTTTCTCATTTCTCTCATTAAATTCCTCTCATTGTACTTTCACATCTGAAGTTAACGATGTGTTCTTTTTGCTTGATATATTTCTTGTGTTATCATTAATAGCGTCCAATTTGTAAATGCTCATGAATGGCTTAATTCAGATGAAAATTTATATAGTCACTCTATATACTGATTTTTTATCTTTCCTTTTATCTTTCCAGTTTACTAATAATATATTTCTTAAATAAAAATTAGTAATTAATGTTTTAGCAAATATCTTTATATCATCTATTAATATAATTGAACCATTTTCTTCTGTGACCCATTTTTATGTACAAATACTTCAATAAACCATCTGAACTCACTGAAGCTATTGAGATTATCATTATCATGGGAGATGCTAGGGATCATTATTATCCTATAGCTGGCCATGTGGGGTGGGCACTCATGGATGCTCATTTGACCCAATGCAGTTGTTGAGAAGGTGGCTGTCTATCTCCCTGAGGTCCAGCTCCAATTCTTAAGGGGAAATTCAATTACACCACATAGCTGATATTTTGGGACAAATCTTTATACTCTTGACCTCACAACACTATGAAAATCTCTCCTTCATCTCAACTATTGTGTAGCCGAAAGGACCAGCACTCTGAAGTGTTCTTGCAAGTACATTTTTAAACCATGATGGGTATATCGTCGTCAGCCATTCTCAAATACTCCCTAGAAAATTACCAACCCTATGACCATTCCCATGTGATAGTATATCAGACAAACAAAAAAATGTGAACTTATTCATACAAATTTTCTTAAAGCTTTCTTACATTCTTGCAAATTCCTACTATCCTTGCAATTTAATCTATTTCATCACAATATTTTAATAATGTACATGGAAGTAATTTTAATAATTATTTACTATTTATGCATTTAGGTCTACACATGACATTGGTCTGTAATTTTCTTGTTTTTAATTTTTTAATCTTTTTTAAATCAGTGGGTTTTTTAAAACTTTTATTTTAGGTTCTGGGGTACATGTGGAAGGTTGTTATATACATAAACTTGTGTCACAGGGGTTTGTTGTGCAGATTATTTTGTCACTCAGGTATTAAGTCTAGTACCTATTAGTTATTTTTCTTCATATTCTTCAAACTTTCACCATTGACCCTACAATAGGCCCTGGTGTGTGTTGTTCCCTTCTGTATGTCCATATGTTCTCATCATTTAGCTCCCACTTAGAAGTGAGAACGTGTGGTATTTGGTTTTCTGTTCCCGTGTTAGTTTGCTAAGGATAACGGACTCCAATTCCATCCATGTTCCTGCAAAGGTCATGGTCTTGTTTTTTTATGGCTGCATAGTATTCCATGGTGTATATGTATCACATTTTCTTCATCCAATCTGTCATTGATGGGCAATTTATGTTGACTCTATGCATTTGTCATTATTGTGAATAGTGCTGCAGTGAACAAATGCATGCATGTCTCTTTATTTTTTTATTTAATTTTTTTTTTTTTTTTTTTTTTTTTTTTTTGAGACGGAGTCTTGCTCTGTCACCCAGGCTGGAGTGCAGTGGTGCAATCTCGGCTCACTGCAAGCTCTGCCTCCCAGGTTCACGCCATTCTCCTACCTCAGCCTCCCAAGTAGCTGGGACTACAGGCACCCGCCACCAAGACCGGATATATTTTTTTTTTTTTTGTATTTTTAGTAGAGATGAGGTTTCACCGCGTTAGCCAGGATGGTCTCGATCTCCTGACCTTGTGATCTGCCCATCTCGGCCTCCCAAAGTGCTGGGCTTACAGGCATGTGTCTTTATAATAGAATGATTTATATTCCTGTGGGTGTATATCCAGTAATGGGATTGCTGGGTCAAATGGTATTTCTGCTTTTAGGTTTTTGAGGAATCGCCACACTGTCTTCCACAATGGTTGAAGTAATTTACGTTCCCATCAACAGTGTATAAGTGTTCCTTTTTCTCTGTAACCTCACTAGCATCTGTTATTTTTTTACTTTTTGATAATACGCATTCTAACTGCTGTGAGATGATATCTCATTGTGGTATTGGTTTGCATTTATCTAATGATCAGTGATGTAGAGCTTTTTGTCATGATTTTTGGCCACATAAATGCCTTCTTTTGAAAAGTATGTGTTCCTTTGCCCACTTTTTAATGGGTTTTTTTTTCTTGTAAGTTTGTTTAAGTTCCTTATACATGCTGAATAGTAGACCTTTGTCAGAAGCACAGTTAGCAAAAATTTTCACATTTGTCAATTTTTGCTTTTGTTGCAGTAGCTTTTGGCATCTTTGTCATGAAATCTTTGCCCATTCCAATGTCTAGGATGGTATTTCCTAGCTTGTCTTCCAGGGTTTTTATAGTTTGGGGTTTTACATTTAAATATTTAATCCATCTTGAGTTAATTTTTTTATATGGTGTAAGGAAGAGGCCCAGGTTCAGTCTTGTGCATATGGCTAGCCAGCTACCTCAGTACTATTTATTGAACAAGGAATACCTGCTCCATTGCTTGTTTTTGTCAAATTTGTCAAAGATCAGATGGTTTTAGGTGTGAGACATTACTTCTGGGCTCTCTGTTCTATTTCATTGACCTTTGTGTCTGTTTTTGTACCCGTATCATGCAGTTTTGGTTACTGTAGGCTTGCAGTATAGTTTGAAGTCCAGTAGCATGATGTCTCCTACTTTGTTCTTTTGTCTGAGAGTTGCTTTGGCTATTTGAGCCCTTTTGTGTTTCCATACGAATTTTAAAATAGTTTTATTTTATTTTTTTCTGTGAAGAATGTCATTGGTAGTTTGGTAGGAATAGCATTAAGTCTGTATATTGCTTTTGTCAGTATGGTCATTAAACAATATTAACTCTTCCCATCCATGAGCATGGAATGTTTCTCCATTTGTTTACGTCATCTCTGATTTCTTTGAGCGAGTTTTGTAACTCTCATTATAGAGATCTTTCACCTCCCTAGTTAGCCTCACTCCTAAGTATTTTATTCTTTTTGTGGCAAATGTTAATGGGATTGCTTTCTTGATTCAGCTCTTAGTTTGGTTGTTGTTTGTGTACAGGAATGCTAGTGATTTTTTTTTTTTTTTTTTTTTGGCATGTTGATCTTATATCCTGAAACACTGCTAAAGTGGTTTATCAACTTACAGAGGTTTTTGGCCAAGAATATGTAATTGTGTAGATATAGAATCGTGTCATCTGCAAACAGGGATAGTCTGACTTCCTCTCTTCTTTATTATAAAAAAAAAAAAACCCTTTATTTTTTTCTCTTACCTGATTGTTCTGGCAATGACTTCAAATTATTAACATATGTTGAATGAGAGTGGTGAGAGAGAGCATCTTTGTCTTGTACTGATTTTCATATGGAAAATTTTGTCTATTCAGTATGATATTGGCTGTGGGTTTGTCATAGATGGCTCTAGTGATTTTGAGGTATATTTTTTTCAATACCTTGTTTGTTGAGAATTTTTAGCATGACTGGGTTGTTGAATTTTATTAAAATCTTTTTCTGCATCTATTAAGATGATCATATGGTTTTTGTCTTTAGTTCTGTTTATGATTTGCATATGTTGAACCAACCTTGCATCCCAAGGATAAAACCTACTTGATAGTGGTGGATTAGCTTTTTGATGTGCTGTTGGATTCAGTTTGCTGATATTTTGCTGAAGATTTTTCCATCAATGTTCATCAAAGATATTGGCCTAGAGTTCTCTTCTGTTTGTTTTGTCTCTGCCAGGTTTTAGTATCAGGATGATGCTGGCTTCATACAGGAGTCCCTCCTCCTCAATTTTGGAATAGTTTCAGTAGAAATGGTACTAGCTCTTCCTACATCTGGTGGAATTCAGCTGTGAATCTATCTGGCCCTGGGCTTTTATTGGTTGGTAGGCTATTTATTACTAATTCCATTTCAGAGCTCTTTATTGGTCTATTCAGGGATTCAATTTCTTCTTGGTTTAGGCGGGGCACAGCAGCTCACGCCTGTAATCCCAACACTTGGAGAGACCGAGGTCAATGGATCATTTGATGTCAGGTGTTCGAAACCAGCCTGGACGACATGGTGAAACCCCATCTCTACAAAAACACAAAAATTGTCCAGGCATGATGGTGCATGTCTGTAGTCCCAGCTACTTGGGAGGCTGAGTCAGGAGAATCACTTAAACCCTGGAGGCAGAGGTTGCAGTGAGCCAAGATCACGTCACTGCACTGCAGTCTGGGTGACTCTCTCAAAAAAAAGTATTCCTGGTTCAGTCTTGGGAGGACATATGTGTCCAGTAATCTATTAATTTCTTTTAGACTTTCTACTGTGTTTGCATAGAGGTGTTCATAGTATTCTCTGACGGCTTTGTGTATTTCTGTGGGGTCAGTGGTAATATTCCCCATGGTATTTCTAAATGTGTTTATTTAGATCTTCTCCCTCTTCTTCTTTATTTGTCTAGGTGGTGATCTATGTATCTTATTAATTTTTATTTTTTCAAAACATGTCCTTGATTCATTAAACTTTTAATGTTTTTTTTGTGTGTCTCAGTCTCCTTCAGTTCAGCTGTGATTTGGGTTATTACTTGTCTGCTGCTAGCATGCGGGTTGGTTTTCTTTTGTTTCTCTAAGTCTTTTAGTTGTGATATTAGTTGGTTAATTTGAGATCTTTCTAACTTTTTGATGTGGGAGTTTAGTGCTATAAATTTCCCTCTTCTCTTAACACTCCTTAGCGTGTCAAATATTCTGCTATATTGTATCTTAGTTCTCATTAGTTTTAAATAACTTCATGATTTCTGCCTTAATTTTATGCTTCACCCAAAAGTCATTCAGGAACAAGTTGTTTAATTTTCATGTAATTGTATGGTTTGAACAATTGTCAGTCTTGAATTCTACTTTTATTGTGCTGTGGTCCAAGAGTGGTGGTTATGTTTTTGTTCTTTTGCATTGGCTGAAGATAGTTTTATTTTCAATTATGTGGTTGATCTTAGAGTATGTGCCATGTGAAAATTAAAATAAGGTACATTCTGTTGTTTTAGGTGGAGTGTTCTGTATACGTCTAGCAGGTACATTTGGTCCAGTGTTGAGTTCAGGTTCTGAATATCTTTGTTAATTTTCTGCCTCAGTAATCTGTCTAATACTGTCACTTGGGTGTTGAAGTCTCCCACTATTATTGTCTGGGAGTCTATGTCTCTTTGAAGGTCTCTAAGAACTTGCTTTACGAATACGAGTGCTCCTGTGTTGGGTCCATGGATACTTAAAATAGGTCTTCTTGTTGAATTGAACTCTTTACCATTATGTAATATCCTTCTTTGTCTTTTGTGATCTTTGCTGGTTTAAAGTTTATTTTGTCTGAAATTAGGATTGCAACCCCTGCTTTCTTATATCTTCCATTCTCTCGGAATATTTTTCTCCATCCATTTATTTTGAGACTATGGGTGTCATTGCATGCACACATGGCAAAGCAATTGTATAGTGGCCCTGGGCAAGTGCATGCAGGCAAAGTGACACCGGGGAGGCTGCAGTGGCAGGAGGGTGGGTGGGCTGTTGCATGTCACCAGGGCCCATTCTGCTGCAGCATTCTGCTGGTCAGGCATGGTCTGCCAGTGTTGGAGCTATGATGTGAGCCCAGAGGAAATACCTGGGTGGTGAGGGGAGCTGCACTGCCCCAGGGGGCCCAAAAGAGGCAAGCAGACTGAGGTGCTCAGGTCGGAATGACCCCATCACCATCACCCTGGAAAGCTCAGGTCTGACAGTTCTTCTAGGGCTGAAGTCTCCTATGGGAGCAAGTTGAACCTAGGGAGATGGGCATCCCTGGCGGTGCTCCATCACAGATGCTCCTGCACCAAACCCTCCAGCTCTGCACCAGCTGGAGTTCTGCCCTTACTTCTTTTCTAAGCAGCTCTCCCTGCAACTCTGGTGTCCAGGGTCCTGCCAGGATTCCAGGGGTCTGTGGCAAAAGACAGTTGCTCCTTGCCTGTTTGACTCACCCCTTCCACAGGAGTTGTTGGGGGACAGGACAAGTCCTGGTATGAAGTAGCCTGTGCAGGGTTCCCAGCTTTCTCCCCCTTCATCCCAGCATCTGCATCTTCCCTCTGTCCACCCTCGATGTCTTCCCTCTAAAAATCTGCTAGAAGTATACCAGTCTTCTCAATGTCCCAGTCCTTTGATGAAAGATATTCCACCTGGCTGTGTCTAGTTGACCATCTTGGAGAGCTGATTTTTAAATTTTTTAAAAGACACATAATAGTTTTATATATTTATGTGGTACATATTGAGTTTTGATAAAGAGCACATTCATCACCCAAACATTTATCTGTGATTTTTCTCTATGTTACTTTTACTATCTTAATATCATAGTTATCTCACTTTTGTTGTTAAAAATTTAGAAATCATTCTAACTACATGATCTAGTCTAGTATAAATAGGTTGCATTACGATTCAAGCCATATTTGTAAAGCCAGTTAATGCAATTCTCAAATATTTTATATTTTTCTGCCATACAGTCAACATGAGAAATATCAAAATATGAAATATATTTTCATTCACTCTGTTGCTATTATAGCTCTACAAATTTACCCTTCTTTTAATTTTTTGACTATTAAATTTCCCCACGTATTTTAGAATCAACCTGTTCCTAATAGTATAATACAATTTAAAAAATGAGTAACCACAGTTGTGTAACAAGCAAAGATATTATCTTATTTTCTTCTTTTTTGGCTTTCTCGCTACTTAAAACGTTATGATTGTACAGGGGTTTAAGGACCAGGTGACTAAACTGAGAACCCCTTTCTTATGGGTGTCATAGGTGAGAGAGCCAAGTCTCTGACCAGGGCCTGGAAAGTTTGCTTCACTGACCTGTTGGTATTCAAACTTAACAATGGCACTAGCCTCAAGACTATTAATAGAAAAGGTTAAATCTGTGGTCCAGTCATTTTAACTGTCATGCTCTATGGGCACCGCAGAAATACAGAAAGTTGACCGACATAATATAGTCTGTGGTTAGGTGTTTATCCTGTTTTCTCTTAAAACTATTGTGTGACCTGATAGCCTCTTTCGTAAGTTACTGTCTTATAGGTTCTACAGAAAAAGGTGACAGCCTCCCAAAGAGAAAAGCAGAAAGGGGAGCTAGAGACTGAGTCAGCAAAATCTATTACCTGGAACAGATATCAAGTATTAAAAAATAAAAACCAGGAGCTCAAGCCTGTAATCCCTGCAATTTGGGAGGCCGAGGTCAGGCCTGAGGTCAGGCCTCAGATCACCTGAGGTCAGGAGTTTGAGACTAGCCTGGCCAACATGGTGAAACCCCATCTCTACTAAAAATAAAGAAATTAGCCAAGCCTGGTGGTGGGCACCTGTAATCTCAGCTACTTGGGAGGCTGAGGCAGGAGAATCACTTGAACCCGGGAGGCCAAAGGTGCAGTGAGCTGAGATCATGCTGCTGCTGCACTCCAGCCTGGGCAACAAGAGCAAGGTTCCATCACAAAAAAAAAAAAAAAAATTAATTAAAAAAATTAAAACCAGACTCTTAGAACATTTAATGCTATCATTCATTCTAGTGAATATTCCTAGCAATCCAACAAGGTAACTATTTTTTAAGGAGTTTAAGGGCTATAGGACAGGTGCTTTGACTAGCACTGTTAGGTGGCCCCATCCTGTTAGTAATGACATAATGGCCGTGTTCCTCTCAGTGGTATCATGACATGATCATTCTTACTGCTCTGCTCTTGGTGCCATGTTACTTACCTACAGAATGACCCAGGAAAATTGAATTAATAGTAGAGTCATTATCATGACAAGTGGTACCATATTTTATTTTCCTCTCTTTTTGAAGCGAGGTAAAAATCTCGACCTGGGAGGTAATAATCAAAGTTCATATTTAAGGATTTTAAACAATAGGCATAAAATCGGGAGTGTGTAAAAAACACAAGCATGAGGAGTCAGGGGGAGTATACATTCTCACAACTATCTAGGAAAAGAAAATTTCCCAGTTCTATAAATAATTCAGAAACAAAAGGAAACACCAGGATTAACCAGGTTAATATAAATATAACTATTATATTTATATTTAATATAAATATATAAATATTTAATAATATCAAAATAACCATTATAAGGTGTTTATTTTTTTCTCATACCAAAGTGCCTAACCGGGGAATTTTTAATAGTAGTAATCATCTCTAAGTCCCGTTTATCCTGTTTTATCTATAAAAAGGAGGAATTAGAGCAGGTGATCTACACCAAAATGATTATCACAATGCTGCTCTCTGTTAAAATCATTAGGATACAGGTAGGCTTGCATAAGTTTTTTGCATTTGTCACATTGTTCACACTGTTGATTATTTATTTTGCTCTACAGAAGATTTTTAGTTTAATGAAGTCCCAACTGTCTGTTTTTGTTGCATTTGCTTTTGAAATTTAGTCATGAATTTTTTGCCTAGGCCAATATCCAGAGGAGTTTTTCTAGGTTTTTTTTTCAAGTACTTTTATAGATTCAGGTCTTACATTTAAGTCTTTTTTTTTTTTTAAATTTATTTATTATTATTATACTTTAAGTTGTAGGGTACATGTGCATAATGTGTAGGTTTGTTACATATGTATACTTGTGCCATGTTGGTGTGCTGCACCCATCAACTCATCATTTACATCAGGTATAACTCCCAATGCAATCCCTCCCCCCTCCCCCCTCCCCATGATAGGCCCCTGTGTGTGATGTTCCCCTTCCTGAGTCCAAGTGATCTTATTGTTCAGTTCCCACCTATGAGTGAGAACATGCGGTGTTTGGTTTTCTGTTCTTGTGATAGTTTGCTGAGAATGATGGTTTCCAGCTGCATCCATGTCCCTACAAAGGACGCAAACTCATCCTTTTTGATGGCTGCATAGTATTCCATGGTGTATATGTGCCACATTTTCTTAATCCAATCTGTCACTGATGGACATTTGGGTTGATTCCAAGTCTTTGCTATTGTGAATAGTGCTGCAATAAACATACGTGTGCATGTGTCTTTATAGCAGCATAATTTATAATCCTTTGGGTATATACCCAGTAATGGGATGGCTGGGTCATATGGTACATCTAGTTCTAGATCCTTGAGGAATCGCCATACTGTTTTCCATAATGCTTGAACTAGTTTACAATCCCACCAACAGTGTAAAAGTGTTCCTATTTCTCCACAGCCTCTCCAGCACCTGTTGTTTCCTGACTTTTTAATGATCGCCATTCTAACTGGTGTGAGATGGTATCTCATTGTGGTTTTGATTTGCATTTCTCTGATGGCCAGTGATGATGAGCATTTTTTCATGTGTCTGTTGGCTGTATGAATGTCTTCTTTTGAGAAATGTCTGTTCATATCCTTTGCCCACTTTTTGATGGGGTTGTTTGTTTTTTTCTTGTAAATTTGTTTGAGTTCTTTGTAGGTTCTGGATATTAGCCCTTTGTCAGATGAGTAGATTGCAAAAATTTTCTCCCATTCTGTAGGTTGCCTGTTCACTCTGATGGTAGTTTCTTTTGCTGTGCAGAAGCTCTTTAATTTAATGAGATCCCATTTGTCAATTTTGGCTTTTGCTGCTGTTGCTTTTGGTGTTTTAGACATGAAGTCTTTGCCCATGCCTATGTCCTGAATGGTACTACCTAGGTTTTCCTCTAGGATTTTTATGGTATTAGGTCTAACATTTAAGTCTCTAATCCATCTTGAATTAATTTTTGTATAAGGAGTAAGGAAAGGATCCAGTTTCAGCTTTCTACTTATGGCTAGCCAATTTTCCCAGCACCATTTATTAAATAGGGAATCCTTTCCCCATTTCTTGTTTCTCTCAGGTTTGTCAAAGATCAGATGGCTGTAGATGTGTGGTATTATTTCTGAGGACTCTGTTCTGTTCCATTGGTCTATATCTCTGTTTTGGTACCAGTACCATGCTGTTTTGGTTACTGTAGCCTTGTAGTAGAGTTTGAAGTCAGGTAGCGTGATGCCTCCAGCTTTGTTCTTTTGACTTAGGATTGTCTTGGAGATGCGGGCTCTTTTTTGGTTCCATATGAACTTTAAAGCAGTTTTTTCCAATTCTGTGAAGAAACTCATTGGTAGCTTGTGGGGATGGCATTGAATCTATAAATTAGCTTGGGCAGTATGGCCATTTTCACGATATTGATTCTTCCTATCCATGAGCATGGTATGTTCTTCCATTTGTTTGTGTCCTCTTTTATTTCACTGAGCAGTGGTTTGTAGTTCTCCTTGAAGAGGTCCTTTACATCCCTTGTAAGTTGGATTCCTAGGTATTTTATTCTCTTTGAAGCAATTGTGAATGGAAGTTCATTCCTGATTTGGCTCTCTGTTTGTCTGTTACTGGTGTATAAGAATGCTTGTGATTTTTGCACATTAATTTTGTATCCTGAGACTTTGCTGAAGTTGCTTATCAGCTTAAGGAGATTTTGGGCTGAGACAATGGGGTTTTCTAAATATACAATCATGTCATCTGCAAACAGGGACAATTTGACTTCTTCTTTTCCTAACTGAATACCCTTGATTTCTTTCTCTTGCCTAATTGCCCTAGCCAGAACTTCCAACACTATGTTGAATAGGAGTGGTGAGAGAGGGCATCCCTGTCTTGTGCCAGTTTTCAAAGGGAATTTTTCCAGTTTTTGCCCATTCAGTATGATATTGGCTGTGGGTTTGTCATAGATAGCTCTTATTATTTTGAGGCACGTTCCATCAATACCGAATTTATTGAGCGTTTTTAGCATGAAGGGCTGTTGAATTTTGTCAAAAGCCTTTTCTGCATCTATTGAGATAATCATGTGGTTCTTGTCTTTGGTTCTGTTTATATGCTGGATTATGTTTATTGATTTGCGAATGTTGAACCAGCCTTGCATCCCAGGGATGAAGCCCACTTGATCATGGTGGATAAGCTTTTTGATGTGCTGCTGAATCCGGTTTGCCAGTATTTTATTGAGGATTTTTGCATCGATGTTCATCAGGGATATTGGTCTAAAATTCTCTTTTTTTGTTGTGTCTCTGCCAGGCTTTGGTATCAGGATGATGTTGGCCTCATAAAATGAGTTAGGGAGGATTCCCCCTTTTTCTATTGATTGGAATAGTTTCAGAAGGAATGGTACCAGCTCCTCCTTGTACCTCTGGTAGAATTCAGCTGTGAATCCATCTGGTCCTCGACTTTTTTTGGTTGGTAGGCTATTAATTATTGCCTCAATTTCAGAGCCTGCTATTGGTCTATTCAGGGATTCAACTTCTTCCTGGTTTAGTCTTGGAAGAGTGTAAGTGTCCAGGAAATTATCCATTTCTTCTAGATTTTCCAGTTTATTTGCGTAGAGGTGTTTATAGTATTCTCTGATGGTAGTTTGTATTTCTGTGGGGTCGGTGGTGATATCCCCTTTATCATTTTTAATTGCGTCGATTTGATTCTTCTCTCTTTTCTTCTTTATTAGTCTTGCTAGTGGTCTGTCAATTTTGTTGATCTTTTCAAAAAACCAACTCCTGGATTCATTGATTTTTTGGAGAGTTTTTTGTGTCTCTATCTCCTTCAGTTCTGCTCTGATCTTAGTTATTTCTAGCCTTCTGCTAGCTTTCGAATGTGTTTGCTCTTGCTTCTCTAGTTCTTTTAATTGTGATGTTAGAGTGTCAATTTTAGATCTTTCCTGCTTTCTCTTGTGGGCATTTAGTGCTATAAATTTCCCTCTACACACTGCTTTAAATGTGTCCCAGAGATTCTGGTATGTTGTATCTTTGTTCTCATTGGTTTCAAAGAACATCTTTATTTCTGCCTTCATTTCCATATGTACCCAGTAGTCATTCAGGAGCAGGTTGATCAGTTTCCATGTAGTTGAGCGGTTTTGATTGAGTTTCTTAGTCCTGAGTTCTAGTTTGATTGCACTGTGGTCTGAGAGACAGTTTGTTATAATTTCTGTTCTTGTAGATTTGCTGAGGAGTGCTTTACTTCCAATTACGTGGTCGATTTTGGAGTAAGTACGATGTGGTGCTGAGAAGAATGTATATTCTGTTGATTTGGGGTGGAGAGTTCTATAGATGTCTATTAGGTCTGCTTGCTGCAGAGATGAGTTCAATTCCTGGATATCCTTGTTAACTTTCTGTCTCGTTGATCTGTCTAATGTTGACAGTGGAGTGTTGAAGTCTCCCATTATTATTGTATGGGAGTCTAAGTCTCTTTGTAAGTCTCTAAGGACTTGCTTGATGAATCTGGGTGCTCTTGTATTGGGTGCATATATATTTAGGATAGTTAGCTCTTCCTGTTGAATTGATCCCTTTACCATTATGTAATGGCCTTCTTTGTCTCTTTTGATCTTTGATGGTTTAAAGTCTGTTTTATCAGAGACTAGTATTGCAACCCCCGCTTTTTTTTGTTCTCAATTTGCTTGGTAAATCTTCCTCCATCCCTTTATTTTGAGCCTATGTATGTCTCTGCATGTGAGATGGGTCTCCTGAATACAGCAGACTGATGGGTCTTGACTCTTTATCCAGTTTGCCAGTCTGTGTCTTTTAATTGGAGCATTTAGTCCATTTACATTTAAGGTTAAGATTGTTATGTGTGAACTTGATCCTGCCATTATGATATTAACTGGTTATTTTGCTCGTTAGTTGATGCAGTTTCTTCCTAGCCTCGATGGTCTTTACATTTTGGCATGTTTTTGCAATGGCTGGTACCGGTTGTTCCTTTCCATGTTTAGTGCTTCCTTCAGGGTCTCTTGTAAGGCAGGCCTAGTGGTGACAAAATCTCTAAGCATTTGCTTATCTGTAAAGGATTTTATTTCTCCTTCACTTATGAAACTTAGTTTGGCTGGATATGAAATTCTGGGTTGAAAATTCTTTTCTTTAAGAATGTTGAATATTGGCCCCCACTCTCTTCTGGCTTGGAGAGTTTCTGCCGAGAGATCTGCTGTTAGTCTGATGGGCTTCCCTTTGTGGGTAACCCGACCTTTCTCTCTGGCTGCCCTTAAGATTTTTTCCTTCATTTCAACTTTGGTGAATCTGGCAATTATGTGTCTTGGAGTTGCTCTTCACGAGGAGTATCTTTGTGGCGTTCTCCGTATTTCCTGGATTTGAATGTTGGCCTGCCCTACTAGGTTGGGGAAGTTCTCCTGGATGATATCCTGAAGAGTGTTTTCCAACTTGGTTCCATTTTCCCCCTCACTTTCAGGCACCCCAATCAGACGTAGATTTGGTCTTTTTACATAATCCCATACTTCTTGCAGGCTTTGTTCATTTCTTTTTCTTCTTTTTTCTTTTGGTTTCTCTTCTCGCTTCATTTCATTCATTTGATCCTCAATCGCAGATACTCTTTCTTCCAGTTGATCGAGTCGGTTACTGAAGCTTGTGCATTTGTCACGTATTTCTCGTGTCATGGTTTTCATCTCTTTCATTTCGTTTAGGACCTTCTCTGCATTAATTACTCTAGCCATCAATTCTTCCACTTTTTTTTCAAGATTTTTAGTTTCTTTGCGCTGGGTATGTAATTCCTCCTTTAGCTCTGAGAAATTTGATGGACTGAAGCCTTCTTCTCTCATCTCGTCAAAGTCATTCTCCGTCCAGCTTTGATCCGTTGCTGGCGATGAGCTGCGCTCCTTTGCCGGGGGAGATGCGCTCTTATTTTTTGAATTTCCAGCTTTTCTGCCCTGCTTTTTCCCCATCTTTGTGGTTTTATCTGCCTCTGGTCTTTGATGATGGTGATGTACTGATGGGGTTTTGGTGTCGGTGTCCTTCCTGTTTGATAGTTTTCCTTGTAACAGTCAGGACCCTCAGCTGTAGGTCTGTTGGAGATTGCTTGAGGTCCACTCCAGACCCTGTTTGCCTGGGTATCAGCAGCAGAGGCTGCAGAAGATAGAATATTTCTGAACAGCGAGTGTACCTGTCTGATTCTTGCTTTGGAAGCTTCCTCTCAGGGGTGTACTCCACCCTGTGAGGTGTGGGGTGTCAGACTGCCCCTAGTGGGGGATGTCTCCCAATTAGGCTACTCAGGGGTCAGGGACCCACTTGAGCAGGGTGTCTGTCCCTTCTCAGATCTCAACCTCCGTGTTGGGAGATCTACTGCTCTCTTCAAAGCTGTCAGACAGAGTCGTTTGCGTCTGCAGAGGTTTCGGCTGTGTTTGTTATTGCCCTGTCCCCAGAGGTGGAGTCTACAGAGACAGGCAGGTTTCCTTGAGCTGCTGTGAGCTCCACCCAGTTCGAGCTTCCCAGCAGCTTTGTTTACCTACTTAAGCCTCAGCAATGGCGGGCACCCCTCCCCCAGCCTCGCTGCTGCCTTGCCGGTAGATCACAGACTGCTGTGCTAGCAATGAGGGAGGCTCCGTGGGTGTGGGACCCTCCCGGCCAGGTGTGGGATATGATCTCCTGGTGTGCCTGTTTGCTTAAAGCGCAGTATTGGGGTGGGAGTTACCCGATTTTCCAGGTGTTGTGTGTCTCAGTTCCCCTGGCTAGGAAAAGGGATTCCCTTCCCCCTTGCGCTTCCCAGGTGAGGCAATGCCTCGCCCTGCTTCAGCTCTCGCTGGTCGGGCTGCAGCAGCTGACCAGCACCGATCGTCCGGCACTCCCCAGTGAGATGAACCCAGTACCTCAGTTGAAAATGCAGAAATCACCGGTCTTCTGTGTTGCTCGGGCTGGGAGTTGGAGACTGGAGCTGTTCCTATTCGGCCATCTTGCTCCGCCCTCCATTTAAGTCTTTAATCCATCTCTAGCTAACTTTTGTATATGGTGAGAGACAGGATTCATTTTTATTCTTCAGCATACGGCAATCCAATTTTCTCAGGACCATTTATAGAATAAGGTGTCCTTTCCCTAGTGTATGTTTCTGTCAACTTTATCAAAGATCACCTAGCTTTAAGTATATGGCTCTATTTGTGGGTTCTTTATTCTGTTCTGTTCCTCTATGTCTCTCTATTTTTACACCATTACCATGCAGCTTTGGTTATTATATCCTTATGGTATAATTTGAACAGGTAATGTGGTGGCACCTGCATTGCTCCTTTTCCTTAGAATTGCTTTGGCAATTTGGGCTCTTTTTTGGTTCCATATAAATTTTGGAATTATGTTTTTTAATTCTGTGAAAAATGATGTTGGTGTTCTGATGGAAATTGCATTAAATCTATAGATTACTTTGGACATAATGGTCATTTTAATGAAATTGATTCTTCTGGCCCATAAGTATGGGGTGCTTTTACATTTGATTGTGTCATGTACAGTTTCTTTCGTAAATGTTTTAGTTTTCCTTGTAGAGGTATTTTACCTACTTGGGTAAATATATTCCTAGGTTTTGTTTCCTGATAGCAATTATTAGTGGAATTGGCTCTTGATTTGGTTCTCAGCTTGATTGTTATTGGTGTATAGAAATAAAACTGATTTTTGAACACTGATTTTGTATCCTGAAACTTTACTTAATTCATTTATCAAATTTAGGAGTCTTTTGTAGAATTCTTTAGGATTTTCTAGGTAGAAATTTATATCATTAGAAAACACAAATAATTTGACTTCCTCTTTTACAGTTTGATTACCTTTAATTTTTTCTCTTGCCTGAACATTCTGCATAGAAGTTCCAGTACTGTGGCAGAGTGGACATCCCCGTCTTCTTTCAGTTCTTAGGGAAACTTCAACTTCCCCATTCAGTACAATGATAACTGTGATTTTGTTGCATATGGCTTTTATCATTTTGAGGTATGTTCCTTCTTCACCTAGTTTGTGAGGGCTTTTATGATCAAGGAATACTATGTTTTATCAAATGCCTTTTCTGCATCTACTGAGATCATCATATCATTTTTGTTTTTAATTCTGTTTATGAGGTCAGTCACATTTATTGATTGCGTTGATAAACCATCCTTCCATCCCTGGAATAAAACCCACTTGGCTGTGGTATATTGCCTTTTTGATGTGCTGTTGGATTTGGTTTGCTAGTATTTTGTTGAGGATTTTTGCATCTAGATTCAACAGATATATTGGCATGTAGTTTTCTTTTTTGTTGTTGCTGCATCTTTGCCTGACTTTGGTATCAGTGTGATACTGGCTATATAGAAGGAGATACAAATGATTCCCTCTTCCCCTGTATTTTGGAACAGTTTCAGTATACTTGGAACCCTTTCTTTTTAATACATTGAGTATAATTTGTCTGTGAATCTGATATGGTTTGCGTCTGTGTCCCCACCCAAATCTAATGTTGAATTGTGATCCCCAGTGTTGCAGGTGGGGCCTGGTGGGAGATGATTGAACCATAAGGGAAAGTTCTAATGAATGGTTTAGCACCATCTACCCTGGTGCTGTTCTCATGATAGAGTTCTCATGAGATCTGGTTATTTAAGAGTGTGTAGCACCTTCCCACTCTCTGTCTTCCTCCTGCTCTGGCCATGTGAAGCGTTGCTGCCTCACCCTTCACTTTCTGCCATGCTTGTAAGTTTCCTGAGGCCTTCTCAGAAGCCAAGCAGGTACCACCATGTTTCCTGTACCTGCGAGCCAATTTTCTTATAAACCTCTTTTCTTATAACCTCTTTTCCTTATAAATTACCCTGTCTCGGGTATTTCTTTATAGCAATGCAAGAACTGACTAATACAGAATACATGTATTGCTGGACTTTTGCTTATTGGGAAATGTTTTTATTGCTGATTCAATCTCAGTACTGATTAGTGGCCAACTTGGGATTTCTAGTTCTTCCTGGTTAAATCATTGGAGGTTGTGTGTTTGTAGGAATTTATCTGTTTTCTCTGGGCTTTCTAGTTTGTGTTCATAGGGTTTTATAGTCATCTCTGATGATATTTTTATGTATGCGATATCAATTGTAATGTTTCTTTTTGCATTTCTGAGTGTGTTAATTTGAATCTTCTCTCGTCTTTTCCTGGTTAATATAGCTGGTGGTCTATCAATGTTATCTTTTCAAATAACCAATATTTTGTTTCATTTATTATTTGTATTTTTTGTTCTAATTTACTTTATTTCTGATCTGATTTTTGTTATTTCTTTTCTTCTGCTGGGTTTGGGTTTAGTTTGTTCTTACATTTTTAGTTCTTGTGTTTGTGACATTAGAGTGTTAGTGTATAATCTTTTCATTTTTTTGATGTAGCATTTAACACTGTAAACTTCCCTCTTAGAAATGCTTTTGCTTTATCCCAAGGTTCTCATATGTTGTGTCTCCATTTTCATTCATTTCAAAAAACTTTTTCACTTCCATCTTAATTTCATCAATGAACCAAAAAATTATTTAGGAGCATAGTATTTAGTTGCTATACCTCTGCATTATTTTGAGAATTCCCCTTGGAATTGATTTCACTTTTACTTCACTGTGGTCCAAAAAGATACATATATGATTTAAATTTTTAAAAATAATTTATACTTATTTTTTGGCCTAATATATGGTCTATCTTGTAGAACGTCGCATGTACTGATAAGAAGAATTTATATATATTCTACATTCTATATTCTTGTTGGGTAGAATATTCTGTAAATGTCAGTTGGGTCCATTTGGTCTAAACTCTAATTTAAATCTAGTGAATCTATTTTGATTTTCTATCTCAGTGATCTGTCTATTGCTGTTTGTGGGAGTTGAAGTCCCCAACTATTATTGTATTGCTGTCTATCAATTCTCTTAGGTCTAATAATATTTGTTTTATCAATCTGAGTGCTCCAGTATTGAGTACATATATGTTTCAGCATGCTATACCTTCATGTCAAATTGATTCCTTTATTATTACACGATGACCTTCTTTGTCATTTTTAAGTATTATTGATTTAGAATTTGTTTGATCTGATACACATACTTCTGCTTGGTTTTGGCTTCTATTTGCATGGAACATCTTTTTCCACCCCTTTTGTTTCATTCTCCAATTGTACTTACCAGTAAGATGAGTTTTTTATGAGCAGCATATACTTAGATCATGCTTTTAAAAATTCATTCTGCTAATCCATATCTTTTAAGTGGAGCAGTTAATCTATTTACACTCAAGGTTTATATGCTATGTGAAATTTTGTTACTCTCATAATGCTAATTACTTACTATTTGTTTCGTGGCCTCCTTTTTATTACTGTTTTATAAGACTTGTGAGTTTTATACTTTCATGTATTTTTATGATGGCAAGTATCAATCTTTTGTTGCCATGTTTAGAACTTCCTTGAGCACTTTTTGTAAGACCAGTCTAATGGTGATCAATTTTCTCAGCATATTCTTATCTGGGAAATCATATATTTCTCTCTCACTTTTGAAGCTTATTCTAACAGGATACAAAATTGGGGGTTGCCAGTTTTTTTCTTTACACACTTAGAAAATAGAATCTCAATCTCTTCTGACATAAGGTTTTGCTGAGAAGTATACTCTTAGTCTGATGGGATTATCTTTATAGGTGATTAAATGCTTTTCTCTTGCTGATTTTAGGATTTTTCCTTCACTGTTGATTTTAGACAGTCTGATGACTGTGTTGTGACAAGGTCCTTTGTGCAATATATGTTTCTGGAGTTCATTGGTCCTCTTAAATCTGAGTATTAAAATATTTTGCTGGACTAGGGAAGCTTTTCTCAATTATTTACTTAAATAGGTTTTCCAAATTTTTGCTCTTTCTTCTCTTTTGGAAATACCTATGATTCATAGGTTTCATCATTTTATGTAGCCTCATACCTCTTGAAAGCTTTATTCATTCTTCTTTATTCTCTTTATTTTTGCCCTCTGAATTAATTCAGATCTGTCATCAAGTTCTGAGATTCTTTCTTCTACTTAGTATATTGTTGAAGTTTTCAACCATATTTTGTAATTCCTTTAATAAATTTTTTCTTTCAAGAACTTTTTTCTTTTTTTTTAAATCTCTATAGTAAACTTCTCATTCATATCCTGAATTGATTTTCAGATTTCTTTACATTTATTTTACATTTTATCTTAGATCTTTCTGAGTGCCTTAAAAATCAATATTTAAAATTTTTTATCTTGTATTTTAAACTTTCATTTTGGTCAGGACTCATCGTTAGAGGGTTAGTGTGATCCTTTAAGGGTGTCATAACATCCTGTGTTATTCATACTTCCAGTATTGCTATACACTGATCCCTTCCTTCTCATCTGGAGAAACTATTATTTCTTATTATTGAATTTATGTTCATTTGGATGAGATCTTTTCCTTTTTTTCCATTTGAGGATGTGCCTATAATATATGTTTTGTATGGTCCTTTAGTTTTGCTTCTGGGTACTTTCAGTGTCAAAAACTCTGTATAAATTGCTTGATTATAGATAGCCTTAGAGTGGTAGCTTTTCTAAATGCCAGTCACAGCCAGTGAGGTACTGGCTGTGTGAGCAGGCTCATGGCCTCCAGTAGAACCTGTGTGGCAGAGGTATCAAGAAGCTTATTGCATTCCCAGGTGCTGTGCTTTCATATCAGCAGATTTTGTGTTGAATTATACACTTTCACCTCCAGGCCAGTAGTCCATGCTTGTAGGTAAGAGCCAGCTACAGCAGTAGAAGTAGGGTTTATGCTTGAATTTTTTTTAATTTGGAGAAGCTCTCCAGTACCTCAGGCAATAGGCTGATCTGTGAAATGCACAATAGCCTGGGTTCCATGCTCACCCCTGGGTGAGGGATCAGGCTTGTCAAAGCTGACACTACCAACTTCACCCTTTGGTCCAGTAGCAGGTACAAGCACCAGCCCTGATGGGAGTGGCAGGAACATGGTGTACACCGTATGATTACCTTGATTTTAATAGCCTTAGTTTACTGCCTTTCTCAAATTCCAGTTGTATTAGTAATATAACAGGTGGGTGAGCAGGCTCTGGACATCATGATTAGCCAGGGTTGTGGGTGCTGGTTGGTAGCAGAGGTCATGCAAAATTTGTGTCCTTTCTGAATGCTATGCAATTGTGTCAGTAGATGTTGTAATGGGCTAGCAAAATTGACTTCCAGGGCAGTAGGTATCACTTGTAAGTGAGAACTGCTGCGATTGTGATATTAGAGCTTGATCTTTGTTAGCAAAGAGAGGTACTGGTATATCCTGGTCAATGGAATGGGCTGCCAGACTCCAAGGGGTCCCAGTCTCATTCTCTGCCTTTGAAGTTTGTGGGGCAGGAAAGCTAGGAGGGGCTGGGTTGGGCAAGCCTTTGCTTGGACTCCCCAGTGGTATGCATAATTTCTGGCCACGATGGGGGTCAGAAAGCAGCTCTCAAACTGCAGGGGCAACACTCCAAAGGGAAATAGAGCAACTTCTGCCATGCCAAAGAGCTAACATTGGAAATAGGAATGGATCCGCAGACAAGCAGGTGGTAGTGAGACCTGCCTCACTTCCACTCTCTTGACTTGGCAGGGTTTCCTCCCATGGCTTGCTGCTGGCAGAAAACTGAAACAGTCAGCCCAGTTACAAGCAGGCTGTCATCAGATTGCAAAACTGCCACAAGCCATAAAACTCTGTGCCTGAGACAAAAACTGTGACTCTTAGGTCACCCCTCTCCATCTGGTTCTAAGAAAAAGAAAAAGCGATTCCCCTTCTGCCCATGGCTCAAGCCCATGCCACACTCTTCTTTCATATCTGGCTGTGGGGCTCCTACCCCACTCAAGACTAGACTGCAAATCTCAGTCCGGAGACTCTCCAAACCATTGACTGCATACAGCCTGTGCTGGCTAACAGATTTCCCCCACAAGGCCCTTAGAGCAAGGATCAGAAATAGCTACCTTCCATCAGTGACGAGGTCTGTGAGCATGCACCAAGCACTTCTTTCTCCCTTTCCTTCTCACAGTCTGTCCTGTGCTCCCCAAATCAGATCCAGCACTTAGTTGTCTCAAGGAGCTCCGCTATACCCTGGAATACCCCGCTCCCCAGTGGGCATACATGGGAAGCTAGGTAGTCCAGGCTATGGTGTAGCTCCTTCAGACAACTGAGCGCTAGATCTGGGGAGTCTCGTGCACTGGAGGCTCACAGTTCTCCACTAGACCAGCAGGGCAGGTTGCTGCCCACCATATTTTTCAAAGTATCTAAAGTTTCTTTCACTTTTATGCTGAGGTCCCATGTTCCTTCTGGATAAAAGTTCACACTGTGAATCCCTAACACATAATTTTGCTGTCTCCAAATAGATGAGGCATGCTGACAAACTTTCTAATCCAGTATCTAGGAGAAAAATAACAACAACAAAAACACTTTTACCCCGTTTAATTTCCAAGATACTTAAAGACATCATTAAAAAATAATTATATATTTCATTTTTGACAATTTTAAATAAGTCTTAAATATGATTTTGAGCCAGCGGTGGTGGCTCACACCTACAATTCCAATGCTTTGGGTGGACAAGATAAGAGGATTCCTTGTGGTCAAGAGTTCAAGACCAGCATACGCAACATAACAAGATCTCATCTCTACAATAAATACAAAAAGCTGAGAGGGTGGTGCATGCCAATAGCCAATAGCCCCAGCTAATCAGGAGGCTGTAGCAGAAGGATTGTTTCAGGCTAGGAGTTCGAGGCTGAAGTGAGCTACGATGGTGCAACTGCCCTGTCTCAAAAAAAAATTCCATTAATTTGAAAGGAAAGCAAGACCATTTTCAGTGTGTGCCTTTAAACAGAATTTTTCAAGATAACCTCATTGGAAAAAAAATGGTCACCTTGGCTGCCATAAATGTCCCTTTAAACACAGCATCCTAAACTTACACAGACCCCCTAGTATTTTGTTAAAATGGACATTCTCATCAATAGGTATACAGACTTCTATTTCACATTTCTAACAAGTTACCTATAATTTCTGAACAATTTTTGAACAGCAAGGTATTTCCATATTAAGGGAAACATATGCGATATCTGTATTTGTCTGTATAGTTTTAATCAAATCTCATTTGAGATTTGGAGGTCAGAAGAGCAGGATTCAATACTAGCCATCAGCATCTGTGGACAGACAGGTGGACACAGGTGAGGACTGAAGAATCAGCTGGAGAGGTGTTACAAGCAACTGTGAGCATCAGCACCTGCACCCCTCAGCATACCAGACAGGTCTGAGGACCACCTGGTTAAGTAACTTATACCTTCAGCAGAAAATGTGCTCTGGCTTCTGGGGGAGCACCAGGAAATCCCCCCATTTCTAGTGTCAACTTTCCTGATTATCATAGCTGATAAAATTAGATTTTAATGGCTATAGTTTAAAATATAACTCCTTGTGTAAAAAGAAAAAAAAAATCTATTGGAATATCCAGAGAAGATTTTCCTTATTTATTTATTTTTATTTATTTATTTATTTTTTTTTTTGAGATGGAGTCTCACACTCTGTCCCCCAGGCTGGAGTGCAGTGGCACCCGATCTCGCTCGGCTCACTGCAAGCTCCACCTCCCGGGTTCATGCCATTCTCCTGCCTCAGCCTCCCGAGTAGCTGGGACTACAGGTGTGCGCCACCACGCCCGGCTAATATTTTGTGTTTTTAGTAGAGACGGGGTTTCACCTCGTTAGCCAGGATAGTCTCGATCTCCTGACCTCGTGATCTGCCCGCCTCGGCCTCCCAAAGTGCTGGGATTACAAGAGTGAGCCACCGCGCCCGGCCTGATTTTCCTTATTTTATGAACCCTGACTGATGTTATAATCCAAACTACTCAAGTGTAACAGGCTGTCCTTAATTAACTCATGAGATAAATGGTCTTGCCTGTGTTGCTGGGGCTGAGGAGAAGAGACTTAAAGTGCAGAGGAGCATCCCTGACTCCTTCTACCAAAACCAAAAAGTGACCTTCAAAATGTGGCTGTTTCCAAGAAATGCTGTCAGCCGATGGAGCTGCAAGAGGAACACCTTGGGCAGCCCATCCTTACATATCTTCTTCCTTGGGTGGTTTATGTTCTGACTTGTAACACTGTGAGAGGGTAACTATTATACTGGAAACAATAATAAGTTGCAGCATCTTCAGGCTGCAAGCTACTGATGGTGAGCGTGAAATCTGTCCCAGATCCACTGCCACTGAACCGAGATGGCACATCAGTGTACAAATTGGATGCATAAGAAATCAGCAGCTTAGGCGCTTTCCCTGGCTTCTGCTGATACCAGGCTAATCCTTTGTGAATGCTTTGACTCGCCCGGCAAGCGATGGTGACTCTGTCTCCTACAGATGCAGACAGGAAGGTTGGAGACTGGGTCAACTGGACGTCACATTTGGCACCTGAGAGGGAAAAATAATAATTATCCACACAATTAGTTACGTTGTAAGAGAATTTCTATGAAGAGCCAGGCAGTACAGAGCACACTGGCTGAGTAAATTCCTAGCGTTCTCCTTCCTTACCTGGCAAACAGAGTAGCAGGAGCCCCAGGAGCTGAGCAGGGGCCCTCATGTCCGTGCTGTGTCCTGACTGAGACTGACTCCTGCAAAGAGTGTGACCAGCGTATTAATAAGTCTTCAGGGCAGGGGGTTGTGCTCTGCAAACATGCAAATCAGCAGGGGATGGGGCAGGCTGAGCACAGCTGCAGGGCAATTATTCAGCAGAGGCCCAATGTTCCCAGGTGTCCCAGGTTGGATAAGAGCTGAACAGATTTGCCTGCAGAGAACGTGTTTCTTGCTGGGGGGCCATTTGGTTACATTTTGTTACCTGTACATATGACGAAGGCCAGACAGGCTTCCTCGTTGCTTGGATTGTGTAATGATCTTCGTGTGATAAATTATCAGCACTACCGTCCAGAGATGGCGTGAAGTAGAAGAGCAATAAAAAACAGTAGATCATGAGTTGTAAGGAAGGACAGTGTTTGTCATTATTAACCAGCCATCTCCAGCTAAGTGACCTGTCCTTCTCCATCTCTGAGCACTGTGCCTTACTACTTCCATCAAGGCCATCCAAGGACAAGGGTTTTCTTCTTCCGTATCTGAGAGCATCAGAGCATCAGCTACCTTCCTGGGTCGGTTTGCTACCACAGATACATGCTGAAGGTTCCCTTAGTGCCTCAGATTATTGCCATGCATTCTATTCCCTGTTAACCCACGCCATTCCCTTCAGAAGTTCAGGTCCTCTGTAGATCAAGTGTTCTTTTTTTTTTTTTTTTTTTTTTTTTTGAGACGGAGTCTGGCTCTGTCGCCCAGGCTGGAGTGCAGTGGCGGGATCTCAGCTCACTGCAAGCTCCGCCTCCCGGGTTCACGCCATTCTCCTGCCTCAGCCTCCCAAGTAGCTGGGACTACAGGCGCCCGCCACCTCGCCCGGCTAGTTTTTTGTATTTTTTAGTAGAGACGGGGTTTCACCGGGTTAGCCAGGATGGTCTCGATCTCCTGACCTCGTGATCCGCCCGTCTCGGCCTCCCAAAGTGCTGGGATTACAGGCTTGAGCCACCACGCCCGGCCCAAGTGTTCATTTATACTCCAATCTACTGTGTTCCTAAACCCACATCGTTTACCATCACCAAATATCTTCGTATTACTAAGAAAATAAATGCACTTCTCAATGGTTGGCTTTAAGACATTGGGGCCCAAGCAGGGTGAGGAGAGAAGCAGGCAGAAAGTGAAGGTAGAAGCCCTGCCTGGGATGTTGGAACTACAGGGGTGGGGGGATGTTTCCCCAAATGGAAGAGAAGGCACTGTTGGGTCAGTGTGTATACCAGAAGGTGGGATGGGCAGTGCATTCACACAGGTAAGAGGTCCCAGTGCAGAAGTCAGAGCCCAGGCGGCATAAGGAGGACACCAACACAGAGGGCACAAAGTAAGGGATGGCCACAGAAATGGTATCAGAACTAGAGCAGGGAGTGTGGATTTGTGTGTGCAGAGCTGTCTGCAAGGAAGGGGTAGGTGACAGTGATGACTAGAGACTGGTTTATAATAGAAAAATTGAATTAGCAAATGCATTAATGATAGGGCCAAGATTTTCGCAGTTAGAAAAAATGTTACAAACAATAGAAGAGGAATATTTTAATAAACTCTTTGGTTTTGGAATAGAATTAGAGATACCAGTGTAAACTCGGGGTTTTTGTAGATATAGACATAAATGTGTATCTATGTGTAAATAGATAGTTAATTTTTCCTAGCCTAGAAAAAATGATACCATGGTCCTAAATAGTACCCATGGTGTTCAGATATTCATTTGAAAATGCCATTTTCCGCTAAAAGGAACCAGTAATTCTTGGAGAAACGTCTATTTCTAGGACTAGGATAGAGAAAATGCAAGATGAGCCTGGACCATCTTGAAACTAACAAACGCTGAAAGAATAATGTAGTCATGGCAAGAGGAAATACAAGCCAATTTGAATGTGACACAAATTGGTCAGATCTGAGAAATTTTAAGTATCAAAATGATGATTAATGATGATAACATATTATAACCCAATGAAGAAAATACAAGCCTATGAGTTCATACCGATATTTCAAAAACAAATGGGGGAGTCGTAAAATATCAAACAACTTCCCAAATTTTTATTAATTACAAAGGGAAAAAGCAGCTGTGCCTCAGAGAGTTCTAGCAGATATCACCTTAATTCAGGTCCAAAACAAACATCATCAGTAACAGGACAAATTAAAATAAGGCACTGCCTGGTAGGATGCAATGAGAAGACCAGAGCATCACTTCTAGACATACCTGCCTGTTGTGAGCTCAGTTGGTATCTCCCAAAATTTACATGTTGAAGTTGTAACCCGTAGTACCTCATAATATGACCATATTTGGAGATACAGTGTTTAAAGAAGTAATTGCATGAAACAAACTCATTTGGTTAAGGCCCAATCCAACATGTCTGGCATCCTTATAAGAAGGGGAAATTGGGACACATACATATGTGAGGGAAAGACCCCGTGATGACACTTGAGAAGACAGCCATCTATAAGCCAAGGAGAGAGGCCTCAGAAGAGAACAATCCTGCTGACAGTTATATCTTAAACTTGTAGCCTTCAGAATTGTGAGAAAATGAATTTCTGAAATTTAAGCCACCCAATCTGTGGTACTTTGCTCTGGCAATTGTAACAAATGAATCTATAGCAAAAGATGCATTGTCTGAACTTAATAATGGGGAAACAAACAAACAAACCCAAATTGTGGGACATCTCACAAAATAACTAGTGCATCGTCTTCAAAAGTTACAAGATCATGAAGTTCAGGAAAGACTGAGGGTCTGTTCCAGACTAAAGAAAACTACAGAGACAAGGGCCGGTAAAGGAGGCACACAATGTGGGACTGGGTCATTTTGCTACAAAAGTCATCAGTGGAACAATTGACAAAACTTGAAACAGACCTGAGGACTACATAGAGTGATGTGTTAATGCTGATTTCCTGATTTCATTATTGTATTGAAATGACACAGGAGAAAGTCATTTGTAGTGACATATAGTGGAGTCTTAGAATGCGCCTATAACACTTCCAACTTACACTCAAATGGTTCCAGTGGGAAATAAGTACTTCATGCTGTCCTTAATTTTCTTATTTATTTATTTATTTATTTATTTATTTATTTATTTATTTATTTATTCAAGACTGAGTCTCACTCTGTTTCCCAGACTGGAGGGCAGTGGTGCGATCTCAGCTCACTACAACCTCCACCTCCTGAGTTCAAGCGATTCTCCTGCCTCAGCCTCATGAGTAGCTGGGATTACAGGCATGTGCCATCACACTCAGCTAACTTTTGTATTTTTAATAGAGACAGGATTTCTCCATGTTGGCCAAGCTGCTCTCGAACTTTTTACCTCAGGTGATCCACCCACCTCAGCCTCCCAAAGTGCTGGGATTACAGGCATGTCACTGCGCCCCCAGCCTGTTCTTACATTTCTTTCAAAGTTTTAAAAATAAAACATCAATTCTTAAGTGCGGGCTAAAGATATTCTTAGTATTTTGGAGTGGCTCTGACCCATCTCTATCATCATTATAAGATCAAGTGATTTACTACAGATACACAAGATGATATCACGTTTGCTCAAAGGATGTGCTACTCACACATACATCACTGTCCAGAGACCAAAAGTCATAAGTCTCTTTAATACCCAGTGAACTAATGAACTGCGCCTCTTTCTTGATTGGGGTCCCCCATATTCTACCTCCTTGGCGTCATTTGGCTTTATATTCTATATCTCATCAGGATAAAATTCTGACTAATGTTGTCAGGTCCAACTACCTCAGCATAAATCATTTCTTCCTCCAACTAAAAAGGATTGCCTCAGAATTGGAGTCTGGATTAGGATAGACCCTGGATCACCTAGGTCACCTAGGATTAATTTTCTCCAATGTAGGATGAAAAGCAACCAAGACCATGTCACCTAGGAAATTACTGTTAGTTGCAGAGAGACCAGGGAGGAAGGGGCTATGGGGATGAGAAAAACACCTGCCCTGCTATTCATGTATCAATGCCAAGGAGTCCCCAAGGCCTGAAGTGGAGGCTGCAAAGAGAACCCGTGTCCACACAACACAGAGTGGGAATGCTGGTGTCTGCACAGCGGTAGTGCTGCCATTTGCGTCTATGATGACTCACGTACCTTCTGTTGTATAGAGAAATGTTACTCAATGCTTTTAGATATCTGTGTTATCAAAATGTATTCTAAAAGTCTCTATTCAAAGCAATATTTTTTCTATGTAGGAGATGAAGATAATATAATTTATGGTGAAAAATAGATGGCAGAATACATGTAAACATATGCAGCTAATTAAAAGATACTGACCAATGTTGCTACCAATTTTGCCAATGTTTTCATTACAAATATATGTATGTGTGTGTTCCATTCTGTCCTTCTGTACTCATTCCAGAATTAGATCATGTGCTGTCTCAGGACTGTAACTAATATTTTAAATGTTAAATTTATTCCTCAAATTAATGGCTTTTAATGACTTAAAAAACCTTTTTAATAATCTTATGAAATAGTGAACTGTCTGCCTAGAAAATGCTGATCTGTGAAATATTGATTTATAATTTTCATGACTCTCCAGGTTCAAGAACAGACCATGCAATTTTTTTTTTTTTTTTTTTTTTTTTTTTTGAGACGGAGTCTTGCTCTGTCACCCAGTCTTGTTCTGGCATGATGTCGGCTCACTGCAAGCTCCGCCTCCTGGGTTCACGCCATTCCCCTGTCTCAGCCTCCCGAGTAGCTGGGACTGCAGGCACCCGCCACCACGCCTGGCTAATTTTTTTGTATTTTTAGTAGAGACGGGGTTTCACCATGTTAGCCAGGATGGTCTCGATCTCCTGACCTCGTGATCCACCCTCCTCGGCCTCCCAAAGTGCTGGGATTACAGGCTTGAGCCACCGCGCCCGGCCTATTTTAATTTTTTGATTTTTATTTAATTTATTTTTTATTTCAATAGGTTTTTGGGGAACAGGTGGTTTTTGGTTACATGAATAAGTTCTTTATGGTGATTTAAGAATAGACCATTTAAAATAATGATCTTTTTTGTTTTCTGTGAATTTCACTTGTAGGGTGAAATATAAAACGATGATATTTTCCGTTTTATTACCAGATTATACTGGTTAAGACTATAGGATCATTTGACAAATTTTTAGTTCCAGTGAGCAAAAATCTCAACTTACACTGTGTTAAATAGTAAATGGAATGCTGATACTTGTATTAGTCCTTTTTGTGGTGCTATAAGGAACACTGAGGCTGGGTAATTTATAAAGAGGTTTATTTGGCTCATGGCTCTGCAGTCTGTACAAGAAGCACAGCACCAACATCTCCTTCTGGTGAGACTTCAGTTAGCTTTTGCTCTGGCAGAAGACAAGGGCAGAAATCATCACATAGCGAGAGAGGGAGCAAAATAGAGAGAGGAGGCTCCAGCCTCTTTTAAACAATCCATTCTCCAGGGAACTAACTAGGCAGAACTCACTCAATACCAGAGTGTGCCAAGCCATTTATGAGGGATTCGCCCCCTTGACCCAAACACTTCCCACTAGGTCCCACCTCCAACACTGGGGATCCTGGTTCATCATGAGATTTGATGGGAAACAAATCCAAGCTGAATCAATACTCAAGTTAACATAAAGTCCAGAGAAGAAGTTTTCAGAGAAAACTTTATCCAATTGACTCATTTTTGTCACTACAATCTAATTTATTCTTACCTCTCCGTGGGCGGCAAGCCACCCAGGTGCCGAGGCAAGAGATGGAGGGCACGAGCGGTTCCAGTATAATAAAAGATATAAAATAAGAATAGTTATACTAGATATAGATAAGAGATATGATTATATATGAATGTCATTAATCATTAGTTTGTAGCAATTACTGTTTATTCCAGTATTATAATAATCCTTGCTCTACAATCATAACCGAGGAAAAACCAGGCCATACAGAGATAGGAGCTGCAGGAACATAGTGAGAAGTGACCAGAAGACAACAGTGTGAGCCTTCTGTTATGCCTGGGCAGGGCCACCAGAGGGCTCCTTGGTCTGGCGGTAACGCCAGCATCTGGGAAAACGACTGTTGCCAAGCAGACTGTGGTCTAGCAGTAGCATCAGTGTCAAGGAAAAGCACCCTCTACTTAGCAGACCAGGAAAGGGAGTCTCCCTTTCCCCGGAGGAGTTCAGAGAAGACTCTACTCCTCCACCTCTTAGTGGAGGGCCTGACATCAGTCAGCCCTGCCTGCAGTTATCCGGAAGCCTAATGGTCTCATCTGTGATGCTGTGCTTCAGTGGTCACGCTCCTAGTCCGCCTTCATGTTCCATCCTGTACACCTGGCTCTGCCTTTTAGATAACAGTAGCAAATTAGTGAAAGTACTAAACGTCTCTGATATGCAGAAATAATGGCGTAAGCTGTCTCTCTCCTCTCTTTCTCTCTGCCTCGGCTGCCAGGCAGGGAAGGGCCCCCTGTCCAGTGGACATGTGACCCACATGACCTTATCTATCATTGGAGATGGCTCACACTCCTTACCCTGCCCCTTTGTCTTGTATCCAATAAATATCAGCGCAGCCTGGCATTCGGGGCCGCTACGAGTCTCCGCATCTTGGTGGTAGTAGTCCCCAAGGCCCAGCTGTCTTTTCTTTTATCTCTTTGTCTTGTGTCTTTATTCCTACAATCTCTTGTCTCCACACACGGGGAGAAAAACCCACTGACCCTGTGGGGCTGGACCCTACACCTCTCCACTGTGCTTTCCATTGTGCCAGTTCCATATTAAGGGGCTTTAGAATTGACGCTAAGAAATCCTGGTGTTTTATACTCTTTGCTCATATATGGTGTTCATTCTTATAACTCCAGCAGTAATTCTGAGATTAAGCCCAACTGGGCAATACATCCTTGGAGCTGGGTTGGGATATACATTTCCAAAACAAAACAGTCTGTTAAATAGTAATTGAGATCTATGGAAGAAGAAAATAGCTGCTTTAGATGAAAGAATACAAATGTTCACTCTCCCATCTGTGAACATAACTCAGAGTTAAAGAATGTAAGTGGAAAGATAAGCTGGAATTTCAAGGAGGAGTCATTATAGATCTGAGGGACATAAAGAAAGATGGCTCCTTCCTCTCTTTTGCCTAGAAAAAAAATCATGTTTAAAGAAGAAAATAGAGGAGAGTAAAGAGGAAGAAAGTGATCTTCACTACAAATAAATACTAAACATAGGAAAAGACGCTCTGCTAAAACTGGGTCCAGTTCATTCTTACATATGGTGTCAGAGCACTGTGTTAGGAGGTTTCACATAGCAGGGATATGATGCGTTGAAAGACCACTATCTTTGAACATAAGATGATTTCGTTATCTGGCAATGAATAAGACTACAATTGGCTGTATTTTTCAGAAAATGTAAGTGTTCAACTTCCTTAATATATTCCCCTTTCCTCTCACTGTCCAGGCTGAGGAATGAACAGTAATAATGAACAGTAATAATACACTAAGTGGACCTGGGTGCCCAGTGCCCCACCTGCCCTGAGTAATAGAATCTCCAGGGGAGGAGCTCAGGGGGAGCAGGGATGGAGCGGCAGTGAAATGTTATCTGTTTGTTTACTACCTGTCCCTCCCATTAAAATGAAAACTCTATGAGGGCAAGGCTTCTTTTGTATTTGTTCAAAATGCACTCTGCCTAGGAGAGTTCAAGATGTTGATACTGTTATTTGTATACTATTGTATACAAATAATGATCCTGTTATCTGTGTAGTTCTACAAATGTTTTTTATTTGGGTTTTGGAATAAATGAAGAATTGCTCTACCAGAGCTTAAAAGCTGAAGCAATTTCACCTACCACCCCCAGGAGGAGCTGTGACACCTTAGGTCTGCTAGTGACAGAAGGACTTGGGAGGTCTTGACTTGTTATTTGAGAACCTGGTAGACCTAAAAGCAGTGGCAAGGGCGATTCCTAAGTCTGTGGTGACTCATTTTCTGAGATATTGTTTATGCTGAGGGAAATATCAGAAATCTGGTCTGGATTTATTGAAATGCCTATGAGATGTCCAGGAGAAACTTAAAATACGTATTCAAAATTCAAAAGAGAGTCTGAGATAGATAAATTTGAGCACTTTATTCCATTTAGTGGTACAAATATATTTCACATACTGACATCAAATTTATGTTTCAATTGTGTGTTGAAATTATATGCTCATAAACACAGGGTCTATTATAAAAGTTATTTATGCATCCAAGTTGACTGCTGTTGATTTGAAAGAGTGTAGATGATGTAAAAAAATTTACATTAAGAAACTTTGTTAAACTTTATCAAAAATTTTAGTTTTAATTTAACTCCTAAGCCTTGTAGGCATACAATCACATTTCTGGAGTAATGGTATTTTTTTTTTCTCCTCTTTCCATCGTTTGTCTTCACAGAGGCAATTTTGCTCTCAACGCTCTCTGAAACTTTGCATAGGCTCCTCAGGCACCAAGCTGTATTAATAAGGTTCCCTGGAGTTGGACCCAAGTACATTAGGCAGTGAATGGCAGCAAGATGATGCCACAGCGCCAAGATTACCTAGCAATATCTTAGAACTCAAATATGAGTTTGAAACAGTTCCTGAAGCCACAGATAAGTGAAAAAACTCCTAGCAGACAGTAAGGGAATCAGGCTTCCATATCTATGATGCTTCTATCCTCAACTTGCCTGACACCAAGTTCTCAAAAACTAGAACTACCATACGATCCAGCAATGCCATTACTGGATATGCATCCAAAGGAAATAAAATCAATATGTCAAAGAGCTATCTGCACTTCCATGTTTTTTGCAGCACTATACACAATAGCCAAGATATGGAATCAATCTGTGTCCATCAACAGATAAATGGATAGAGAAAATGTGGTATATCTGCACAATGGAATAGCATTCAACCATAAAAAGAAGGAAATTCTGTCATTTATGACAACATGGATGACCTTTGAGGACATTATGTCAAGTGAAATAAGCCAGATGAAGAGAGACAACCACCTCATGATCTCATTCGTATACGGGATCTTAAACAGTTGATCTCATAGAAATAGAGCATTATGGTGGTTACCAGGGCCTGGGGTGGTTAGGGGAGAGGAGATATACTGGGGAGATGTTGGTCAAAGATACATAATTAGTTAAATAGGAGAAACAAATTCAAGAGATCTATGATACACCAAAGTAACTATGACTAGTGAGCATTTTATTCTTGAAAAATGCTGAATGGATGTTACATGTTCTCACTGCAAAAATAAGAATTATGTGAAGTAAAGCATATGTTAGTTAGCTAGAATTAGCCATTCCACAATGTATATAAACTTCAAAATATCATATTGTACATGATAAATGCATACAGCTTTATCTGCCAATTGAAAATAAATACATTTGAAAAAAATGGCAACAACATTACTTAATACTTTTTCTAACTCCAATTATAATAATCTGTATTCTCCAAATGTTTTTATGATCAAGAAACTAAGAATGGTAATATTCATTTAAAAACTTTGGGATGCAGTTAAAACAATACTCAGAGGAAAACTTCCAACTTTAAATGATTATATTGGATGAAAAGAATTGTTTAAAATTGACAATTTTCTGGGGTTCCCCTTACTTCCACTGCTTTCCTTGTTTGATGGCTATTAAATACTACTTAGTACTCATTAAAGATTGTAGAGTCAGGTGTAGTTTTGGGTAGACCTCAAAGTCTCATTAGAAGCCACAGGGTTTGAACACATACACATGAAAGTTCTCTAGGTGGGGACTATAGGGAAACAACAGCAAGGAAGCTGATAGGCTGGGAATGATAAGATCAAAACATAGAGATTAGTTTAATGTTATCATTGTTTTCTCACCAGACACAACAAAACTTCATTTAGACAACAAATAATTAAATAACCTAACTGTTATTTAATCCTTATTGATTAGAGTGGGGTGGTACACAGATTATTGCCTCCTTGAGTATTCTGAATTCCAAAATTTAAGGTAATGTCTTTGTTCTTTACATACTCCTTCCGTGTAAGATGTTAGGTGAAAGTTGGCCAGTAGTGCAATGGGGTTAAGCGGAAAAGTCACCTGATAATAGTTTATGCCAAGGATATAAGAGGAAATCCTTTAACCTTGGTATTATGTAGTTGAATAATATCAAAGAAGAATGGAGATGTTTAAGAAGAGAGAGAAAGAGAGAGAGAAATAAGTAAGAGAGAACTCAGTTCTACTAAAAGTAGAACTACTGCTTGATCCAGCAGTCCCACAATTGAGTATCTACCCAAAGGAAAAGAAGTAATTATATGAAAAAAATTCTTGCACATGCATGTTTATAGCAGCACAATTTGCAAATACAAAAATATGGAAACAACCCAAATGCCCATTAACCAATAAGTGGATAAAGAAATTGTGATATATATATAAAATTACAATTTATATATATATATTTATATATTTAAATATATTAAATAATATATACAAATATTTATATATTTTTATATATAAATATATTTTGTATTTTTTATTTCCATAGGTGTTTGGGGAACAGGTGGTGCTTGTTTACATGAATAAGTTCTTTAGTGGTGATTTGTGAGATTTTGTTGCACCCATCACCCAAGCAGTACACACTTAACCCAATTTGTATTCTTTTATCCATCACCCTCTACCCACCTTTTCCCCCAAGTCCCCAAAGTCCATTGTACCATTCTTACGCTTTTGCATCCTCATGGCTTAGCTCTCACTTATGAGTGAGAACATACAATGTTTGGTTTTCCATTCCTGAGTTACTTCACTTAGAATTATGGTCTCCAATCCCATCCAGGTTCCTGCGAATGCCATTATTTTGTTCCTTTTTATGGCTGAATAGTATTCCGTGGTATGTGTGTGTATATATGTGTGTGTGTGTGTGTGTGTATATATATATATATAATGTTCTCACTTATAAGTGGGAGCTAAACATAGAGTTCATATGAACACAAAGAAGGCAACAACAGACACTATAGTCTGCTTGAGAGTGGAGGGTGAAGAGTGAGGATCAAACAACCAGTTATCAGGTATTATGCTCATTAAAATGGTGACAAAATAATCTGTACACCAAACCCCTGTGAAATGCAGTTGACCTGTGTAATAAATCTGTACATGTACACCTGAACCCAAATTAAAGTTAAAAAAGAAAATACAAAATTCAAATTTTAATGTCCTTGAGAGAATTTTATTGGCATTCAAAATGGTAATTTTTATATTTTAACTTTTATTTTAAGTTCAGGTTACAAGTGCAGGTTTGGTATACAGGTAAGCTTGTGTCATGGGGGTTTTTTGTACAGATTATTTCATCACCCAGGTATTAAGCCTAGTACCCATTAGTTATTTTTCCTGATTCTCTCCCTCCTACAACCCTCCGAAAGGCCCCAGTGTGTATTGTTCCCCTCTATGTGTGCATGTGTTCTCATGATTTAACTCCCACTTACAAGTGAGAACATGCAGTATTTGGTTTTCTGTTTCTGTGTTAGTTTGCTAAAGATAATGGCCTCCAGTTCCATCCATGTTACTGCAAAGGATATGATCTCATTCTTTTTATGGTTGCATAGTATTCCATGGTATATATGTACGACATTTTCTTTATTTAGTTTATCATTGATGGGCATTTAGATTGATTCCATCTCTTTGCTATTGTGAATAGTGCTTCAACGAACATAATGCATGTATGTGTCTTTATGATAGAATGGTTTATATTCCTTTGGGTATATATCCAGTAATAGGATTGCTGGGTCAGGTGGTATTTCTGTCTTTGGGTCTTGAACAAACACTTTCACTTTGCTTTTTTTGTTGTTTGGTTTTTGTTTGTTTGTTTGTTTGTTTTTTCTTCAAATTTTATTCTAAGTTCAAAGGTGCATTTGCAGGATATGCAGGTTTGTTACATATGTACATGTGTGCCATGGTCATTTGATGCACAGATCATCCCATCACCTAGGTATTAAGGCCAGCATCCATTAGCTATCCTTCCTGATGCTTTCCCTCCAGCCACATTCCCCCTCCAACAGGCCCTAGGGTGTGTTGTTCCCCTTCATGTGTTCTCACCATTCAGCTCCCACTTATAAGAGAGAACATGTGGTGTTAGCTTATCTGTTCCTGCATTACTTTGCTGAGGATAATGGTTTCCAACTCCATCCATGTCACCGCAAAGAACATGATCTCGTTCCTTCTTATGGCTGCATAGTATTCCATGGTGTATATGTACCACATTTTCTTTATCCAGTCTATCGTTGATGTCCATTTAGGTTGATTCCATGTCTTCGCTATTGTGAGTGGTGCTGCAATGAACATACATGTGAGTGTATCTTTATAATAGATACTATAAAGATACATGTATGTGTATCTATTATAGTGTCCGTTCATGTCCTTTGCCCAGTTTTTAATGTGGTTGTTTGTCTTATTCTTGTACATTTGTTTAAGTTCCTTGTAGATGCTGGATATTAGATCTTTGTCAGATGGATAGATGGCAAAAATTTTCTCCCATTTGGTAGGTTTTATGTTCATTCTGATGATAGTTTATTTTGCTGTGCAGGAGCTCTTTAGTTTAATTAGATCTCATTTGTCAATTTTTACCTTTGTTGCACTGCTTTTGACATTTTCATTATGAAACCTTTGCCCACGCCTGTGTCCTGAATTGTATTGCCTAGATTTTCTTCTAGGTTTTTATAGTTTTGGGCTTTACATTTAAGTCTTTCATCCATCTTGAGTTAATTTTTCTATATGGTATAAGGAAGGGGTCCAGTCTTAATATTCTGCATACGGCTAGCCAGTTTTCAAAGCACCATTTATTTATTCATTTATTTATTTTGAGATGGAGTCTGGCTCTGTTGCCCAGGCTGGAGTGCAGTGGCGCAATCTCGGCTCACTGCAACCTTCGCCTCTGGGGTTCAAGTGATTCTCCTGCCTCAGCCTCCCAAGTAGCTGGGACTACAGGCAAATGCCACCATGCCCAGGTAATTTTTATATTTTTAGTAGAGACGGGGTTTTCTCATGTTGACCAAGCTGGTCTTGAACTCCTGACCTCAGGTGATCCACCTGCCTTGGCCTCCCAAAGTGCTGGGATTACAGGCATGAGCCACCACGCCTGGCCTGCAGCATCGTTTATTAAATAGGGAGTCCTTTTCCCATTGCTAGTTTTTGTCAGGTTTGTTGTAGGTGTGCAGTCTTACTTCCGAGTTCTCTATTCTGTTCCATTGGTCTATCTGTTTATTCTTGTCCAGTAGCATACTGTTTTGGTTACTGTAGCTTTGTGATATAGTCTGAAGTCAGGTAGCATGTTGCCTCCAGCTTTCTTCTTTTAAGCAAACACTTTTGAAAAGAAGACATACATGCAGCCAACAATCATCTGAGAAAAAGCTCAGAATCATTGATCATTAGAGAAATGCAAACCAAAACCAAGATAAGATACCATCTAATACCAGTTAGAATGGCTACTATGAAAAGTCAAAAAATAACAGATGCTGGTGAGGTTGTGGAGGAAAAGGAATGGGTATACACTGTTGGTTGGAGTGTAAATTAGTTCAGCCATTGTGGAAGACATTGTGGCAATAATATATTTTAATTATAAAATTAGGTAAATAGTAGAGAAAATAAATTTCAAGATACAATAACAAGAGTGGTTATATGTCTAAATGAAGATACGTCAAACCACTCCATTTTAACATCTATACATATAAATTACTTATTTATGAGACATTAATATAAAAAATAAATATATAAAATTACATAAAATATTTTAAGTTACTATATGTCTATCTCAGAATTGGAGGGACTATTTGAGTAAGACTGGAAAATAAGAAATTTTCAAAGTAACAAAGAACAAATATCGAAAGAAAGACAAAAAAAGAAACCTAAAATAAGCTTTGAATATAGAAGTTCTAAAGTCATTGTCAAAGATGAAGAATATGTTGAAAAGACACTTATGAAAAAATGTGTATATATGAGAAAAAAATGGGAAAAATATAATAATCAAATATACTTCACAAAAGGATAAGGAAAGCAAATTTCAATTAAAACAATCCATAAAAGAAGAAAATAATGAATTAGACTTCATCAGAATTAAAAACTTTGATATTCAAAAGGCCATCTTAAGTGGATATAATTCAAAGAACAGACTGAGAGGCAATATGTGCAAACCATGTAACCAACAAAGGGCTTGTACCTAGAATGTATAGTGAACCCTCAAAACTTAACGTTAATTTTTAAAATCCAATTAAAAAATAGGTAAAAGACATGTACAGACAATTCACTGAAGAAGATATACCGAGAATAAATAAGTACATGAAAAAATATTCGTCATTAGACATTAGAATAATGCATATTGGAACCAAATGCATTTATCAGAATGGCTGCAATAAAAACTAATGAAATGTTAAATGCTGGCGAGGATGCAGGAAACCACTTATACAATGCTGATGATAATCTAAAATGATATAGTAACTGTGGAAATAGTCACAGTTCTTTTAAAATTGATAATGGACTTGCTATACAACTAAAACTTTTGAACATTTATCTCAGAGAAATGAAAACTTATTTTCATGAAGAAACTTGTACACAAACATTCAAAGATGCTTTATTCGTAATAGCCAAACACAGGAAACCACCCAAATGTCCTTCAATGTATAAATAGTTAAATAAACTGAGATAATCCATACCATGGATACTACTCATCATCAAAAAGCAATGAACTATTGATACATTCAACTGGGATGAACCTCAAGGAAGTTAGGCTGAATGAAATAAGCCAATCTCAAAATGATACCTATTACTTGATGCCTTTTGTGTAGTGGTTGCCAGGAGTTAGTGATGGGGAAGAGAAAGTGAGTGTGGCTATACAGGGTAATACCAGGGAGTCTTGCGCTGATGGTTCAGTTGAATATCTTGATTATGGTGGTGGTTAGGTAAGGCTATATATATGAAAAGTTGTATAAAGCTACACACAATTACACACACACAAACACAGAGATAAGTGCATGTGTAACTTGTGGAAACTGAACAAGCATTATGGATTATACAAATGTCAGTTTCCTTGTTTCGGTTCTGTATTGTACTATAGTTATGCAAGATGTCAACATTAGGGGAAGCTGAGTCAGAAATATATGAGACTTCCATTTGCAGTTCTTTGCAACTTCCTGTGGATCTATAAGTATTGGGAAATAATTTTTCAATCGGGTTTTATTATTGGAAAACCCTAAACAAGTAAGTCGCCATTTCTCTCAAATGTTTGGCAAATGTGCTAAAGCTTTATGACTCCCTCCTTTATGACTCTCACCAAGTTATCTTGGTGAGACTATGAATTGCTACAGACATTTGTAAAGCAATCTGCAATTATTAATAGAGGAAATGTAAAATATGTATGCTTGTTGATGTAATACCACTTTCGGGAAAATAACTTATAAAACTTTATCATTTCATGGAAGTATCCTCACTGCCCACGAATAAGAGATGCCTGAATAAATTGTGGTATTTCCATATTCTGAAAAAGTATACAGCTACTGAAAAGGGTTCCTTTCATACCATTGACCTAAAACTATACTTCAACATTAAGTATAAAAATCAGGATTCCAGAAATAGTACATGATCCAATGTTTGACAGCCTACAATTATAAAACTAGAACTAGGGTACACATGACATAATACAGTTTGTTTTCAAATATTAAATATGATATATACTTGTTGGTTTTACTATAAATATTCTTATTAAGTTAGTCACAGGGAGTTGATTAAACCAAAAATCATGAAATAACTATGCAAGGAAGAAGCCAAAATAGAAAGTCTTAGGTGTTGGGTTTATGTCTAGGCTGGAGTTTCAGAAAGCAAAATCCCTATCTCTGGATTGAGAAAATCTATATTTAACAGCTAAAGCCTAAAATTTACAATAAATCTCTTGAGAAATATCTGTGTAAGTGTATTATTTAGAAATGTGAAATGCAACATCAAAAGCAACATTAAAATAACATAAAGTTGCTATAAGACAAAGTGGAATCCAGAGGCTGAGCTAAACTCCTAGAAGCCAATAACAAAAGCCAAAAGAAAAATGGGTAAATATTTTGAACAGGTAGTTTTTCTTGTAAGGGTCATACTGAAACAACAGATATCACCAGGAAACTAGAGAAATTTATTGTGATATATTTACACAATAGAATACTGCACAGTAAAGGAAATAAATTATCTGGTGTTATGCAAAGAATTTTAATAAATCATTCATGCACAACATTATGCAAAAAAGACAGAAAGCAAAGAATATACTTTGAGTGGTCCCATTAGTACAAAGTTGAATACACAGCAAAAGCAAACAGAATGTTACACTGGGTACAGAGGGAGGCAGTTGAGATTGCGAGGTAGTTCCAGGACTGAGCTTCCTCAATGCTGGCCGTGACACCAGTTCATCACCTGCATGGTGGTCACATGAGAACTCACATTGTAAGAATTCATTGCACTTTACATTTCTGTTTATGTATTTTCTCTGTGTAATAATTCCAAAAAATAAATTATTACAAAAAGAGCAATGAAAAGCAACATAAATCTCTTAGCCTTGTTTTGGTTTTCTCTTAGGAAATCAATAAATATCAAAATGATTACACTTTTTTTACCATTGAATTGTATTTAGAAACAATTTAGAATACAATGGTCAAAAATATACAGTTTGAACTGTAATGCACACAGAAAGAACAAACCTCGAGTCTGAATTGAAGAATCTCATTGAGGGCTGTTTGTTAAGTGTAATAATGAGAGAATAATCTCACCAAGGTAAATTGTCTCTAAATTCAATTGGTAATTAAAAGAGCATCCTACAAAGCATAGTGGGAAATGGGGCATCAGAACAGGACAGTTACAAATATGCAAAATCAAAATGAAATGAGAATTTTCAACAGTAAAACTGGATGATGGGGGAAAAACTCAATTAATGCTTTTGAGATCCCAAGAAATTTATTTTTGTAATTTCAAAATATTCAAGATACATACAAATAGGATAATAGAATAAAGAAATTTTAGGTTTCAAATATTTCACTTTTCAAGTCCCAATTTTTAGGAAACTACTAAATAATATAGTCCACCAGAAGGTCATATAACAGAAAATAAATTTAGCACAAAATAAATAATGCTGCTATAGTGATATCCCACAATAATAGTGCAAAATGTCTAGAGTAAGGCAGCCAGGTTGCACAAGGAGAAGACAGAGCTCACAAAAGATGTCTCCAAAAATATCACAATAATTATATAGTTACACACCATTTGTGAATATACAGGACTTACTATTTTGTTAGAGTTAATGTATGGATAAATTATTATTAGATATAAAGAAAAATAATGACAGAACATAAAAGTTATACAATAGAGAAAATGTAATCAGATCAGGCATTATAGCTCACACCTGTAATCTCAACATTTTGGGATGCTGAGGTGGGTGGATCATTTGTGGTCAGGAGTTCGAGACCAGCCTGGCCAACATGGTGAAACTCCTTCTCTACTAAAAACACAAAAATTAGCCAGATGTGATGGTGGGCACCTGTAATCCCAGCTACTCAGGAGGTTGAGGCAGGAGAATCACTTGAATCCGTGAGCTAAGATCATGCCACTGCACCTCAGTCTGGGTGATAGTATGAGACTTCATCTAAAACAAACAAATATATATATATATATATGTATATATATATATATATATCATAATATGCTGAATTGTTACCTTTGGATAGTATTGATAATGATGCTGATGATGATGATTTAAATTCAACATACTCTGTTCCCTGGGACATGGCCCTAAAGGCAGATCATGTGACCACCCCCTACCCAGGCAGACAGCACTGGCTTGGGCTTACAGTACAGCGACTTTGCCTTCACCTGAGCTCTGTGGGTGGGCACATCTCTGTGTTCCCCCTAGAACTTCCCATACAGAAGATCATGAGACCACCCCCACCCCTGCTGCTCCTAGTCAAACAAGACTCACTGGCTGGGTCTTCTAATCCATCCCACTATGCACTCTACAAATAGCCCCAGCTTCACATTCACCTAGCAGCAGCCCAAATGGCATATGTGCAAACCCCTGCCCTCATTATTCCTAGCTAGGAAAGGTTTACTGGCTTGGGCTTCAAGCACAGTAACTCTGCCCCTACCTAAACACTGCAGTGGGTCATAGCTCTGTATTCCTCTAAGGCAAAACTCCCAGAGGTAACAGACAATGCTTGGAACCTTTCAGTACCCCCAACAGTGAAGTTCAGCATTACTTGGGTAGGAGGGATGGGCAAATATCCCATATGGCCCATGGATAACAGTCTCCACTGAAACCACTCCCATAGAGTTGCAAAACAGGCATTCCCAATGGCTCTCAACCATGTTGCTATCCAGAGAAAGACTACAGTGTGCATCTGAACTAGGAGTCACAGGACAAGGAACAGAGATGTGATAGGGAAAACAGATTGCATTCTTGCCTATCTATGATGGGAGCCAATGTAACCCCCAAATTCCCCCTGCAGAGACCTCTGGGCACTTCACCAGGAGCTCCTCCCAGCCACCTTCGTCAGGGTTCCACAAATCCCTTAAAGCAACTACACAATAGAAACCTCAAAGCAACCAGCTAACAGCTTCAAGATAGGATCAAAACCTCACATATCAATATTAACTATGAATTGTCTTAATGCCCCCACTTAAAAGGAATATAGTGGCAAGTTGAATAAAAAAAAAGACTCATCCCTCCAATGTTATCAAGAGACTCATTTCACGTGTAACAACACCCATAGACTCAAGATAAAGGGTTGGAGAAAGATCTACTGTGCAAACAAAACAAAAAACAGCAGGGGTCATTATTTTTATATCAGATAAAACAGACCTTAAGCCAACACCAGTAAAAAAAAGGACAAAAAAAGGTACTACATAATTATAAAGGATTCAATCCAACAAGATGACTTTACTACCCTAAATATATACACAGCAAGCATTGGAGCACCCAGATTCAAAAAGCAAGTAGTTCTAGACCTATGAAAAGATGGATAGCCACACAATAATAGTGTGGGACTTCAATACTCAAATGACAGTGTTAGACAGATTGTCGAGGAAGAAAACTAACAAAGAAATTCTGAACTTAAATTTGACTCCTGACCAATATAACTTAATAAACATCTACAGAATACTCCAACCGTTAACCACAGAACATACATTCTTCTCATGTGCACATTGAACATACTCTAAGATTGACCAGATGGAATATGGAATAAAGATGGAAATCAATACCAAGATTTCTTGTGTATTGTGAGGTTTTGACCACACAATTACATGGAAATTAAGCAACTTGCTCCTGAATTACTTGTGCATAAACAATGAAATTACAGCATAAATTTAAAAATTATTTTAAATAAATAAAGAAGAGAAACAACATACCCAGATCTCTGGGATGCAGCTAAAGCGGTGTTAAGAGGAAAGTTCATAGCACTAAATGCCTACATCGAGAAGTTAGAAAGATCTCAAGTAAACCCTCTAACATCAGACCTGGAGGAATTTGAAAAACAGAACAAACTAATCCAAAGCTATCAGAAAAAAAAGATATAACTTAAATCAGAGCAGAACTAAACAAAATTGAGACCCAAAAATCAGTACTAAGCATCAGTGAAATCAAAAGCTGGTTATTTGAAAGGATAAACAAGATCAATAGACTTCTAGCTAGATTAACAAAAGAAAAAAAAGAAAGAAAAAAGATCCATATAAGCACAACCATAAGTGACAAAAGTGACGTTAATACTGATTCCACATAAATATAAAAGATCCTCAGAGATTTTATGAACACCTCTATGCACAAAAAAACCTAGAAAATCTAGAAGAAATGAATAAATTCCTGGAAACACACAACCTCCCAAGACTAATTCAAGAAGAAATTGAAACCCTAAACAGACCAATATTGAGTTCTGAAATGGAATTGACAGTAAATTACCAGCCAAAAAGAACCCTAAGCCACATTAATTCACAATCAAATTCTACCAGACATTAAAGGAAGAGCTGGTAACAATCCTACTGAAACTATTCCAAAAAATTGAGGAGGAGGGACTCGGACACATTTAAAGGAGGTTATTTTTCTATAGCGTATACACTAATATTAGTGTTTAAAGGAAGTGGCCACAAAACCCCAGGAAGACATTACTCAACAGTGACTTTATTTTCAGTAGGTTTAGAACAGGCCCTGAGCAACCTTTTTGCTCTGCTCTCAGTGACTCCTATGAACAAGCCCACAGATGCCATGTCTATCACAGCTGCATCATAGATGGGGAAACATCTGCTGAGCCTCACTGAGCACCCTCTCGGGGGACTCTTGTGAAGAAGAAAGTCATTATATACAGATATTTGCATGCTTGGGCACAGAAATATATTGCCACATACTCACACCAAAGACTGTTAATGCCAGGAGGAAGATCCATCCAGACTCAACATCACTGAACCAAGAGCACCATGAACATGAACTCAGTTGGCAGCTGGTCACTGAGGAGCACAGGAGACCATATGGAATATGGAATAAAGATGGAAATCAATACCAAGATTTCTTGTGTATTGTGAGAACCAGTGGCTTGTGCCAGAACCAGACTAAGTGGTTCCTCCTCATAGTGTGTGAGACTCTGACCGCTCTGCAGTTCATGGTGACTCTCTCTTCTGGGACACAGTCTGCAATGCTGGAGTTCAAGGAAGATCAGCCTTCTCTCAGGACCTGCACTCACGGACAGAGACTGGACCTAGAGTGTTATGCAATTTGTTTATGAAAAAAAGAAATGAATCCGGGCACAGTGCCTCCTGCCTGTAATCCCAGTACTTTCAGAGGCCGAGGTAGGCAGATCACCTGAAGTCAGGAGTTCAAGACCAGCCTGGCCAACATGGTGAAACCTCATCCCCTCAAAAATAAAAAAATTAGCCGGGCATGGTGGTGGGTGCCTGCAATCCCAGCTACTTGGGAGGCTAAGGCAAGAGAATCACTTGAACCCAAGAGGCAGAAGTTGCAGTGAGCCGAGATCATGCCACTGCACTCAGCCTGGGATTCACAATCTATACATAGATTGTGTATAGATTCACGATATGTATAGATTCACATATGTATAGATTCACAATCTATACATCTGATAAAGGGCTAATATCCAGAATCTACAATGAACTCAAACAAATCAGTAAGAAAAAACAATCCAATCAAAGAGTGGGCTAAGGACATGAATAGACAATTCTCAAAAGAAGATAAACAAATGACCAACAAACACATGAAAAAATGCTCAACATCACTAATGATCAGGGAAATGCAAATCAAAACCACATTGTGACACCACCTGACTCCTGCAGGAATGACCATAATCAAAACATCAAAAAACAGTAGATGTTGGCGTGGATGCAGTGAACAGGGAACACTTCTACACTGCTGGTGTAAATGTAAACTAGTACAGCCACTATGGAAAAATAGTTTAAATTTAAAATTGAGTGCAATTATATTAAATTTTAAAATCCAGGACCTGAGATGCACTAGCCACATTTCAAGTGCTCAATGGCCACGTGGGTTTAGTCACTAGACTCTAATGCTACTATGATGCTTAGCACAAATGCAGAATATTTCCATCGTTGCAGAAAGTTCTATTGAACAGTGCTATTCAAGATTTCGTGATAACTAACGAGAGTTTTTGAAAAACATAGTAGAAGATTTTCAAAACTCAGGGAGTGGAGAGAGATAGGACAAGAGAAACTCTGTGCTTAAGTACTAAATTTTAGAAATCTACATTATTTATCTGTCATTGAACAAGTGATTCACTTCTTGTCAACTCCTTTGATGAGCTTCTCTTATGCAAGATGTAATTCTTGATTTTTCTATGATAAAGAGTACCTCTTGTTCCAAACTGTGTCTATGCTAGGAGTCCTTCCCTGTGTAGACAGACATCTAGAAAAAGCAGAGTGTATATTACTTCGGACAATAAGACAGCCAGTGACCTAACAGTCTCACTTTTAGGCCAGTGGCTGAGTCATGGCACCAAATGGTCTTGTCAGGCCACAAAGCCATAGAGGAGAATAGTTTCTATGAAGGTGACAGTGGCCATCAGTGGGCCAAGTGAACAGGGTTGTAGGGACAGTGAGATGGACAATTGGAAAATGAGGTTAAGTCTAATTGGAGAGGGCTGGCCTGTGGCTGCAAATCACCTAGGCCTACATTCCATAGTTAGGGGTTGAAAGGATAAGAAGAGAAGTGACTGTAAGAGATGGAGAAGGAGCTGTGCCAATGTCCAGAGGAGACTCAGGAGAGGGACATGTGGGAAAGAGACAGAGAATAAATTCATCCTGGTTCCTTCTACTTTTTTCGTGTGACTGCTCCTATCTTTGAAGTGTTTTCTATGCAAAATATTTAAGACCACAAGGGGACAAGAGAGGTCTCCAGGCAGCCTGTGGCCAGTACGGTTAAACTGCTTCTCACATGCCCGTGTACTGACTGTGCTCAGCTGTTCCTGCCAGATGAACTCCTGTGCGAGGGGCCCAAAGGGAGGCTGGGTCTGTGGGCTTGCCCTGGTAGAGAAGTTAGTGTTCAGGGCTCAATCACTGTGGGAGGACTCTTCAAAGTTTGAAGACAGAAATAGGTTGCAAAGTCTGCTGGCTTCAGGTCTTCAATGGTGAGAGTAAATTCTGTCCCAGATCCACTGCCACTGAACCAGATGGGCACCCCGTCGACTTGGGTGGAAGCATGGCAAATGAGAATCTTAGGGCTCTGCCCAGGTCTGTGCTAATCCCAGGATAAGTAGTCCTTCCCGTCCGTGTAGAGGAGCCTCTCACTGGCCCCGCAGGGAGACTTTCTCTCCCAGGGAGGCGGGCAGAGACTCTGCAGCCTGGGTGAGCACAGTCTGCCCATTGGAACCTGAAATCAGAAGCACGTGGGGTTAATCCAGAGGTGCTGTGAGATCCTATTAAAGCTGGAATGTGCCCACAAGGGTGAGGACAAACCCTAACCAGGCCTGTGGCGTTAGTGATATTTGTTTCTTGCCCCTCCCAACACCACTCTTCTCAGGGAGTGTGAGGATCACCCTGAAGGAGCTGTCCACAGGGACCTTATCTCACCTGGAACAGAGAGCAGCAGGAGCCCTAGGAGCGGGGATGGCACCATCTTTCTGCCCCTCACCAGCCTGACTCTGACAAAAGGCTTTATTTATTAGGCTCAGTCACAGGACTGTGCCTGTGGTGGGGTCAGTGATGACATTTATGCAAATCCTCAACCAGGATGAAGGCAGGGCTCCTGAAATTCAAGGTTGTGGTCACACCTGGTGATGCACTAACCAGAGCATCCTCTGGGCCACCTGCCCTGTGGATGTCACGATGTGCCTGTGCTTGTGGTTACATGAGCTCCCCCAACAACACCCAGTGTAAACAGACATTTGGTAGTGACAGGGGTGCAGTTCCTATGTTCATAATTCCCCAGCAGGGCCCTATGTCACCTCTAAGATATACCATGGTACCGCCTATAAAAGAACAAGAGCAGTTCTCTATGAGGCATCGGACAACGCCTGTGTCCCTGTGACTCAGAAATATGAGGTCAGTCGTCCGCAGGTGTTGCTTTGCTCCTTTTCCTGTGGACATTTATTGGGTGCTAAGCTGTGATTCCAGAACAGTAGAATGGCCTACTCTTCTTTCTCAACTTATCCTCACTGTAGAGTTAGCCCCTTGGTTGTTTAGCTATTCATTAAACAAGCCAAATCGTGAGATGAACTCAGACAAAAGCTTTGTTACCTTCCCCCGTGGTGTTAATTTCCACCTGAGGGGTCATTTTTCTTGCCCATTGGATGAAATCACCAGCAAATCTCACACCATTTTTGGTAAATCTGAAATAATACCATCATATGGACATTTTTTGTCACAGTCAAGTCTTCCTTGGGTGTGTGGTAATGCTTGCCCCCTGAAGAAGCACTGGTCTTCCGCTCCCTCCCCTCCCCCAGCTTGGGTTCCCCATGGGCTGCTGTCTGAGGTGGGGAGGGGTCAGGTGGCACCTCTCTCGTGAGCTCACTTTCCTTGCATGGATCTCACTGCCACCAGCTCCCTCAGTGTGAGGAGAGTAGACAACTAGTTCCAGTGCTGGGAGTCGCTGCCTCTCTTAAGAAATCCACCTCTCATCACTGGACTCCCACTCTGCAGAGCAGCACTTCAGCCAGCCTCTCCTTTAGTTGCCTCAAAGAGAAATCTGACACAGATCTCCTGTGTTCATGCCAAGCTTTTTTTTTTTTTTTTTTTTTTGAGACGGAGTCTCGCTCTGCTGCCCAGGCTGGAGTACAGTGGCACAATCTCGGCTCACTGCAACCTCCGCCTCCTGGGTTCAAGTGATTCTCCTGCCTCAGCCTCTGGGGAGTAGCTGGGATTACAGATGCCTGCCACCACGCCCAGCTGATTTTTGTATTTTAGTAGAGATTGGGTTTCACCATGTTGGCCAGGCTGGTCTTGAACTTCTGACCTCAAGTGATCTGCCCGCCTCGGCCTCCCAAAGTGCTGGGATAACAGGTGTGAGCCACTGCGCCTGGCCTCATGCCAAACTTCTAAAGACACATGTCACACTCCACAAGGAGTCCCAGAGTGGGAAGGTGAGACTCAACACTAACAGCTGCCTGAAGAACCCTTTCCTGATTTTTAGCCATTGATCACCTTAGTGTCATTTCTTTATAACATAAAAGTACCAAAGTGAAAAAAAGTGATTTTCAGAAAACATGAGGGAGCGTCTAGTGCTTGGAGCCTCATGAGAAATAAGGCTGACAGAGTACCATTTTGCAAGGAGGAGAAATATACTGAACTTAGAGAGTTTATAGAAGGACTAATGTGAACACTAGACGTGAGCTTGCATGGACCTCACTATCAGGACCATGAAGAAGAAAAGTCTTGGACCCCTGAAGTCAGTTTCTAAGGGGAAGCAGCCCTGGAGATGAGAGTGTGTTGTAACCTTCTGGGCAAGGGAGGTGTTTAATTCCTGCTCCTCCGGAGCCTGGCTGTCTCTTTCCCAGCTCCCTCCCTCTCTCAGCTCCACCCACCAACTCTTCAAGATCTACCTAGAATATGTTTTCTCTGAGCCTGTCTTCAGCTACAAGTGGTATCTAACTCCTGGCTTTGCACTGCCTTTCAGCTCCTCCTTCTGCTACAGTCTGACAAAGTGTCTTCCTAGACAATTCTGGTCAAATTTCTATGTGGAAAAAATGTGACTACCAATTAATCTCCATCATCCATCTTTGACATATGTTTCTACTAGCCCATGTCATAAACCCTTGGTAAGTGTTTACATTGGCTGAGCCTGGGTCAGGTGACACTTTTCCCCTGGAAATATATCAACATTTTCAGTTCCAACATGTCGTTTATAACTTAAGCACTGCTACTTCAATAACTGGCCTAGTCTGGTAATTCACAATGATATGTGGGCAGAGAATTTCCCTCAGAAAGGGGCAGATACTTTTTCTGGCCTGCATTTGTAAAGGCCCCGCCTAGAAAACCACAGAAAGTAAACTTTCTCTGATGTGTCATCTCAGTTTTTCTTGTTCCTGGCTTTTTTGCTATTCTGTCTAATATCCCCAGTGCCATCTAGTCAATTGCTCTCCCACATATACCCTGTGCTATTATCTTCATAGCATTTATCTCCATCTGACATCGTAGGGAGAATTGATTAGAAGTGAAATTTATTTCACTGGAAGAGGGAATAGTCAGAGTTAGGGTTATGTAGTAGAAATAACATAGTTAAATTATTAAAATGGGAATGTGATAAGGTAAATGAAATATGTAGTCATTTAATAATAAATTATTAAAATGGGAATGTGATAAGGTAATAATCCAAGCAAGGGAGAGCGAAGGTGACCATATGACTCTGAAATGGCTGACATTGCTCTGGACCCAAAAGTAAGGCACTAAAAATCAAAGCTGATCATATGAAATGGAAGGCTCAAGAGGGGCCACAGATACCTCCCTGCTTCTTGGGGAGAAGAAACTGGGACGTGGAAACTGGGACGTCATTTCATGAAAATTGGCTAGATAGAAAAAATAAAAATAACTTCACTTACTTATTAGGGCATGAGAAATCGCATGTGGTTTAACTAGTCTCTGTTTGGAGTAAGTTGCTGGGAGCCACTTAGGAATGTGTTGTGTAGAAGACAAATTATTAGCTCATGAGAAATGATGTGGGTAATGGATACAGGGTGGACACTGGACCTGTGTGCTGGAGAGCTTCCATTTGCACAGGGATATCCTTTTTCCCATGCATTTGGTCATGGTGCCTGTACCTAACATAACACAGCAATACATGCATCCTTGTTGTCTTCGTTTCCTGAGGGAACTCCAAAGGGAGCAGGGAGGAATAGTTCCTGGCCCTCCCAAGTTTCTGACTTCATAAACATTAAAGTCACAAAGGAAGAAACAGGAGTGGGAAGGCAGGAACTGCAGGGATGTTGGAGCTGTGATTCCCAAGGGGCTGTCATTGATAATGTGCTCTTAGGGGAGTTTTTCTAATTATTTCTTTTAAATTAATTTCAACCTTACAGATAATTGCAAAACTAATTCTGATTTTTTTTAATTTCTTTGCCTAGGTCCCAGTGATTAACATTTTACTGTTTGTAACAATACCCTCTCTATACACTTTATATGTAGATATGCATTCTTTCTTTTTTTGCATTTGGTAAGTTTTTTATAATTTCAACTTGTATTATAGATTAAGGGGTACATGTGTAGGTTTGTTACATGGGTATATTGCATGACATTGAGGTTTGGAGTAGAAATGGGAAGTTCAAGGTTGAGGAGGTGCATCCAGTAAAAGCCATCTTGTCAGTGGGGACTATCTATGGAGTCTTGAGGTGGTGCAGGGCATCATATGTCAAGGGGGTTGAATATTCTAGCTCAAGTCTTTCCTTCTCTTATAAAGCCACTAATGCCTCACTCTCATTACCTCATTTAATCCTAATTACCTCCCAAAGGTACAGATGGCCAACAAACGTATAAAAAATGCTCAACATCACTAATGATCAGAAAAATGCATGCCTTTTTGTGGCTGATTAGTATTCAGATATAGATATAGATATAGATATATAGATATAGATATAGATATCTCACAGTTTCTTTATCCACTTGTTGATTTGTTGATTGGTGAGCATTAGGGTTGGTTCCACATTTTTGCAATTACGAATTGTGTTGCAGTAGACACATGTGTGCAAGTATCTTTTTCATGTAATGACTTGTTTTCCTCTGGTTAGATACCCAGTAGTGGGATTGCTGGATCAAATGGTAGTTCTACTTTTAGTTCTTTAAGGAATCTCCACACTGTTTTCCATGGCAGTTGTACTAGTTTATATTCCCACCAGCAGTGTAGAAGTGTTCCGTGTTCACTGCATCCATGCCAACATGTATTATTTTTTGATTTTTTGATTATGGCCATTCTCACGGGAGTAAGGTGGTATTGAACTGTGGTTTTGATTTGCGTTTCCCTGATCATAGTGATGTTGAGCAATTTTTCATGTTTGTTGGCCATTTGCATATCTTCTTTTGAGAATGTCTACTCATGTCCTTAGCCCACTTTTTGATGGGATTGTTTGTTTGTTTTTTCCTGCTAATTTGTTTGAGTTCGTTGTAGATTCTGGATATCGGCCTTTTTTCAGATGTATAGATTGTGAAGATTTTCTCTCACTCTGTGGGTTGTCTGTTTACTCTGCTGACTGTTCCTTTTGTCATGCAAAAGCTCTTTAGTTTAATTAAGTTCCAGCTATTTATTTTTGTTTTTATTGCATTTGCTTTTGGGTCCTTGGTCATGAAACCCTTGCCTAAGACAATGTCTAGAGGGATTTTTCTGATGTTACCTTCTAAAATGTTTACAGTTTCATGTGATAAAAGTATTCAGTAAAGTTTCCAGATATAAAATTAATATACACACATCAGTAACTCTGCTGTACACCAACAGTAATCAAGCTGAGAATCAATTCAAGCTCTCAACTCTTTTTACAATAGTTGCACAAAAAAATTACTTAGGAACATACTTAACCAAGGAGGTGAAAGATCTCTACAAAGAAAACTATAAAACACTGCTGAAAGAAATCATAGACAACACAAACAAATGGAAACATATTCCATGCTAATGGGTTCGTAAAATCAATATTGTGAAAATGAATATACTGCCAAAAGTAATCTACAAATTCAATGCAATTCCTATCAAAATACCACCATCATTCTTCACAGAACTGGAAAAAACTATTCTAAAATTCATATGGAACCAAAAAATAGCCCACATAGTGAAAGCAAGACTAAGCAAAAAGAACAAATCTGTAGGCATCACACTACCTGATATCGAACTATACTATAAGGCCATAGCCACCAAAACACCATGGTACTGTCATAAAAATGGGCACATAGATCAATGCAACAGAATAGAGAACCCAGAAATAAACTCAAATATATACAGCTAACTGATTTTCAACAAAGCAAACAAAAACATAAAGTGGGGAAAGGACACCCTATTCAAGAAATGGTGCTGGGATAATTGGCAAGCCACATGTAGGAGAATAAAACTGGATCTCCATCTCTCACCTTACACAAAAATCAACTCAAGATGGATCAAGGACTTAAATCAGTCTCTTTATTACTGGTCCGTTCAAGCTTTCCATTGCTTTCTGATTCAAACTTGGTAGGTTAGAATTTCTAGGCTTTTTATCCATTTCCTCTAGGTTATTCAATTTGTTGGTGTATTATTGTTCATAATAGTCCCTTATGATCCATTTTATTTCTGAGGCATCTGTTGTAATGTCTCCACTTTGATTTCTGATTTAATTCATTTGTGTATTCCCTCTTTCGTTCTTAGTTCAGCTAGGAGTTTGATTTTGTTTATTTTTTCAAAGAACCAACTCTTGCTTTCATTGATTTCTTTCTATGATTTTTCTGTTCTCTGTTTGACTTATTTCTGTTCTGATTTCGTTTGTTTCCTTTGCTAATTTTGAATTTAGTTTGTTCTTCTTCTTCTAGCTCCCTGAAGTGTAATGTTTGGCTGCTTACTTGAAATCTTCCTTCTTTTTTAATAAGAATTTATTGCTATAAATAAACTTCCATCTTAGAAGTGCTTTTGCTGCATCTCATGGGTTTTGATATGTTGTGTTTCTGTTGTTGTTTGTCTTAAGATATTTTTTAATTCCTCTTTTGAAATTAAAAATAGAACTGTCATGCAACCCATCAATCTATCTTCTGGGTTTGTATGCAAAGGGGAGGAAATCACCAGCTTGTAAAGATATCTGCACTCCTATGTTCATTGCAGCATTATTCACAATAGCCAAGATATGAAAACAACTTAAATGTCCATCATCAAACAGGTAGATAAAGAATATATAGTTTATATACATAATGGAATATTATTCAGCCTTGGAAAAGAATGAGATTTTGCTTTTTGCCACAACACAGATGGACCTGGAGAACATTATGCTAAGTGAAATAAACCAGGCACAGAAAGAAAAAAAAATTGCACCATCTCACTTAAATGTGGAATATGAAAAAGGAAGATACTCAAAATATGCAAAGCTAGAGAATGAAACAATGGTTACCATGGGCAGGGAGCAGAAGGAAAGGGGGATATATACAGCAGATATGTAGGATAAACAAGTTTAGATAGTTAATAAAATTGTATTTTATTGGAGATTTTTGTTAAATAAAATTTAGCAGCCCTTGTCACCAAAAAAAGTGAGATGATAAATTTGTTAATCTGCTTCACTATGGTAACCATTTTACTATCCACATGTATCCCATAACATCATGTTGTAAATCTCAAATATAAATAAAATTTATTTTTAAAAACTTAGTGTAATAACTTAGTGTTTGCTATATCTTTCTTATAAAATTACTAGATTTTATAACTTGTTATTTTAAATTTAGTTTTACTTAATTATAAGTACATACTCTTAGTCATTCCTCCATGCATTAAAATGTCCAACTTCATCCAGTGTGCATGGTAAATTTTTGGAAACCAACAAAAGGGACAGTAAGGGAAGAGAGAAAAAAATCAGAAAGGCAATGAGCTCTAGCAATACTGAGACATTTAGTGTTTCAGACTGATTATGAAGTTATGGGTTTTTTTCTATTATATATTTAAAGATTGTTTTTTATTTGTTATGAACCTCATAGCTCTCTCTTCATTCAGTTTAACCATTAGTGACTTTTAACAAGGAAGCCAATAGGTCATCATTCTTTTACCTTTGTAGAAACCAAGAAAATTTATGAAGAAATGTTATTGTTTGTTCCCACTAATTTTTTTCAGACACTTAAGTCATTTATTTTTTCAAGAGTATTTCCTAACTGGTTCTATTATAAGACACGTAGGCTAGAAAAAATATGTTAACCTCTGTCTTTAATTTTAGAAATTTTGACATGTGTAAACAGCTTGCATTTTATTTCACACAGTTTCTACTTCATAAATCTTTGACAAGTAGATTAAAACCTTAACATCAATATTTCCTAACTTCATCAATATTTCCTAATGTCATCAATATTTCCTAACTTCTTCACAGCTGGGAATGCAGCATGAATATATGTAAGTGTGTGTGCTGTGTTTACGTGTATGTTTGTGTGTGATTATGTATGCATAATTCTTCCCTTACCTACTGGCAAGGACACTCAGAGTGAGGACCATTCCTAGTGACTGCTTCTCAAAAGCCATTTAGCTTTTCCCAAGCACACAGGAATTTGCCTTTGTTTCTCATGTAGGTTTTAATTTAGCCTCTACCTTGGACCATGAACTGACCCTGTCTTTATTTAGACCGTTTTTCCAGGAGAGGGGACCGCTAACAGGAGCAGCAGTGTTGGTGATACCTGTGAAACTAGCAACAAGAGAAACAAGTTCCTAAGCTCCTGATCCACTTGTTACCCAAGAACATCTCTGAGGTCTCCAACCACTTCTATGAGAGTAAGTCTGGGCACATTTCGCCCTCACAGTTGGCCTGTGGAGGCTAAATGGTGCTTCCAACTTAGCTCATGGCCAAGATGATACTGAAATCTTGGACTTGAGATGAAGTTTGGTCAGTTTCTGCTCTTTTCCTACCACAGGTATTTTCCTAATATGTGTCAACACTCACAAGATTATGGCTGAATAGAACTCTATAAAAATACAAGTAGGAACAGATCAGCATTGAAAAGGTCATGGGTCTATCCCTTCTGTATTTTTGGCTAAGTTCTCTGATAGTTGAGGGAACTCTGGGCAAAGTGCTCTATAGGAGACAGGAACGAGCTGAGGACCTCCTAAACAGACCTGAGTCACGCTGCTGCCTGCGCATTTGATTAAGGTCCCAGGGGCTTCAGATGCCCAATATGGATGTTTCCTTCTATGTGGGACATCACAAAACAGTTCAAATTGTTATCTCATTCTAAAGAAAAAATGTTTTTTCTCTCATTTCTATTTTTCTTTTTTTTAATTTTAATTTAAGTTCTGGGATACATGTGCAGAATGTACAGATTTGTTACATAAGTGTACGTGTGCCATGGTGGTTTGTTGCACATATTGACCTGTCATCTAGGTTCCCTCTGCTCATCCCCCACCCCACCAACAGGCCCCAGTGTGTGTGTTGTTCTCCTCCCTATGTCCATGTGTTCTCATTGTTCAACTCCCACTTATGAGTGAGAACATGCAGTGTTTGATTTTCTGTTCCTGTGTTAGTTTGCTGAGAATGATGGCTTCCAGCTTCATCCATGTCCCTGCAAAGGACATGATCTCATTCTTTTTTATGACTGCATAATATTCCATGGTGTATATGTATCACATTTTCTTTATCTAGTCTATCATTGATGGGCATTTGGGTTGGTTCCATGTCTTTGCTATTGTAAATAATGCTGCAATAAATATACATATGCATGTGTCTTTGTAGTAGAATGATTTATAATCCTTTGGGCATAAACCCAGTAACAAGATTGCTGGCTCAAATGGTATTTCTGGTTCTAGATCTTTGAGGAATCCCCACACTGTTGTGGAATGTGGAATGGTTGGACTAATTTACATTCCCACCAATAGTGTAAAAGTGTTCCTATTTCTTCACAGCCTTGCCAGCGTCTGTTGTTTCTTGACTTTTTAATAATTGCCATTCTGACTGACATGAGATGCTATCTCATTGTGGTTTTGATGTTCATTTTTCTAATGATCAGTGATGAGGAGCTTTTTTTTCGTGTTTGTTGGCTGCATAAATGTCTTCTTTTGAAAGTGTCTGTTCATATCCTTTGCCCACTTTTTCATGGGGTTGCTTTCTTTTTTCTTGTAAATTTGCTTAAGTTCCTGGTAGATTCGGGATATTAGACCTTTGTCAGATGGGTAGATTGCAAAAATTTTCTTCGATTCTGTAGGTTGCCTGCTCACTCTGATGATAGTTTCTTTTGCTGTGCAGAAGCTCTTTAGTTTAATTAGATCTCATTTGTCAATTTTGACTTTTGTTGCAATTGCATTTGGTATTTTCATCATGAATTCTTTGCCCATGCCTATGTCCTGAATGGTATTGCCTAAGTTTTCTTCCAGGGTTTTTATGGTTTGGGGTTTTACATTTAAGTCTTTGATCCATCTTAATTTTTGTATAGGATGTAAGGAAGGGCTATCAGCTATTTCTGTTATGCAAATTCTTTGTATATCCTAATTATAGATAACATTTTAGGTGAGACCCCATTATACATTTACTTCACACAGCTCACACCACCTCATACTCTTCTCTGGGTACACCTAACACATCCATGTTCCTGCTATAGACCTATCAGCAGACAAAGCAAATTAGGAAGGGCTGATTTATATGCAGACAGCTTTAAAATGCTCTGGAGTTCCCAAACATTTATATATGGTCTATGGGACCCTTGTTCTCCACTGTATCTCCCTGTGCCAGAGTAGGTGCTCAATTATTATTTTAAATAAATATATGAATGGCATTAGTTATCAAATCATTTTCATAAAGGCACAAAAATTATTCTGTTCCAAACATTGAATTCTATTCATTCATGCGAGATATGAGGACTGGAAGGTAGTCTGTCAAACACAAAATCACATCCATCACCAGCATGGAGTGAGATTTCTCAGTGTTGATGTTTGGAAAGCAAATAGGAGACACTTTAGAGGGAGATGTGGCTCTGGAAGAATGTTCAGAGAGATGACTTCTTGCTGGCTTTGAAGATGGAGGAGTGGGTCTACCAGATAAGGAATGCGGGAGTCTGGGGGCTGGAAAAGGCAAGACACAGATTCCCTCTTACACCTCAAGATGAGAGCGCAGCCCTGCCAACATCTTGAGTTTAGCCCAGTGAGACCTGTGTTAGACTTCTGATCTTCAGAACTGTAAAATGATACATTCCTAATGTTCCAGCCACTGAGTTGGTGGTAAATTGTTACAGAAGAAAAAGAAAGCTAATACAAAGGTCTTTATGACATTTTTCTTTTCTTTTTATTTTTCTTTTTATTTTTTGAGACTGAGTTTCGCTCCTGTTGCCCAGGCTGATAGTGCAATGATGCAATCTTGGCTCACTGCAACCTCTGCCTTCCAGATTCAAGTGATTCTCCTGCCTCCGCGTCCTGAGTAGCTGGGATTACAAGCACCTACCACCACGCTGGGCTATTCATTTGTATTTTTAGTAGAAATGGGATTCACCCTGTTGACCAGGCTGGTCTCGAACTCCTGACCTCAGGTGATCTGCCCACCTCGGCCTCCCAAAGTGCTGGGATTACAGGCATGAGCCACCGTGCCCGGCCCTTTATGACTTTTTTTAATAAGGATCTTCCATAGCCAGGAATCTAAGAGACACTGAGTCCCTTAATTTTCTGCTGGGCTCTGCAAACCTTCACATAAGTTAGTCAGGACACAGTCCCTCAGGCAGATACAGTACATATTCTAGTCCAGGGCTATGTGGGGAGGAAGCAGCAGGTGAGACTCTGAGAGGAGGACTGTGTTCAAGGCTGAAGCACTGTAAAGGAGTGGAATGTTGCTGACAATTATAATGTTACATCTTGAGTCCGAGGCTGCTGATAGTGGGAGTAAAAACTGTCCCAGATCCACTGCCACTGAATTAATTGACCCAGGACTGCAGATTCCCAGGTGGATGCCCAGGAGGTGAGCATGTTAGAAGCCTGTGCCAGTTCCTGCTGATGCCAGGCTAAGTAGTTTCTACTGCTCTGACTGGACATGCAGCTGATGGTGATCCTCTCTCCTGCAGACACAGCCATGGGGCCTGGAGACTGGGTTGTCATGATGTCCCTGACGGGCACCTACAATCAAGAATGATCACACACATACACGCACACTTTATCTTACACACATTGAAATATGTCACTTACAAAACAATGATATAAATTACTGTCTAATGATATTAAATGTCAGCCCATAATTGAGTATACTTTGAAAATAGCCATTTTTTTCTCATTACATCTCAAAATTCCTTTTTGTCTTTACACAGATGTTCCTCTGAAGAAGCTATGGCAATTTTAAATTCTGGAGGAATTTAAAACCGAGACCCAGAGTAACTGGGACATCAGGACCTGGGTCTGTAGCACCATCTTGCTGCTGCTGCTTGTGTGATGCAGCTTAGTTCATATTTCAGAGTTCTCGCTTACAAAATTTGGTCAACTAACCTGGGTCTGGAGGGTCCTGTGCAAACCAATCAGAGAGTTTGGAAGCAAATTGCATGGGCAATGGGCTGTGAAAGTATCCGACATAAATCAAGACCCAAAAATATCATCACAGAAAATGTAATTGTGTGACTAGAAAAGACACAAAATTCAACTTAGAAACTATGATAAATTTAGAAGCTTAGTACACACCATTAAGTAATCTAATGAAGACCTTTAGTCTTAAATCAGGAGTATATTTAAATAGGTTGAGTTTCCAGAAAGAATACACTACCTTCCTCAGATCAACAATTCTAGTGAAATAACAAAACATGCTAAGAAGAAAACAAAACAACAAAGGAAGGAAGGGAGGAAGAGAGGGAGAGAGGGAGGGAGGGAGGGAGGGAGAGAGGGAGGGAGGGAGGAAGGGAGGGAGGAAGGAAGGAAGGAAGGAAGGAAGGAAGGAAGGAAGGAAGGAAGGAAGGAAGGAAGGAAGGAAGGAAGGAAGGAAGGAAGGGAAGGAAAAAAAAAAGAGGGACAGAAAGGAAAAGACAAAAATAAAATGACAACTTTTGGCTCAAATTTTTATAAAATCTATAACCAAAAAAATGTCTCATCGCTAAAGCCACTTGTATCCTGAAGGTACTTAAGAACAATGCAAATGGTGCTAAGGAAAAATAAAAGGGGGAAGCATATTGATTATATGGAGAAATTAAAGACATATTTGGTTGTCAATAATGTTTCTGGCTGAATGCTAAAGTTTTAAGATCAGTTAAATAATTTGAGACATATCCCTGAAGCCAGATCAGTTAAATAATTTGAGAAACTCTAAGGTAAATTCAGAAGCTTACTACACACCACTAAATGATCTAGTGAAGACCTTTGGTTTTAAGTCAGGAATATATTTAAATAGGTTGAGTTTGCAGAAACGATAGGCTACCTTACTCAGATCAACAATCTGATCTGGCTTCAGGGCTATGTCTGGGCCAGAGCAACAGAACACAGGCCCAGAATTCACTCATGTGGAAAATCTTGTGCTACCCTAATTTAAGCTAGGGGCAAGAGGGGCTCTAATCTTAAAGTAAGAGTGAACCAAAGAGAAACTAGAAAGTCTGCTTTCCACAACTGCTAGAAACTGAAAAGAGGGTTCCAGGTTAGTTGGGAAATGGAGAGAAAAAACCAAACACGATTTCCTTAGAAAGTAATAGCTGCAGATCAACACTTCCAAGGATTTTCACTCCAAGAATGCATGTCCAAGAAGGGTCTAGAGCTCTCCAGTCTTGAAATTGCTTTAAGATAACTTTTCTGGTGTGGCATCCAAATGAAATGTCCTCTGGAGGAGGGCACGACCATGTTAAATTTTCAAGAAACTTTACAAATAATTTTCTAAGGGCCAATAGACCACGAAGTCAGAAATTCTTCATTTTGAAGCACAATACAACAATTGGAGCATGAAGGAGAAACAACAGAAATAACAAAGAGCAAAGTCTGCCTAGATTTCATATTTGGGATCATGAAAGCAAATTTAAGGAAGTAAGTAACTAACTTACCATGTTGTGCAAAGCACAAAAAGCGAAAAAGAGAAAACAAGAATCTCTTCAACCAACTGGATTTAATTGACATCAAAGGCTAGTTTGGATCCAAATAAAATTATTTAACTTATCTTAAAACTTTAGCATTCAGCCAGAACATTATTGACCACCAAACATGAGTTTTAATTTCTCCATATAACAGCATGTTTCCCCTTTTATTTTTCCATAAATGGATAATTTAGGGAAACTTTTCTCATATAGAATATGTAAATGAATTCTTATAATCTGTTTCCAATTTTACCTACATCTGCTAGGATACCATAATATGACATAGTCCAACTGTCTGGGCTGAGGAGGTTCCTAATTTCTGGATACGAGGACACTAAAGATGAGTAAGATCTGCCCAAGTAAGTTTCTAACAAGTTATCATATTCTCTAGATTTTTGTTAGATTTTATAATTTTACTTTGTGACTGTTCCTATGAGCTTGAAAGTCATTTCCTTTCATTTTATTTACTGTTACTTACTCTGATTCGGCCGATGGAGGGCAAAGTCTCGAGGATCCAGAAAAGTCAGGAAAGTGAACATACCTGCTTCTCATGTTGTTTAGAGAGGACGTATACTCTCAGAGAATAAACACATTCACCGAGCTTTTCCTGAGCTCTCTGTTAACTAGGATATTAATCTGTGTATTTATTCTTTTTATTTTTTTGTTTGTTTGGTTGGTTGGTTTTTTGTTTTATTTTGTTTTGTTTTGTTTTGAGACGGAATCTCGCTCTGTCGCCCAGGCTGGAGTACAGTGGCACGATCTTGGCTCACTGCAAGCTCCACCTCCCGGGGTCATGCCATTCTCCAGCTTCAACCTCCCGAGTAGCTGGGACTACAGGCACCCGCCACCACACCCAGCTTTGTGTGTGTGTGTGTGTGTGTGTGTGTATTTTTTAGTAGAGACGAGGTTTCACTGTGTTAGCCAGGATGATCTCGATCTCCTGACCTCATGGTCCATCCACCTCAGCCTCCCAAAGTGCTGGGATTACAGGCGTGAGCCACCGCACCCGGCCCAATCTGTGCATTTATTCTCTAGTGGTGGGTTGCAAATTACAGTTACTTAGAGAAAGTGACTAACCTCCATTACAGGTGCCTGTGGACTTAGGATTCCACTCCAACTAATCTGCAGATAAGAAAGCTACTTCAGCTGGCTGGAATGATGTCACTTTTCATGCAATAGCAAACTCTCACATTTAATCAGAAAGAACCTCCATTGGGAACCAGATAGGGAACAGGCTACTGAATGTTTCCAAGTTTGTCCAAATCACTATGCGTGTGAGGTGTTTGGGTTGACAAAGTCTTTAGCTCAAAATCTACAGGATGTGAAACCACATCACTTTCTCCACCCCACAAACACTGACTCCACCAACAAGTCAGTCTTCCCAGGTGATAAAAATCACACAGTGGCTTCCAGTTTTACTGACTCCAAAATAACAGATTCAACAGATTCTCACAACAAGATGAAACTACAATAAAACTAACCTGTATTAGTCCTTTGTCACTTGGTTGACGATGGCAGCTGGACAGTTTTGTTGTCTGGCTCACAGCATGGTTTCTTAACGAATAGTAGACAGAGGTTCTTCTTTAAAAATAAGACTATCAGACTTTTTATCTACAGATAATATAGAAAAATTTCAAAGCACTTTTCTAAGAAGACAATTCTATAACATTTATATTTTCTGTATATTTCAAGGCAACAAATCATGAAATAAAACCATCAATCAGAACTGAGGATTTCAAGGGTATTAATTTCACAAAAACTAAGAACATTCTCTTAAATTCAAGCATCTATAAATACTGTGTAAAAGTGGCTTTCTCAAGCTGAATTGAATTTACTACTATTTAATAGAATAGTAGTAAAACAAACAAAAAGATCTCAATAGAATTCTTTCTCAATTTCCCCCAGACAAGTTTCTGTATTGGATAGCGGGTGTATACCTTTCCTAGAGCTGTTGTAACAAAGGATCACAAGCTTGGTGACCAAAAACAACAAAAAGTTTTGTTCTCACATTTTTGGAGGGAACCGGTTAATGCCTTGACCGGTTCTGACCTAGGCCCCTCTTCCATAGTGACCATCCTTGATGACAGTCCAAGGAAAGACATTGAAAGAATTGATTCAATTCCTGTTGTTCTAACATATGAAATCTCCTTTTCGACTGTGAACTCACAACTGTGGCTATCCAACTACATGACAAGAAAGAAAAGGTATGGGAGTAATTTTCTGTTACCATTCATAAAGAACATATAAAATAATCCCTTGTTCATTCTGTCCTGTCCTACTGTCCTGGGAGAATTCTTTCCTTAAGAAATCTTTTGATTAATGAGAATTACCTCCTTAGAAACCTTTTGATTAATCTGGTATAGATGTATATACATATATACACACATATATGAATTATATATATACACATATACCCATATATGCTATATAATCTCTATATAGAAAGATTTTATATATATATTTTACAAATATATACACACAGAGAGAATAGAATATCCACCAGTTTATAACAACTAATTACAAGAAATTTCATATTCACTATCTAAGGCCTGAAATCCTTTCCCTGTTACCTCTACCTTAAACAAGGTTATTCACTCTCTAGCTTAAAGAGGCAGATGTATTTTTCCCTGCCAGGTTTTCTTGACTTGAGTGCTGTCATGAAGTTTAATTCACTATGTTTAGGAAAAGACCATTTCTAACACTTGTTCCTAACATTCTTAAACAGTTTATCTGGTAATAGCAGATACCAGACAACTCTTGAACTAGTTCAACTCCATGTTGTTATTAGGAAAAAAATGTGAAGATCAGTACTAGACAGGTTGGAAGCTGTTTCCGTCTTCAGACTAGCTTAGAAAGGAGCCAAACAAGGTGGCAATCCCAAAGACTGACCAAAACAAACATCTCTACATTGTCAGATCTGTGATGCTTTCTTAGAGGGGCAGGACCACATGCACTGTGTCCTCACTGTAAATCTAGACTTTCACAGTGGGATCCCTCAGACCCCTACTGCAGGGGGCATGGACTTAAATCTCTATGTGCTTTCTTCCAAAGACAGAAAATACTTGATGTTATTTTGCTCAAAAAAGAGGACCTCCACCGTCCCCTTGGCTCTTTCCACACTGCTGCACCCACCAGGGGATTTGCATATTGTCCCCTAGGGAGGACTTTCCCTTGTGAGTTTGAGATAAAAGCTCAGCTCTAACCTTGCCTTGACTGATCAGGACTCCTCAGTTCATCTTCTCACAATGAGGCTGCCTGCTCAGCTCCTGGGGCTGTTGATGCTCTGGGTCTCCGGTAAGGAAAGAAGGAGACGAGGAAGGAGAATGGGGTAGGAGGGTGAGCTCTGGGGGCCCCACTGCCTCCCGTATGTGTTCTGTGCACATGTCAGATGTGCATGTACTGTCCTCCAGGATGGGGCATGTGATGTTTAGATATGTGAATGTGTGGAATAATCCAGAACAAGGACCTGTGCTGTGGGAAAGACTCTGACACACAAAGAGGAGGATAATGTAAGAAAACCCTAGAAGTTCGTGTGTGTCTTGTAAATATCCGTTCTTAAAAATTAGGTAGTCCCAGCACTTTGGGAGGCCGAGACGGGCGGATCACGAGGTCAGGAGATCGAGACCATCCTGGCTAACACGGTGAAACCCCGTCTCTACTAAAAAAATACAAAAAACTAGCCGGGCGCGGTGGCAGGCGCCTGTAGTCCCAACTGCTCGGGAGGCTGAGGCAGGAGAATGGCGTAAACCCGGGAGGCAGAGCTTGCAGTGAGCTGAGATCCGGCCACTGCACTCCAGCCTGGGCGGTAGAGCGAGACTCCGTCTCAAAAAAAAAAAAAAAAAAAAAAATTAGGTATTTAGAGATGTAAACCAAATCACAAACACACAAAAATGATATAGCCTGAAATAATTCACAAAAAATTACGAAATTATGAAAATAACACATATTTGTACATAACCTTGTACTTTTCTCTCAATATTTCAGGATTCATTAGGGTTATTGTGATGACCCGGATTCCACTCTCCCTGCCCGTCACCCCTGGAGAGCCGGCCTCCATCTCCTACAGGTCTAGTTAGAGCCTCCTGCATAGTGATGAATACACCTATTTGCATTGGTACCTGCAGAAGCCAGGCTAGTTTCCACAGCTCCTGATCTATGGTGTTTCCAACCAGTTCTGGCTCCCAGACAGGTTCAGTGGCAGTGAGTTAGGCACAGACTTCACACTGAAAGTCAGCAGAGTGGAGGTTGAGGATGTTGGGATTTATCACTACTTGCAAGGTACACAATCTCTTCACACAGTGATACAGTTCCGAACCTAAGCTTCCCTGCTGGAATGGCTCAGCTCCCCACATGTGCTGCTTCTACGGGGAGTAACTCAACAGAATCTCTGAGTCTATATAAGGGAAAGATGACAAAGGGCTCAGGGAAAGAGCTTACCCATGAGGGCTAGGGTGCATGCATGCCTCAGCTTCAACTTAAGGACCATTCATTCAACCTCCTCAGCTGTAGCTGTTTGGCATGGCAGTACCAGGAGCAGAATGAAGGCATTCAAACAACCAGAAGTGATGGAAGAGAAAGCCTAGTAAAAAGCTCATACTCCTCCTCCCTGCCTTGTGTACATTCATCAATTAAATTCATTCAGCCTGAGAGTCACATAATTGCAGCTTATTCATGACAACGCAAAACTGAGACCTTTTTTGTTTGTTTTGTTTGGTTAAGCAGGTGCTAATGTGCACGCATGATAACATCTGGTGACATAAGACACTTTTTCTCTCCCACCTCCCACTTTCCACTCCCACTTCATTTAACCCCATTTCTCCCTTTCCACTTTCTTTTAGCACAAGTCCTTCTACAGTGCAGGAGCAGGCACAGGATTTTATACTACTGTCTTCGAGGGAGTAGCAAAGGAAAACTATTTATATTTTTTATTTTGAGCTGCTGGATAGAGTTTGTAAATCTCTTCAAACACAAAGGCCTAGTGCCAAAGAGTCTTTGAATAGTCTCAGTCACAGACTTGGAATAAAAAATTTTTTCAATTCCAAGCTGCATTTTAAAAGTAAAACACCAAGTCTGGAAGAATTAGAATTCATAAAAATATATGCTCAATACAAGATTATAGAAAAGCTAATATCCCTCCCTCCCAAAACACACACACACACACACACACACACACACACACATCTGGCTTTGGACATAGGACAGTAAATAAGAAGATACAGGGCACATGGTAGAGGTCAACTGTGGGCTCAAGACTCAGCTCTGTGGCTCCTAAGTTGGATGTTGATGCTGGTGGGTGGGGGTTGAGATGTAAATCCAGGTGTGAGCTCTGAGGTATTTCTTAGGAAGAATCACAGAGTTGAAGGAATGCCTTCCTGGCACTCAAGACTGTGCCCTGAGCCACTGCAAGCTCATGGGAAAGTGGAGCATCACACAGGGCTCTCAGTCTCAGAGATTCAATGGTTAGTAAAGTTCCAGTCCAAATGCACCTCAGGTCATATCACACATTCTTGTTTAACACAGTAGAGTATAGGTGAGCTGCCAAAGGTTGAATCTACCTTTATGATACACCTGAAAATGATCTGAGAGAGAACATCGTTCAGAACAGACCATGTAGTCAGGAAGTAGATTATGTTGACCAAAAGGCAGAACTGGGTCTGGGATGGTCAGTAGGAGATTCAGTGGTGGGTGCAAAGGGCCATTTCTAAGAACACATAAGGGACAATTAGTGCAGCATTAGAGATAGGAAGCCCCATGAAACTATGAGAAGTTTCACACTGTCTTTCAGGCACACCCTCTCAGCTGCCTTTCTCACCTGAGACCACAGCAAATATACCAAGGAGAAATCCAGCCTGGTATTACGAGTTCAGCTCCTGACCATCTATTAAGGCAGCTCCAAGCAACTGCCAAACTCAGCTGGATTCTCCTCCCAGTAGTGTACCTCTGCCTGGGCCAACCCAGAAACCCTGTCAACACTCAACTTCAGCAAACTTCACTGCAGAACTAAGTGAGATAGCAACAAGCCGGGTTCTGTTTAGAAGTGCAGAGTGAGAAGTTTCCCTGTGCTGTGCAGGGGCTAACAATGGACACCCAGAAGGACGTTCAATCCCCAAAGCAGAAATGTCTATACATATGTATAGACATGTATGTCATGTATGTGTACATCTATATATGTATATCTATAACTATATATGGAGAATGTCACACAGAAAATGAAATAAAATACAGGGATCCAATCAGATTCAGAGAATGTGGATACAAAATAACATACAAGAAAAGGGCAACAAGATTGGCAGTTTTTGATGCTTGATGAAACCTGGGAATTCAAAGAAATGTCTTCACTTATACTTGGATTTGTCTTCTCAATATTTTTCATTGTTGTATAGCTTCAGTTTTGGGTAGAGTAGTTCCCCCTTGGAACCCTCAGGGGATGGGTTCCAAGACACCCAGTGGACTCCTGAAACCTCAGATAATGCCAAACCCTTTATACACTGTTTTTCCTATATATACATACCTATAATAAAGTGTAATTTGTAAATTAGGCATAGCAAGAGATTAATAACAATAATAAAATAGAACAATGTTAACAACATACTGTAATAAAAGTTTTGTGAATTTGTTCGGTCTCTCTTGCTCTCAAAATTTCTTCTTGTACAGTACTCATGTGTTTTAGACTATGGTAGACTATAGTTAACTGAAACCACAGAAAGGGGATTTTTGGATAAGGGGGGACTAATATACTTAGAAATACAACTATATACATGTGTTTTCATTTTTAAGACCATATTGCATTTAGGTATCTACTAATATATAAAGCAATGTTTTATTCCATTACATGGCTTTTAGTTTTATCATACAGGTAACCAGACACACAATAAAGTGTAAAATTGTTTCCGCCAACCACGCTTTTACTCAAAACTTAGAATCATCTGCAGTCCTTGGTTAAAAATGTGTTTTTCTAGAACCTTCTGCTGTTCTGATTAAATAAATTCCGTGGAAACCACACACACAGAGACACACACACACACACATACACACACACAAACCTAAATGAGGGCTCAGATTTACCTCACCTACAGAGGTTTCTTTCTTCTCTAGAATTTTAGTTAATCTGATCTTCGTGTCTTCTGTAGCTCTCCGATGTCATCATACACATGAATTTTTAGTTAACTTTTTGTTTATTTCTGCATTTATACCAACAGCTATAGTGGTATTCTAAGTGGAAGTTCTTTCATTTTTTAATTAAATTATAATATACAGATGTCCACTTCTGTATTATAAGACATTAAGGTCTATGTCAATCGATAAATACATATGACATAATCACACAAATGCTGAAAACTTTTAAAAACTAAAGAAATGATAGTGATCATACCCGTTTATAATATTAGATAATAAATACGATTTTCTTATACCGGTAATAAATGTCTAGAAATATATGTTTTAAATACACTGCATTTAAAAGTTTCTTTTTTTTTTCCACAAGGGGTCTTGCTTTGTCACTCAAACTGGCCTCAAACCCATGAGCTCAAGCCATTCTCCTGCCTAAGCCTCTCAGTCCTAATACTATTTGTGATTTAACAACAGAACACGTCACTTACGGCATAGTGTTACACTAAAGTTAATGAAGGTTTGAATTCACAACAAAATAATCCTCCTTTTGCCAAAGGGAATAAATAGTATTTGAGATGCTGCCTATCCCAAAGTAAGATATCACATGGTGAGTACAATCAAAATTTCAATGACAATATATATCATACATCAATATATAGAGAACAGAAAGAAAACTTAATTATTTGATTAAAAAATCATTATCTCAGCTGGGTACGGTGGCTCATGCGTGTAATTCTAGCACTTTGGGAGGCCGAGGTGGGCGGATCACTTGAGGTCAGGAGTTTGAGACCAGCCTGGCCAACATGGTAAACCTCTGCCTCTACTAAAAGTACAAAAATTAGCCAGGCTTGGTGGTGTATACCTGTAGCCCCAGCTACTCAGGAGGCTGAGAAGGGAGAATTGCTTGAACCCATGAGGCAGAAGTTTCAGTGAACGGAGATTGCACCACTGCACTCCAGCCTAGGAAACTGAGTGAGACTCTGTTTCAAATAATAATAAGTATTATTATTACTATTATTATTTTCTCAATAATTAATTTACAAATACTTGAAGTCACAGAGAGAGAAAAAATAATAGAGCAGAAGGAAATACAGTTGGAAAAAAACAGACAGATACTTATCAGTGCTACTCTATTAAAGAAATGCTAAAGAAGTCTTTGCTCATGCCTATGTCCTGAATGGTATTGCCTACATTTTCTTCTAGGGTTTTTATGGTTTCAGGTCTTACATTTAAGTCTTCAATCCATTTTGAGTTAATTTTTGTATAAGGTGTAAGGAAGGAATCCAGTTTCAGTTTTCTGCATATGGCTAGCCAGTTTTCCCAACACCATTTATTAAATAGAGAATCCTTTCTCCGTTGCTTGTTTTGTCAGGTTTGTCAAAGATCAGATGGTTGTAGATGTATGGAATCAATTCTGAGGCCTCTGTTTTGTTCCATTGGTCTGTATATCTGTTTTGGTACGTGTACATCAGTTCAACAGTTGTGGAAGACAGTGTGGCAATTCCTCAAGGATCTAGAACCAGAAATACCATTTCACCCAGCAATCCCATTACTGGGTATATACCCAAAGAATTATAAATCATTCTACTATAAAGACACATGCACATGTATGTTTATTGCAGCACTATTCACAGTAGCAAAGACTTGAAACCAACCCAAATGCCTATCAATGGTAGACTGTATAAAGAAAATGCAGCTCGTGTATACCATGGAATACTATGCAGCCATAAAAAGGATGAGTTCGTGTTCTTTGCAGGGTCATGGATGAAGCTGGAAACCATCATTCTTCGCAAATTAACATAGGAACAGAAAACCAAACACCGCATGTTCTCACTTATAAGTGGGAGTTGAACAATGAAAACACATGGACACAGGGAGGAGAACATCACACATCAGGGCCTGTCGGGAATGGGGGGCTAGGGGACGGATAGCATTAGGAGAAACGCCTAATGTAGATGACAGGTTGATGGGTGCAGCAAACCACCATAGCACGTGTATACCTATGTAACAAACCTGCACGTTCTGCACATGTATACCAGAACTTAAAGTATTATAATAATAATAATAATGAAAGAAAACCAAGTCCAGGAAACCCAAGTTAAACCCATTTGCTTGACTGATCATGATCCTACTGGATACATTCTCATGGGTCCCAATTTTGCCCCCTGCTCATTTTCACTGATCTCATTTTAGGGGGTTTTAGGTATGGAGTCCTTAGGATTTGGGGTTAAGTTTGGTGATTTTTCAGAGAGGCTGATCACCAGAGCTGCATCAGTGATCATTTGACTTTATGTCTGACCCTGTGCACAGGTGGCTACTTGTCTCCTAACCTCAGTTGTCCTCTTTTTCCTTATTAGAAAACAATAACAACATCAACACAGACCCTCTTGGAGCTAGGAATGGCCAATAGAGGTGGTGTGTAAAAAACAAACAAATGGCCGGGTGTGGTGACTCAAGCCTGTAATCCCAGCACTTTGGAAGACCAAGGCGGGTGGATCACGAGGTCAAGAGATGGAGACCATCCTGGCTAACACAGTGAAACCCCGTCTCTACTAAAAATACAAAAAATTAGCCCAGCATGGTGGCGGGCGCCTGTAGTCCCAGCTACTCGGGAGGCTGAGGCCAGAGAATGGCGTGAACTCGGGAGGCAGAGCTTGCAGTGAGCCCACATTGTGCCACTGGACTCCAGCCTAGGTGACAGAGCGAGACTTCGTCTCAAAAAAAAAAAAAAAAAAAAAAAAAAGATAAATAAATAAATAAAAACCCTTAATAAACGGGATGTAGAAGAAACATATCTTAACATAATAAAAACTATATGTAACAGACACTCAGTATCATATTGAACGGGGGAAAAGTGAAAGCTTTTCCTGAGAGATCTGGAACACGACAAGGATGACCACTTTCACTACTCTTATTCAGCATTGTACTGGAAGTCCTAGCTAGAGCAATCAGACAAGAGAAAGAAATAAAGGGCATCAAAAATTGAATGAAAGAAGTCAAATTATTCTTGTTAGCTGATGATATGATCTTTTATTTTGAAAAACCTAAGGACTCCACTGAAAAACTATTATAACTGAAAAACCAGTTCAGTAAAGTTGGAGGATACAAATCAACATACAAAAAACAATAATATTTCTATATGCCAACAGTGAACACTCTGAAAAAAATTAAAAATAATCCCATTTACAATAGCCACACTTAAATACATAAGAATTAACCAAACAAGTGAAAGATCTTTATAATGAAAGCTATAAAATATTGATGAAAGAAATTGAAGAAGACACCAAAAATGGAAAGATATTTCATGCTCATGGATTAGAAAAATCAGCATTGTTAAAATTTCCATACTACCCAAAGCAATCTACAGATTCAATGCAATCCCTATCAAAACACTAATGACATTTCTCACAGAAATAGAAAAAATAATTCTTAAATTTATATTAAACCTCAAAAGACCCACAATGACCAACTTTATCTTAAGCAAAAAGAACAAAACTGAAAGAATTGCATTACCTGACTTCAAATTATACTACAGAGGTAGAGTAATCAAAACAGGGTGGCACTGGCATAAAAAGAGACACATAGACCAATCGAAGGAATAGAGAACCCTGAAATAAATCCACATACCTGCAGTGAATTCATTTTCAACAAAAGTGTCATCAATTGACATTAGGGAAAAGAGTCTCTTCAATAAATAATGCTGGGAAAATTGGCTATCCATATGCAAGAGAATGAAACTAGACTTTGATCTCTCACCGTATAGAAAAAGCAAATCAAAATGGATTAAAAATAAGTCTGAGACCTCAAACTATGAAACTACTACAAGAAAACATTTGGGAAACTCTCCACATCAATCTGGGCAAAGATTTCGTGAGTAATACCCCACTAGCACAGGCAATCAAAGCAAAAATGGACAAATGGGATCACATCAAGCTTAAAAGCGTCTATACAGCAAAGGAAGCAATCAAAAAAGTGAAGGGCCAACCACAGAATACGAGAAAAAGTTTACAAGTTATCCATCTGACAAGAGATTAAGAACTGTAATATATATATAAGAAGCTAAAACAACTCTATAGGAAGAAGTCTAATAACCCAATCAAAATTAGGCACAAGATTCGAATAGATGTTTCTCAAAAGGAGTCATACAAATGACAAGCAGGCATATTAAAAGGTGCTCAGCATCATTGATCATTAGAAAAATGCAAATCAAAACTACAATGAGATATCATCTCGCCCCAGTTAAAATGGCTTATATCCAAAAGACAAGCGATAACAAATGCTGGCAAGAATGTGGAGAAAAGGGAACCCTTGTACACTGTTGGTGGGAATGTAAATTAGTACATCCACTATGGAGAACAGTTTGGAGGTTCCTCAAAAAGTTAAAAATAGAGCTACCATGTCCTTCAGCAATTCCACTGCTGGGTATATACCCCAAAGAAATGAAATCAGTACACCAAAGAGGTATCTGCACTCTCGTATTTGTTGCAGCACTGTTGACAATAGCTAAGATTTGGAAGCAACCTAAATGTCCATCAACAGATGAACAGAAAAGGAAAATGTAGTACATAAACACCATGGAGTACTATTCAGCCATAAAATAGAAAGAGATCCTGTCATTTGCAACAATACGAATGGAACTAACATCATTACGTTAAGTGAAATAAGCCACGCACAGGAAGACAAACATCACTTATTCTCATGTATTTGCAGAGTCTAAAAATGAAAACAATTGAATTCATGAACATAGAGACTAGAAGGAGAGCGACCAGAGGCTGAGAAGAGTAGTGGGCGGGGGTGGGGAGTAGGGGGAAAGTGGGGATAGTTAATCGATACAAAAAAGTAGTTAGAAAGAATGAATAAGTCCTACTATTTGCTAGCACAACAGGGTGACTTTAGTCAACAATAACCATACAGTTTTAAATAACTAAAACAGTATAATTGGATTGTTTGTAACACAAAGAATAAATGCTTAAGGGGCTGGAGACTCCATTCTCCATGATGTGATTATTACACATTGCATGCCTGTATCTAAATATCTCAGGTACTCTCTATATATATACATATATATATGTGTGTGTGTGTGTGTATACATATACACACACACACATACCTACTATGTACCATGAAAATTGAAAATTAAAAAATGATAAATAAGAAGAAAGTTGGCAAACTATTGTAAAAGGCAATGAAAAATGCTGTCACGTATTTCTAGAATAACAAAAATTAGAAAATTGCCTGTGAAAGTATTAACATGATGGAAAGAAACTGGGAGTGAGAAGGGCAGAACAAAAGGAGGTAGAGTGAATAAGAATTTTCAGCAACATCGACCAGATGGGTTTTGTTGGAAAACAGGGTCTCTGGAAGGAAAAAGCTACAGAGGGACACTACCTTCTATGTGGGAGGCTATGAATAGGAAGGATCAACGTTTAACATTGGGAAGGATTGCAGATGAAGGAAAAAAAAAAAAAACAAGAGAATTAGGAATTCAAGTAGAAACTTTCCAGAGTCAAGGAAACACACAGAAGAAACAATTCACCCGTCAGTGTGTAAAACTCAGTGAACCCTGGTCTAGAAAGTAAAGATAAATCTATTTGGCTCGGTCACGTGATGCGTCCATGTGAAACATGAAGGTTCCTGAAACACGAAAACTCCTGACAATGTCTCTAAGGGATCTTTACTACATTTTGCTTTAATAACCTTCCACAGAAAGAAATCCAGAAAAAGCCAAATCCCTTCATTTTATCCTGGGCCCTGCAAACCCTCCAAGGACTAAATCAAGAGAGTGACCTCCCCGACACACAGAGGAAGCCCGCATGTTTGGGGCTGTGTGCAGAGGAAGCAGCTGTTGCAGCAAAGACCCACTGGCCCAGTGCATGGGGAGGAGGTTTGTGTTCGAGGATGAAGCACTGTGAGAGGAGTACTATAATACTGCTGACAGTAATACACTGCCACATCTTCAGCCTGCAGGCCACTGATGGTGAGAGTGAAATCTGTCCCAGACCCGCTGCCACTGAATCGGTTAGGGACCCCGGATTCCCGAGTAGATGCCCAGTAAATGAGCAGCTTAGGAGCCTGTCCTGGTTTCTGCTGGTACCAGGCTAAGTAGTTCTTATTGTTGGAGCTGTATAAAAGACTCTGGCTGGACTTGCAGTTGATGGTGACCCTCTCTCCCAGAGACACAGCCAGGGAGTCTGGAGACTGGGTCATCACAATGTCCCCACAGGCACCTGTAATGGACAATGATTATACATAAACTTACACACGCTTTCTCATATATAATTGAAATATGTCATTTAAATGTGCTTTCTAGTAGTAGTATAAGTCAGCACATAATTGGATCCATATTGGAAATAGTCATTATTTCCAATCATATCTTAATTTTTTTTTTATTTCTACACAGATATGACTCTGAAAAGACTGTGGCACTTTTGAAATCCTCACCAGAGATCCAGAGCAACAGGGAAATGAAGACTTGGGTCTGTGACACCATCTTGCTGCCCCTGCCTGCCTGTTGTAGCTCAGTTCACAGTGCAAAGGTCCCGTTTATAAAATCCGAACAGCTGGTCATGGCCTGGAGGGGTCTATGCAAAAACGATCAGTAAGTACAAAAGCAAATTTCATGAGCAGTGGGTTGTGAAAGTATCCAATGTAAATCAAGAGCCAAAAATATCACCACAGAATATGTAACTCTATGAATAGAAAAGACAGAAGTCAACTTCGAAGCTCTAAAACTACAAACTTCTAGATGATCTAATGACTAGGACTACCTAGTAATTTTCAGAGGGGCATAAATGTTAAACACCTTGTGCATCATAGCAGAAGAGAAAGCATTCCCAATTTCTTAACTGCGTTTTACCTATATTAATCAGTAATATGCTGGCTTTTACCTGTGTTAATCAGTCATAATAAACAAATTCTCAATAAATTTTATTGATACTCTTCAATGCCTGCTCAGCAACATTTTCCAAAGGCAGCTCGGGATATTAAATAACTCATTACTTTCTATATGTTCCATTTGCTCACCTATATGTCCCAGTCTCCTTACAGATGTAATCAGTTATGGCCAATGATATAGGCATGGAAGTAACATACATCCCTTGCAGGTTGAGGCAGGAAAAAGAGCATATGGAATTTTCCTGTCTATCCTTTATCTACAGAAGCAACTTAAGAGGCCATGTGCTCCAAATGGTGCAAATACAAGATGGTAGAGCCTCTGTCTGCCTGGATCCTTGAGTGACTGCATGGCCCTTGTGAAGAATGTAGCAAGAGCAAGACATAAGCATTTGTTGGTGCTAGACCATGAGATTTGGGGCAATGGTATAACCTACTCTATTATGGATAATATAAATACATAAAAGACAGAAGAGAGAGAGAAGTGAGAGAAGACTGTGAGAGAAGTGAGTGAGAGAAGACTGTGTTTTGTTCATTTCCTATACTCCTATATCACCATGGGATCTTGTGCCTTCTGGCGATCACACTAATGTTCTATAGCTCCAAAGAAGAAAGCTCGCCTAACGTCTCCATTCCAATGACTTACAGACTAAAAGCCAAAAAGAATCATAGAAATTATCTATTGCATTATTTGATGTAAGGAAATATCTTAGAGGGCACAGATAGAAATGTCTTAACCCGGGTCACTTATTTAGTTTGTGGCAGAGCTGAGGTTAAAACCAGGCCTTTTAACTCCTAATTTTATGCTCTTTCCACCTTCTCACATCACTTCTCCAACCCAAAGTCTAGCAGAAAAGGCTAAAATAAGATACATGCACAAATCTGCTATTATAAGTCAGTGTATTTCATCAGACGCTTTAAGATGGGGCTTCTCATGGTTCACAATAAGCTGCAGAGGGAAGTGAATAACTATCTTCGTCTCCCCCACTGCTATTTGTGCAGTTTGAAGTTTATCTTTTAAATCATGTTTTCTTCTTATAGTAAATATTACAACTTGTGCCTTTTATGTGTGCGTAAATTTTAATATATTTTTTTTCCATGAAACATTCAAGTAAAATGGACACTCTAAAAAGATGTTTGATAAGGTTACATGGCTTCACATTTCCCCCTGTTACACTATCTTGTGGAGCTACAGATTCACCTCACCCAAATTTGAGAAAAATAATCAAGAAAATGACTCACATTAGTAATGAGACCAAGTCCATAAGCAGTCATGTCATCAGCGCACGCTGCAGCCTCGTGCTGACGAGCATGTTTTGGGCGTATCCCTGGACTAGTTTAGTGACATGATCAAGGGTACATTTTCCACCTGCATAGCCCCATCCTGGATCTACAGCCTTCCCTGTGTCTTTGTGAGCAACCTAGTGTGAACTCAGAGTGTCAGAGACAGATCTCAATTAATTCAGAAAGTTTATTTTCCCAAGGTTAAGGCGAAGCCCATCATAAAGTTTCCGGAGGTCCTGACTGTACGTGCCCAAGATGGTCGGGGCACAGCTTGGTGTTATACATTTTAGGGAGACAAGAAACATCAATCATTGTGTATAAGATGTACATCACTTCGGTCTGGAAAGGCGTGACAACTCGAGGCAGGGAAGGGGGCTTCCTGATGGGGTTGCATTATTTTGAGTCTCTGATCAGCCTTTCACTGAATATACAATTCACATATGAAAGGTGGGTAGAGAAATACCCATCTATGCTTTAGTCCGGCTTATTGAAACAATAGGGCAGAAGAAGCAATGCATATGCATTTGTCTGAAGTGAACAGAGGGATGACTTTGAGTTCAGTCCTTTCTTTGTCCACAAGGAATTTCCTTGTGGGAAAATTGTGAGGGAGCTATGTAGCTTTTTATTTTTGTAGCTATCTTATTTAGGAATAAAATGTGAGGCAGGTTTGCCTGATGCAGTTCCCAACTTGACTTTCCTTTTTGGCTTAGTGATTTTGGGGTCCTGAGGTTTATTTTTTTCTTTCACATTAGTATAACTACTTTTCTTTCTCTAATTCTTTTTCTAGTTGTATGTGTTACAGCTGACTTACGTTACTTGCAAAAAGAATTCTGACTAACGCACCATCCAACTAGAAGGTAATTCTATCATACGATGATAACGAATCCTCCAGAATCTAGTAAACAGAATTGTCTGCAAAACAGGTGGGTGCCTTCTTGGGGAATTTCTCATGACAATAGATGGCAACTGGTCAAAGGATTTATGACCGGACTGAGCTCTCTTTTATCTCTTCTGTTACTCACCAAGACCTATTAGGGTTTGTACTCCACAGGGACCCTAGTTTCTAACTTCTAGGGTTAAACGGTCCACTCACAGGCCCACCACACCACACCCTCCTGACATCTGGTGAACAGCAATAAAATTGTTTCTTATTCTGAAAATGCTCCAATATTTCCACCATCCCCAGAAAGGCAGTGGAGGAGGAGAGAAAATGAATCGTTCCATTAGAGGACACAATATCTATTATATTATTCTCGGCCTTTGAGATACCTTACAAAACAAATACAAAAAAAAAGTCCCAATTTAACCTCTTTTAATAATCTTTACAAACCAGAACATACCTCCTTTCTTAATAGCAGTCAAGAGGCCCAGTGGCAGCTGTGGTGAAAAGTGTCAGATTCTGGTCATGTTTCAAAGGTAGAAAAAAATAGCATTTGTTAACATATCGGATGTGAGGCATGGGAGAAATGCGAAATCAAGGTGGTTGCAAGTGCTTGAACCTGAGCAACTAGAGAATTTGGAAGGACATTTTCTGAGGCAGGGAAGGCAGGTGGGAATCAGGGCTTAGAGTTGAACATATTAGACATTTGAGATACCTGCTAGACCTCTAACTGGTAATATCCCTTGGACAGGTGGATGAATATATGTGATTCTGGAGTTCGGAGAAATAGTCTGGGCTGAAGATGCAAATTTGGGAAACAGGTCAAGGTTACTAGGCAATGAGTTAAATCAATGAAGGCAGACTGGGCCCTCGTAGGTAACCCAACAAGCAGAGGTCAAAGAGATGAGAAGAAACCATCACAGGAGACTTAGAAGCAGTGGTCAGGGAAGAAGGAGTTGAACCAAGGAAGTGGTATCCCAGAGCCAACACAATAAGGATTTCTTTTCTGTTTACAAATGTAAAATTAAAACGTTTAATAAAAAGAAAATTTACTTTTAGGGTTGGTTGTTATTAAGTGGTCCAAACGCTGCCTCATTTGTAGGATCAGAACTCTGCCATGGCGGTAGAAAATTTGGAAGATTACTCCTTAAAAGGGGTGGGCACTGCTGCGCTCTGCTGGTCAAGTTTATGCACTGCAAATTCCAAGGACGATTGCTCGTCAGCCTTTCTCCTTTAAAATAGCTCAGACTGTACAAGCTGGAAAGAACCTCACAAGACATTCCTTCCCACATTTGCATTTGACTTATGGGAAGTGCAGGTTCAGCCAGAAAAGTTGTGTGCAAGGCCGATTATGTAAGTTCATCAGACCTGATTCTTAGGGCTCTTCCCATTGTTTCGAGCCTCCCTCCCATTCACTTCTCTCTCATGCGCGACCAAGTATACAGCACAAGAGTAGCTACTCTGCACTTTATAGCAACTCCACTGGCACTCTGATGTTCTTTAATTACAAGCTTTATGACAGTGCTTCTCAACCCGCTCCACTGCCTCCACCTAGTGGCAGAAAGAAGAAAATATGTGTAACTCAGGAGTCTGTTCTCAAAGCTCTGGGGTACCATTTCTTCAAAGTCTTGAGCTTGTTTTTGTTTGTATTTGTTTTTGTATTTATTTATTTATTTGTTTTAGAGACAAGGTCTCGCACTGCACTCTAACCTGGGCGACGGAGCGAGACAATTCAGGATCTATCTAGTGAATAAAGAGATGCCAGTAATGACTGTTTTATATTGTGCCTGTAGCGCATTAGAGGGATAATTTGATTCTGTTCTGCTTTCGAATGAATGGCTCACTGTAACCTCCAACCCCCGGGCTCAGGCGATCCTCCTACCTCAGCTTCTCCAGTAGTTGAGCTTGATTTATTTTAAATTTTCATAAAATTTTGGCATTTCTTTCCGCAATACGGCCATGTGTGCTTTACTATAAAATATTTTCATCACAAAATTTACATCGTTGGAAATCCCCATAAAGCAGTTTGAGAAACACAACCCAAGAAAGCAGAACAGACTCAAATTATCCCTCAAATCCCCCTTAGCCACAAATATAAAACAGTCCCTGGCTGGGTGTGTTGGCTCACACCTGTAATCTCAAGAATTTGGGAGGCCAAGGCGGGTGGATCACTTGAGGTCAGGAGTTCAAGACCAGCCTGGCCAACATGGTGAAACCACGTCCCTATTAAAAATACAAAATTATCCAGGAGTGGTGGCAGGCACTTGTAATCCCAGCTACTTGGGAGGTTGAGGCAGGAGAATCGCTTGAACCCAGGAGGTGGAGGTTGCAGTGAGCCAAGATTGTACCAATGCACTCCAGCCTGCGCAACAGGGTGAGACTTCCATCTTTAAAAAAAAATTTAAATAAATAAAATACAGTAAAATAAAGCAGTCCCTATTAATATCTCTTTATTCACTAAATAGACCCGGAATTGACTTAAATTCTGATTTTTTTTTTCATCATGGATTTTTTGCATTAATTTTGATTGCTTAAATATTGCATTAAAATATTCTTTATCTTGACTATTGAGTTTGGGGGACCTCCTTAAATTTTATGACCAAGGCAATGCCTCATTCACCTCACCATAGTCTGGGCCACATATCAGGGGCTCCAATAGCAAGCAACATGACTGTTGAACAGCTAAGACTTCTGTCTTTACTGTGAAGACCAGATGGGCCCTGCAAACGGTGTAATCTGTACATGAAAATGCACGAGATTCTAACTACAACTAGGAACAAAAGACTGATGATGAAGTCCCAGGCCTCCAAGCCCCAGCTTCTTGAAGGGAAAGAGCACCCCAGGTTCTGACCAGAGGCCAGAGTCATAATGAAGATGGAATGTGAGCTTGACATGGAAGGGGTGGTAGAACCTGACTCAGTAATGAAGAGGCTTTAGGTCCTGAAGGAAGAGCTCAGTACATTCAAAGATTAGAAGGGAGGTTCCAGTCATAGGAGCAGGGAAGGAGAGAAGGCCCAATAAGAAACACAGTTAGACAGGAGGGAGGGGTCGGGGCAAAATCATACTGGAAACATCTAGAGAGCTCATAAAAGTCGCAGTGCCCAGTCCCCACATGGACCAGGCTCCTCAGAATCTCTAGGCATCAATTTGGGCACCAGCAGTTTTCAATGTTCTCCAGGAGTTTCTATGCACAGTAGCCAAGGGTGAGAACCACAGATGTTGGCCTAGGGATCATGACAATGAGTTTCTAAGTGCAATAAGAAACTTTCAGAGAGTTTAAGCAGTGGAATAACTTGGTTTGTTTCTTGTTTGTGATTTTTAAAGATCAGTCTGGTTACCGTGTGTAAGACAATAATCCAGGAAACCTGTTGCTCATGAACCACGTATCTGTAAATTTGCTTCCCCTGTAACTGGATCTAACCAACAAAAATTAGTACTTACCAAGAAATTACATGCCCAGGGATTGTGCTAAGTAATTCATAAACATTATTTTATTTACTCCTCACAGCAAGTTTATAAGAGAAATGTTATTATTTCCACATTTCTGATGAGAAATTCGAGCCTTGGGGAAAGTTAAGTAATTTACCTAATGTCATACCTAGTTCATAAGATGCAGAGTTAGGATTCTAATTCCATGTCTAAGTTGATGCTCCATTGAACATACCACGCCTCCAACTAGGAAGAAACATGCTGACCAGAGGATGCCGTCATCAAGTTTACAGGATGGTTAGATTTCTAGGCACAGACGAATAAATCAACATGTTGGTGTGCAATAGTAGAATCTATCCAGCTCTGAAATTGCATTCAAGGGTTCGTGAGCACACAAGCATAAAAGTGTGCCCTCAGCTCTGCTAGCTTCATCAAGGTGAATACTTAGGAGGCCACCCTCTGAGACCACCAGATGGACAGTCCACCTGATTCCCAAGCCACATACCAGCTTTACCATCTGATGCTCTCTATTCACATTCAACATTTATACAAGAAATAGTCATATAGATCCTTTTCCATAGACAGTACTGGGGAAATTGAATTGCCATATGCAGAGGAATGGAACTAGACCTCTATCTCTCACCAAATACAAAAGTTAACTCAAGATGGATTAAAGACTTACATATAAGACCTGTAACTACAAAAACACTAGAAGAAAACCTAAGGAAAATGCTTCTGGAATTGATCTAGGCAAAGAATTCAGAACTAAGATATCAAAAGCACAGGCACAAAAACAAAAATAGATAAACAGGACTTAATTTAACTAGAAAGCTTCTGAACAGCAAGAGAAATAATCAATAGAGTGAATGATCTGCAGAATGCGTGAAAATATTTGCAAACTGTGCATCCTACAGGGAACTAATGTCTAGAATTTATAAGGAACTCAAACATTTCAAGAACAACAACAACAAAATAACCCCACCAAAAAGTGGGCAAAGGACACGAATAGACATTTTTCTTTTTTTTTTTTTTTTTTTTTTTTTTTTGTTGTTGTTGAGACAGAGTCTCGCTTTGTCGCCCAGACTGGAGTGCAGTGGCCGGATCTCAGCTCACTGCAAGCTCCGCCTCCCGGGTTCACGCCATTCTCCTGCCTCAGCATCCCGAGTAGCTGGGACTACAGATGCCCGCCACCTCGCCCGGCTGGGTTTTTTTTTTGTATTTTTTAGTAGAGACGGGGTTTCACCGTGTTAGCCAGGATGGTCTCGATCTCCTGACCTTGTGATCCGCCCGTCTCGGCCTCCCAAAGTGCTGGGATTACAGGCTTGAGCCACCGCGCCCGGCCCACGAATAGACATTTTTCAAAGGAAGGTATATGATATGGTTTGGCTCTGTGTCCCCACCCAAATCTCACCTTAAATTCTAATAATCCCCACATATTATGGAAGGGACCTGGTGGGAGGTAATTGAATCATGAGGGCAGGTTTATCCCATGCTGTTCTCATGATACTGAATAAGTCCTATGAGATCTGATGATTTTATAAAAGGGAGTTCCCCTGCACACACTCTCTTGCCTGCCTCCATGTAAGATGTGCCTTTGCTTCTCCTTTGCCTTCTGCCATGATTGTGAGGCCTCCCCAGCCATGTGGAACTGAGTCAATTAAACCACTTTTTCTTTATAAATTACCCAATCTTGGGTATGTCTTTATTAGCAGCGTAAGAACAGACTAAAACAGTATACAAATGGCCAAGAAGCATACAAAAAACAAAATGTTCAAATCACTAATCACTAGAGAATTGCAAGTTAAAACTACAATGAGATATTATCTTACAGCAGTCAGAATGGCTATTAATAAAACACCAAAAAATAACATGTTGGCAAGGATGCAGAGAAAGGCGAATACTTGTACACTATTAGTGGGAATGTAAATTAGTACAGCTTCTATGAAAAACCCTACGGAGATTTCTCAAAGAACTAAAAATAGAACTACCATGTGATTCAGCATTAACACTACTGCGTATCTACCCAAAGGGAAATAAATTATTATATAAAAAAGATATCTGCACTCACATGTTTATCGCAGCCATATTCACAATAGCAAAGATATGGAATCAACCCAAGTGTCCATCAACAGATGATTGGATAAAGAAAACATGATGTGTGTGTGTGTGTGTGTGTGTGTGTGTGTATACATACCACAATGACATACTATTCAGCTATAAAGAAAGAATGAAATCATGTCTTTTGCAGCAATGTGGTTGGAACTGGAGGCCATTATCTTAAGTGGATAATTCAGAAACAGAAGGTCAAATGTCACATATTCTCACTTATAAGTGGGAGCTAAATAATGTGTACACATGGACATAGAGTGTGGTGTGATAAACACTGGAGATTGAGATGGGTGGAAGGGTCGGGGAGGTTGAGTGATGAGAAAATACTAAATGGATACAATGTACATGATTCAGGTGATAGATACACTAAAAGCCCAGACTTCACCACTACACCATATAGCTATGTTGCAAAATTGCACCTGTACCACCTAAATTTATACAAGTAAAAATAAAGTCATACGAATTATGTTTTTTATTCTCTATGAAATTACTACTAAGAGTATTATCCAATGCAGTTTCTATGCAATGCCCACAATATTATCTTTTTAGCAGCTCCTATGCAATGCCCCAAGTTAGAAATTGTCTTCAACTTTTATCCCAGGAAAACCTTCAGTCACACTTAGAAACTAGAATTTTTTCCCCTAGACGAAAATTATGTAACTTAACACATTATCTTCATTTAGTCAGTTTCCAAGAAGCTCAGAACCAGATTTTGTGATCAATCAAAAACTGGTTATTTTAAGTGAGGTTTACTGAGGTATAAATTACAATAAAAGCCACCCTTTCGTGTATATTTCTATAAGTTTTGGCAAATGCATAGCTCTGAAACCACAACCACATTCAAGATATAAGACAGGTCAATTACCCTTTAACGTCCCTTTGTGCTCCTTCCTTCACCCCCAGCCCCTGACAATCACTGGTTTTTGTCTGATCCAATCGTTTGCCTCTTCCTTAATGTCATATAAATGGAGCCATGCAGTGTGAAGCCTTTTGAGTCTGACTTTGTTCACTTAGGAGAATGCATTTGAGATTCATCCATGCTGTTTCATATATCACTAGTTCACTGTCTTTTGTTGAGTAGTATTCCATTTTGTGGATATGCCACAGATCATTTATCTAGTTAACAATTTAAAGACATTAGGTCATTTCTAATTCTTGGCTGCTAAGAATAAAGTTGCTGTAAGCTTTTCAATGCAGGTTTTTGTGTGAACTCAGGATTTCATTTCACTTGGGTAAATTCCTAGCTTTGGGACTGCTGAGTCATCTGGTAGGTGCGTGTTGAACTTTATAAGAAACTGCCAAACTGTTTTCCAAAGTGGCTGTGCTATTTTGCACTCCCATCAGCAGTGTGTGAGGGTTCCACTTGCTCGAGCCTAGTATTGTAACTTCATTATATACCTTCTTTGATGACATATCCTTTCAAATTTTTGGTCAAGTTTTTATTGGGGTGTTGTTACTATGGACTATGAGAGTTCTTTGTATATTCTGCATACGATTTCTTTCTCACATTTGTGTTTTATGAATGTGTTCTCCCAATATATGGCGCCTTTTATTTTCTTAATGTGCCATTTGAAGAGCAGAAGTTTAAATTTTACGATGTCCAAATTATCTTTTTTCTTTTCTTTTCTAGATCAAAATAGGGGTTGATTTTGATTACCACTGTTATTTTATCTCAATTTGAATTTCTATTTTTACTTTTATTTTTCTAATTTCTTTGTAAATTTTTAATTAAACCCAAATATTTTAGGGGAAAGAGGCAAGATAGAAATAGTCTAACTTGGCCATAAATTTTAGAGTCATATTCTTTTGCCAAGAAAGGAAACTAGCTCTCTTACATTGATTGTTTAATTTCAGACTTCACTACTTTATAAGGATGCCCAAATTATAGGCTTTAAAAAAAATCCAAACAGGGTTTCAGAAAGAATAACTTTTCCACAACAACACAAAAAATGATTCCACCATAAGTTGGTCCAGTGACAGGGTCTATATTATTTTCTATATATCAAATTCTACAACTGGTTCTTAAAGCTATTGTATATAACCTAAGTTAAAATACAATGGTATTAGTTGATAAGACATTTTATCATCTATGAAATGTTGCCTGTTGTCATAACTAGAAAATCTTTTAAAATATGGAGCTCTTTTCATAGATTGAACTATGCCACTTAAAAGCTGGGTAAAAAGAATGACAGAATAATATTTATGTTTATCATATAAGGTTTTAAAGTAAATTCCAAGTAGGTTTTGCAAATATGTATGTATGAAAATACTGATTTAAATTTCAGATAAAAGGAGACTTTGAGAAAGAGAGAAAGGCCAAATGATTTTATAATTGTAATAAGTTCATAGGTTTATGGGGATTTTATGTAGTTTTCTACCTAACTTCTCTATAAGACTTTAGTGAATCACTTAGAATTTTAAAAATAATTTATTATTACTCTGTACCTATTCTTTACTCTGCAAATCTTACCATGCCCTTTTGTCTAAAAGCAATAAAATCTGACCTGTGTCATTGCTTTTGTTACTTAGCAAGCACAATGATCCATTAGGCCTGTGTAGGCTCATGGTTTATACAACACTGCCATCTGCTGACAGAGTGTGACAGTCACAGTCAGCAACGTGAAACCACTTTATTTTCATTTTCAATGTTTATAGGAACATTCAACCATTTATGAATATACACAAATAGTAAAACGAACCCTAGGCTTCACAAATTAACATTTTGCCAATCTTGTTTCAACTACCGCCCCCCAACCAATTACTGTTCCCTCACCCTCTCACACACAGACGCTGGTAGTATTTTTCAGTCAATCATTAATATATTGCCAACTGACAAGGACTTTTAAAAAATAACCACCATTCTATTATGATTTCTAGCATAATGGAGAGTGATTCCTTAATATCCAATACCCATTTCTTATTCAAATTTCCTTGATTGTCTTCAAACTGTTTCTACCCTAAGTTTGCTTAAATCAAAGTCCAGCTCCTGTTAAACATATGGTTAAGTTTTACCAAAACCTAAGAAATAAATAAATAAATACCTATGTTTTTTCCAATTCCAGGGAATAGTGAAAGAGGGTAAATGCCATTATTTAGAAACATAAATCACATCATAGGGCTAAAATTAGCTTGAAGTCAAAATTGAAGACTGAAAATGAAAAAGAAAGGTACAGACTAAACTTATTTAAAAACTTCAATGCAGAACTCTAAGAGAAAATATTGGAAAGGTGTACCAGTATTCATTATTCAGTATTCATCCGTATTCACTCAGCTATATGTAGTTGAAATCTAACTAGATGAACTTGATCAGATAAAGAGGTATATTTTTCCCACCAACACTGACTCTGGAGGCAGGTGTTTCAGAACTAGACAGCTGCTGCAGGACCCATGTCCTTTCCCTGCCTGCTTCTCCACTCTAGCTTGTGACTTTCATCCTGTAAGATGGTGCTTCTGCCAAGTTCCAGACAGAAGAAGACAGAACACAAAGAATAAATAAGCAGCATTGCTTCTGTCAATCAAGCAAAATTTTTCCAGAAATGCACAAGAGATTTCAGATTATGTCTCAACAGTCCTAACTGAAAAGGAGCTGAGGAATTAGATTTTTGGCTGGGACACTGTTGCCCTGTAAAAAATTGGGATTCTGTTATTAAAGAATAAGAAGAGGGAAGAAAGATTGAAAACTTCTATGCAATAGCAAAAAAAATAAGCAACTCAATAAAAAAGTGGGCATACCTTAAGAACAGGCAATTCACAACAGATGAGACCCCAATAGCCATGATCAACCACATGAGTGATCAGAAAACACAAATATGTATTTTAAACCAAAAATGAAATATAATGTGTTGCCCATTTGACTGGAAAAAAATGAAAAACCTGATAATATCAAGTATTGGAGAGGATGTAGATTGAGGAAACTCCATGGAGGAGCTATCATTGCAAATGTGGGGATGTAAACTTAATACATGAATTTGAGGCCAATTTGTAAATTGAAAAATGCACACACCCTGCAACCAAGAAGTACCCCCTAGCAATATTTTTGAAAAGACAAAAACGTTATGTAAATGGAATCATGCAATATGTGACCGTTATACTCAGCATAATGCCCCTCAGATCCATTCAAGTCACGTGTATCAAGAGCTCACTATTTTATTTTTTATGTTTTTTAGAGACAGAGTCTCACTCTGTCACACAGGGTGGAGTGCAGTGGTGAGATCATCGCTCACTGCAGCCTCGAACTCCTAGGCTCAAGCATCCTCCTGCCTCAGCCTCCCAAGTAGCTAGGACTACAGGCACGGGACACAACACACAGCTAAATTTTTATTTATTTTTTTTTAGAGACATGGTCTCACTATGTTGCCCACGCTGGTCTCAGATTCCTAGGTCAAGCGATTCTCCCACCTCTACTTCACAAAGTGCTGGAATTATAGGTATGAACCACTGTGACCAACTCACTACTTTTTAGTACTAATATTCCATGGCATGGATGTACCACAGTTTGTCTTACCATTAATCTATTGTAGGACATTTTGACTGATTCTAGTTTTTGTTAACACAAATAAAACCGCTATAAATAGTTGTGTACTGTATACGTTTTTGTGCTGACGTAAGTTTTCATTTTTCTGGGATAAGTTTTCATTTCTTTGGGCTTTTGCTGTATTCTTGATATTATAATATGTTGCATCTTCAGTTTTATTCTATTCAATATATAATTGTTTCTTTTCCTTGAAACCTCCCATGGATTGTTTAGAAGTGTGTTGTTTTGTTTCCAAGGGTTTGGCATTTTCCCCATTATTTTTCTATTATTGATGTACAGTTTGATTCCAGGTGGTCAGAGAACACACTCCGTGTGATTTCAATTCTATTGAATTTGTTGAGGTTTGTTACATGGCCCAGTATATGGCAATTTTGGTATATGTTCCATGGGCACTTGAATGTGAATTCTGCTGGTGCTTGTTGGAGTTTTCTAGCAATGTTGATTTATGATCTTACTCATTGATGGTGTTGTTGAGTTTGATGTGTCCTTATGATGGCAGCTTTAACATTCTTGTCAGATAATTCTAACATCTCTGTCATGTCAGTATTAACACCTCTTACTTGTCTCATTAAGGCTGAGATTTTCCTGGTTCTCCTGGTTCCTGGTGGGATGTGTGGTTGTCAGTTGAAATCTGGACTTTGGAGTATTGTGTTACGAGGCTTTGTATCTCGTTTAAACTCATCTCAGCGGACTTCCTCTTTTGAGACTCAGGAAGGAGAAGTTAGGGTTTTTGTCATGGTGTATGAATGGAGCAGAGCAGTTACTGCCTAAGAATTGTTTTACTGGGCTTCCTCTTTCTTTCTCCTTTGACTAGAGAGAGCCAGCTTTTATTAGGGCTTTTTGTCTGTCTGGGCATTTTGGTGTTTCCGGGTTGACAAACTTCTCCAGAACCAAGTCTGGAATGGATGAGGCAAAAAGAAACCCCGGGGAATGCACTGCTGGGTCGCTCCTTGGGTCCCAGTATTCCTAACTGGTCTGCCTTCTTCTCTCCACCCTTCAGAGTCTTTGTAAGTTTGCTTTAAGTGCAATGTCCAGGGTTTTTATATTACTTGAGAGAAATAGGTAAAAATAATTCTACTCCATCTTTCAGGAAGTAAAAGCCCCTTGTGTATTTTTTTAAACTTTCAAAAACAAAACAAAAAGCAGCTGCAACAATAAAGAAGCTAGTAACACCCTTGGTGGGAAATTCAAGCCCAAATACACATTTTAAGTTTGGCTAGCCAGTGAGAACATCAGAATAGTTCAGGCTTTAAACAAATTATATTTATGATTACGCATATACTAAAAGCTGAAGTCATCTTATATTTACTAAGCACCTATTTTGTTCTTGTTAGGAAGACACAATGCCATTCCCTGGGAAATGTGGCCTGGCAGCTGGACCTGAGCCACCCAGCCACTAGAGCACAGAACAGTACCCTGCCCCAGCCACCCCTCAAGACAGGATCCTTTCTCTGGGAACTGTAGGTAACAACGAAAGAAGAAAGGAAAGGGAAGGGAAGGGAGAAGGGAGAAGGGAGAAGGAGAAAGAAGGGACGGAGGGAGAGAGGGAGGAAGGAAGGAAGGAAGGAAAGAAGCAAGGAAGGAGGGAGGGAGAGAGAGAAGAAAGGAAGGAAGGAAGGAAGGGAAGGAAAGAAAAAAGAAAGAAAGAAAGAAAGAAAGAAAGAAAGAAAGAAAGAAAGAAAGAAAGAAAGAAAGAAAGAAAGAAAGAAAGAAAGAAAGAAAGAAAGAAAGAAAGAAAGAAAGGAAGGAAGGAAGGAAGGGAAAGAAAGAAAGAAAGAAAGAAAGAAAGAAAGAAAGAAAGAAAGAAAGAAAGAAAGAAAGAAAGAAAGAAAGAAAGAAAGAAAGAAAGAAAGAAAAAGGAGGAAGGAAGGAAGGAAAGAAAAGAAAGAAAGGAAGAAAGAGAAAGAAAGAAAGAGAGAGAAAGAAAGAAAGAAAGAAAGAAAGAAAGAAAGAAAGAAAGAAAGAAAGAGAAAGAAGGAAAGAAAAGAAAGAAAGGAAGAAAGAGAAAGAAAGAAAGGAAGAAAGAAAGAAAGAAAGAAAGAAAGAAAGAAAGAAAGAAAGAAAGAAAGAAAGAAAGAAGAGGAAGGGGAAGGGAAGGAGGGAGGAAGGAAGGGAGGAAGGAAGGGAGGAAGGAGGGGAGGAAGGAAGGGAGGAAGGAAGGGAGGATCCTTTCTCTGGGAACTGTGGGTAACACTAAATCGTCCTGGAACACAACAATGAAAGAAGAAAGGAAAGGGAAGGGAGAAGGGAGAAGGAAGGAAGGAAGGAAGGAAGGAAGGAAGGAAGGAAGGAAGGAAGGAAGGAAGGAAGGAAGGAAGGAAGGAAGGGAGGAAGGAAAGAGAAAGAAAGAAAGAAAGAAAGAGAGAGAGAGAGAGAAAGAAAGAAAGAAAGAAAGAAAGAAAGAAAGAAAGAAAGAAAGAAAGAAAGAAAGAAAGAAAGAAAGAAAGAGAAAGAAAGAGGAAGGGGAAGGGAAGGAGGGAGGAAGGGAGGGAGGAAGCAAAGGAGGAAGGAAGGGAGGAAGGAAGGAAAGGAGGAAGGAAGGGAGGAAGGAAGGGAGGGAAGAAGGGAAGAAAGCAAGGAAGGAAAGAAGGAAGGAAGGAAAAAAGAACAGCAATTACTTTTGCAACAACCTAATATAAGTTTTTAATAGTTAAATATTCTATTCCATGCATTGTTGCTGAATACCTTATAAACAACAGGGCATCCTATGACCTGAATTTCCCAAGTTATGAGTTGAGGGCTTGAACTAGTTTTAAAAAACAAGGAGGCCAGGCGCGCTGGCTCACGTCTATAATTCCAGCACTTTGGGAGGCCGAGGTAGGTGGATCATGAGGTCAGGAGTTTGAGACCAGCTTTACCAAGATAGTGAAACACCATCTCTACTAAAAATACAAAAATTAGCCAGGCAAGGTGGTGCACACCTGTAATCTCAGCTACTTAGGAGTCTGAGGCAGAAGAATGGCCTCTGGGAGGCAGAGGTTGCGATGAGCCAAGATCACGGCATTGCACTCCAGCCTGGGTGACAGAGGGAGACTCCATCTCAAAAACAAAACAAAATTTAAAAAAAAAAAGGAATCTAGAACAAGACATTAGAAGTATATGTACTTTTATTTTCATTCTGTGCTATCTGATGCCTACTGCTATTTGTCTTCATATTTAACCTCCAACAGTGACATTTTGCTCCCTCCAGACCACCTGATTGGAGCTTATGTGCTCTCACACAGTACCTCCAACCAGAGGGAGTCGAGTGCCACAGAAAGGCATAAAAATCACCAGTAATTTTGCATTTATTTTACTTTGTGCCTTGATACAGAGTACTCAACAAATGCTCTTTGAATCATATTTAATAAATATGTGTATTTGGGATTGTATCATATTGCAGCTACCTGGATATATAATTTAATTAGAAATATAATAATTTGTGTGGCTCAATCAACAAATGACTTTTCTCTTTCTCTCACTTTCTCTTTCTTCCCCTCTCTCTCTTTCTTCTCAGTTGATGTTGCTGGAGTTCAGTGTTGTGCAGATGGCAGTGACAAAGGCCATAGCCACATGAGATATGATAAAAGGTCCCTGAAGAAGGTGGAGAATCAGACATCTTATGAAATTTTCCAGAGTGGGTACTGGATCTCTCCTGTCTAGCACCATGCTGTCCTCAGCCCAAGGGGAATTTCCTTCCAGAGACAGAAGACAGTGACTGAGGTGGGGAGACAGATCGTAACACTGAGACTTACGTGGGGACATCAAACAGAAAAAAGGTGGAAAAAAACAGAAAATTCTTTCTTCTGGACAGCCTTCTCTGTTCTAACTTTAACAAAATTCTCCCCCCAGCGGATGCCAGCACACAACCCTATACATGCTATGTTTTTTCCTATACATACCTACCTATGATAAACTGTATTCATTAGTCGCAGTAAGAGAGTAACAACAATAACTAGTAATAAAATAGAAGAATTCAGTAAAATAAGAGTTACTTGAGCACAAACACTAGGATATCATGACAGTCAATCTGATGACCAAGAGGGCTACTAAGCATCTAAATAGGAGGGTAAGTGTAGACAGCATGGAGATGCCGGACAAAGGGATGATTCAGTCCCAGGCTGGTATGGAGCGGAAGGGCATGAGATTTCATCACACTACCAAGGCACACAATTTAAAATGGGTAAATTCTTATTTCTAGAAATTTCTATCTAATATTTTCAGACTATAGGTGCCTACAGGTAACTGAAACCCCAGAAAGTAAAACTGTGGATAAGGATGTACTACTGTACATCCTCCTTTGAACTAGCCTTATCATTTGCTAGTATATACATATATACCTACATACATACATACATATACACATACATGCACACACCTATATGTGTACATACACACACACACGTGTACATCTACTAATGTTGGAATAACTTTGCTAAATAAGATGCACAACTTGTTAATGTCCTACAGAGCAATGAAACCATAAGCATTGGGGTTATCTTTTCTACTAGATAAAAATCCATTATCATTTTCATAAAGTTTTCTTTACATTAACATCTAACTTTTTGCTATCTAGTTTTTAATCAATCATAAATAGAAATCAAATGAACTATTTCTCTAGTGAATCAAATGTCCTCAAAAAGACACAAAAGTCATCTTTTTGCTTTATTTTTATTTTTACATAAATTAAAGTTTTAAATAACAACATTCACGGTAGTTTGTGACTGTATATTTTGACTTCGTCCTTCAAACTGATTTTGTACTTTGCTGTATCAGGCTTGCCTCAATTTTTTATTCACTTCTGAATTTTGCTGGATTGGTTTATTATTTTTGTCTATTTCTTTTCCTTCTAGTGGTTTGGGAGGGTTTTTTTAATCCCATTACTATTGAATGCCTGTTAACTTGGCCCCTTTTTCTTTCAGTCTCTATTCCCACGGCCTGAAGCATGAGGGTCAAGCTGTCTGTAATCAGCAGAGAGACAACCCAGGTGTTATTCCACCTCCACTGCCCACCTATACCATTCCCAGCCCCACACAGCTCTGAAGTATGGCTTTTCTGGGGCTCTGTGGGGAAAACTAGAACTGGCTGCTTCAAGGACTCCGCCTGTTTTTGCAATGGAAAAAAGTTCTAGATTCCAGTTTCTCTATGAATTCAATGACATGGTTTAAATATCTGTGGTGTTCTTCAAAGTTTTTTCTTCTAATAGAACCTCTCATGATTCTCCAACCATGAGATAAATTCATTATCATTTTTATATTTCTTTTGTCATTGCAAAGGAGGTTTTGAAAGAGTGGAGGACATGCTAACGAACTCAAAAATCCACATTATTTCTTGTTTCCATCTGTTGCTCATTTGTTATTTCCGTTGGCCTGTCCACCTCCTATCCTCCCTCTTAGACTTGGAACTTTAGTCTCGGCCAGTGTAGGGAAAAGAAAGAGAGATCAGACTGTTACTGTGTCTATGTAGAAAAGGAAGACACAAGAAACTCCATTTTGATCTGTACGCTGAACAATTGTTTTGCCTTGAGATGCTATTAATCTGTAACTTTAGCCCCAACCTTGTGCTCACAGAAACATGTGTTGTATAGAATCAAGGTTTAAGGGATCTAGGGCTGTGCGGGATGTGCCTTGTTAACAATATGTTTACAGGCAGTACGCTTGGTAAAAGTCATCGCCATTCTCCATTCTCAATTAATCAGGGGCACAATGCACTGTGGAAAGTCGCAGGGACCTCTGCCCGGGAAAGCCGGGTATTGTCCAAGGTTTCTCCCCACTGAGACAGCCTGAGATACGGCCTGGTGGGACGGGCAAGACCTGACCGTCCTCCAGCCTGACAGCCGTGAAGGGTCTGTGCTGAGGAGGATTAGTAAAAGAGGAAGGCCTCTTGTGGTTGAGATAAGAGGAAGGCCTCTGTCTCCTGCATGCCCCTGGGAACGGAATGTCTCCGTGTAAAACCCAATTGTACATGCGTTCTATTCCGAGATAGGAGAAAATTGCTCTGTGGCTGGAGGCGAGATATGCTGGCAGCAATGCTGCTCTGTTATTCTTTACTACACTGAGATGTTTGGGTGAGAGAAGCATAAATCTGGCCTACGTGCACATCCAGGCATAGTACCATCCCTTGAACTTATTTGCGACACAGATTCCTTTGCTCACGTGTTTTCTTGCTGACCTTCTCCCCACTATCACCCTGTTCTCCTGCCGCATTCCCCTTGCTGAGACAGTGAAAATAGTAATAAATAAATACTGAAGGAACTCAGACACCGGTGCCGGTGTGGGTCCTCCGTATGCTGAGCGCCGGTTCCCGGGGCCCACTGTTCGTTCTTTCTCTATACTTTGTCTCTGTGTCTTATGTCTTTTCTCAGTCTCATCCCACCAGACGAGAAATACCCGCAGGTGTGGAGGGGCTGGCCACCCCTTCAAGCCGGGATTATCAGGGCATTTGGGTGTCTGAAAAACCAAGCCCAAACTCATCAGTTTCATAAGTGCATCCAGAGCCAGCATGACCATAATAGTTGCCTATGATGAGTTTCTATGCCTTAATATGAGAAGAGAACATAGGAGCTGGATGCCAAGTAGGTAGACAGGGAGGGCAGGGAACTCTGAGACAGAGCTTGAGGAGCCCATTCCTCTTGCAAAATGAAACAAAAACCACAGCACTGAATATGTAAATCTCGGTGGCTGAAACCCTCCTAGGATAATAAGCCCTGACACAATTGCTTCTATCTTCTCTTACTCTCAAGGAAGTCAAAAAAACACCTGCAGCCCCACTGTCCCCTTGGAAACAAGATGAACATCTACATTTTCTAGAGTGGGACCAGAATCTCTGTTCATATTTATGTCCCATGCATTTGCACATGGCCGGACAAAGGACTTTGCTTCTGCCAGCACATCTGTCTTCAGATATGAGAGGGAACAGACACAACCCGGAAGCAGCAAAGAAGCAGTTCTTTCTCAAGTAACCTCCTCTATCTCCCTCCTTCCTGGCTAAGGGTTCAGCCTTGATCCTTGGGAATCCAGGACAGACATCCACTCATGACAAACTAGCTGGAAGAATGACAACCAATCAGGTTCTAAGCACCACTGGATGTGAACCACAGAATTCCCCCCTCTCCTTGTGGAATATCAGCTTATGTCTGACAAAAAAACGTAAAAATGAGAGAGTTACAATCTTAAGGAGGAGTCAAGCTAAAGCAAAAAGAATCACCTACTCTGGATTTCAGCGTGACTGCTGAGCTCAAATATATACAAAGAGAGAAAGAACCACAAACTTGAAGATGGATATCGGCTACAGACTTTCCTGAGTCAGGTAGGGAAACTGCCATCCCTCAAACCTTGCAAAAGGCAAACTTATGCCTTGTGTCCCCTGACGTACTGGGTGATGTACTGTATGTTACTGAATTGAGGGGAACTTCCTAAATTGGCTAGTAAATTATGCCAAATAAAAAGCAAAAATGATAATTCTTGAAATGTTACACCTGAGGAACATTGCTAAAATAATGTATCGGTAGTTTTCAGGATGATTTGTAGATGTGCATTGAAGTGTGTGCTTGTGCTCTCTCTCTCCTCTCTCTCTCTCTTTCTCTCCTTGCCTCCCTCCCTCCCTGCCTTTCCTTCCTCTCCCCTCCAAAGCAGTTTATTTTTTTTTCTGATAATCTAACTTTGCTGAGGGTTCAATGTAACGCAGTTTCAGTGATGAGTTAGTTGGAATGTTCCCCAAGAAATTCTATTTCCAGCACTCTTATACATGAAATCCAAGAACCTCTCAGACTATCTTACTGACACCTTGCCTTTCCTCAACAAATCAATCTTATCAATGTCCATCATAGATATTTTGTAGAATGGTAGATCCTGGCAGAGTCTCTCAGATGCTTCTGAGACATGATTTGCTTTCAAAAAATGAACCACACACATCCTAAGGATCTCAGCCACTTTCCATGATTCATTTTATGTTACAGCAGACATCACAACAATCGTTCCTATAGATCGCCACTGCATGTGATCAATAAAATAGTTTTGCCACAATGATACTTATGCTAATCATCTTTTATTGGTTACAAAGCCTGCTTTATAATAGTTATTCGGTTGTACTGTTCATATTAGATTTCCAATTAGTTCACTTAGGAACATGAGTCCCTCGAGCAGCTCGGTCATCTTTTCCATTCCCATTTCTATCCCCTACATCTCTTTCATTTGCAGAAGACTATCTCCTACACTGAAACAGGAAAGCTTTTACCTTTTTGGCATGCTTGATTTAAAGATTATAGAAAAGTATTTGACAAACAAAACTCATACATGTGTGTACATGTCATTTAAAACTTTATGTTTACGCATTGCACAGGAATATTGAGAATGCTACTAGGCAATGTCAGAGTTTACTTTTTTTTCAAAATTAGTACAGCTTTATTATTTCTAAAAACTGTAAAATGAATATATTCACACAACTATACAGAAGAGTAGGAAGAGAAGGTGTCATTGTTCCTCCTCTGCAATCCCAGGAGATAACTACCAAGCACAATTTATGTGTCCTTTACAAATCAGCCCATATTTATATACATATATAATCAATTTAGATGGGATCATGATATCTCACCACACATACTCTTCAGTGGCCTGCATTTTCACAAACACCTTCCACATAACTATATAGAAGCCTACATCTTCCTCTTATTGTCTGGCTTTGTGCAACATTGTAAAGCTCTAATAGGAGTTTAATTAAATTCCTATTAATGATGATTTCAGTTATTTTTCACTTTTTAAACAATATTTCCATGCATAGTCTTACATATAAGTCTGGACAAGCTTATCCCAGTCTAAGGAGCTCCTTTTACCTTTCCCAATCCCAGCACTCCCTGTCATGCTTGCTACTTCCGTTGGGTGACTTTACTCCTGGAGTATAATCTGCATATAGTTCAGTTAAGTACATGGGTTCTGAGTTTAGGTCACAGCTCTGCCACTTACTGCCATATGCCAGTTCCTTGACCTCTCTGCCCTCAAGTTTTTGCACCTACAAAATAGGGGTAGTTCATAGAGTCTTGGGAATCATTAAATGTGATGATCCATGTACAATGTCTGGCACTTAAGTAAGTGCTCAATAAATGTCACCCTTTATGATTGGTATTGCTTGTATGTCTGCAGAGAAAATCATTTTATGTCTCCTTTAAAAAAGGACTGTGCCCTTGGTCAGCTATTTTGCACATTTAAATTTCACTTGCCAATGTTAACTCTCCACCTCTATCTTGATCCCTCTCATTCCTCATCTTCTGGTGAGACCAACTGCTGATTCGGCTATTCAAGGCAACTAGCAAAGCTGCCAGTGACAGAATCAAATAAACCTACCCTTAATCTTTAGAATTATAGTTATGATTTGTGTTGTAAAAGTTACTATTGTGGTAGTCGTATTAGTCTCCGCTCTATGATAGCCTCTCTGATCTATTATTGATTTTCAATTGTGCGTTTTTTTTTTAATTTATTCTGAAAATGTTTGTTAATCATTTACTAAGTAAAGATACTGGACTGGGACTGAGCCTCCCAAATACAGGACAAATAAAACATCAAACAACTTATAATTTAGAAGGGTAGAAGAGAATCTGAAAGCAGGTAAAAATAAGGAGGCACTCGGCCAGGTGCGGTGGCTCACACCTGTAATCCCAGCACTTTGGGAGGCTGAGATGGGTGGATCACGAGGTCAGGAGATCAAGACCATTCTGGCTAACGTGGTGAAACCCCGTCTCTACTAAAAAAATACAAAAAAATCAGCCGGGCATGGTGGCGGGCAGGGTGGCAGGCACCTGTAGTCCCAGCTACTGGGGAGGCTGAGACAGGAGAATGGCGTGAACCCGGGAGGTGGAGCTTGCAGTGAACCGAGCTCGTGCCACTGCACTCCAGCCTGGGTGAGAGAGCGAGACTCCGTCTCAAAAAATAATAAAAAATAAGTAGGCACTTTAGGCCCAGTGACCTGTCTCTGTACTCTGTAAATTCAGGTCACCTGCTCAGGGATAATCTGAGAGAAGGTCTCTCTTCAGTTGAATCTTGAAAGACAATTAGCAGTTCACAAGCTAATCCAAGTGGACAAAGGTGTTCCCAAGCAGAGGGAGTGCAAAAGCTGGAGGCCATAGAAAAACTGTAAGGAATGTCGGGAGGTGGGAGTAATGTATGGAAGGGGTGGAGATGGAAGGTTAAGAGAGATACAAGACTGCAAAAATGGAGCTGGACTCAAAAGAAAACACTGCAAAGGTCTTCAGTGTTGTTGATGAGATCACTGTGGAAACACTATGGAACACTGGGACTCCATGGCAGCTCCAAAGATGGCATGCACCTGGTCCAGCTCAGTCAGAGCTGAGCTCTACCTGTGCTGTGACAACAGGCACACCAACCAAGTAAAGTCTACTTTTCTACTCTGTTAATCTTCACTTTGGTTTCATATACCATCCGTACCTACATTTCAAAATGCACTTCAAAGTTTTGAGCCTTAATTTGATATACATTTAGTCTACCTTTTTAAAAATAACATTGCAGCAAAGGAGAAGTTAAAATAGTAAGACAGCCTGTAATTATTACTCACTGAGAAGCTGATTTCCATAATTACACTAAATGAAGTTTATCCTTTGCAAAAGCCCCCCAGCCCACCCCAAAAGAAAGTACAAAAAAAACTGACCATTTTTTTCATTGCTTTTCTTTGTAATTTACATTCAGTCTACTTTCTAAAAAATAAATAAATAATAAGCAGTCCAGATGTGGCAAGTTGCTAGAGAAAGGAACCATCAGGCCATAGGAATAAATACATTCTCTTCTTGGATTTTAGATCTCACCTAAGAAAATAAACATATACTATGTCAGAGAAGCCTCAGGGCTTCCACACCTGCTCAAAAAGGGAGTTGAGCTTCAGCAGCTGACCCAGGGCTCCGTTCCCCTTTGGTGAGAAGGGTTTTTGTACAGCAAGACAATGGAGAGCTCTCACTGTGGTGGACGTTCGGCCAAGGGACCAAGGTGGAAATCAAACGTGAGTTGAAACTTTGCTTCTTCGTTGTCTGTGTCTTCTGTTCCCTGTGTCTATGAAGTGATCTATAAGCTGACTCTGCAATCAGACTCTGACATCCTTCAGGGAAAATATAAAGATAAGTCTGTAATCAAACTTGAGAATTGAGTGTACATTTTCTTTGAAGAGCAAGCAAGATTCATTCATTGGGTAAGAAGAACTTGCCTAAGCAATAGCTTCAGAAATGTCCTGGGGAACATAACATGTTCTGGACAGAGCCTTGGTCAATTGTCAGAAAGGGAGTTTTTGTATAGGAGGGAGGTTAAGAGGAACCATTGTGTGTACAGTTTTGGCCAGGGGACCAAAGTGGAGATCAAACGTAAGTACTTTTTTCCACTGATTCTTCACTATTTCTGTCTAATTAGTTTACTTTGTGTTCCTTTGTGTGGATTTTCATTAGTTGGATGTCAGGGAACTAACAAACTTCATTCCCAGGTTAGGTACAGTGGAGGGGAAATTGTTCCACAGCAGGCTAGCTTGTGGCTAGCTTTTAAGATTTCTAAATCAAAATAACTTCGGTGGGGGAAGGAGGTTTGCTGACCTTTCAGGGAGGTTTTTGTAAAGGGAGAAGTTAAGACTAATCACTGTGATTCACTTTCGGCCCCGGGACCAAACTGGATATCAAACGTAAGTACATCTGTCTCAATGATTCGTGAGATTTTGGTGCCATTGTATCATTTGTGCAAGTTTTGTGATATTTCGGTTAAATAAACCTGGTGACCCAGAAGTAAACAGCGGGACACCAGAAAATCAACTTAAAAAGCTGAGCAAATAGACAAATCATTGGGTTTGGGAGGAGAATAGGATTCATGGGGGAAATGGGAAAGAAATAGCTAGATTTTTCTCTGAACAAGCAGCCTATCTCATGATTGGCTTTGAGGGAGGTTTTTGTTGAGGGAAAGGGTAAGATCCCTCACTGTGGCTCACTTTCGGCGGAGGGACCAAGGTGGAGATCAAACGTAAGTGCATTTTTGTAATGTTTTTTCTTATAAGGTTGTAAATTTGGGGAATTTTTATGTTTAAGATATTAGCTCAGGTCAATTCCAAAGAGTACCAGATTCTTTCAAAAAGTTAGATGAATAAGGGACTGAAAATTAGTTCATCTTAAGGGATAGCCAAGTGCTAGCCGGTTAAGTGAGGCATCTAAATTGCAAGATTTTCTCTGCATTAGTCAGGCTAGTGACATTAACAGGGAAAACAGATTTTTGTTAAGGGGAAAGTAAGTTAATACTGTGGATCACCTTCGGCCAAGGGACACGACTGGAGATTAAACGTAAGTAATTTTTCACTATTGCCTTCTGAAATTTGGGTCTGATTGCCAGTATTGACTTTTAGAGGCTTAAATAGGAGTTTTGTAAAGATGGGTAAATTAGGGCATTTAAGATTTATCATGGGTTACGAAAGTTAAACTCAGCTTCAAAAATGGATTTGGAGACAAAAAAATTAAATTGTTCTAAACTGAATGACACAAAGTAAAAAAAAAAAAAAAAGTGTAACTAAAAAGGAATCCTTGTATTTCTAAGGAGCAAAAGTAAATTTATTTTTGTTCACTCTTGCCAAATATTGTATTGGCTGTTGCTGATTATGCATGATACAGAGAAGTGGAAAAATATATTTTTTAGTCTTTCTCCCTTTTGTTTGATAAATTATCTTTTCAGACAACTATAAAAATCAATAGCATGCCCTAAAAAAATCAGGAAAAAGTGACGTGTACCTATTTGCTATGTAGGAGAGGCAGCTTACTTGAAAATCCGCAGCAATGTTGTTTTTAGAGTCTATAATAAGCAACAAACTCAAAAAGACACATTCTGTAGGAATAAGGGCTTCACAGATAGAGATCATTTTTTAAAAATCCATTTTGTCCATTAGACTAAATATGAAATTATCTCTTATTGCAATGGTGGAAAGGTGGTTATTCCCAAAAGCTCAATCTCAAAGAAATGTGTTTAAATTGAAAAATGTAAATAATTGCAATTTTTAATGACCATGGGTCTATGAAAAAATAGGAAATATTTTAAAGAGTATGTTCTTTTATTACCCTCTGTTATGACTTGTCTACATTTTTATTCCGCCAAGAAGTCCGTGGCACCGCGAGCTGTAGGCAGAGCCGCGGTCTTTCTTGATTGAGCGGCTTTGGTGGCCTTGCCGCCGCCCTCTTGGGGCAGCTGCCTTGCCGCTAGCGGCCATGGCCACCCCGCGTCTGCCCGATTAATGCTGCCGTAGCCAGATTTCCTGATGCACAGTGATACTAATAATGCCATTAACGGAAAGAGAACAGAAACGTAACGGGCGCTGAGCTGGGAAAACTAGGGAGAAGACTGATTTATTAGAGATTTCAGAAATAAAATTCACATTCATTACGATATCTCATTAGTGAAAATTTCCATTGGGGATTGTAAAGAATTTAAAGCTTTTTTTTTTTTCAGTGCTATTTAATTATTTCAATATCTTCTCATCAAATGTATTTAAATAACAAAACCTCAATCAAAAAGAAAGAAATATATAATTCTTTCAGAGTAAAAATCACACCCATAACTTGGCCACTGAGGGCTTGATCGATTCACTTTGAATTTGGCATTAAATACCATTAAGGAATATTAACTGATTTAAAAATAAGATATATTCGTGACCATGTTTCTAATTTTCAAAAATGTAGCTGCCGGTGTGTGATTATATTTCAGTTGTACAAAATATCTAAACCTATAGCAATGTGATTAATAAAACCTTAAACATATTTTCCAGTACCTTAATTCTGTGATAGGAAAATTTTAATCTGAGTATTTTAATTTCATAACCTCTAAAATAGTTTAATGATTTGTCGTTGTGTTGCTGTTGTTTACCCCAGTTGACTTCAAAAGTGATATTTAAGGAGGATTATTTTGGTCTGCAGCAACTTGATAGGACTATTTTAGGGCCTTTTTAAAGCTCTATTAAAACTAACTTACAACGGTTCAAAATTGTCTGTTTTAAACTATTTCAAAATGATTTTAGAGCCTTTTCAAAACCTTTTAAACACTTTTTAAACTCTATTAAAAGCTAATAAGATATCTTGAAATAATTTTCATATCAAATACATTGATTGTTTAATGTTTAAATGTCAGATGAAAAAGGTAAAGCTATTAAGAATTCACCCAGATAGGAGTATCTTCATAGCATGTTTTCCCCTGCTTATTTTCCAGTGATCACATTATTTTGCTACCATGGTTATTTTATACAATTATCTGAAAAAAATTAGTCATGAAGGTTAAAAGAGAAGAAAATATTAAACATAAAAGGTTCAGTCTTTCATGTTGAACTACTTCGTTAACAGCGAATTTAGCTTTAAAAAAAAAAAAAAAAAAAAAATCCTATTCCTGTTATCTGTTGACTTCTCCTGGCAAAAGATTCTTGTTTTTCGTTTGAACTACTGCTCTCCCACCCGACGACTGGAAATCCCCAGAGGGGGATTTCCAAGAGGCCACCTGGCAGTTGCTGAGGGTCAGAAGTGAAGCTAGCCACTTCCTCTTAAGCAGGTGGCCAAGATTACAGTTGACCTCTCCTGGTATGACTGAAAATTGCCGCATATGGTTACAGGCCTCGAGGCCTTTGGGAGGGCATAGAGAGTTGCTGGAACAGTCAGAAGGTGGAGGGGCTGACACCACCCAGGCACAGAGGCAGGGCTCAGGGCCCACTGTGCAGGGAGGTTTTAGCCCAGCCCAGCCAAAGTAACCCCCAGGAGCCTGCTGCATAGTCCTGGAAGAGGCACAGCGGAAATAAAAGCAGACAGAGGCTTCTCTTGACTCAGCCGCTGCCTGGTCTTCTTCAGACCTGTTCTGAATTCTAAACTCTGAGGGGGATCAGATGACGTGGCCTCTCTTTGCCTAAAGCATTGAGTTTACTGCAAGGTCAGAAAAGCATGCAAAGGCCTCAGAACGGCTGCAAAGAGCTCCAACAAAACAATTTAGAACTTTATTAAGGAATAGGGGGAAGCTAGGAAGAAACTCAAACATCAAGTTTTTAAGTACGCTTCTTGGCCTCCCTGCTTTAATTATCCAGGATAAGCATGCTGTTTTCCGTCTGTCCCTAACATGCCCTGTGATTATCCGCAAGTAACACACCCAAGTGCAGAACTTTGTTACTTAAACACCATCCTGTTTGCTTCTTTCCTCAGGGGCTGTGGCTCCACCATCTGTCTTCATCTTCCCGCCATCTGAAGATCAGGTGACATCTGGAACTGTCTCTGTTGTGTGCCTGCTGAATAACTTCTATCCCAGAGAGGCCAGCGTAAAGTGGAAGGTGGATGGTGCCCTCAAAACGGGTAACTCCCAGGAGAGTGTCACAGAGCAGGACAGCAAGGACAACACCTACAGCCTGAGCAGCACCCTGACGCTGAGCAGCACAGAGTACCAGAGTCACAAAGTCTATGCCTGCGAAGTCACCCATCAGGGCCTGAGCTCGCCCGTCACCAAGAGCTTCAACAGAGGAGAGTGTTAGAGGGAGAAGTACCCCGGGCCCCCCACTTGCTCCTTAGCCCCAGCCTCACCCCCTCCCATCCTTTGGCCTCTGGCCCTTTTCCCACAGGGGAGCTACCCCTATTTCGGTCCTCGAGCTCATCTTTCACCTCATCCTCCTCCTCCTCCTTGGCTTTAATTATGCTAATATTGGAGGAGAATTAATAAATAAAGTGAATCTTTGCACCTGTGGTTTCTCTCTCCTTCCTCATTTAATAATTATTATCCGTTGTTTTACCAACTGCTTGATTTCTCTTATAAAGGACTAAATATGTAGTTGTCCTAAGGCACATCAGCATTTATAAAAATCATCCTTCATTCTATTTTACCCCATCATCCTCTGCAAGACACTCGTCCCTCAAACCCACAAGCCTCCTGTCCTCACAGTCCCCTGGGCCGTGGTAGGACAGACTTGCTTCCTTGTTTTCCCCTCATAGTCCTTTTTAAGAGTGGCAGTTCTTACAGTCACACATCCTTTGATCTAATTCAACCTACCCTGAGAATCTACCAAAGCAAATTTTTCAAAAGAAGAAACCTGCTATAAAGAGAATCATTCATTGCAATACGATATAAAATAACAACACAATCAAAGCAACCTAAATGAACAAACAATAGGGAAATGTTTAAGTTCATCATGGTACTTAGACTTAATGGAATGTCATGCCTTATTTCCATTTTTAAACATGTACTGAGTGACTTCTGTCTGCCAATGGCCTTACTGAGTACTTTCCACAACCTAATTTAATCCACACTATACTGTGAGGTTAAAAACATTCATTAAAATTTGCAAAGGTTCTATAAAGCTGAGAGATAAATATATTCTATAACTCAACAATCTCACTTCCAGATGACTGAGTGTCCCCACCCACCAAAAACTATGCAAGAATGTTCAAAGCAGCTTTATTTACAAAGCCAAAAATTGGAAATAGCCCGATTGTCCCACAATAGAATGAGTCATTAAACTGTGGTATGTTTATACATTAGAATACCCAATAAGGAGAATTAACAAACTACAACTATACCTACTCACACAGACAAATCTCATAAAAATGATGTTACATAAGAGAAACTCAATCAAAAGATATATTCTGTACGTTTTGATCCACATAAAGTTCAAAACCAGGTAAAAATAAAATTATAAATTTGGATGGAAATTACTCTCAGCTGGGGGTGGGTGAGGTAGTGCCTGGGAGAGGACAAGAAGGGGCTTCTGGGCTCTTGGTAATGTTCTGTTCCTCAGTGTGGGGTTGTGAGGTTATGGTCTGTGCACTGTTCTGTATATACATTATGCTTCAAAATAATTGCACATAAAGAACATTTTATACACAGTTAATAGATAGAAGAGGTGGAGAGGAATAAGTAATAAGTCAAGACCGTACAGCTGGTAAGTGCGGGGGTCTGGGATCAAATAGCTACCTGCCTAATCCTGCCCTCTTGACCCCTGAATGAGCCTGCCTTCCAGGGCTCAAGGTGCTGGACAAAACAGCAGGCCTGCTATTTTCCTGGCATCTCTGCCCTGTTTGTCTAGCCAGGAGCACACATACATAGAAATTAAATGAAACAGACCTTCAGCAAGGGGACAGAGGATAGAAGTAACCTTGCCCAGACACTGGAAACCCATGTATGAATGCTCACATGTTTGAGAAGTGGGAGGGGCACATGTAATACCAACCTTGACTCTTCCTCATTCTGTGGGGCACTCTGGCCCCGTCCCTCTCAGCTACTCATCTATCCAACACACCTTTCTAAGCACCTCTCTCTGCCTACACTCTGAAGGGGGTTCAGGAACAACTAATACAGCATCCCTTCCCTCAACAGATTGACAATCCCCTTGTCCTGCTCTGTTTTTCTTTCCCATCAGTGCTGAGACAGTGGGGAAGGACAGTCATGGAAAAACTCTTTAAGGAAGCACCTTGCCCTTCTGCCTCTTGAGAATGTTGATGATTATCAAATCTTTCAAACTTTGGAGGTTTGAGTAGGGGTGAGAAAGACTCAGTAATGTCCCTTCCAATGACGTGAACTTGCTCACTCATCCCTGGGGGCCAAATTGAATAATCAAAGGCAGGCATAATCCAGTTATGAATTCAAACCTTCTTCTCAGAAGGCAACACTCTGAAGCGAGACCCACCCATAGCCTAAGCAAGTGAAGACAGGTGCTGCAGGTGGAATTGCGTCCTTCAAAAAGGTATACTCAACACCTAGCTCTTGGTGCCCATAAACGTGACTTTATTTGGAATTAGGGTCTTTGCAGAGGTAATCAAGTCAAAATTAGGTCATACTGAAATGTCTGTGAGGATGTGGTGAAAATGGATCATTCATATATTGCTGGTGGGAATATGAAAGGGTATAGCTACTCTAGAAAATAGTTGTCAGTTTCTTGAAAAACTAAACAAAAGACACCTACCGTATGATCCAGGAATTGAATTGTGCTCCTTGGGAATTTGCCCCCAGGAAATAAAAACTGATGTCCACACAGAAACCCATACAGAATTGTTCACAGCAGCTTTATTTGTTCTAGTCAAAGCTAGAAAGAGCCAATCCATCCCCCAATAGGCAACTGGTCTAACAAATTGTAATATATCCATACCATAGAATACTATGAGGCAATAAAAAGGAACGGAGTATTGATATAGAGAACAACTGGAGTGATTCTGAAGGACTTTCTATTGAGTGAAAAAAGACAATCTCAAAGGGTCATTTGAGATTTGATTCCTTTTACGTAACATTGTTACATTATAGGGTGTTACATTATACCCTATAATGTAATTACACCCTATAATGTAATGTTACATTACACCCTATAATGTAATGTTACATTACACCCTATAATGTAATGTTACATTGTTACATTACAGAATGACAACTTTATAGGGATAGAGGACAGATTCTGGTTGCCAGGGGTTAGGGTGGAGAAAAAAGAATAGACTAGACTATAAAAGGAGATCTTCGTGATCATGGGATAATTCTCTGTCTTGATTGCAGTGGTAATTACAGACAACTAGACATGTAATAAAATGACATAGAGCTGTACACACTTACTTTATCAATGTCAAATTCTTGGTTTTGATATTGTACTGTAATTATGTAAGAAGTAACCATCAGGAGAAAATGGGTTCAGGGCACATCAGACCTCCGTGCTTTATATCCTGTCTTTGCTACTTTCTGTGACTGTATAACTATTTCCAAATAATTTTTTTAAAAACTTTTTTTTTATGCTGGATCTGAGTGGGCCCTAAATCCAATGACTGGTGTCCTTAAAAGGACAAGGAGATTGGAGATGCAGGGACACACAGGAAGAATACCACGTGACCAAGAATGCCTCCGGCAGAGACCAGAGGGATGCAGCTGAGAGCCAAAGAGCACCAAGGATTGCTGGGAGCCACCGGAAGCGGGGGAGGTGTGGAATGGTTTCTCCCTGACAGCCTCCAGAAGACACTAACTCTGCCTGTGCCTTGAATTCAGATTTCTGTCTCCGGACCTATGAGAGAACAAACTTCTGTTGTTTTATGGCTCTTAGTTCATGGTACTTTGTTAGGGCAGAACCAAGAAACTACTACAATGGGGATGGCCGAGAAGAGAGCACACCTCCCAGGGAACTCCCTTCTACACTAATGAGCCAGACCCCAGCAAGGGTTCACCTCCCCAGGTGGCTGGCCAAATCCACTCACAGAAATCAGGCTCCACAGATCTGAGAGTTACTCAAATCCAAAAAGTTCAGGTCAGCATGAGTTAAAAGCCAAAGAGACAAGAGGTCTAGCCTGCTTCTCTTGAGATGTGGTACGCTTTTGGCTCTAAAAATGAACTTTGGAATGAGAATGCCCTTACTCTGACAGGTACAGGCTGTGTGGCCCTGAGCAAGTTTCCTTTTTTATTATTATTATTACACTTTAACTTATATGGTACATGTGCACAAAATGCAAGTTTGTTACATATGTATACATGTGCCATGTTGGTGTGCTGCACCCGTTAACTCGTCATTTACATTAGGTATATCTCCTAATGCCATCCCTCCCCTTTCCCCCAACCCCACGACAAGTCCCCACCTTGTGTCCAAGTGTTCTCATTGTTCAATTCCCACCTATGAGTGAGAACATGTGTTTGGTTTTCTATCCTTGCGATAGTTTGCTCAGAATGATGGATTCCAGCTTCATCCATGTCCCTGCAAAGGACATGAGCTCATTCTTTTTTGTGGCTGCATAGTATTCCATGGTGTATATGTGCCACATTTTCTGAATCCAGTCTACTATTGATGGACATTTGGGTTGGTTCCAAGTCTTTGCTATTGTGAGTAGTGCCACAATAAACATATGTGTGCATGTGTCTTTATAGCAGCATGATTTATAATCCTTTGGGTATATGCCCAGTAATGGGATGGCTGGGTCAAGGCCCTGAGCAAGTTTCTTAATCTGCCTGGGCCTCCCTTTCTCACCTGTAAGGTGCAGATCATGATGGTAATGCCTGATAGGTAAAGAATTGTGAAGATTTTGAGATAGCACAAGCAAAAAGCTCAACACACTGTGGATTGTATGAAAAGCTCGGTGAGTGCCAGCTATTGAGTGAACACATGTGCTTTCCTTGATCTTCAGGGTAGGCTACTCTTTGGCTCCAAAGCTCCCTGGGTCCCATGGTAGATCTAAGGCAGAAGCTAGGCAAGAGAAAGAAAAAGAAAAGAGAAGAAATCAAAGAGGGAAGGAAAAAGAGAAGGGAGGAGAGAAAAAAAAGTGAGAAAAATATGTCTGCAAAGGAAAACCAGGAAGGCCATCCCATGATATGCCCCATCTGTGGTAGGATGGGTATCCTTACTCCAGGTCAGAGATGGCAGCTTGGCACACCATGTGGCTCACCAAGCATGAAACAGTGGTCATTCTGAGAGAGAAGAGGCAGGCCCACACCCATGGCACAGAGCCTCACATCAACTGTGGAATGATGCCTGGACATGGGGGAAAACAGTGTATGGTGCCACAGAGACTAAGACACAGTAAGAAAAATGAAAACTTACTGATAGTTGGCAGTGGGGTTAGTATAACAATAAATGTTTAGTGTCACAAGATTGGGGCACTCCAAATGCTAACCACCACTTCCACTGACACTTTTATCAGTCACCTACACCATCCCAGGTAAACTTGGGCACACAATTCCCCTTGTCCCTCCCTCACCCTGTCTGTGAGACAAGGAGCTTCGCTGATTGTTTCAAAGTCTTTTTCTGGCTCTCATGTCTATACATCAGAGTGGGGTCCTCTGTGGCTTCAAAACCGGACTATACCTTTCTATTTTTAATTCTTTTTCCTATGAGAACAAGTTTTTAGAATTCGCCATGTTTCCTAGAGTTGGTGTTAATACCTTCACCCACAAGTCCCTGAGCAAGTCAATAAGTTGAACATATTATTTTGGAGAAAAGAGAAATGGAGACGAGAGGATGAGTAAATGAATTTTAGAAGAACAATAAATGGAAGACAAAGAAATTGGGAAGGACGGGGAGGAGGAGGTGAAGGAGGAGAAAGAGGAAGCAAAGGCTGACTGATGGAGGATGAGAAATGAAACAGAAAGAGAAAAGAGGAAGCCAGATCGATGTTTGTGTGTTTCTTTGTCTTTTCACACTGGACCTTGTTCCAGGTATTAACAATTCCAAGACTTAACTCTTCAACTGCTTCCCTTCAACCTAATAGCTCTCTTTGTTCTTTCTTGAAACCTGCACCCCCAGTGAGCTCAAGTGCATGCCAGTTCTTTTCTTCTTCCCACAGAAAGTGCCCCTTGGGCTGGGTACCTGTGCTGGGGAAGGGGAAGGAGGATTTTTTATAACAGCTATCAGGGTGGGATCTATCATTTTACTAAATTAAATTGTCAACCAGAGCAGCCACTGGAGAACCCAAGTCTAAGTCACTAGAACACAGGCCAGGGGCTCTGCAGCCCTTCCCTCACTCATGGAGCACAGGTGGGTGGCCACCAGGGATCAAGTCAGCCATTACCATGAGCATGGAGAAACATAGTGAATAAGTTATTGGGCTGCTTTCCCTACATCATCCTGTGCATATAATTGCCTGGGAAAATGTGCTCACAAGTCATAATAGCAAGTTACTGCACTTTGGTGCTTCAGTTTTCTCATCTGAAAGGGAGTGGGGGTCTTACTTGTAAGATTGTTGTGAGGATTAAATGAAACAATTCACATAAAGTTCTAAGCATCAGGTCTAGTATATACTAAGGGATCTATAAATATTTGTTATCATTAGTAATGGAAGGAGTAGCTCAGTGAAATTTGGCTATTGTTTGATTTCCTCCTTGAACTTGTTCTTCAGTCATAACTCTTTCAGCCTCAGTGTGCTTGAACCTTGAATTAACTCACATACATTCTAGACTTGATATCCAATATCCTGCCACTAGCCTCGCAGAGCTATTGAGCTCTGGAGATAAGACCAGTCCATACTGAGATGGGCTATATATGTAAAAACACATCCAATTTTTAATATTTTGTACAAAAAATACAGGTAAATTTTAATATTTCATATTGATTACATGTTGAGATTACCCAGTATATATTGGAAGCAACCAAATTTATTATTAAAATTGATTTCACAGATTTCTTTTTGCTTTTATAACATGGCTAGTAAAAATTTTTAAATTATATATGTGGATCACATTATAATTTTCTATATTTCCCGCGTATTTCTATCAGGCAGTGTTATCTAGATTATTCTAAACTACTAAACGTATCCTTGAAAATGGTCCCAAGCACAAGAGAGTTTTGGATCTTGGCATTAAGCTGGCCCATGAAGAAATAAGATATAAGAAATAAGAGTTCCCTGGACTCACACCCAGCACCTCGGCAAGGATTAGAATAAATGTTAATCAAAGGATTTTTCTACTTCAACACCCCCACTCTTACCATTGTACAGATAAGAAAACTGACAGAGAAATTCTTGCTTCAGATTATCTGGCTCCTAGAAGGCTGGGCTTGTATATCCTGACAGTTAGCTCACTATTAATTCCTTTTCACCACTCTCTCTTCTTCCAGTCAATTATTCTCCTGGAAATGCTCTCAATATTTTTTTCTTATAATATGGGCATAGTAGTTATAACAACATAAGCCATAATTACATAATTGCCCAAGAATATGAATATACTAAAACTCAAGTATTGATATGACATATTTTGTACAGCGTGAGAAGGAGGTAGACCTAAAACATTTATAAATACTAATCTATTTGTATGATATGACATATGATGTAGGGAACTGGATGGAGGGAAGCCACTCCCATGTTCCCCCTCACAATGGCAGCAGTAGTGGAGGATATAGAACAGTACAAGATAAGATCCACAGTCCTTGCCATTAGTGCTCTGCCAATCTAATTGGACAGTCAAGCAATGGATAAGGAAGTTGAACTTGCCCCATGAAACAACAACTTCAGGCAGGAAAACAGTTTGGGGACATGGGAAACACTGACCAGTCATCTGTAGACCTCAATCACAATTTATTCTTTTTTTTTTTTCTTCAAGACAGAGTTTTGCTCTTGTTGCTCACATTGGAGTGCAATGGTGCAATCTCAGCTCACTGCAACCTCTGCCTCCCGGGTTCATGTGATTCTCCTGCCTCAGCCTCCTGAGTAGCTGGGATTACAGGCATGTGCCACTACGCCTGGTTAATTTTGTATTTTTAGTAGAGACAGGGTTTCACCATGTTGGTTGGGCTGGTCTCAAACTCCTGACCTCAGATGATTTGCCCACCTCGGCTTCCCAAAGTGCTGGGATTACAGGCGTGAGCCACCGCGCCAGGCCACACTTTCTTCTTTCACTCAGTAAGTATGTATTGAACGCCTGAAATGTGCCAAGTCCTGTCTTTAATGCTGAGGCTATCACACAGGTAAAACTCCCTGCCTTTGTGAAGCTTATAGTCTAGCTGGGGAGATAAATGATAAAGATTGATAAATTTTAAAATTTATTATTTTAGGTAATGATGGGGTAAAGACAGCATTAAAGCAAGGGCAGGAATTGTTGGAGGAGTGTTATAAGTTTCAACAGGGTCATCAGGAAAGGTGTCACTAAGAAGGTATCATTCAGGTGAAGATTTAAATGAAGTGGGAAGTAAACCATGTGGATAAATAGGTAAGAACACAGCAGGAACTGCAAATGAAAAGTCCCGAGGTGGGCATGTGCCTGGAGTGCTCACGATACAGGGTTATAAGGAGGGCAGGTCATGTCGTGTTTTGTGGGTCACAGGAAGCATTTCTTTTACTGTAAGTGAGCTGAGGCTGGTAGGCTTTGAGCAAAATAATAATATTGAGGCCAGGGACGGTGGCTCACACCTGTAATCCCAGCACTTAGGGAGGATGAGGTGGGTGGAGTTTGAAACCAGCCTAGGCAACATGGGGAAACCCTTTCTCTACAAAAAATATTATACAAACAATTAGCCAGGTGTGGTGGCATGTGCCTGTAGTCCCAGCTACTTGGGAGGCTGAGATAGGGAGCCCAGGGAGGTGGACGCTGCCGGGAGCCGTGATCGTGCCGCCGTACTACAGCCTGGGAGATGGAGTGAGACCCTGTCTCAAAAATAAAAATAATACCCTCTGTAGAGCCCCTTATTCCCCTTATAAGGGAACTCATTTCTTATATCTTATTTCTTCATGGGCCGGCTTAATGCCAAAAAAAAAATATATCATTTGACATATATGAACAGGATTTCTCTAGGTAATCTGATGAGAATAACCCATCAGGGGTGGGATAGGAAGAAGTGTGGAAACCCCAGTTGGGAACCAGTTACATAATCCAAGCGGGTGAGGAAGCTACTTTGAAAGTTGCCCTGTCAGGAAGCACTGCCAGTGTGGATGTGGGGAAGAAAGAAAATTGAAGTGGGAATCCAGGGTTTTCAGCCTAATGAATTGGAAGGATAGATTTGCCTTAACTGAAATGAAGAAGTCTATAGAACATAGGGATAAGTTTGGAAGCTCAACTTGAATTCGCCTGGAATTCATTTTTGTGTATAAGGTAAGGGTCAAGGTTCATTTTTTCCATGTGGATGTGCAGCTGTTCCAGCATTATTTTTTACTTTTATTTTTACTTTTTTCATAAAATATATACCTATTTCATGAGCTGCTGAAAACTCCAGCACTATTCATGTAAAAAGACTTTTCTTTCACATTAGATTGCTTTGGTGTCTTTGTTGGAAATCAACTGGCAATGTAAGTTTGGTCTATTTCTATTCTATTTAACTCCCCTGATCAATTTGATTATCCTTATGCCAATAGACACAGTCTCGATTCCTGAAGCTTTAGGAGCTCTGTTTTGGGCACGTCGAGTCTGAGATGTCTATTAGACAAGCAAGTGGAGATGTCAGATGGACAACTGGCTATAAGAGTCAAGAATTCAGAAGCAAGAGGTCAGTGCTGGAGACACAAACGTGATGTCATCACCACACATATGGTGTAAAAAGCCATCAGACTGGGAGGAAGTACGTAGCAATGACATATGGAAAGAGAAATCCAAGCACTGAGCTAGGAGGCACTCCAATGTAAAGAAGCTGACAAGATGAGGAGGAACCAGAAAAGAAGATTGAAATAGACTGGCTAGAGAAGGAGATGGAAAAAAAAACAAAAAACAAAAAACAAAAAAACCAGGAGACTGGTGTTATCTTAGGACCCAAGAGGAAAAACATTACAAACAGGAAAAAGTGGATCAACTGTGTCAATTGCTGATAACAGGTCAACCAAGATTAGGAATGGAAATGGGCCACTGGATTTAGCCATATTGGGAATCACCAGTGAACTAGACAAGTGCAGTTTTTATAGAACACCAGGGACAAAAGTCTGATCCAAATGGGTTAAAAAGAGAATAAGAGCAAAGAAATTGGAGAGAGCATGCATGGACAATGCTTTCAAGGAGAGAATTAGAAGAGGGAAGGAAAGAAATGAGGTGGTCACTGGAAGGACAAGGGGGCTCTACAAAGGGTATATTTTACTTTTGTTTATTTTCTTATGTTTTAATATTTTGTTTATAGATGGTTCTACATGATATGCAGGTGAGGGTTTATTTTAAATGGAGAGAAATGACAGCACTTTTAAGTGCTAATAAGAATGATTTGGTAGAAAGGGAAAAGCTGGTGCTGAAGGGGAGAGAAGAGAAAATTGCTGGAGCAATGTTCCTGAGGAGGTAGGAAGGGTGGATGAAGACAGATGGAGGTGTCATCCTCAACTAGGAACACAGATACTTCAGCCACAGAAACAAAGGAGAAAGAGGTATCCAGGGCACAGATGGCAGAGAGGTCCACAGGGGTGCTGGGAACTGTTTGTGATTTCTCCAATAAATGTATGTCACTTAGATTTTGCAGGTGTAGAAGCTTGGGAAGATCTTGAAAATGGAAATGAGCAAGGAAAAGCTATAGCGAGGGTGCTAAGAGAAGAGAGGATGGGGAGAAGAGTGACTCTCACAGGAGGACATCCCGACCACCTGCCAGTCCTTTCTTGTTGGCTCCATTTGCAGACCCTTTCCCTGAAAAGACCCTCCATAAACACCCCAACAGACACGCCCTCACCTGCTGCCTTCCCTCTCCTCTTTCCATTCCACTTGCTCCTTTCCTGTTCTCAGATACAAAATGTCATCCTTTCTCCCTTCCTCTTCCTTCCCTCTTCTCTGTCTCTCTCCCCAGTTCCTCTCATCCTTTCCACATCTCTATTGACCTGCCAAACTCTTCTCAGGGTCTGAACAGCCCTTACTACCCATACCATGTGGTTATTGATCTCTGTATGAGAAGGGTCTGTCTCCCAACTCTGGAACCTTTTGTATCCCTAAAGTTAGCAAGATTCTCTGCATGTAGCCAGAAAAGGGATGACAGAGGAGAGGGTCAAAGCAGTTAGGAGGTAGAGAAGAGAAGGAGGCTGACATTTGCTAGCACTGTCACTTGTATGACCCCCTTTGCTGTCATACCATACACTGAAATGTTTCTCATTTGCCCTGTCTCATAGATGAAGAAACAGACTAAGAAAGCTTGCATAACGTGTTTGGGATTGCAGAGCTAGTAAGACAAAGAATCACTATTTAAACTCAGGTTGTCAAACCCAGACTTCCAAGCATTCCCCACAGTTTTGCACATGGTAGCTTCTGTGTTGGTTTCCAATAATATTGGTTTGTAATAAGAACAGTTAGGTCTCAGTCAGCTCCTTTAAAACTAATAAGGTCAGACTGAATGTTCAGTAAGGGCCTTTCATCTCTATGAATCCTTCTAAAAAATATATAAGGTTTTATTTCACCATGGGTCCAAGAACAAACAAGAAAGAGCCCCCAATTTATGACACAGCATTAAAATATTGATGATCAAAATGAAAAAACAAAATAGGCACAAAAGAGATGTATGAAATTGCTGGCATCTCGGCCCATGCCAACTTGTAACAGGTTTTCATTCTGTGATAGTTGTAATGGATACAACGTCTCAACACTGACAAGCATCATGTCACTGAATCTTCCAGCAACCTCTGGGGAGCTTGTTTTACTCTCTTTTGTAGACAAAAAAAACTAAGACTTAGAGAGAGTTAATACCATGTCCAAGATCACATCATCAGAAATTCCCAAATCAGGATTCAAACTCAGGCAGCCCGATCAAGAGCCCTAACTCCAAAACACAGTGCTAGTTTCTCAATAATTACTCTTCGTGGTTGCCATTTTCAGAGGCAAAGCATTAGTGACTCGCAGAGTGAAAAGGAGCTTGGAAATCAAATCTCTCATTTAACACATGAGAAGACCCAAGCAGAGACTGAATGACATGACCTGGTAGAGACAGATTTGAGATTCAAGGTCAGTGTTCTTTCTATCTGTTATGTTTTTACTATTTGAGCTAATTGCAGACATCTCAGGGGAAGAATTCTGAACGTCTGCAAAAATGGAGAGTCACCAAGCCTAAGACAACTAGGAGGAGTGTTGGTCTAATTTGGAAAAATAACTCATTAATGAAAGGTACCTCTTGGTACCCCAGCATCTTCCACCATCACATCCCAGTAGTCAGGCCCAAACATGCCCCCAGCCAGCCCTACCTCAGACTAGTTATTACAAAGTTTCATGGTTACTAGCCTGAGAAGATTAAAAAAAGTAATGCTACCTTATGAGGGAGAGTCCCAGGGACCAAGATAGCAACTGTCATAGCAACCGTCACACTGCTTTGGTCAAGGAGAAGACCCTTTGGGGAACTGAAAACAGAACCTTGGGCAACATCTGTTGCTTTCACTCCCATCCTCCTCCAACAGGGCTGGGTGGAGCACTCCACACCCTTTCAGAAGTTCCCAAGGCCCCACGCACCTGGGGCCCCCACAGCACCTGGCTGAGGCTGTGTCCAGCACTGGGATGGAAGTAACACCAACCCCAACCTTGTTTGATATCACTTCACCTAAATGCATTTGTTCATCTCCAGCCCTGGGGTTCTCATCTTGGAAAACCTCAGCCCAGAATAATAGTGTCCTCTAAGAGATGGATATGGTAACAGGACCCATGCAGACTGCATGTAAGAATGAAGTTGTGAGCAAGCAGGTGCTTCATGAGACCCAGAAGTGTCCTGGAAATATTTAAGAGTAGCAAGAAACCATTTATGTTGAATAGTTTGGTATTCTCAGAAAAGAGAGGCTGGGAAGATTAAGGATGAACTATATATATCAACCTTTCAGAATATATTTCAGTAAACTTCCTAGAGCCCATGACAGAAGCATTCTCTTCTATTACATTCCCTTTCCATCCATGCATATAACCATCTGTACTTCTATCCACCCATCTGTTGATCCTTCCCCAAGTCATAAGGCTTATTGACAGCCCTTCTACACCAAATAACACTAACTCCAGAAAAAAACCTGTTCTTATGCCTAGATGTACGAATGTCCACCTTCACTAATTCCATAGAAATGTATTAGCATTTCCATGTACCTGGCTCTCAACGAAGATTTGCAGATAACATAGTCAATAAGACAGAACTCTCAACTCAAGGAGCTCCTAGCCTAGTGTAGAAACAATCAGAAATTGCAACACAGAGAAATGGAGTTGAAAGGAGTGCCTAGAGAGCTCTGTGTAAGCACACAGAAGGAGCACCTAACACATATTGGAGGCCAGAGAAGGTACACACCTCCTGCCCAAACATTAGTCAACCTGGGAATTACCTAACATCAACAGTGTCTTCACAAGTCATTCCAATGCTCCAGACCTCTGTTTGGGATGCCATGGGTTCATGAACTCTCACATGGAATCTATCACTTTTTTATCCGCTCTTGGTTTGGGGTTACTTGTTTATAATAAAGCAATAACAATAAACCTCTATGTCAACATCACTGTGCGCAGCAAATGAAATACTGTGTATTCATTTCCACTTCATACAGAGCATGGTGCAGAGAAGGTGCTCAATTCACAATCTTTTCATATTCTTTATTATTAACAGGTTCTTGAGTTCAATGGCTGAGCTCAGTGGATAGTCTCCCTGCAGTAATTTCACAAAGAAATCCTTCTTAACTTTGACCTGATACCTTTGTTTCTTCCAATATGCAATGCATTACAATCCTTCCATTCATCCTTACCTACTTAACATGTAAAAGCAAAAAGTCTCTCAATTTTGGGGGTGAGGAAGGAGGGATAGCATTAGGAGATATACCTAATGTAAATGACGAGTTAACGGGTGCAGCACACCAACATGGCACATGTATACATATGTAACAAACCTTCATGTTGTGCACATATGCCCTAGAACTTAAAGTAAAATAAATAAATAAATAAATTTCAGTACACCTCTAGTAGGATATATTCTAAAGGAAAAAGAACCACAAAAAAACTTACACTGCATTCAGTTGTCTTATTGTAGCACTAATAACATGATACAGAAAAAGAAAAGCAAATATTTGTTTTAATTCCATTAGGAACTGAGATTTTCACAGTAAGAAAAAAGAGATCCAAGTATAAAATCAAAGAAGTTACATAAAAATTTTAAAGAATAATGACTGCAATGGATTAAAACATCAACTATATACAAATTTGTGAGCTCATTGTGATACTTTAAAAAACGCATTGGTTTACATGGGAGGTTGCTAGATCACTAAGTGACTACGCATTGATAAATAAAGTCGAGGAGGGACAAAGAATTCTACCTTTCCTGTATAAATAAAATAGTTAATGAGGGGGAAAAAAAAGTCTCTCAATTTTGAAACCTGAAGAAACTGAGCCACAAGGTGAAGGCAGTAGCTGCCAATACTGTGTCTCACTTACAGGCCTAAGGATCCTGTTCAGTTCAGTGTATTTCCCTTCAGTCCATCCTGCCTCCTGCCTGGTGCCATGATGGAAGTTACAAAATGCTGCAAGATTAGGGTGAGTGGTGGATTTCCACAAAAACTGATATTTCATACTGAAAAAAAAAGAAATGTGCACCATCAGCACCAGTCATCAGTATATAATTTAAAGCAGTGCTATCATTCAGCTATCTTCCCAGCCAAAAGACCAGTGAGTTAAGTGTTTGTTTTGTGTCTTTGTGGGAAAGGAGGTTCTAGACTGAGATGTGACAAACTCTTCTCGGGCTACATGCCAATTGAGACCTGTCTTCCCAACCTCTTGGTTCATGGGCAGGGAAGTGATAGCATGTTTACTGAAGTCCTTTAGGGACTAGAACTATTTTTGTTTTGTCTTTCATTGTGCAAAGATACAAATAACAAGAAAAAAAGAACCATCACAGATAGAGAACAAAAAGAAAATAAGTAGACAAACAACTTGGGGAATCAGAATATATTCAACCCGATCTCTTACAACTTCTGACCCCACATGTATTCCTGGATTTTTCCATCCTATAGACATTTATGAACCCCTGGTCCATGTGCTAGAAATAGGGAAGCAGATGAGGGAAGGAACACAAGGAAGAGGAGGACATGGCAACGCCTGTCCTTGTAGTGCTGAGCAGGATTTACAGACACTCACTTTGAGTCCTTTCAGAGCTGCAGCCACCAAACCAAAGCCTAAATCTGTTCCTGGACATGAATAAGAAGGATTTCTCACGTTCTCCCATTCAATTTTCACTGTACTCTCTACTGTATTCTCAAGGATCCACAATTGGGTTTCCAATATATATTTTCCTTTGTCATCCACCAGACAATAATGTAGATGTGAGGAAATTCTGGATTAAGGGTCACTAATCTAAACAAATAATCTGCCCTGGCCTTCAATATTCCTCCAGATTTTTTAATTCTTTCTATGTGTTTTGTTGTTTTTCTTGTTGTTGTTAAGAAATAGAAAATATTCTGTGGGTGTGAGTGTGGGTGTACACAGTATTTTATTTAGAAAATTGATGTTTATCATTTAATTCCATTGTGTGCGCAATTGAAGTAAATTTTTCAAAGGACTAGGGGAAGGGATAATATACCGACTTTAGAGAAAGAGAAACAATAATAGTGATGGGAATAATGAGAAAGCAAAGGAAAAGACAGAGAAACAGAGACAGACTGGGCAGGCTCTGAAGAGCATTGTAACCAGAGGCCCTCCCTAGAAGTGTTCTGGCTGAGGGTTTCTGAGAAATGCTGTGCATTGAGATGTTCATCAGCTAGTCTGCCACTCCCTGCACCAGAGTTCCATTGCTGGATGACATAATTTTTATTAGAGTCTCCACTATATTAACCAGAGCAGCCTACCCAGAATTTGAAAGATTTCCTCAGGTTGCAGCAATAGCAAAGAGAACCACTCCAGCCAAGGGGCTAGAAGATTCTGAGGCTTAATGCCCACTATTCCCACCCATCCTTTTAAGATTGTCAATGCTTGAGGACAGAGGCAGAATAGCCTAAATTGACTATTAATAAAACCCAAAGTTCCTGAAACAGGAGAAGCTAAATAAACATATGCGGAAAATGACACAACCTACCCCTCCTTGCCCCCACCCTGGCACCCACGCAGGCTGGCAGATACGTGCTGCTGTCCAGATACCCTCTGCAGCTGCCTCTCTCCACCCTCAACCTCAGTTTGGTTTTCTAATTGAAATTACATTTCCCCTGGAAACTCTTGAGCCTTGTTGCTCAGAAATGTAGTAACCCCTAATGATTAATGTAAGAAATGATTTGATTAAGTAAGAAAAAGGAATGTGCTTCTTTCAAGTCTATGTTCTGTAGTAAGAGTTGATAGATACAATTAAACAAGTTCTTAAAAGTTACATATTCACTAGAACTACCTGATAATACAGTGGCAAATAGCATTGTCACCCATGTTATCAGATTCTTGACACATTCCAAAATAATGAGGCACAAATAAATTGTCAAATGTAACACTAACAAAGTTGTTAGTCTTATAATTCTTACGAGCTATTTATCTGCAGGTATATCTGAACATGAAAGCCTGGCTCCATTTCCAGCTGAGCTAAAAAGTCCCACCTCCCCTAAAGAGACCATCTGTGAATAATGAGGTACCCTCCTGATTTCACCCAGAATACACCTTCTCTTTGATTCCCCACAGTACTGTATTCACTACATACCAGCCATCATTTATGTATTTAATTTGTCTAAGTTCCAAGTATTTCTATCTTTGTTTCCTATCAAAATATATACTTCTGAAAAGCAAGGCCTTTTGTCCACTATAGAAACTGGCAGTTTCCCTGGGAAACCGTGCTCCCAAAAGAACATTTGAGGATCACAATAGTCGTGGAAGACCTCCTTACTTTACTTCCATGTTTCAGTCTGATTCACCTATCATTTATTGAGGACCTGAACTAGAATTTTTACACCTTGGTCTTTATACAATTCCATATTTATTGTAGTGCTTAGCACAAAGCAAAGTGCCTTGGTCATACAAGTATTTGTTGAATAAATGAGTGAATGAATAAATGAATTGTTGATGATTAATATACGTTTATAGGGCATTTATGGGGATTGTTTTTCTGTGTGTGGGGTTGTTTGTTATTTGGATGCACCAACTCACAGAGTGTGACATTACTAACCCAGTTTACAGATGAAGAAACAGGACCGGAAATATCAAGAGACTTGCCCAAGTGGAAATGTCATCTCTCAGGTATGTGCTCGCTGATTTCAAATCTTTTTACTCCACATGACCACCCACCTAGAACAACACCATTAGACCTGATGGACCATTAGGCCTCCCTGAAGAGCTCTACTACACTGCTAATCCGCTTTCCAACTATGACTTCAGGGACTGGTCAGCTCACTCTTCTGCTGTCCTTGTGCAGCACGCCCACCCTTTGTTGCCCTGAGTTCCAAAGAACGCTTCATATAAAAATAGGAGATGGCACCTTCTGAAGCCAGCCAGCTAGAAATGAATTTTCATTTCACATGATCCCAGATAATCTAGTCCAACTCCACCAACACTGCACCCACCTAGCACCATGGCCATTCTCACCAGCTCTGTGCACACACAATGGGCACTTACACGTAGAGTCAAGAGGATCAGTCCACTTTATTTGTGGAGTGGTTTGACCAGAGGCAAGAGGTCATTGAGTTGCCCAGGAAAGGAGTGCCTGTTTGCCCTGAGGGTGTGTGTCTCTCCAGACAAATTTGCCAAACAACCTCATTCGGTGCACTGGGAGTTATACCTCATGTAAATGATGAGTTGATAGGTGCTGACGAGTTGATGGGTGCAGCACACCAACATGGCACAAGTATACATATGTAACAAACCTGCACGTTATGCACATGTACCCTAGAACTTGAAGTATAATAATAAAAAATAATAATAATAATAAATAAATCTTTTTTCCAAAAAAAAAAAGAAAAGAAAATGTTCCTTGTGAAGTTACTTCCAATATGTACTCTAAAAAGAAATATTCGATCTATAAAAATTCTAGGGTTTATGTAAAATATTGATATGATTTTACTCTTGAGCTATGACTTTGAAAGATAAGAGAAAGAGTCTCAGAATCACTGAGAAATGTGTTGTTTTGACAAGGGCCCTAAGAGTGCAGGGCACAGTGAGGACATACAAGCACACAGATATCACAACATCTATCCTCAAGGAGCCAGTTAAAAAGAAAAAAATTCAATTATTGCCAAAAAAGAAAAATTTTGAAGGGTACAAACACAGGAAAATTCTAATAGTGCAAATTGAGCACTAATGCTCTAACAAGAGCCAACTAAAAGTGGCAGAGTGAAGAAGCTAGGTTCTAATGAATCAAAAATTTGCATTAAAAAGCTAAAAATGAATTCATAGACTAGGAGGACTGGAGAGAAGGGGCCAGAAAAACCAGACTACCCTCTTTATTTTAACAAATATGGGGACTGAGACTTTTAGAAGCTGACTTCATCAACACTGTTAGTAGTTGGAGTTGAACCCAGACTAGAAGCCACTTCTCGAGGCTGTCTGTCCATTTCTCCTTCCTCTACGCTACATTCTCCAGCAAAATTAGGCAAGAAGGCCCTGAGAAGTTGGCACAAGGAGTAAGAAAGAGCCTCAGGCTTCTTAATGGTGGCAGGAATGACTAGAGGGCAGCACGAGCTATGCTGTTTTGTTAACTTGTAATTCACGGGGAAATGATTTGATCATTAGATTTATTGGCACAAACACCCAAGTATTTTTTGGACTGGTTAGATTGAACTCGTTTGCGTCAGATTGGCTTGCATAGGGTTGAAATGAGTGATTCGAATCCGATTAAAAGCTGGAAGACCACCAAGGGTCACAGTTGTGTTGCATCTCTTCAGATTGTTTCATTGAAAGGGAACCCACCTACTCAAGCTGTGGAAGGCCAGCCCTAAGTATGCATTACCACCTACAGGGCACGTCACTGCATGGAGTCCATGTGTTCCAGGGAAGTCAAAACACTTTTAAAGGAAGTTCACAGGGAGTTCTATTAAAAATGAGGGCTCCATCTGCCAAAGTAAAATGTAAATCACCTCTGGAATTATCCATTTGCTAAGTTGACTGCTTTTTCTTGAAGGAATAGGTACCTCCATTAGGGCTGACTCATTCTTGGGAGAACCAGGCATTTTCTAAAGAAATGGCAGAACAAATCCCTGAACCCTAGTATCAGGGCTCCCAGAAACTCTCCCTTACTTCAGATTCAATATCAGGTTATAGGGAGTTTCAGAAGGAAGATCCACAGAAATGTAAATGGAAGAGAGAGGATTCCATCACCTACTGGGTTTGTCATACATTTTTCTCTTAAAAGAAAGCAAGCCATTCAAAGGCAGAGATCATGATGAAAACCAGAAAGGAAATCCTGCCCCAGAAAAAGATGGAATTTTCACCCAGGGACTGGTATATTGTGCCATCCAAGTCATTATGCAATGTGTAATTTTTCAAAGTGTTTGGCTTATGAAGTGAAAGCCTAATAAAAGGAACGTTTTTGAAATTCATCCATAAACCCATAACCCTAACACATCTATTATTTTAATTTCCCACATTATATTCTTTTCTAACATTTATCTGAGTATCTTCATACATAGCCATAGGGTCATTGACACGATTACTACAATTTTGTGTTCAAATTCTTTCACTTGCTGTTGTTTCACAGGACTTCTTTTTTCTACTTATACATCATGTTGACCATTTTCAAAGGTGCACATCATTCTCTCTTACTAACAGTGCATAACTTACTTCGCCTTTTCTCCATTGTTGGAACCCATAACTTGTGGTCTTGACTTTTTCTTAGGATGATCAGCTATGCTGGCACTTCACTCTCCAAAATTTGACTCAGAGGCCATCTTTTTAAGAATTTGCCTGTTCTGCATGGGGTACCTTGTCCTAGGTATAGCATTTGAAGGATTTTCCTGACTTAATCCATTCTCTAACTGTTTCATATGCATTTATTTTGTCTTATCCAAAATATTGCTAGCTTTCTTTGCTCTAGGAAATAGCTTTAAAAAAGAGATAAAATATTGCTAGCCTCTTGAGATCAGAGGGCCCACCTTAAACTCATTTTTCAGCCTCAAAGCTAGTCAATAACTAGAAGTCATGAAGAGAAAATGGACCTTATTATTTGACCTCAAGTGAACAAGCATTGTCTGAATGCCTAACGTGTTTCACTTGCCAAACAATGTTAAATCCTCTCTCTCATATGATTCACACCATGAATAAGGTATTATTATTCCTAATTTACAAAGAAGGAGACTGGAGTCCGGGGCCTAGGGACAGAGATGGTTGATGGTATAGAGCAAATGTGATGTCCACATGGTGAGATGATGTGCTTTAACCAAGAATAAGTTTTAGTCCAAGCTATTCCTAGTGGAATAATATTGCTGGGAGAACTAAACAAGATAGAAATGGTGAATTCCAAAATCTGGGCCCTTATCAGAAGCATGGACACAGATTATCAAAGCTAGGAGAGACCCTTGAGGTTAGGAAGAACAAGTCCTGTATTTTACAAATGAAGACACCAGAAAGGTCAACTCATAATTACAGGGAGTCAAGAAAACACCACGATGAGGGGAAAGATCTTCATCATTTCATTAATCTGATCAACAGGCAAGGAAGCAAGGGAGTTTCCACCATGCCACGTCACATGAAACAAGGGCTTCTATTTTAAGAGCCTGGCCCTGCACCTGCTCTATCCAGATGGGCTTGGTGAAAGAAGAAATGAAAACAGACTTTTCTCACTATGGGCCTGGGGTGAGGGTCTGGGTCACAGGTTTCTTAAGCAAAATGGAGGAGCCAAATGTCACTGATGTGCCCCCATGGGGGTGGGGAGCCTTTGCTCCTAAGATTCTCAATTTAGTTACTACAGAGTTTGTCCTCATAACACCAAGGGGGAAGTAAGACAAAGTACTGGGAGGGCCTGTCTAACACCCTGGCTCATGTGTAGTCCCACTGTGTGCTGATGAAGCAGGAGGAACAGGAAGCAGGAGAAGGTGCAGCCCAGCCAGCGGGTAGAGGCAGGGAAGTTGAGAGCTAGTGCTCTGTGCTCAGCAGGTCCAGGAAAAAGAAATGGTTAGATCTTGAAATAAATTGTCAAGGAAAGCAGAATATATTTAATCATAATTTATTTGATGTAATAATAAAAGTGCAATGAAAAGATTCTAAGCTTTAGAGCCAGACAGCACTGACTTGGAATCCAGCTCTGCCACACATTGGGTGACTGGCTTTGAACAAGTTACTAACACTGTCTAAACCTCAGTTTATTCATCTGTAATTTTTAAAGATAATAACAGAGCACCTCTTTGAAGGTTATTATGAAGGTGGTGACAACATGACAGCACCTAGGGTAGGACCTAGGTAAACTTAACTTCTTTTGTTACTTTTATCAACTTACATGTGAACATCGCTTTACAATTTTCAAAGTTTTGACAACATACTTCATTAGTCTGTTTCTTCATATCAGAACACAAGCAATAAGTCCTGTCTTCAGAGTCCTACCAGCGATACAGAGGCCATCCTGTTGTATCCTCCTTCTTCCAAGAACCTACCTCTCAAATTTGAAAGATTTTGTAAATGTTAGTTTCAATCATTCATTAGACCTCCTTGCTCTATCAAAACCAGATGATTTAAGATCCGTTGTGGGCAGTTATCAAGATCCACAAACACTATTTCTTTAGGAAAAAAAAGAAGAAGAAGAAGAAATAAAAATACTTGATGCAGAGCTAAGGAAATTGCCAAAATTTTTTAAGTAACCTCAGAAACTTCTGTATTAGCTGCCTTACTTTAAGAATGAGTTAGTCTAGTTAAAATAAATTGAACAGATTTTAAAAGACCATGACTGAAGTAAGATAGAGCCAGTAGATCTGGTTTCCTTTTTTAAATTATTTTCTTCCTCTGATAATTCAGAAACCATTTCAGAATTTCACAACAAATTATTGCAGTACTATAAAGGGGTAAAAATGTTGGCGAATTAAGGTTCCATTTCATAAAATATCAAATAAACCTTATCTTCCATGTTTGTATTTCTCTATTTCTCTGTGTCTAAGAGTCTAAAAACTATAAAAGACTCCACAACTGTAAGGTGCCATTGTGATTATGATTAATTTTTTTGCCTCTGATTTCTGAACTAGGATATTTTCCCTTTAGTCAACTCTGTTCCCTTTCTGTAGAAGAAGACCAAACATCAGATGCTCACTAAACAGTCATTAAAAACAGCGAACTGAAGTCCCTTCTCAGTCACTACCTTGTTAATAACTGGGAAAGTCACCAGGCCTCCAGTTTCCCTGTCTGTAACATGAGTGGGTTAGACTGAGTGACTGTGAAGCTCCCCAGCACATCTAATATACTATGATTTCTGCAAGGCAATATGAAGAATTTTTAAGGTCTTTTCTTTGAACGTGATTTACTATCTACAATGTGGAGATGACCACTTCATTATGAAAAGAGGCCTGGCAGCGTTCCTTTTGGAGACAAATGTTTAGATTTCACCAAATGAAAAAGCATTTAAAGACGCACTACTCTAAGGAAGACAACGGACCAAAGAGAATAACAGCAAAATAACAGCTCTGCCTGAAATAGACTGGGCCTATCATGCAACTTGATTCACAATTCCCCCAGTGTGCATGGCCTTGGGCCTCCACAGGCCTTTAGGAACTCACTGCTTAAAACACATGCCCTCCCTCAAAGACACTGAGAATACACCTAGAGAGTCCAAGAGCAAGATCAGGAGATGATCCAGATTATTTCAACAATGTAGTCAGAAGGAAACACAAATTCAATCTAGAAATCCCTGAATATCCTGGTTTGAGTGGACAAAATTGCCAAGGCAACTGATCTAGTTTTCTCTTCATCTTTGCTGTGGATTCCTATTGAGAGATCCCTACTCCAAAGGATATGTTTTAAAATAGTTAAGTGGCTGAAAATGGAAATAAAACTTTGGAAAGCAGCACTGGAGTTGAAAACAAACTTGGTTCTGGTTCCGCTTGGATGCGATTCTGACTGAGTCATATAAACCATCTAAAATAAGTCTCGGTATAAAATTGGGGATAAAATCACCTGACTACATTCTACACAACGTCGAGTAATGGTGACACAAACAATGGTCAAGAAAACACTTTGCGAGTTTGTTGAATATGACCTTCTAACGACAGCTCCCAGGGATGGCAGCAGATTTTTTTCGTGAAAGGCAACATGGTGCCTCCCTGTCCCTGCCAACAGTGGGAACCAAAAGCATTTTCTCTGTATGTGATGGGCTCACAAGTCTACTTTCCCTTCTGACTCCATATCCAGCGTTCACTTAGTACTGTGTAATTAGGACAGCAGGAAGCATTTCCCTCAACTCCCTGTTTGGATAGAAATCTGCAATCAGAAGCAAAAAGTCAAAGTTTCCACTTTACTCTTCAGAGTTTGTGACAAAAAAAAAAAAAAAAAATTACAGCATCAGACTATCAAATAGAACAAGCACCAGACTTGAAGCCTGGATAAGTCAGTTATTCTTGCTCCTCAGTGAGAGAATATCTGTAGAATTCAATATCTGAAGCTTAGACATTCGTAGTAAAAGTAAACACACAAGCATATATATATATATCTATATCCTAATTCACCCCCAAGAACTTTTTGTTTTCTCTGCTGGTTGGAGAGGAGAGACAGCGATGTATAGAAATAAACTGAAAAATAATCCTCACATAGTTGGAAAATAACACTTGTAAAACATTTAATTGGCATTGAAATCAGTACAATCTTTTGAAAACGGATTTAGTGACGCACAACAAAGGTTGCTAAAATTCTGCTCCCTTTAACTCAATAATTTCAAGAAATTTAAAAGTCAATCATTAGGAAAGTTCTAAATGCTCAACAATAGGAGAAATGACCGAGGAAATAATGGGGCACCAACTCAGTGGGTAACTTGCAGTCGGTTGAGAGGAGGCCCTTGAAGTCTATGTGACAACATGGAAAACAATAAGTTAGCTAAGCATTTATAAAGTGTGGAATTCTATACCTCTTATAATCAGCTCTATATAGAAACATATGTGTTTATAAACAAAGATTGAAAAGAGAACACAGACAAAAGTGCTGAGACTATAGTTAATCTTGCATTAAAGTGCAAGATTGCAAATTTTTTTCTTTAAAATGTTTAGTTAGAATATCATTTTTATTACACAACAAGTAATATTTAGGAATGGGAAAAGAGGTAGAACAACCTGCCAACATTGCATAACAGAAGTAAGAAATAAACCTTTGTCTGATTTTCAGATTGAGATGGAACCAGTCCTTCCCATGCCAGGGCCTGCGTGGATCATTCCACAGCTCCAGAGACCCTGCTCTTGCACCGGAAGTAAAATACTTTGACCAACCAGAAGAACATAAGAGCTAATTGCTTCCTAACAGTTTGAACTAAATGATCTGAAAGGTAAAAATTCCCCAATACTGGTGAAATTTTAATGGTCACACAAACAACAATAGAAAACATTGTAAGCTTATTGAACATGATCTTCTAACAACAGCTTCCTGGGATGGTAGCAGAATTATTTTTGTGAAAGGCAACATGGCATGCCTTCTAATGTCTGACTTTTAAATTTACTGAAATCATTCAGTTAAAGGGAGTGGCATTTTCGTGGCTTTTGAAATGTGTTACTAAATTTCTTTTCAAAAGATCGTACCGATTTGCAATACCACGAGAGGCAAATGCTTCCTAGAATCGTAAACGATCTTTTATTGTCAAGTGGCATGTAGAACCATAAAAGTAAGTTCAGCCATTCTAGAGTGAGAACTGGAAATACTTTAGATTCTGACAATTGTCTAAAATATTAATAAATTAACAAAGGTATGTCTGGGCACAGATGCATGTTTAAGTTAAAGTCACTTCTCTCTAATTTATCACTTCCATTTGTCTAGTTCCATTCTTGAGAGTATTCAAAAAGGCAAAAGTAGGTATAAAAAAACTGAAAAGCATCAGAAATTTTACTGATTTGACTATTATAATGTTTCCATTTCTTCTGGAAAGGCAATGCATGCATTTGGTAAAATATTCAAAAAGTGCAAGAGAGTAGCCATGGGAAGTTATTCCCTCTATCACTCCATATCCCCCAGGCTAAGAAATTTTGAATAAAATATTTTAGCTCTGAAGTAGGCTTTTAAAATTTTTAATAAAATATTTTTGCTCTAAAGTAGGTTTTTAACCCCAAAACTGGTATGTTAATAAAGGCATAACAAGAAGCTAGGGCTTAGAGGTACAACTTGTATAAGCTCTCCTTGCAGAGCCAAATAGTTCTTGAACTTCTTCTAAAACCAAAACTTTCAAAATTTGTTTAGAATTATCCTTACTATGAAATTCAGATTGTAAAAATGCTCGTCATTTTAATTACAGAAAATCATTCAAAAAATAGGTTCTAGAATGCAATTTCTTATATAAATATATTTGGGATCATTTACTTATTGTCACCATTTATACTCAGATACAGACTCAGAATTACAAATAATCCAGTAAGTTTCCTATGGAAAGGGGCACACAGAAAATATATTTTGCCCATGAACTGAATTTATAATTAATGAGAACTTTTTGTATGCATGCAATTAAAAACAAAATCTATAAAGTTACTTAGAGAAAGGATTCTGCTTTTCTCCTCAAAACTTTTCAACACAAATATAAAATTTCATATGCACACATGTCCTATGATACAGCAATCTCTTTTAGGAATAAGAGTGTATTATGATGAATTTTTATTGTATATTTCAATAAAAAGTAAGAATGTACTAAAAACCCAAGGAAATTGGGCTTAAAAAAGGACCCAATCTTCTTGGAGAGTCACGTGAGAGAGCACAACTCAGCTCTGAAAGGTACCTGCAGAATTTTCAAGATCAACATTCGTAAGCATTATCAGCCCAGGATAATGCTTATTTATGGCAATTCAACTTTTCTCACCTGCAATAGTTTACTTTCATGAAATCCTGCTTATTTTCACAACTAAAATTGCATCCATGACCCTTGTTACCCTTAAGAATTCTATTTTGCTGACACAATCTCTTTATTTACATTTCACCTAAGTAAACTTTTTCTTTAAATGATTTTAAGTCATTTTCCAAAACAGAAAAGCATAGTTATACAAACTTCTATGCGTATTGGAGGAAAAAAACAGGTGACACAAATAAAAGTACACTCTCTCAGTTAGGGAGTAAGCAGGAGGAGGGGGTTGAGAAAGACAAACCAGAAAGAATTACATGAAATTTTCCTTCCTCCTCATTGAACCTCCCTTGAATTGTCCAATAATATCCCCCCAACACACACACACACACACACACACACACACATAGACACAGAGCAAACTGTGAGGGACACACAGCCTGGGTGGGACTCCAGGAGCCAGCTCTTACCCCAGAGTTTCTGCACGGGCAGCAGGTTGGCAGCACACACTGTGGGAGCCCTAGTGGCAGCCCAGGGCGGCTCCTCGTGAGGCTGCAACTGCATTTTTGCCATATCCACTATTTGGAGTTTGATCTCCCCAGGAAGTCTCCCTGCTTCCTAGGACAACCTGCTCTGACCTCTGAGGACCTGTCTGCAAATGTCCAGTGAAAAGCATGTGCCTGAAGGGTCTATGAAGGGGCTTGAGGCAAGTAGGCAGCCCAGCCCAGCTAACGTTTGCAGCCATGGGATGGCTTTGTGTACCTAGGAGAGCAAAGATGAGGACTAGGCGAGCACAGGCTCCAAACATTCATGATACACATCTCACTGCAAAGAAATGTCCTCTGGCCACTTCATAATGCAGCTCTTACTATAACTGGTGCTTTGCTGGTTTGTGGCCTGGGCTGGTCTCCCAAAGTCAGTGGATTTGGGTGAGATGGCTCCAGGAGACAGCAGAAACTCTCATATATGAAGCCTTGCATGCAGTGATTTGAGGCTTACTAGGGAAAAGCCACAATGGGTTTTGTGGAGCATTAACTGTGATACGCCATCTAGGGCTGAGAGCTCTAAGCAGTGACCACTGGCACCTCCATGCAAGTGCCCTTAGGCTACACATAATGAGCACAGTGAGGCTCTGGGCTCAATGGACACCCTTGCCAATCACCCAAAGGGACAAGGAAGGACCCTCGAGTGCCAGTGGTGCTTGGCTTGGCTTTCTCATGAGTCCTGGTAAGAACCTGCTTGAAATGGGAGGAAGGGTCAGCTCTGAGATGGAGGGTAACAGAGACAAACCTCTTGGAGGCAGGAGCTAGTTGACAGGATGACACCTGCCCTAGGCTCCTGCTCTGAAATGCAAGGAAATCCCAGCCACAGTCCACCGGTCAAGGGAGGCCTTGTGCTAGACTGGATCGCCCCCTGCTGGCCGCATGCAGCCAGGACACTAGCCCTTTTAGGGCCACTGACTAAAGCTGGAGGGAGCAGGAGACACAGCACGTAAAAGTCCATTGTATAACAACATCTCATCCATCCCTACATACACATTATCTTTTTAAAAACGTTATTGTATCTGCCACAAACACACTTTCCATTTATTTAATTTTAATAATATTATTCAGTTTCTTTAGAAAATACAGAAAAAATAGGAAATAAAAGCCATATATAGCCCTATCAGCAAAAGTAAGTACTTTTAATACCATTTAACATGCATCATGTTTATCTAGTCGAGATCATGCTGTGTGGTGGTCATTGTCCATCTACTCAGATCCGTTTCCTGTCCATGGTTCCATTGGCAACTGGCTTCCGGCTGTATATGGCCAATGGGAGACACCAGCAAGAGACTGGGTAGTGAAAAGAAGGGATAAGGCAGAGTACTTGTCCCTCTCTCTGCTTCAGGAAGAAGTTTTGCATCAGTAGCTGCATCTCCTCCATGATTCTAGCTACCAACAAGTGCCCAGACTCTGGGCTCTCTCAGCGCCACTTTCTACAGCCCTGGGGGTGGAGTGGCTTCCTGCTGTGACCCATCTCTGGGCTGCTTCCATGATGAGTGGGTCTCTGCTCTTCATCACCTGTGAAGCATTTCCCACAATAAATTCCCTTTGTTTAAAGTGTCCAGGGTAGTTTATTTTCCCCACTGGATCATGAATGATAAATGTCACATGCATAATTTTTGGTTAATGTATTACTTAACAATGGATTATTATTCCATTAAGGTTTTCCTGTAATCGTCAGCCCCCCTTTTTTTCCCCCTCTTTCCAAGATGGAGTCTTGCTCTGTCACCCAGGCTGGAGTGCAGTGGCGCCATCTCGGCTCATTGCAACCTCCACCTCCCGGGTTCAAGTAACTCTCCTGCCTCAGCCTCCCCGGTACCTGAGATTACAGGCACCTGCCACCGCGCCTGGCTAATTTTTGTATTTTTAGTAGAGACAGGGTTTCACCATGTTAGTCAGGTTGGTCTCGAACTCCTGACCTCGTGATCCACCTGCCTTGGCCTCCTAAAGTGCTGGAATTACAGGCGTGAGCCACTGTGCCCGGCCAAGCCTCAGTTCTTTACAAACCTTTCTTAGCGGTTGCTTCTGCTTATTATCTTATTACGTCACATTTGAATTGCCTCATTTCATTTCAAGTTTCCAATTTTTACTAAAATGTGAACATCTTCGTGCATAAATTTCTTTCCATACGTCTAAGTATTTGCTTAGACTAGATTCCTGGAAGTGACAAAGAACGACTCATTTTAAGATCTTAGTACATATAGCCAAAAAAATCTCCAGGAAAAAAGGTTAGGTCAGTTTACTATCCCACTAGCAGTTGAAGAAAGCTTGTTCTCACCATACCCTCTGCAGCTGTGATTAGATGCATTTGCAAACAGTAAAGGCAAGAACAAAAAGGCATCTGGTTGTTACTGTTTTAATTTAGATGTGTTTTGTTTTTATTGTAAGTGAGGTGGGACATTTCTCAGGAGTTTATTACCCACCTGCATTTCCTCTTTGGTAAATTCTCTTGTTTATTTTACCGTACAGTCCTTAGTGATTATCTTATTGACCAAAGAATCAGTCAGCACCCTTAGAGGAAAACAACAGAAGCTGTCTGTGGCTAAATTAAGCAGAAAGGACACTTACTAAAAGGATATCATGCAACTCCAAAGTGAATGGGAAGTCTGAAAAATTAGGATCAGAAAATAGGTGAAAACAAGGGAAGCTGGTAAGCTGGAAATATGGCCAAGGTCCTACACTAAAACATTCTGGAAAAAAAAAAAATGTCACTATTAATGCTGCTGCCTGAATGCTATTCCTGTCACTGCTGCCACCCACCACTGGATTGGATGCCGCCAGCTGAATGAACTTTAGTTTAACTCTTCTTGCATCTTTGTCATTCCCTTTAACAGACAACTTGCAAACTCTGCATTCACCCCTTCTCTCATCAGGAAGTGGAATCTATTTCTCCACCTCCTTGAATCTAGACTGACATTTTGCCTTGCTGTGAGCAATAGAAGTGGTAGCAGAAGCATCCCTCACAACCCACACTTGCTGTGCCTTGAAACTGGGAAGAAAACATTGCATCAGCTTTAAAGAAAGCCTTACAGTCAGCTGAGACCCCTCCCTGAACCATTTCTATAGACTCATAACTGATGCCCCAGCCCAAACTCTGCCTCGTTCAACCCAGCCTCCTCCCTGCAGCCAGCAATGGCTTTAGTCATGCCACTCCACTGCCTAAAAACCCCCACTGTCAGGTTAAGTCCAGAGTTCTTAGTGATGGTGAGCACGGCTTTTCATTACAGGGCTCCTCCCTTCCCTTGTCTTCTCTCAACACCTCCCCAGAGCCAGCATTACTTGTCAGCCTTCAAAGTTCCTCGAATTCACCTGTACCAACCACGTCCTCACTGACCCTTGTCTTTGCACACGCTGTTCCCTCGGTGTGGATGCTGCTTCTCCCCTCACTCCTTCCATCACACTGCCTGCCTGGTGACCTCTTAGTCTTCCTTCCAGATTCAGTAACTACACAAATTACTAAGAAAGTTATACATACATATATATGTTTTTTAAAAAGATGAATTATACTGGTATGAAAAATTTTACATATATACCAAAAGAAAATAAAGGAGGAATGGGTAGACGTGGTCCCGGGGGAGGAGGAAGCAGGAATGGGGAGGCCTGGCCCTAACTCAGGGCCCCTCCCAGACTGTGTTTCCTGGCATTCTGGACCCATCCCAGGGAGGCCTGGCACACTGCCAGCCCCATTCTGTGAGTGCTTATGAGTGCCAAGGACCCCGTTATATGACTTGCTCAGCCAGGAGCAGCTGTGGATGCGAGTTCCCGCCAGTGCTGGATGAAAGTTCCCACCCACACTGTTCTCCAGTGGGAGATGAGAGCTGGCCCTCACTGGAGGCCTTAGGGGCCTGGGCTGGCAATTTCCTACTAGACTTAAAGCCACAGAAAAAGGAAATTCTCCCTCCATGAGCCAGGACGCAGTGACTCGGGGTTTGGAAGTGTGCTAGGTTGAACTGCGGAGTGTGGAACTTCCATGCAATGCTACTTGTTTGCGGGGTCCTCTTGGGGTACAGGAGACAGGCCTGCCAAGCCCCTACTGGGTAACTGAGGATGCCCCTCTGCCTTTTAGAGCCAGCATCCTCCCATATTCAAAGCACAAAGGAGATAAGGATGGCTGCTCAGAAGGCTTCATGAGGCTGCAGGGCCAGTGACACGGGCGTGGGAGGTGCCTCATGAGCTGTAAGCAGCACCCAGGTGAGCTCTGGGTCTCTGAGCCACCCACAGGGAGACTTGCAGTCAGGTGAGCCCTGCCCAGGAGCACCCAGCACAGTCTGGCTGGGTCCCTGGACTCCAGCTGTGGCACTTGGGGTGGCAACATGTGTGTGGAAGACCCTAGCTCAGGTACAGGGCGTTGCAGCTCCACAGAGGTAGGGCACTCCGGGGCTCCTCCCACACTCCCTGACAACGGGCCTGTCATCTCACCACATTTCCCTTTACCTTCTTCAGTGGCTCCCACTCCCACCTAGGCCCCCACACGGCCCCTCAGGCCCTGGGATGGGGCTCCTACTGCAGCTGCCAGGCTGGGACCTGTGCTGGGCTGTGGCCTACCCAAGGGACAGTGCTGTGAAGAAGAAAAGTGGTCCAGGGACAGGCAGGAAGGAAGGCACGCTGGAGCAAAGGCTCCCACAAACTCATTCACAGAAAGAGAGAGATTTCCATGGCAACCTGGTACACTACAGGCGGGGGTGGGTGTGTGTGAGTGAAACAAAATACTCATGAAACAGTATTTCCCTTTCCTGTACAAAATACACTCCTATACTTTATATCCTAGTCTGCTTAAGTTCTTTTTTTTTTTTTTTTTTTAAGAGACAGAGTCTTGCCCTGTCGCCGCTGGAGTGCAGTGGTATGAGTATAGTTCACTGCAGCCTCGAACTCCCGAGCCCAAAGGATCCTCCCACTCAGCCTCCCAAGTAGCTAGGACTACAGGTGTGCGTCACCATGCTCAGTTAATTTTTTGAAATGTTTTCTAGGGACAGGATCTCACTTTGTTGCGTAGGCTGGCCTCAAATGCCTAGCCTCAAGTAATCCTCCCACCTGAGCTTCCCAAAGTGCCGGGATTACAGGTGTGAGCCATTATGCCCAGCTGGCTTCAGTTCTTAATGCTGGTTGATAATCCACTAAATGAAGTCACAATCCATGAATGAGTCTCACTCACAGTCTGCCAGTCTCAGGGCTGGGAGAAGTGGTGGAGGCTTGGGGAGCCAGGCATAAAGGCAGAGAGTGGTTGCCCTGAGTTTGGCCTGGGAGTTGTGGCAGGCAGTGCAGTGTTTGAAGGGAGGGCGAGGCGTATGGGTGACCTGCACAGACTTGAATCCCAGGGACTCCTCAGCAGTGCTGTGAAAGGGCTGTCGCTGGCTGAGACTGGTCTTAACGGAAGGGAAATGCACCATCTTGTGTCCTGCAATCTGGGTCAGCAACTCAGTCATGTCATCTGGGATGCAGGCTCCTTTCGTCTTTCTCCTCCTCCATTTCATGGCTCCAGGTTCACCACTGCACAGTAATGGCCAGAGCAAGAAAAGGACCATTGTGCCCTGTGCCCCCTTCTTAGGCACCAGGAAGACTTTCCCTCTGTCTTATTGAACAGTCAAGTATGTGTCCCTAGCTAGGGAATGTGAACCGCCTAATGGCGTGGGCAGTGACATCCCCTTACTGGTCAGAGCCTGTACCTCTCACCGGAAAGCCCAGTTGGGGAGCTCATTCCACAGAAACAGTGTATAATGAGAGAATGTTCTCTGCAACAGTTTATAATGAGAGAATGCTCTCTGAACTGAAGCCAACTGGGCATAATGGCTTACACCTGTAATCCCAGTACTTTGGGAAGCTGAGTTGGGAGGATTGCATTTGAGGCTAGCTCTAGGCCAGCTGCAGTGTTTGCTGCAGCAGCATCTGTAACAGGAAAAAGCTAGAAAACCCCACATACCCTGACTAGGGCCTAATTGAGTAAATGAGGTTTTATCAACTTGACGGAAGATAATTTTGACATTGAAAATACAGTGGACCCTCATAACTCCTAGATTCTGTATTTGCAAATTCATCCACTTGCTAAGATGTATTTGTAACCCCCAAATTAATACACTTGGCACTTTCACAGTCACTGACATGCTCAGAGCAGCGAAAAACTTGAGTTGCCACACATGCACACACATTCCCAGCTGAGGTCAAGCAAGGTGACACTCTGCCTTCCTGTTTGAGTTCTTGTGCTGTAAGGTGTCCTTTTCGAGGTCCCCTTAGTGCTGCGTGTTCAGAACCAAACTCCCGGCCAGGCGCGGTGGCTGAAGCCTGTAATCCCAGCACTTTGGGAGGCCGAGACGGGCGGATCACGAGGTCAGGAGATCGAGACCATCCTGGCTAACACAGTGAAATCCCGTCTCTACTAAAAAATACAAAAAACTAGCCAGGCGAGGTGGCGGGCGCCTGTAGTCCCAGCTACTTGGGAGGCTGCGGCAGGAGAATGGCGCAAACCCGGGAGGCGGAGCTTGCAGTGAGCTGAGATCCGGCCACTGCACTCCAGCCTGGGTGACAGCGCGAGACTCCGCCCCCCCCCCCCAAAAAAAAAAAGAACCAAACTCCCACTCATTTTGCGTGAACAGAACCAAACTCCCGAGGGATGCTACAGTGGCAGGAACATGCGCACATCTGTTTGACAGAGCTGTGACTCTTGAGGAATTTTGCACGGCAACTGCCTGATGGGGTCTGAAGCACAGCCCCAGGATAGGACTTGTCTTGTTTTTCCCCCCTTTTTTTTTTTTTTTTTTTTTGAGACAGGATCTCACTCTGTCACTCTTGCTGAAGTGCAGTGGCACAGTCAAGCCTGTCCACCTCCCAGGCTCAAGTGGTCTTCCCATCTCAGTCTCCCGAGTAGCTGGGACTACAGGCATGTGCCACCATATCTGGGTAATGTTTATATTTTTTTTTAGAGACAGGGTTTTGCCATGTTGCCCAGGCTGCTTTTGAACCCTTGGGCTCAAGTGATGCCCACCTTGGCCTCCCAAAGTGTTGGGATTACAGGCGTGAGCCACTGCACCCAGCTGTTTTTTCCTTTTCGGGAGTGTGCATCAAAGAGCTATTTGGACTCCTGTGTTCATAGCAGCATTATTCACAATAGCCAAAAGGTGGAAGCAAGCCCAGTGTGTATAAGCAGATGAGTGGATAAACCAGCCGTGACACACATACGCAATGGAATAGTATTCAGCCTTGAAAAAGAAGGACATTCTGACACATGCTACAACACAGATGAACTTTGAGGACATTATGCTAAGTGAGGAAAGGCAGTCACAAAAGGACAAACACAGCATGATTCCATTCATATCAGGTACCCAGAGTGGACAGAAAGCAGAATGGTGGTTGCCAGGGACTGTGGGGAGAGAAGAATCGGGAGTTGTTATTTAACAGGTGCAGAGTTTCAGATCTGCAAGATGGAAAGCACTCTGGCGACGGATGGTGGTGATGGTTGCATGACAGTGTGAATGAATATGAATGCCAGTGAACTGTACACTGAAAAATGGTTAAGATGGTTGATTTTGTTGTATGTATTTAGCCACAATTTTTAAAAAGAGAGAGAGGTATATAGTAGACAAGAGAGCCTGGACTTAAACAGCATGCACTCTGCACACCTGAATGCGAGGGGCAATCGTTTCCTTCATCCTGAAACATCACAGTGGCAGAGGGAGCCTTCGTGGCATCCAGGTTCCCACTGTGGGCAACAGCTGTGTGTGTCCTTTACAGAGCCCATGCCTGCCTGGCCCGTAGTGGAACCAGGAGACCCCGGCTCACTTGTATGCTGATGACATCAGCCGCACCCATCGTGACGGGGTCTCTTCCTCTCGGCCTGAAGTTTTTGAGGCTTTATGAAGCCTGTGATCACCTGAATACCAGGGAAGAGAAGGAGAGGCAAAGCTGTCATGAAAATTAAGAGGTGCAGTAAGAAAAGGAATTTGGGGTTGGCAGTACATGAAACCTGCCATGCTGAAGCAACGCCCAGCTATGCAGAAAAACCTGCCACCAGGTACCCACCCCGGGCACTCCTCCCTGCTTCTCAGCTCCTTGTCTGCCCCACCCCAAACCCACACCTCCCAGCCACAGCCCAGAGCCCTGGCCACACAGACCTGAGACCATGCATCTTTTTGACATATCCTTCACCATTCCCAGGGCGTCATTACTCAGGCAGTGTCTGTCTCAGAACCTCTCAGTGGGTGAGCCCGGCCCCTGTAGCAGCCCCTCTCCCGCCCATGAGGGGCTTCCAGCTGCTCTGTGCAGGAGAGCAGATCCACTCTCCCCAACGGCCGTCCTCCTTATCTCTTCCCAGTCAGAATTCTCCAGTGAGCCTCCAATGCCCACGCAGCTTTCTTTTCTTTTTAAAATGTACATATTATTTGTTTTGGATTAATTTAAACATGAACATGGTCCTACATTCAAAACTGTCTCCAAGCCAAGTGATCCTGCTCCCCTGACACCAAGGCGCGGACTGGCTGATTGGGTCTCATTCTGGAAACATTCTGTTCACCTGCAACAAATGCACATATGCACAGACACTCACACATGCATTTTCTTATTTTTCTGCACAAATCATAGCACACTGGGTACACTGGTCTGTGCCTTTACAGATTCTTGGAGCTTGTTCCATTTTGGAATACAGAATTTTCTCTCTTTTTTTTTTTTTTTTTTTGAAGATTGCTGAGTGTTTCACTTTGCAGACATAATTGATTTAACTGGTTCCCTCTGAATGAAGGGGTCATTTCCTAGCTTTCCTGTAATCAACAGGCTGCAATAAACAACTTTTGTATTTGTCATTTTGCTCACATGCATCATTTGTAGGACAAATTCCATTAAGCGAAATTACTTAGTTGAAGAGTATGGGCATTTAATGTTTTGATCAATAATGCCAAAATAATAGAGTCGTTGATGACACAGTTATTTAACCTGGAGGTGGCAATGGACTTCAACTGGAGGCTTGCAGACGGACACTGGGGGGTCTGTGAGTCCTTAGATTTGTAGGCAAAAGTTGTGTGTGTGTATAGGTACATTTTTCTTGGTAGCTAAAGCTATCATCAACTCATAAGAAGGGTCTGTGCCCTCTAAATGTTATCTTGCCCACCCAGCTAATTGATCTCTCATCCCTCCTTTCCAAAAGTGAACTTCCCATCCTTTAGAGAGGCCCCTCTTGGACGTTCCCTCCTCTGTATCCTTCTCATGGAACGTCCCTTCCTGCCCTCTGTGCCATTCCAAATGGTTATGGCTACTGCAGCCAACATTCACCATGTGCCAGACAGACTCACCAAACCCTCACAAGGCCCAGATGATAGAGGGGCCAGTGAGACCCCTGCTTCCTCTATTTGATAGACAGGGACACAGAGGCACAGACAAGCTAAATAACCTACCCACCAGGCAGAGCTGGGATTCAAACCCAGAAGGAATGGCGCTGCATGATGCATGGAGTGGAGGTGAGAGTAGAAGTAGAGAGCTGGCCTCAGGTTTTCCGAGCCCTGGCCACCCCGCCTGGGGAACTCTCAACAACGCAGCCTCCCTTGCCTGTTCAAGCAGACTCTCTGGGGCAGGACCCAGACCCTGGGACTTTCTTGAAGTCCCCAAAGGGTTCTAGGAGTAGCAGGACAGGACTTGGAGTGCTGCCCGGAGGGTAGTGCTCAGTTATACGTGTATTTGAGAAGCTCTTTGCCCCCACACCACATTTTTTGCCGGTTTCTTTTTCTTTTAAAGCAGTTTTCAAAATAATAAGCATCCTCCAAAAGTGACCAAAGAAGTTTTTGTTTTAAGTATCATTTTGAACTCGTGAATTTCACCTTAGTTGGTGCATTCCAATCCATTGTAGCTGTAAGAAGCCCAAGCGGTCCCATCTTTGGCCAGCAGGAGCCTGCTGATTCCTTTTAACCAGACCTCAGGAGCCTTTGGAAATTTTCTCACTATCTGGTGTGGTAACATCCAGGCTCAACCTCCCTCTCCAAACCTGGGGTCAGCCCTTTCTTCCTGGACTCCAATCTGGGTGTTGTTGCCCCAGTTATTATCTTCTGGTTCTTAACCAACTTTCTAACCATGAAGGAGCTCTTCTTCATGTTCTAGAGAAGAACAGGTTTTAAAAACCTATTGTTAAGCTCCATCTTTCCTTAAAACGTCCTTTCAAGTGTCAGTTCAGCCTTTTGGAAAATTTATTTAAGACTGTGTGTGTTTCTTATAGAAAAGGATTTTGCCGGTGTTGTGCTTGAAATCTACTTGCTCTAAAGGGCTCACTGTAATCAAATATTTCTCCACTTTGAGGGCCAGCCCCAACCATTGAAAAATATCTCCTGCTCTGAGGAAATACAAAAATAAGCATTAAAATGGGAAAGCAGTTTAGGCCACCATATGAGCTTTAAGAAAAAGTAAAAACAAATACTCAGTTTTCACAACTATAAGGAATCCAAGCTACACTACTTGAGACAGAAATGAGATCACGAACTCCACCGGGTTTAAATCCACCTGTAGCCCTTGGCTCTGGTCCCTCCTACTGTTCAGAAGGTAGAGGGGTGTGGAAATAAGAAGTGAGTGACTTTCTTCTGCAGAACATTGATTCTACAACATTGAAGCCATTGCAGGAAGGTTCCCACGACATTTGAGTAGATTCCCAAATGCTCAGAGACCCCTGGCCTGTTGTGAAAGGCAGTACAAGGATCCCTAAGCCGTAGCTGGAACCCAGAGAGAGGAGGCCGCTGATGGGCTCCCTGAGACTGCCGGTATGATATCCCCATCAAGGCCCCTAATGCCCCAGGCAGAACTTGGCTGAGGCTCTAGCAGGCCACCCTACGGCATATTCTAGGAGCCTCTATCTGGCCCTGCCCTTGGCCGTGAAATCTGGTTTCAGGGCAAGAACCACAAGTGTCCTACACCATGTCCAAGTCCCCCACCACGCACTGCCTGTGTGACCTCAGGCCCCAGTCCCCTCCAGTACAGTATTACCTCATGGACTGTGGCAAAGATTAAATGTGCGAATGTAATATGCATATGTAATATGCATATGGCTGTGTCTGGCCAAGGAAGCTTCTGATGGCAAGATGGGGACTAGGACCTCTCTGCAGGCACTGACTGGCAAGATGCAGCTGAGGTTCCCTTGCTGTCCCCATGTCTGGCACAGGTGAGCTGGCAGTAAGCAGTGGAAGGTATCAAATGGTAGTTCTCTGGTCTTTCCAAGGGAGTTAGAATTGTTGTGTGGACTAAACGAGGCAGTCTGAGTGAATGCATTTTATTAACTGTAAAGTACCTGGTGAACCACTAAAAACCAGCATTATTTGGGTGCTGTTCACATGCCAACATTTTAATGCACTTCTCATGGCTTGGCAGAGAGGTCGCTTGGCAAGTGCCTTAAAGCTGAGCCCTGGTACCTTTCTGAAGCATCAGCAGCCCTTGCCACTGGGATTGACACGCAACAGCACAGTTGAGGGGGAGCCAGAGGACAGCGGCTCCCATCCCTCCCGCCCCTCCCTAGGACAAGTCGGCCTTGACTCATTCTTTGGCAGTCTCAGACCAGCCTAGGACTTCCAAAATTCACTTGGATATTGATTGTTAAACGGGAATTTGCTCCCAGAACTGGTGCTTTAAGAGGCGACCACGCTGCTGGAGCTCTTTTCCAGCCCTGTAAAGCTGTGATTGTACTCTTTGCTGAGGAGTCTCTGCCTTGTGGTCAACTTCCTGTTCTATTCTGGCTTCTCATCTCCCTTTTCTTTTTTCTCCTTAAGAGACCATGAATACTCCATAAATTCAAAGACAACAGCCAGACAACAGCAAGTGGAAGTCTCAGAAGAGAAAGGGTGACATATCTATGTCTATGTATTGGCCAGTTGTAAGATAAGAACTGCTGGTCCCAGAAAGCCAGGGACATAGTTTGGAAAGCAGAACTGAAGTTGTATATCTTTTGCCTGAGCTACGCAGAAAAGAGTGAAGGCAGGGCACATTGGCTCATGCCTGTAATCTCAGCACTTTGGGAGGCCAAGGCAGGAAGATTGCTTGAGGCTGGGAGTTTAACCCAGCCTGGGCAACACAGCAAGACCCTGTTTCTACAAAAAATAAAATAAAAATTGGCCAGGTGTTGTAGTGTGTGCCTGTAGTCCTAGCTACTTAGGAGGCTGAGGTGGGAGGATCATTTGATCTCAGGAGTTGGAGGCTGCAGTGAGCTATGATTGAACCTCTGCATTCCAGCCTGAGTGACAGAGAGAGACTCTCTCAAGAAAAAAAAAAAAAAAAAGTGAGTGAAGTGCTTTGGTCTAGAAAGTTTCTAATACATCATTCAGAACTGAGTTACCCCCACAGACATGAGCTTCCAAACAAAATTCACTAAACATAAGAGGAAACAAGCGAACAAGAATAGAAGTTAATGGAAGCCACAAACTGCAGAATCAAGCTATTAAGGCCAAATGAATGGAATTTTCAGATATTGAATATAGAATGAATACCAAGCAGGAGTAAAAAAAAAAAAAAAATCCACATCTCGACACATGGTATCACTGTTTCACAAACTGCAGAATGCCAAAGACAGAGTAAAAACTAAATACAGCCAAATAAGGAAGACAGATTCCTACAAAGCAAGAGTTCAACTGACAGCTTACCTTTCGGCAGCAACCGTGGAAGCCAAAACACAACAGAAGCGTACGGAACATATACAGCACGGCGGAAATACATCTCGGAAGTGCGGAGAGAAAATAATTGTCAGGGGAAATTTCAGGACGTTTTCTAATAAATCAAACTGACTACTACCCACTGACCTTCACTAAAGAGATTACTAAAGGGTGCACTCCAGGAAAAAAGAAAATTGTGTCAGGAGGAAAATCTGGAATGCAACAATATCTTCATGACTCAAAATAGAGAAGAATTTCTTAAACTTTATAAAAAACATAGTCAATAAAGGAAAAGATTGACATATTCAACTGCATTAAAATTATAGGCTTAGTTAACCAAAGGAAGCCATAAAGTATGTAAGTGCTAGCAGAATATATTTGCAATGTTTATGACAGCCCACGAAATTTGCACTGTTATCAAGAATTCCTATGAATCAATAAGAAAAAGAAAAATCTATTTTAAAATAGTTAACTGATAAAAATATTAAAAAGACTTTACAGAGGAGGAAATATTAATTGCTAACAAATATGCAAAAATAAGCTCTATCTCATTAGTAAACAATTCCACATTGTCAGTGAGCAACAGGGAACGTGTCACAGCGTGCTGTGAGGTTAACTGGGTGAGGGGATGTGGTCCACTGAGGACTCCAGGTCCTTTTTAAAGAGACAGTCACAACTCATTCCAGCCTACTCTGACCTGAGAAATGGGTACACTGTGGCCAGGACCCATGGATTTCTATAGAAATGACCCAAATCTGGATTTTTCATGTGAAATATCCTGTTTTAAATGTTGGCAACTTATTCAGAATTGTTTAAAAGTGTATATGCCAAAACTGCTTGAGCCAAGAAGACACATTCACAGGCCAGAGTTAGTCGAGAGTCCCTCTGTTTGCAACCTCTGCATTAACCCCTTGAATTTCCTAACAACCGGATCTGACTTAACCATGACTCAGAGGAGCCAGCCTTCCTTCCCCATTTCCTGCTTGGTTCCCTCCTAACTTCACCTGAGCTTTTAACTAGAGACAGAAAAGAGATGCCCTGCAAAGGGAAACATGCTCCACACTAGCTAATGAAGCCCCTTCTTTAATGCTTTTATCTTCCAGATATTTGGGTTCTAGGTCTGGATCCTGGTAGCCACCACCCGAGTAGCAAACCCATTGCTGCAAGGATGGGTGATGTATGTCTCACTCACCACATTTCTCATCTCCCTGATGTTCCTGTTGTCTTCCTTGTTTGGATTTTACAAAAGATTTGAATCCTGGGGAGTTCTGGTAAGAACCAGCAGCATGGCTCCTCCTGGTTGGATGTCCTGGGTTGGGTGAGGACAACTGGCCTTTCCGGGCAAGGAGGTATCTTGGGCTAGGCTCCTATGGAACCAAGACATTTTATCTTAGTATGTTTACTACCAGGCCAAAATGAAGACATTTCTCTGCAAGAGTAAATCATTCCTTGTATTCCCCTTCACTGCCTTCCCTGTTAGGAGAATACACAATGCCCTGTGATCAAGCATATTCTCATGTGTTTCCCCTAAATTTTGTTCCTGGTAAAATCCTTGGAGCAATATTGAAGAAAAGGCTAGCAGGAAGCAAATCACTCCATTCTCAAGGCCCTATCACAATCCCTGTGCCAAGTTATTTCTTCCATATCCCACATAAATTTTATGCAAATATATATATATGTGTGTGTGTGTATGTATATATATATATATGTGTGTGTGTGTGTGTGTGTGTGTATATATATATATATATATATATATATATATATATATATAAACACTCTACAAATAGTTTTGGATGTAGATGCTTTCATTTAATATTATGTCATTAATTTTTATGTTGTTTCATCACCTCAAAAAATTGTTTAGAAGTGTTCCATATTGAACAATTAAAGACCTATTTAAAAGTACAAAATATTGTATTGTAAGCCCTCATGTAGCCATAACCAAGATTCCAGCATTTATCAAGATCTTACCACATTTGTTTCATCTAGCCTTTGTCCCTACTAAGGAATTTTAAGGCAAACTCCATACATCATGTCATTCTTTTCCACACACTTCAGTATGTTTCCAAAAAAACCCACAAACTTTCTCACATTATCACATGTATAAAAAGTTATCAATTCCTCAGCATACCTAAGATAGTATACAGTGATTCCCCCCTATCTCTGGAGGATAAGTCCCAAGACCCCCCAGGGGATGCCTGAATCCTCAGATAGTATTGAACCCCAATGACGCTATGCATGCACTTCTTTTTTCTTCTTCACAATTTCACAGACAGACAATTCATTCTTACTATAGATCTTAACAACCTCAGCATATATTTTTCTTTCCTTATTATGATGAAAGCTTTCACCTTTTCACTTAAAGAAAGCACCCTATGACTTCTCTTTGGCATATCTAAATTGCCAGCATCACTACTCTTGCAATTTGGGGCCATTATAAAGCAAAATAAGGATTTTTACTTATTATTTACATATTTATTTATTTATTTTTACTGACTTGTTTTTTTACTTATTTTTATTTACAGTACCGCCACAGTCAATCTGATAGCCCAGAGAGGGACAAAGTGACTAACATGGGTGGCACAGACAGTGTAGATATGCTGAACGAAGGGATGGTTCACCTTCCAGGTGGCACAGGGTGGGACAGTGCAAGATTTCATCATGATACTCAGAAAGGCACACATTTAATTTTTAATTTCTGGAATTTTTCATTTAATATGTCAGACCAAGATTGACTTTGGATAACTGAAACATACTGATCTTTATTAATCTGCCATTGCTTACGACATAGACATTATGTTTAAAATACTGTGTATTAGTCTATTCTCACTCTGCTATGAAGAACCTGAGACTGGGTAAATTATAAATAAAAGAGGTTTAATTGACTCATAGTTCCTCATGGTTAGGGAGGCCTCAGGAAACTTACAATCATGGTGGAAGGTGAAGGGGAAGCAAGGCACACCTTACATGGCAACAGGAGGTGAAAGTGCCATACTTTTAAACAATCAGATCCCATGAGAACTCGTTCACTATCATGAGAACAACATAGGGGAAATTGCCCCCATGATCTAATCACCTCCTACCAGGTCCCTCTCTTGAAACATGTGGATTACAATTGGAGATGAGATTTGGGTGGGGACAAAGGGCCAAACCATATCATTACAACCCCAGTCCCTCCCAAATCTCATGTCCTTCTCACATTTAAAAACACAGTCATGCCTTCCCAACTGTCTCCCCAAAGTTTTAACTTATTCTAGCATTAACCCAAAAGTCCAAGTCTAAAGTCTTATCTGAGACAAGGGAAGTCTCTTCTGCCTATGAGCCTGTAAAATCAAAAGCAAGTTAGTTACTTCCAAGACACAATGAGGGTACAGGCATTGGGTAAATGCTCCCATTCAAATGGAAGAAATTGGTCAAAACAAAGGGGCTACAGGCCCCATGCAAGTCTAAAACCCAGCAGGGCAGCCATTAAATGTCAACACTCCAAAATCTCCTTCGACTTCATGTCTCATATTAAAGTCACATTGTTGCAAAGAGTAGGCACCCAAGGCTTTGGGCAGTTCCACCCCTGTGGCTCTGCAGAGTAGAGCCCCTGCAGCTGCTTTCACAAACTGGCATTGAGTGCCTATGGCTTTTCCAGGTGCCTGGTGCAAGCTGTCAGTAGACCTACCATTCTGGGGTCTAAAGGATGGTGGCCCTCTCCTCACAGCTCTACTAGGTAGTGCCGCAGTGGGGACTCTGTGTGGGTGCTCCGACCCCACATTTTCCTTCTGCATTTCCCTAGTACAGGTTCTTCATAAGGGTTCCACCCCTGCAGCAGTCTTCTGCCTGGACATCCAAGCATCTCCATACATCCTTTGAAATCTTGGCAAATGTCCCTAAACCTCAATTCTTGCCTTTTGCATGCCTGTAGGCCCAACACTGTGTAAGCTGCCAAGGCTTGGGGCTTATACCCTCTGAAGCAATGGCCTGAGCTGTACGTTGGCCTCCACTGCTGGAGCTGGAGCAGCTGGGATACAGGGTGCTGTGTCCCCAGACTGCACGGAGCAACAAGGCCCTGAGCCTGGTCCACAAAACCATTTTTCTCTCCTAGGTCTCTGAGCCTGTGATGGGAGGCGATACTGTCACGATCTCTGAAATGCCCTGGAGATATCTTCCCCATTGTCTTGGGGCCTCTCGTTACTAATGCAAATTTCTGCAGCTGACAGCTTGAATTTCTCCCCAGAAAATGTGTTTGTCTTTTCTACCACATGGTCAGGCTGCAAATTTTCCAAACTTTTATGTTCTGCTTCCCTTTTGAACATAAGTTCCAATTTTGGACCATCTCTTTGTGAATGCATATGATTGTACACTTTCAGGAAAAGTCAGGTCACATCTTGAATGCTCTCCTGCTTTGAAATTTCTTTTGCCAGATACCCCAAATCATCTCCCTTAAGTTCAAAGTGCCACAGATCTCTAGGGCAGGGGTGAAATGCCAACAGTCTCTTTGCTAAAGCGTAGCAAGAGTGACCTTTATTCCAGTTCCTAAAAATTTCCTCATCTTCATCTGAGACTACCTCAGCCTGGATTTCATTGTCCATATCACTATCAGCATTTTGGTCAAAACCATTCAACAAGTCTCTAGGTAGTTCCAAACTTTCCCACATCTTCCTGTCTTCTTCTGAGTACTCCAAACTGTTCCAGACTCTGTCCATTACCCAATTCCAAAGTCACTTCCACTTTTCAGGTATCTTTATAGTAGTACCTGACTTAAGCATCAATTTTCTGTATTAGTTCTGTTCTCACACTGCTATAAAGAAGTATCTGAGACTAGGTAATTTATAAAGAAAAGAGGTTTAATTGGCTCACGGTTCTGCATGGCTGGGGAGGTCTCAGGAGACTTCCAATCATGGTGGAAGGTGAAGGGGAAACAAGGCATCCTTACATGGCAGTGAAAGAGAATGGGGAAGTATCACACTTTTAAACAATCAGATCCTATGAGAACTCCCTCACTATCGCGAGAACAGTATAGGGAAACTGCCCCCATGATCCAATCATCTCCCACCAGGTCCCTCCCTCAACATGTGGGGATTACAATTTGAGGTGAGATTTGGGTGGGGACACAGAGCCAAACCAAATCACACTGCAAACAAGAAAAGCAGGAGTCTGTGGGGCTGGTCTGCCTCGTTTGCTCATTCTTTACAGCTATGTAGCCAAAAAGGAAAGTGCTCACCTGAGTGATGTGGCCATGAGTGGCTCTGCTCTGCATTTCCAGGACAGCCTGTACCATGGGACCACTGGCATTCTGTACATGAGTGCTGCTGTCCTACAAGTACATGTTACGATTGTGTCTGAGGCCCAGGACCTGAGAAACTACTACATTAACACGGGAGCCTTGGTGAGTGAGCTAGCAGGAGACCACAAGTCTTGGCTGGAGGATGTTTAATGCAGGAGGCCTAACTGCTTGTGCTGTATAGACCCTGAGACCTCAAGTAGAAGGAGCCATGGGGGCAGGGGAGAGGGATGCTTGTCCCTGTAAACATGTGCACCCACATTCAGGGATCTTCTTTTACCTTCTATCGTTCCCACCCCAGTTTTCCTCTCTCTTAGACACCCCCACATTGTCTGCAGAATTTTTTTTTCCAAAACACAAATTGGAACAGGTGTTTCTCTCCTACTGAAAATCTGTCAATGGCTCCTACTGCCTTTGGAATGGGGCCCACATCGCTCAGTATGACTGAACTATTCTAGTGTCCTTTGTGTCAATAACAGAACCCTAGAGGGGTAATGTACTGGTTGCGGGACCACAGGCGAGATGGTCCAGCCACAGGGTGGAGAAAGCAGGACCCCCAGGCTTCAGGTCCCCTGGGGCCTCTCGTGCCTGCCATTTACCAGCCAGCTCTCCTCTCCTTCCCTTGTGGGATGGCACCCTCACATGGCAGAGAGCTCACAGCGACACATTCCTCCTTTGAAGTGTATATTAGTCCATTTTCACGCTGCCAATAAAGACATACCCGAGACTGAGCAATTTACAAAAGCAAGAGGTTTATTGGACTCACAGTTCCACATGGCTGGGGAGGCCCCACAATCATGGCAGAAGGCAAGGAAGAGCAAGACACATCTTACATGGATGGCAGCAGGCAAAAAGAGAGCTTGCGCAGAGACACTCTCATTTTTAAAGCCATCAGATCTCATGAGGCCCATTCACTGTCACAAGAACAGCATGGGAAAGACCCACCTCCATGATTCAATCATCTCCCACTGGGTCCCTCCCACAACACGTGGGAATTATGGGAGCTACAGGGTGAGATTTGGGTGGGGACATGGAGCCAAACCGTATCAGAGTGGCCTGACCTTCCTGAATCCTACCTTGAAAACTTCCAAGGAAGGACTCCAATAGCAAGACTACATCTGTTCCCATCCCTGGATCAGTCACTGTGGCCAGAAGGCCCCATGTCAGCCTGTCGGCTCTTGCAGTCTCATGTGGCCATGGCAGGAGGAAGGGGTTCATGGTGGGGTGCTGTCTTCAGAGTAAGTTTTGGGTTCCAGGGAGCACTGTGACCCTCTGGGGTGGCCACAAGATATTACAGCTGCCTTCCAGCCTGTCTGCCTCCCTTCCTTCTTCATCAGGTGAGTTTAACTTCCTAAATTTGCAAGCCTAGCAATGACCCCTGGGGCCCTCCATGACCCAGCCTGTCCCCAGCAAGGTCCCCTGCTGTTCACCCATGGTCAGATGCCCCAGCTAGACCACCCTCCTGGCTGCCCGTGAGCACACAGACATGCAATCATGTGGGACCTTGGCAGGGGTAACAGTCTGGTGGCTCCTGCCTCCTTCTGTCCTCTTGACAGGGCCTTCCCTGATGTCCCCTCCCCTGAGACCTTGGTATTCCGCTTTCCCCTTCCCTGCTTCATTTTCTCCCGGGCATTTACCTCCATCTAACCCATGTATGTGTTACTCATCTATCTTGCTGCTATCTGCTTCTTCTCTCTCAAATGTAAGCTCCATGAGGGCAGGAATGTTTGAATATTTTCTTCACTGTTATACCCACAGTTGTTCTTGAAGGAAAGCAGATGCATAAAATATATTTGTTTACTGACTGACTGAATGAGTAGCCTGTAAGTGGACAGTGGGGCAGAGTGGGGCTGGGATGGTTGGCAGGGCCCGAAAGCTATTGAAGGTGATGGCCCTACCCTGAGAAAAGAGCAGAGCCATCACATAGCTTCAATGTGGGGCAACACGATCGTGTTCTCCCCATGAGTGAGAAGTGTCCTCACTTGTCCACTTCTGCCTGCCCTGCCCAAATCACGGAGCAGATTCGAGGGGCAGGGCAGGCAGAAGTGGAAAAGTAAGGCCATGAGGAGTCCTGGCCTGGGATGCCAGTGGCTGAGACAAGGGAGAAATGCATGTCCCATGAGCTAGGCAGGGAAATCAGTAGCCTTTGGGGTGGCTTTGCACATGGCTGGCAAGGGAGGCAGGAGGAGTCGGGGGCCACAGGCATCAGGCTCAGAGAGCAGATTAAGAAGAGGACCCTGGGGCCCACTGAGCTTGTAAGGCTTTTGAAGAAACGTCAGAGGCTCAGTGTGAGCCAGGAAGAGCTGGAGGAGGTCTGAACATTCACAAGGAGCTGATGAGCTGCTCAGAGCAGAGTTCTGGGCCAGCAAGTGGAGCTGTAGGGGCGGTCAGAGCATGGGTTTTCTGGAGGTGAGCAAAGGAGAGTGGGCCTCGGGCAGGAGGTCAGCGTGGGATGTGGGCCCAGGGCCGGAGTGGAGGTGAGCCTGCTTCACAGCCAGGTGCAGGGAAGCACATCTCAGTAATAACTAGAGGCTAGACTTGAGAGTCAAAGGCGAGCTCCTGTTCAAAGGGAGGGACTGTGAGGGAGCATTACCAGTTCCTCCCCTAAATCTGCAGAGCTCAGATCCCAATTTGTGCCGCTAGATTCACTCAGTTAGATCTGGTCCTCCTTGGGACACCAGCAGGTGATGAGCTCCCTAGCTCCAGAGCCTCTCTCTCCCTCCATCAGTCATCTCCAGTGCTGCAGGTACCTCTGGCCAAGCCTGATTCCTGGCACTGTGCCTACCCGTCACCCTCCATCATTTCCTGGGCTGGGAGAAGGGTGTGATGTTTCCATGGTGATGCTGGACCACCCCCGTGCAGAAGCTTAATCACCATGAACTTTTACTGATTCAGTGGCCCAGGACTCTGTGTATAGGAGTAAAATGGGATTGTAAAGCCCTCTACCTCCCATGTATGTTTGTGTTCTCAGAGAAAGAATGTTGGAATTAGTGGCAAAATATCTGGGGTGAGTCAAGGCCCCACGCAGATGCCTCTTCTATTCTAACTTACTTGCCAGCAGGGTCCAGGAAACACACTGATTTCTGAGTCCACATCTAGGATCTCTATCCCCTGAAGGGCCACACATCCAGCTCACTGGTTCCAACCCACTTTACTGCGTCCCACTGACCAGAGTCCACCCTCATTCTACCCCAGTTTCTGTGCCTTGGGTCACACCTGTGGGAGATTCTAGCCAGGTGGAGTATCTCTGGCTTGTCTCCTCCCTGCCCTGCCTCGCCTGACACAGCCCCTGAGGAACTCCACCCTGCTCCCCAGTCCTCTCCTCCCAGCCTTATTCCTGCCTGGCCATCCTCAGCCCTGCTCAGCACAATGACAAGGCTTCGTCCCTTGCTGGGTCACAGCCACTTCTCAGAAGCATCACGTCCTCATCTGACAGATGAGGAAACAGCACAAATTTCACATCCAGAACACATTGCAGTCAACACTTAGATCAAGGCTTCTTAAATGTCAGCCTCTGTATTTCCCAACCTTTTCTTCCTCATCTCAGCCCTTAGCCATAAGAAGTTTTCAAAGGACAGACCCAGTTCATCAGAACATGCAAAACATCATCCCAGGAACATTAACTGTCCCGGGGCATTCTGTCTTCTCACTTTCTCATTCTCTGGGATTTGATAAATTAAATGTGCGGTTTTAAGTGTCTGAAACTTCTGTGACAGTCAGTGCCCCTGACACCTATTCCTGCCTTCTCCTTTGTTAGCACACTCTTGAGATTGTACTGTGCCTGGCCTCCCTTGCAGCCAGGGCTCAATTCTGGCCACTGAGAGAGAAGCCAAGGAATGCTCCAGGGCTGGGGTTGCTTTCCTGATACCGTGGTCAGATACAACTGCTGTCTTAGACTGACTTTCCGGGGACAGACTCTGAGACGGAGAGCCCTGTGCATGCGTTTACTGTGGAGGCTTTTGGGAGATGCATCTGGGACAGATGAGGGAGGCAAGATGGGGCAGGGGGAAAAGGTGGCTGGCAATGAGGTTGCAAGTGAGGCTGTGGCTGACACTGCAGGGAGCTCTGGAGCTGGTTGGCCCTGCAGCTGCCCTGCCTTGAGTCAAGTGGGCAGAGCCTTCGTCTCTCACTTCACCCAGTAGTTCCCAGCAGGGGTGAAGGCATCTGTAGCAGCTGCTCTCCCCAGCAGCTGTAGGGAATGCCTTGGCTTGAACAGGTGACCTGGGCAGGGGGCCACCACATCCACTACACTGCCACCTCCTCTTCCTGCCTGGGACGAGGACTTCACAGCCAAAGAGATGGCAAAAATAGAAGCCCAGATGCTGGCAGCTGTTCGACCAACACCAGCCACCTCTTTGAACTTCGTAAGAAGTCCAAGATGACAAAATCCGTTCCCCACTGTGCTCAGCTCACAATACATGCAGCTGAATGCACTGCAGCCTGGTAGAAGTGAGCTTTCCCACCTTCCACTTCCTCCGAAGGTTCACCAGGGTCGTCCCTCCAAAGCCTGGTCCTCCCTCAGGCCTGATCCAGAGACTCTACGTCCAGAATGGACCTGGAATTGGTCTTCCTCCTACCTCCCAGGCCCTGCCCACGCCCTCACCACTGGGTACTGCGGAACCTGCATTCCAGAGTCAGGCAGCGTCTCCAAGGACTTGGGCCAGTCTCTTAGCCATGGTCAGATTCAGCCCATCTCTGGCCCCAAATCCTTCGCTGCCCTCACGATAAAGTTCAAACCTTTTGGAAAGTGACCTCCCAGGCCTTAATTGCAGGTATGACCTTGCCGTATGTCCACCTGCATCTCCTGCTACCCGCATCGCCCAGCCCTGATGGTTGAGTGTCAGCACAGCAGCTGTGGCCAGCTCAGCGCTGCTGCTGCATCCATGCACGCGGTGGACATTCTATTCCCTCTCCTTAGGAACATGAAGCCCTCTTCTTGTCTCTTCTCATCTACATGAAAAACTCTTGTTATCTTTTTATCTCAAAGTCTTTCTCAACCCCCCAGCCCTTCCATGCAGTTAATCATTGCCTCCTTGGGCACCTTTGCACCTGGGGTGCATGTTGTGCTGTGCTGCGTTACCCGCTCATGCAGTGCTGGTCTCCCCCACAAGACTATGAGATTCCATGGGCAGAGGTTTGGTTCTTGGATGTTTTTATCATCTTTGCCCTTCCCTATGCCCAGCATCCTCCTCTGACCCCACCAACCTCAGCTCTGAGTGCTCTACTCACACTGTTGACAGGAATGGGGACTTGCAAAGGCCATAGCCAGCCTACAGGGATGGATGACATGGCTGGCTCTTAAGCCCTCCCAGTCCTTACCCCCAACCCATGGTCTACATCTCAGGGGAAGAGGGGTGTTCTCTGCTTCTTTCCTTTTCTCCTTGGCCTGCACTATTGGGGATTAGTTCTTTTCACTCTAGCTTCCCATCTGTACCAAGAGACTGGCCTGCCACCGCCAGGACCTCGTCCAGCTTTGGTGGCCCTTCAGGGCCATGCACCATGCACAGCCAAGGCTATCCTGGCTGTAGGGAAGGCTGGCCAGCTGAGGAAGGGCCCAGCTTGATTCCAGGCCACCTCTGGCTGTGGGCCCAGCACTAGTACGTGTTGACTTAAAAGGAAGAGTTTGAGGCAGAAAATATAAAGAGTGTACTTGAGCCAAAGTGAGGACAGTTGCCTGGAAGACTCAGACCCAAGTAAGCTTGGAAATAAGCTTCATTGGGTCTTTGTTACAAGCAGTTTTTTAAAGGCAAAAAGTGGGGACAAGAAGTGGGCTGATATAAATGCGTCAGGAATTCTCATTTGTTTTTTAGAAATAACATTGAGGCCAGGCACAGTGGCTCATGCCTGTAATCCCAGAACTTTGGGAGGCTGAGGCTGGCAGATAACTTGAGGTCAGGAGTTTGAGACCAGCCTGGCCAACATGGTGAAACCCTGTCTCTACTAAAAATACAAAAAAATTAAGCCAAGCGTGGGCAGCAGGGTCAGCAGCACAAACTGGCATCTACAAGGGCCTGGAAGGCCTGGACAGGCAAGGTGAGTCCCCCCACCAGGGGAATCCTGGGTGTGTGGACAGCCAGGAGGCCAGAGCTGAGTGCAAAGAGCCAGCAAAGGGAGAGTCCCATCAAGGAACCACGGATGGGGTCCCCATCACAAAAGCACCACGGCATGAGAGAATGTGACTGCTCAGGGCACAATCTGGCAGAGAAAACTCCAAGAGCCCCAGAGGCCCAGGGTTCAGCCTTTTCCCCTGCTCACTGGCCCTGGGCGGAGGAGAAGGGGTGGAGAGAGAGGGTGGGGCCAAAAGAACAGTTATTAAATAGAAGAAAAGGTAAAGTGAGAACGAGAGAAAAGCCCTCCATTGGCTGCCCTTTCTACGAAGGTTTCTAAGCCTGGGTTGGGGAGGGGGATGTTTGGATTGGAAGATTGCAGCTTTGGTTTCAGACTGCACTGGATTTTCTAAGACCTGAAAAACAAAAACATTTCTTAATACCTGAGAGCCACGTGTGGCTACTGAGCCCTCGAAATGAGGCTGATCTCATTTCACATAGAGATGTGCTATGAGTGTAAAATATACACTGAATGCCAAAGAATTGGCACAGAAAGAAAGAATGTAACATATCTAAAAAATTCTTCTATTAATGCATATGTTTAAATGATAATGTCTTAGATATCTTGGGGTTAAATAAAATACTTATTCAAGTTTATTCTACCTGTTCTATTTTCCTAATGAGCCACTAGAGCATGTAAACTTAAGTATGCAGCCGCTGTGGCTCAGGTCATCTTTCTCTTGGACACTGCTGTCATGAGGAGAGAGCCGAGATTTCTCCCAGGGCTGGAAGGAGGGCTCTGCTTGGCATTTAAGGGGGTGGGAGAGGAGAAGGAAAGTTACTTTCCCATTTTCCCAACAGACTATACCATGCATTGATGACACGGGCCATCAGAAGCAGCTGCATGTGAATTTCCCACCAACTCTTTACTGTTTGGATCAGTTACTGTTCTGGATGAAAGCATGGGCAGGTGGTCTGGTAATTCTTGGGTGATAAAAACTGGATCCAACGTTGAGTCTCCTTCTCTTCTTCTGCCGGTCCCCAACCCCCGCTCCAGCCTGCTGCAGCCAAGGGGCGGCATGGTAGGCTGCATCACTCTTCTTCAGGCCTTCTTGTCAAAGCAATTCTAACCCTCCCAGTGTGGAAACAGGAAAGGGAGGAGGGAAGGGCGGTAGGCACGGTTTCACTTGGTGGGGGTCTGCGGTGTGGTCTGGCCCTGGCAGAGGTGGAGGTGGCCTCTTTCTCAGACAGGTGTTCTGACTTCTGTGGAGATTCTCCCCCACCCTCATCCCACCACACTTGCCCTCCAGGTGCTGCACTGCGACCTTTGGGTGCAGACACTGAGGAGGGAGCAGGCGCTCTGATCAGCTTGGTCGCTTACTCCCTCAGGCCCTGGGCAGCCGGCCTCACCTCCAGCCCCTCAGATGGTCCCTTTCCACAGGAGCTGCCACCACCTCGGGCCACCTCACTCTCTTACCTGGCCTCTCCTTGATGTGAACATTTTGGTTCTTCTTTCCCATGATCCGCTTGGGCTCCAACGTGAGAGCTGGCCGCCATGAATAGCCTGTTGTTCGTTCTCTGGCTTGTCCAAGCTTGGATCTGAGGCCAATCCCTATGTCCCTCAAGCTGCGCGGGTCCCAGTTAAACTCTTCAAGCAAGCTCCTTAACGCCTTTACTTCAGATGAAGTAGACCAGCCGCAGCCCTCTCCCTCCCCTCGGGATGGATCCTGGCTCCCAAAAAGTTCTTTCTGAGGCCCACCTCTCAGCCTTCCCTCCCTTAATGAGAGTGAGCTTTGAGGAGCCCTGCGAAGCGTTTTCCCCAGTCCCTCCATGGAGATTTTGCAGATGGTTGCCCCAGAAGAAAAACACAATTAATCGCAAAGCCCTCTCGGGATATTTGACAGGAAAGGAGACGCTAATGTTCAGGAAAGTCAGAAGCACAGTGGATTTGGGGGTTCCCATGACAGCCGCCCGCCCAGTTCTGCCAAAATCTCCCTTATAAGTGTATCCTAAAGCAGAGCTGCTCCGCGGTCATCTCCAATCTCCCTATGTGGGCCTCATCAACCAGCAAGCGCGTGACACACCTGACGTCACGGGGCTGTGATCCAGCACATGGAGACGGCTCCGCTCTCGGCAGGGGCTCCAGTCTCTGTTATAGAACAATTTCGTTCGGCACAGCTGTGCACCTGCGCGGTAACACCCTCTGTGCTTTCAGATGGTCAAGTCGAGAACCCGATCCTCAGCTTCTAATAGATTGTACTTGGCCCTCCTCCCTTCACACTTCCTGAAACGTGGCGTCGTTATCTCTGGCTGCCTCCCCTGAACTTTCCTTTTAAGCATCTACTGCACACATGCAAAGCAAAAAGGACTCACTCCCTTTCACATGCATATATTTATAGAGTGTATCTGAACATCTTTCCATGTGATTGTAGTGTAGTGTACACATTGTAGTGTTTCCTCATAATGGATCCCAGAATCCCTACAAGGCAGGTGCAATGAAACCCCCTCCCAGCCTGGCTTAAGGCAACCTGTTTCTATTACAGTCGTTTTAAAAAGCAGCGAGCGAAGCAGGCTCTGGCCAGTAGCCTTCGATAAGCCCTGGATGTCTTGCTCTGTGCCCAGCCTATGCCCTGACCGCCCGCCTGACTGAGGGCTGCCAGTCCCCCAGGGTCACCACCACCAGCTTCTCCTCTGCACTGCCCATTCCTCTCCTCCCTGTCTCTGAGTCACTATGGCCCAGGAAGGTTTAGAATAAAGTACAGAATTATTTGAGAACTAACCAAACCCCCAATAATATTAATTCTTCATGTAAGTTCGCACATAATTCACAAATTCTAGGTGTCTTGTCATGTTTAAAAGAAATTGATCCTACTGGCTCTTCTTTTCTTTCTTTTACTTTTTCTTTTTTTTGGGGGGGGGGGGGACGGAGTCTCGCTCTCTCGCCCAGGCTGGAGTGCAGTGGCCCGATCTCGGCTCACTGCAACCTCTGCCTCCCGGGTTCACACCATTCTCCTGCCTCAGCCTCCTGAGTAGCTAGGACTACAGGTGCCCGCCACCACGCCCGGCTAATTTTTTGTATTTTCAGTGGAGACGGGGTTTCACCGTGTTAGCCAGGATGGTCTCGATCTCCTGACCTCATGATCCGCCCTCCTTGGCCTCCCAAAGTGCTGGGATTACAGGTGTGAGCCACCGCGCCCGGCCCTGTAGTGCCTTTTAAATTTTTTTTCCTTGTGTTCACTTCCGGGTCCGGAGTCGATCCAGATGCCAGGCGCCCTTTGCATTCATTCCCGGCTGCATCTGTGGCGACCGCAGCGGCTCGGGCAGCGACTCTCCGGCCAGCGGCGGCGGTAGGAAGCACCGGCGGCAGTGTAGGGACTGAATCCGAGCCGCGCTGCGTTATCTCCCTCTCTCGCTCCTTCCCCTCTACCTCGCTCGCCAGCTCCCTGCGTGGTTCGCTTTCCTCGTCCCGCAGCCCGCGGGTAAGACGTGCGGCCGCCACTGCCCCCTCGGGAGCTTACGGACAGGCTAGGGGCTCAGCCCGCGCCCGGGACCGACGCCGCTGCTCGTGGCCGCGCCTCTGAGGGAAAAAATTATACGCAAATAAATATGTGGCAATGAAGCTGGAGCCCGTGAAATCAAAACACCACAGCTACATTTGGAAAACAGATTCTATAAGCGGTTAGGACCTGGAGATTGTATACCTCAAGTTTACTATTTCTGGCCTTGTGGTAAATACAATGCTATGGTGCTGGAACTGCTGGGACCTAGTTTGGAATATTTGTTTGACTTGTGTGACAGAACATTTTCTTTTAAAACACTTCTCGTGATAGCTCTACAACTGATTTCTCTCATGGAATATGTCCATTCAAAGAACTTGATATACAGAGATTAAAACCTGAGAACTTCTTAATAGGACGACCAGGAAACAAAGCCCAGCAAGTTATTCATATTATAGATTTTGGTTTGGCAAAGAAACATATTGATCCAGAGACAAAGAAACACATACCATACAGATAACATAAGGGCCCTATGGGAACAGCTAGATATACGAGCGTAAACACACATTTAGGAAAAGGACAAAGTAGAAGAGATGATTTAGAAGCTTTAGGTCACATGTTCATGTATTTTCTGAGAGGCAGTCTTCCTTGGCAAGGCTTAAAAGCCGACACATTAAAAGAGAGGTATCAGAAAATTGGAGATACAAAACGGGCTACACCAATAGAAGTGTTAGGCGAAAATTTTCCAGAAATGGCAACGTATCTTTGTTATGTACGAAGGTTAGATTTAAAACAAACAAACAAACAAACAAACAAACAAACCAGACAATGACTGCTTACGAGAGGTTTTTATTGACTTGTTTGATTGAAAAGGATATATGTTTGATTATGAATATGACTGATTGGTGAACAGTTGCCTACTCCAGTGGGTGCGGTTCAGCAAGATCCTACTCTGTCATCAAACAGGGAAGCACATCAACACAGAGATAAGATGCAACAATCCAAAAACAAGGTTGTAAGTTCTACAAATGGAGAGTTGAACACAGATGACCCCACCGCAGGATGTTCAAATGCACCCATCACAGCCCCTACTGAAGTAGATGTAATGGATGAAACCAAGTGCTGCTGTTTTTTCAAATGAAGGAAAAGGAAAACCATACAGCACCACAAATGACTCTGGACACAGACAGATCCTGGGGAGTTACTTACATGTTCATCTGCTGTCTTGTGATTAAAATCATCTCTGTAGATGGAACAGGAATTAAAAGAAATCAAAGAATGTATAAGCAAAAAACTCAGTTGTATGTAAGAAAACCCAATTCCCCTTGAGAAAGAGAAAGAGCTGGAGTCCTTTAAAATAAACTGCCTGTTTTTCCTTCTGTGGCTAGTGAGCCTTATCTCTCCCTTTCCCAGGCATTGTGAAGACCCTGTTTCTCTAGCTGTAGCTGCAAAGTCACTAGACAGATCATCTCAGGTCGTAAAACATGTTGTTCCTTGAAAAGTAAGAAATAATGTAATGCATGTCTTAATTGAATAACTGTCTTTGTTTCTCGCTTCTGTAATGTGCTTCCCCCTGCACAGATCTCCCCCTGCCCCACAAAATGCTTAAAAGGTAGCTTGACTCTTTGTTCAGGGCTCAGTCCTTTGGATGTTAATCCGACTGGGTCGGTGCACCTAGATAATTAAATAATTCCTCCTCAACCCCTTGGTCTCTCTGATTCCTTAATTATCCCGCAGCATAGTGACCAAATATATTTTCAAGGACTCACTCTTAGAAACAAAAATGTCATACTTTCATACTTCATTCTGTGGTTGGCTCATATTCATTTTTTTTTTTCTAATTTAACTTTTATGGAAGCTTTAAAGTTTTGTTAAAACGTGAGTGCTTTGCCCATCAATGAATGGAATGGACCAATGAGGTAATATTGACGAATGTAGTTCTATAGAACATTTTTCAGAAGTTCTTCTGTTGTAGAAAGCAGTACAGTATTTTAAGAGTCAACCAGTTATATACCTAATCTGGTTTTTTATAACTTCTGTAAGAGCATAATCGAACAGGATTTTTTTTTCTCAGTGGACAATACAACAGAGAAAACAGAGTTGCCCAAATATTTAAAAGAAGTTACTCCTTGAGAAGTTCATATTTTGGATCATCTTCATTGATTTCAATATTACTGATGGCACTGTTATTCGTAAGTCATATTAACATTCTCTCTGTGAAATCATAGTACAGTCACTGCCCAGAGGTATGGAGGAAAAAGCAATGTGGGTTTGGCAGAAGGTAGTGGTAAAATTAATCTTAAGTAGTGTGGTAAATATGTGCTCTGCTTTTATTGCACCACTATGTGAAGCACTGTGTTGCAGAAGTGGCAAAACTGCTTATTTTTTAAAATGCAAAATATTCGTGTAATATAACTTTATGCTTCCAAATAATAATGTATGTTAGATAGCAAGAAATGAATACTTTGAGAAGTGACATATGTTGGAGTTATAAAGAAATACACTAAGGAGAAGTAGTGATTGTGAATCTTGTTGCAATGTATAAGGTGGAAGCCTAAAGAAATCTCACTGAAACCTACTGCTGAATGAGTACATTCTCCCTTAAGCAGAAAACTATGGATGTGCCATGCAATGGTGTCTGTGTAATTACTTTGCTCTTTGATTAAAAAATAAGACACCCAGCAATAAAAAGTGGGTCACTCTATGCCCTCTGTGTACATTAGTCTCTTGTATTCAACTTTGCTGATTCTCTGGAATTTTCCTACTCTTTAGTGTAATTCTGATGATTAAAAAATATTTTGGAAAGGATGGGTCAGGTGCTTTGTCTCCATAGTCTTTTGAAGTGCCTGCATATGAACAACCAAAAAAACTCTGTAAAAAAGGAAGCCCATTCCACTTTTCAAGTATGCTTTGTTTTAAGCCATAAAGACACACATGTACTTTTGTCACATTCTACTAGCCAGAATTTTCAAGAAGGGTTAAAACAGAAAGACTGGCTAGAAAGATAATTATTTTGAACAAATCTCATATTCATCTTTCATTTATAAAATTGTTACTTATTCCTTCAAAAAAAAAAAAAGAAATTGGCCCTAATGGAGTAAAAATTCACCTTTTTTATTCTAGTTTAAAATATGTCATCAGTTAAGATTTATGATTTTCAATTAAAATGTCCTAAATATATAAACAGTATTAGAAGGCCTGAAAGAACTTAAAACACATCATATTTCTAGATTTCGTGTATTAGATTCATAAGAATTATTTAAATATTCAGGAAGATTTTTAATAAGTCAAATGATTGGAACACTTAAAAGAAAAATAAAAACTATTACATTTATAAATACAATTTTAAAGGCATAAGGGAATTTAATTCTTAAGAAATTCTTAAGAAATAAAGTTGCCCTTAAAATGATTGCTAAAAATGTAAAAGATATAAGATTTAAAATCTGTATGTATATACATATACATATATATGATTTTAAAATGTGTTGGCTGAAATTAAATGCTGAGGTAAAAACTGGGTTTTTGAATTTGTGAGTTTCATGAGCAACATATTAACTCTATAAGGCAGAGTAACCTCTGGTTAACCTTTCCTGTACCAAAAACTTTCTTCAAGGACAACAAAAGATGCCATGAAGGAAGCTTTCTTTTGGGGACCGGTCAAAGGGAATCAGAATGACCCCAAAGCACAGAGCACTGTGGGCAAAGTAGAATAAAATAATAAAAAGAATAAGCATGAGTAACACAGGGAAAGTCCAGTCAAGATAAGGCCTACTTATCCCTAGGGGCCACAATTTTTATATATGGCTCTAAATTTGCATTATCTGGTCAATAATTTTCTAATCCATCATGTATCCTATTATTTGATAAATCTACTCTTCAATTCTTTGTAAGGTTTGATGGCCTCCCCGCGGCAGGGGAGGGTTTGCTGTGGAGCTGTGCAGTCTCGGCAGCTGGGCCCTCGCTGGCCGGGTCCCTCGCTGGCCCTGCAAGGGGAACTGGCAGTGTGTTCACACAATTTTGTGTTGTATAAATTTCACAGACTGTGAGTATATAAATAATAATTGTAAAATTTGAATTACTGAGACCCAGGGGCAACTGAACTGGTTTGGGGCAAAGTAGAACACTGCAGTTAAGTCCCTGGACTCTGGGCTGGACACCATCACTCACACCTGTAATCCCAGCACTTTGTGGGGCAGAAGCAGGAGGATCGCTTGTGCCCGGAGTTCAAGGCCAGACTTGGCAACATAGCAAAACCTTATCTCTACAAAAAAATACAAAGAAATTAACCAGGCACGGTCACATGTGCCTGTAGTCTGGAGGCTGAGATGGGAGAATAACCTGAGCCCAAGGAGGTTAAGGCTGTACTGAGCCATGATCACCACTGCCCTCCAGCCTGGGCAACAGAGTGAGACCCTCCCCCACCTCACCAAAAAAAAAAAAAAAAAAAGATCCCAAAAGGGCAAATCCCAACTCTGCCATTTTCTAACCATTGTGATTCTGGGCAAGTTATATTTCATCTCTCTGTGCCTCTGTTTCCTTTTCCTTACAGTGGGCATGCCAGCATTGCTTCCCTGGTAGAGCTGATGTGAGCTCATCTTAATCAAGACTTCGCCCAGGGGCTGCTGCACGAAAACATGGTAGCTCTTAGCATTGTTGTCACCACCTCACAGCGGAGATCAGAGGGTGTGGGCTCTCCTTGTGTCTTAGTCAGCTCAGGCTGCCATAACCAAATACCAGGGGTTGGGTGGTTTAAACAACAGACATTTATTTCTCCCAGTTCTGGAGGCTAGAAGTGTGGAGACTGGGTGGGAATGCAACCGGAGCAGCTTATGCAGAGAGAGGCCCTTCCAGGGGTTAACAAATGCTGAGGCTGTCCTTTATTAGCCACTTATATAGGATGGGCTCAGAATAGGAAAGACTCTTTTAAACTCTCAACAACCCCATGGGGAGGTACCACCAGGATGCCTGCTCCCCATGTGAGCAGCCTGGGCTTTAGGGCGTGAAATAACTTGTGACAGCTTTCAGGTGGTAGAGGTGGACTAGAGCTCATGCATGTGACCCAAGAGCCAGCCGGCTTCACAGGGCTCATCACGGGCCCATTCCTTAGGCCTCTGTTGTTCCTGCCCCTAAACAGCATTCCCTCCACCTCCAGGAGGCCATTAGAACAGGCATCCCATCTAATGCTGTTGGAGCCTGCAGAGCTGCAGGAGCCAGGGCCTCACCCCTCCCCACTCCCCAGCCCATCAGTCCTGCCTTGGGCTCCCTGGGCTCTGAGCCTGGCAGTCTGCTGCGGACAGAAGTCTAGAGGTCTCTAGAGGTCTAGAGGTCTAGTGGCCTGCCCTGCTCTGGCTGCAGAGTGATGAAAGCCCAGATTACATTCCAGGGTCTCTCATCAGGTCATAAAGCCTGCAGCCCATCGGCAGCCCCACCCCACACACACTGCTGCCTGTGTGCCTCCTGCTCCAGCACTTGGGAGCTATGAGGGGGAGGGGCTTTCTGCACCCTGGGCTCTGTGATGGAAGAGATGAGACTATGGGGTCATCTATCACTTTCTCTAAGACCTCGGGCTTGATTCCCTGCTGCTATCATGAGCTCCATCCTCTCATTTGCCGCCAGTCTATGGAGGTGGATTTTTAAACAGAAAGTCTGACCAGGAGATGGATCGTGCAGAGGGGCTGGCATCTGTGGTCAAGGGCTGCTCTGTGCCGGGCACCAGATGCCTCCTTCTGAACTCTTGTGACCCCAATTTACAGATGAGGGGACTGAGGCTTAGGAAGGAGGTAACAGCTCAGCCTGCCACCAAGGCAACTCCTCAAAGCATTGGATACCCAGAATGGTAGCCAGAGGAAAGTGTAGACTCTGCATTCCAGAATGAACCTCGGTTCAAATCAGGCTCCACCATTTCCTTGCTCTGTAGGCTTATGAAAGTCACTAAGTCGCTCTGAGCATCACTTTCTTTGATTATAAGGATGGTTGTAAGATTTAGAGATCATGAGTAAAAAGCCTTTGACACTTAATATACGCTCAATAAATGGCCACATCTATCCCCTAATCCTCAGAAGGGCAGGTGGGGCTTGGAGGACAGAAGTGGCCATCAGATGGCTCCAACCACCAACCATAAACCTGGCAAAGATCTCCTCGCACAAAAGACCTTGCATGTAGGTCATGGGCTGTAAGGAAGAGCCCCCAAGCTCCAACCAGCCCACAGGAGAGTTATCATTGGCCATGGGAAAGGCTGCCATCCGTTGTAGGAACTCCCCTATTTCCAGGTGCAGTGGCTCATGGTGGCCCAGGTCACTGGTACCAGCACCTTGGCCTCTTGGTCATCAGCACTTAGACTATTCCTGGGTCTTCAGGTCATCAGTGACAACAGAGGGCACACTCCCCTGTTCCAAAGCTTCCTTTGATCTGGCCAAGTGTGGGTCACTGACTCTGACCTTTCCTGCTGCTAGAGTGGCCCATGACATCCCTCCTAAGAGGCCAACACTCTGATTCTCCAGGACTGGCCAGCCCCCTGGTGGACTCCTCCTCCCAGTACCCTCCAATGAGACATTGGGGTTTGTTGTATTTTTTGTGTAAAATGCACATCAGGCCAGGCGCAGTGGCTCATGTCTGTAATCTGGCACTTTGGGAGGCCAAGGTGAGAGATCACTTGAGGTCAGGAGTTCAAAACCAGCTTTGGCAACATAGTGAGAGCCTGTCTCTGCAAAAAACTAAAAATAGAATTATCCAGGCATGGTGGTGTGTACCCATTGTCCTACCTACTTGGAAGGCTGAGATGGAAGGATCGCTTGGACTCAGGAGTTTGAGGCTGCAGTCAGCCATGATTGTGCCACTGCATTCCAGCCTGGGCAGTACAGCGGGACCCTGTCTCTAAAAAGAAAAAACAAAACAAAACAAAAAAAGAATGCATACCAGACATCATCACACCTGCACAGAGACATGCACAGACACAGAAGGAACCCACATCTGCTCTGTGCTCCTTTGCATTGTGAAGCTAGGGCCACTGATACACACAGGATTATGCAGTATGAGCACAGGACCAGGCTACTTCTGAGTGGAAGGAATAGAATCCCAACCCAGAGAGGAACTGAGTGCCACATCCCATTTAATGGAAACGCTGGAGGCAGAGCACCTCCAGGATTGAGTAATTCAGTAGCTCAACCCTGTTCAGGGCCCAAGTCAGCCTCTCTGTCATTTCTATGGTTTTTCACTCATCTTCTCACAGAGGCTGCTGCAGCTCCAAGCATATCTTTACACAATAAGCTTCAAGGACATAAAAAAGCCACATCCCAGAAGCAGTCCTCTGGGGTATAAGGCCTAAAACTAATATCAATGATATTAGGTGCTGCCTTGACATCTGGTGAAACCAGGAGGGCCTTGAATGGGCTAACTGCAAGGTCCCCTATGCATACCTCCACCCTCCTTCCCAAGGGGACCAGGCACAGTTTCTGCTTGTCCCTGTATTTCCATTCCCTGCCTGCCCACAGAATTATTCAAACAAGCCAATCACATCATCACATGGGAACTAGGGTCACCCCATCCTCTTAATACTGCAAAGCCTGCCTCTCCTAACACCTGCTGGTTCCCTCTGTTCCCAGGTGTAGCCCCCATGTGGCCCTGCATCCTCCTCTCCCAAGCTGTGAACATATGTGACCCATAAACTCTTGTCCATCTTGTCTGTCTGGCATGTCGCTGTTGTGTATGGGGCCATCCCCCTATCTCTGGGATGAGAATCCCTCCCTCACCAACAGGGTGAGTGGAAGGTGATTAAAACACCCTGGCCCATTGCAGCAGCTCTCTCCCTAGGCAAAAGCTCCATGAGGAAGGGACTTTGTTCTATCCCTGCGAATTCCCTGTGCCCACAATAGTGCCTTGTAAACAGTAGGTGCTCGAAGCAAGTGGAATAAATGTGCGAATGGAAATAGAATGAATCAACTCTGTCATTGCCTAGGGCTGTGTCGCATGCCCAAGCCCGAGCTAAAAACTGGCACAGGGACTCTCATTACAATGACTGGTGACTGGCCTAGACCTGGGCTCCTCCTCTGGTGTGCAGGGGTGGGCAGGCTGAGGTGCTGCTTCCTTGGGCCTGGAACAGGCCTCTGCCACCTGTACCAGTTGTAATGTAATTTAAAAAAATACTGTCTTGACTCGGTTTTAAGGCCCTGATTAGAGGCCAGTTAGTTTACTTTCTTGAGCAGTTAAGCCTACATTTCAACCACTTCCCTTTTGGGGCTCCCACTATGGCAGGCTCTCCAGACCACTATGCACCAGTCCTAATTGCCTGGGGTCAAGTGTTAGACAACTAGGGACAGCTCCTATCCTCCTGAGACTGCCATTTTGTGTAAATAAATCAATTCCCAGGGACCCCATGAAACCTAGCTAAGCCCACCCTACTTGCCATACACAAGCTGCCCTGAAACCTCCAGTGTGCCGGTACAACCACCCCTGGGCACACCCCTGCACGGCCCTGCCTGGCAGCCTGCTCTCCTTTGGAACTGTGAGTAACAAAAAGCTCTGCCTTTCATCTATTTCGGAGTCTTTGTGTTGTGTCCACTGCCAAAAGAACTTTTAAATCTTATAAAACAATTGGCATTGTGAGCAGGAGGGCATGGCCATGGCACCGACTCATGGGCAGCTTTGTTGGGGACTGCTCTTGGCTAGTCACTTGGTTCCAGGCCACCTTGAGAGGGCTTGGGACAGAACTCAAGCTTGCACAGGGCTCAAGCTCAGCCCTGTTGCGTCCCGCTATGCCTGCCGTCAATGATCAAGTCTCTCCCTACCCAAATTTCCTCAACATTCATTCAAAGTGAACAGAGCTAACTGGCTAGACTCCAAGACTAAACAGTAGCCCAGAGTGAGGCTTACCCTAGGGCAAGGAGAGTGATGGGCTACTTGAGCCGTTCTTCCCGGGGTGAGGCATTCTGGTGTGTGTGGTAGAGGCCTGTCCTAGGAGCCCGTCACTTCTGCAGCGTTTATCATTATTTGGAGTAGAATCCTGGCTTGTCTGTGCCTTTTGAGCAACCCCGACGGAGGATGATGTTGTCTGAGTTTCTCCACAGTAGAGAAATGAAACCCCGGCCTCATTGTCGATGTTGCTCAGGTGGGGGTTGCAGCCTACCTGTCTCCTTTGCTGCATACCTTGCTGCTGTCACCAGCAAACTTCATGCACTCTTGATCCCTGCCACTACTCCTTTTAGTACCCTTGGAGACTCCTTCCCTGCAGACACTTTGGCAGCCTCCTCCAACCTCCCAGAGTGTCTGGACCACCTATGCTGGCCATGAGTTGCCCAGGGGCTTCTGATGCAAAAAAACTGCCCTTCTTGGCTCCATGCTGTACACCTTAAAGAAAAAATTGCTGGCCACATACTGGGCTCTTCTGAAAATAGAGGCTTTCAGAGACCCTGAGCCTGTGGGACTCCATGCCCAGCTGCCCACTATTCTTTGGGTCATGAAAGCAGCATCCCAAACAGCTTGGCACAGCTAATAAGGTCTCATTGATATTATATGGAGCCAAGTCTGCACCTTCTGGTCTACTTTACCTGCAGAAAGGTGGCCTCCCCTGTCCTCAGTCCCTTGTAAGATCACCCACCTCAAACCCCTTGGCTACCTGGAAGTCTCTTGGATTAACTGAGTGAACAGCAGTAAGAGTTTGTAGACTGTATAGATGGCACTGCCAACCCTCATAAAAATGAGGGCATTAAATGGAACGTTGCTGCTTCCCACCCCTTAGCCAGCATGTCCCTAAGGGATGCCTAATGGGACCCAAGAGCCAGCACGACTGGCCAAGCTTCAGGCGGTCATCTCAGCATGAGATGGTCAGCAAACGGCCTCAACTGCACATTTTTATGAACTGTTGGGCTATTGCCTAGAAGTTGCCCCTACAGGATAAAACTCTGGGACTCTCTTGCCTCACAGCCGAAACATAAATCAAAGTCACACAGTCTTCATATATACTAAGGCCGCAATACAAGGCCTCACCAGAAGGCCCACCTCTTCCAAATTTCACACATTACTGATAGTGACCAAGACACACATTTCACCTCTCATAATACACAAGGCTAGGCTCTTTAAAAGATATTCAATTAAACCTTCATTTAAACAATAGGCTCCAGGTAGCCAGTTTAATGGAAAGGCCTAACAGATGTCTCAAAGGACTCTTTTTTCAGAAACAAAATGAAAATAAACTCCAAAATGGGTCTCTATCTTGCCCCAGGTCTTAATCTCTCTTAATTCAAGGCCCCTTGATCAACTCACAACTCACACTGACTTTTAGAGCCTTCCTATTGCCTTTGCCTGTGTTTAAAGGAGTATACACTAAAGGCCTCCATGTATCCGAGGACTTATTATATAATGAGGCCCCTTAAAAATGTCTCCTCCATCTTTATGGATTTTTTATCCTGCCCCATCTAATAAGGGCTGAAGGCCTGATAGATGGCACATACTGTTCTGGGAACCACTAACCACAGATTGTCTCATGGGTCAGACAGCTGCCCATCTGGAACAGGACCCATTTCAGCTTATATTTCTACCACTCAAAACTCCTTCCTTCATACTTGTTTTGTAAAGGATGGATAATTAATCCAGACTCTCCCTCTAACTCCCTTTAGGGAATTTTAATTAGTTCCCCAGAACCCTTCCCATAGACAAGTAGACTACCAAAAACAGAGATTTTTAAAACTCTCCTTAGTAAATAAAAATCACATTCTGAGCTAATACCATATCCCAAGATGATTAAACCAGACAACCCCACCTTGGTAATAATATATGTCAACACTGGACAACAAAAGCCCGTCAAGGGCAGCTACACACCATTTGTGTTGATTGTTGGCCTTGCTACAACTGGTCTATTTTCACAGTTTTGCAATCCAGAGGTTCAAACCCTCCTGATGTGGCATGGTTGCAACTAAACATGGCAAGTGCCGAGGCCCACGTGCCATTCCAGTGAGTTTAGCTAATACAAGCCCTGCAACCCAAAGGTCTTGCTGGCTTGCCCATCACCAACCAAACTGACAACTGAGGAAAGGGTCATAGAGATTGGCTAAATTGGAAGGCTTGCCTACAGGCTAATGCTGCAGCTCCCATCTCAGCCACAGATATTTTAATTGACAAACAATCTGACACCCTATTAACAGCATGCATCTGGCCAGGAACTAGCTCAAGCTTGTAACGCCCACACCTTGGGAGGCTGAGGCTGGGGAATTGCTTGAGTCCAGGAGTTTGAGGCTGCAGTGAGCTATGATCACATCACTGCATTACAGCCTGGGCAACAGAGTGAGAATTTGTACCAAAAATAAAATAATAAAATAAAATAAACATCCAATAGGGCCACATGATTTTAAAACCTTTTGATTATTCATAATGTTGCTTGAACCCTTAAATGAACTAGGTTCCTGCAAGGGTAATCAACTTAGCCTGGCTTGCCTGGGACTTTCCTGGCTTTAAAACCCAAAGTCTTGCATCCTGGGAAGCCTCTCTGTCCAGGCAAACTGGGATGGTTGATCACCTTACCTGGGACTCATGCTTGGCCACTTAATCTCCAACCACAACTATTTACCTATTTTACAGCGAGGTGATTGGAGGAGCCTTGTGTTGACGTTAGAGTTGTGAACATGGTGACTTGAGCTGTAATTTTGTCTCTGGGGCCATGGGATTGTTTTCAGTCCCTGGACATAGGACCCTCATGGACCCCATCTCTTTCTAACCTGTAGGTGCTGTGGGCCTCTGCTGTAGGCTTGGGCATGCCCTTTCTGGTTAGACAATGAGGACGGACAGAGCATAGAATAGCCTCCTGGTCCTGGTAGCTGCTGTGCAGAAGATGGTCCTGAACCTTACGGTGCTCCTCCTTTCTGACCTCGGGCAGAGGCCATCCTACAGACAGGAATTTGGAGTCCCAGCTGGAATAGGGTTGGTGCTCCACCTCTACTCCTTGGTTCTAGAAAAATCAATCCAAGAGTTTGGCATGTTGTACAGCACCCATTCCCATATAGTCATATAAGTGTCTGTTTTCAGCACAAGATAGACCCTTTTTCCACTCTGTCCCATGAGGGCCCATTCCCCCATTCTCCAAGCTCCCCTGAGAGAGGCAAAGGCCCCTGTGAGAAGCTGAGCTTTGAGGGTATCCCTGTCCTGGGAGAGCCATTTTGTATCAGTGGAGGCAGAAAACACCAACTGGGGGACAAAAGAGATTTAAGTGGGCCTGCCTAATACAGCACATTAATACATGTGGATACAACGTTAATCTAAAAGAGGCCCTGTTCATAGATGACTGTGCAGCACTAAAAGCATCTGAAATTTTAGTCTTCAATTTAACTCTGGAAAAGAGTGAAAATAATTATACTACCCATTTCATAAGATCATTTAAATAATATTTGTAAATGTGGATTGCTTTGCCTGACACAAGATGAAAACTCAATAAATGGTGGTGGTGGTAAGGGTGATGGTGGTGATGATAGTGGTGGTAGTCATGGTGATGGCGGTGGTGATGGTGATGATGGTGATGATGGTGGTGGTGGTGATAATGGTGGTGGTGGTGCTGATTATGGTGGTGGTGGTGGTGGTGGTGATGGTGATGGCGGTGGTAGTGATGATGGTGACGATGGTGGTGATGGTGGTGGTGGTGATGATGATGATGATGGTGGTGATGGTGGTGGTGGTGGTGATGATGGTGATGGTGATGGTGGTGGTAGTGGTGATGATGGTGATGGTGATAATGGTGATGGTGGTGGTGGTGGTGATAATGGTGATGGTGGTGGTGGTGATGATGGTGGTGGTGGTGGTGATGCTAGTGGTGGTGGTGATAATGGTGGCAGTGGTGGTGATAATGGTGGTGGCAATGGTGGTGATGATGGTGATGATGGTGGTGATAATGGTGGTGGTGGTGGTGATAATGGTGGTGGTGGTGGTGGTGGTGGTGGTGATGGTGATGATGATGGTGATCATGGTGGTGGTGGTGGTGGTGGTGGTGATAACGGTGGTGGTGGTGATGATGGTGATGGTGGTGGTAGTGGTGATAATGGTGATGGTGGCAGTGGTGGTGGTGAAGATAATTGTGGTGGTGGTGGTGGTGATGGTGATAATGATGGTGGTGGTGGTTGTGATGATAGTGATGGTGGTGGTGGTGGTGATAATGGTGGTGGTGGTGGTGGTGATTATGGTGGTGGTGGTGGTGATAATGGTGATGGTGGTGGTGGTGGTGATAATGGTGGTGGTGGTGGTGGTGATTATGGTGGTGGTGGTGATAATGGTGGTGGTGGTGATGATGGTGATGGTGGTGGTAGTGGTGATAATGGTGATGGTGGCAGTGGTGGTGGTGAAGATAATTGTGGTGGTGGTGGTGGTGATGGTGATAATGGTGGTGGTGGTTGTGATGATAGTGATGGTGGTGGTGGTGGTGATAATGGTGGTGGTGGTGGTGGTGATTATGGTGGTGGTGGTGGTGATAATGGTGATGGTGGTGGTGGTGGTGATAATGATGGTGGTGGTGGTGATTATGGTGGTGGTGGTGGTGATAATGGTGATGGTGGTGGTGATAATGGTGCTGGTGGTGATGGTGATAATGGTGGTGGTGATAATGGTGATGGTGGTGGTGGTGATAATGTGATTGTGGTGGTGGTGGTGATGATAATGATGGTGATGGTGGTGGTGATGTGGTGGTGGTGATAATGGTGATGGTGGTGGTGGTGGTGGTAGTGATAATGGTGGTGGTGGCGGTGGTGGTGATAATGGTGGTGGTGGTGGTGATGGTGGTGGTGGTGATGGTGATGATAATGGTGGTGGTGGTGGTGGTGGTGGTGGTGGTGGTGGTAATGGTAATGGTGGTGGTAGTGGTCATGATGATGGTGGTGGTGGTGCTGATGATGGTGCTGATGATGGTGGTGGTGGCCTCATTACTGCATGTGTTGGAACAGAGCTGGGACTAGAATGTCTCAGTGTCCCAGTTCCCAGTGCAGCCACCTCCAAACCTGGAGTCTCCAATCAAGCTGAGGCCACTCAGCATGTCCAAGACACCCACTCCATGTCTCAGGCTGTGGCTATACCATTTCAGAGGCAAGAGACATCAGGACAATCATGCAGCACTTGGCCATGGGCAGCCACAAGATGGAACATATTGGGTCCAACTTCCTCAACTCTCCCCTGTCGAACTACAGAATTTTCAAAGTTTTTCAAGGAGGTAGACATTTTTTCTTTCTTTTCTTTTCTTTTTTTTTTTTTTTTTTTTTTACTCAGTTAAGTCCTGCTGTGTGAAGAGATAGATTTTTGTCTCCTTTTCTCTTTTTGTTTTAGCTAAAATCACCCTTGATAAAGTTTTATGTTTTAAGGATCAAGGGAAAACTCCTATACTCTCTGAGGTTTGCTGGAAAACCATTTGACAAAAGGTAGATTAATAGGAGAAAAAGGCATACAAATTTATTTTAAAGTGCATAGCATGGGGGAATTGCAGAAGAACTACTCAATAACGCAGTGGGGTCTAGACACTTATCTAACTTTCTTCATAAGAGAGGGAGGAGGTGGGGAATGCAGGTAATTCTTTTTAGGGGCAATGAATGAGTATTAGGGAGAATGAATGGACCTGGGGGACAAAAACTAAGTTGTAAATGATTCTCTTTGGAATTTGAATGAGCCTGAGAGACAGACATTATCTTGTGAAAAGGTCTAACCAGGTATGGGATTTCAGGGAATGAATGGAAAGCAATTGCTGTCTCTGGTGGATCCAGTCTTTAGGCAGAGAGGTGAAAAGCTTCATCCAGCATCTGCTTGTCTCCAAAATATTCATCATACTAAAGTGCCATATCTTGGGGTAAAAATAATTTGTTTTGTTTTTAAAGGTAAAACAGTGGAGAGTTAAGATTTGTTTCCTTTGAGCAAAACTTGCAGAAGTAATGACCTAAGGATATTCACCAAACTCACATTTCCAGGCACAGGCTGGCTTCAGGCCAATGCTTCCCAGTTTTCGGGTGTGGACTTGCATTCCAGGAGCTGCCTTTTGCAAGTTTGGTTCCATGGTCCAGTGCATTTAGGAACTGCTGCCCACTGTGTCCTCTTTTGAAGATTTGTGAAACCCATGAAAAGATGTTCAAAACAATTAGTATTAGGGAAACACAAATCAAAACCACAATAGATAATACTTTACACCCACTGGGATGGTTGTAGTAAAAAAGACAGACAATAATAAGGGATGGCAAGAGTATAGGGAAATTGGAACTCATGTACATTGCTGGTGGAAATGTAAAATCATGCAGTTGCTTTGGAAAAGAGTCTGGCAGTTCCTCTGAAAGCTAAATGCAGAATTACTATATGACCCAGCAATTCCACTCCTCTGTATAGACCCAAGAGAACTGAAAACATAGGTCAAATAAAACTTGCTCATGAATGTTTATAAGAATGTTATTTATGACAGCCAAAAAGTGAAAACAACCCGAATGTCCATCAGTGCATACATGCAATAATGTGGATGAACTTTGAAAACATTAAGTTAAATGAAAGAAGCTGTTCTCAGAAGGTCACACAGTAAATGATTCCATCTATGTGAAATGTCCAGAATAGGCAACTCTATAGAGGCAGGAGGTAAATTATTGGTTTTCAGGGGCCAGGAAGGAAGGGGATGGGAAATGGCTACAAACAGCATGAGGTGTTTTGGGTGGTGATGGAAATGTTCTGCAGTGATATTGGGATGGCTGCACAACTCTATACTAAAAGCCACAAATTATTTACTTAAAGTGGGTGAATTTTATACTGTACAAATTATATCTCAATACAGATTTCTTTAAGTCTTCAAGAAACCCTCTGGTAAAGAAATCAGCCTAATCCAGCCCTGAACTCATCTGACCATCAAAGTTTTCCTCACATTGACACCCTGAGAAACTGGTATTCTGAAGAGTATGTTTTAGGAAAAACTGCTTTAGACCATAGGAGTTTGGCAAGAGGAACTTTGTTTCTGTGAACACATATTTGGCATGTCAGGGTACACCCTTTTATATTTTATTTATATTTGATGTGTCTATGTCTTGTCTTCTTGGTGGCTTTATAAACATTTTGGGGAGGGAAAGTATGATTTTTTTCTCTTTGAATTCCTACTTCTCACCACCCATAATGTGGTGCATACATAAATATCTGTAAATATGCAGTTAGAACTTTGCATCACTAATGAGTTAATTAAACTAGTCAACAAAGCCAAAAATACGTATTAAGTGCCTTCAAGTGCCAGGCATAGTTTTTGGCACTGGGGATACAAAAATGAGGGAGCTTATGGTCTAGTCTGAGACCAGGCCAGGAGCTGTGCAGTAGAGGCACCTCTCCCTGGGGTGTCTGAAATCATGTACCAGGATATGACCCTTTTAAACCGTGCCCGTGGTCTCACTGCTGTGGGCAGCGGTGGTGATGTCAATGTTTGCTCTTCTCGGGCTCCCTCCATGCCACTGAAAACACGGAAGTGCTTTTACCTGTCCAGAGGAGGGGCAGCTGAAAGGAGGGAAGTGGGTGGTCCTGCGCAGGCGCAGCCTGTTTGGAACCTTCTGTGCCTACACTGGACCACCCACTTCCCTCCTTCCTCCTTCCTTCGGCTGCCCCCTCTTCTGGACGGGTAAAAGCTTCTCCCATCTCCTCCTGGACTTTCTCACAGCTGTAGGCTTCCATGTTCCCAACCTCTATTATTCAGAGGAGTTCAGCTCAGCCACGTCTGTGCCAGAGCTTTGACGCCCCACCTATCAGCCACACAAAGGGCCCTGACATGAATAAGGCCTCCCTCACTGAGGATCCTTAATTTTTTAAAATAATTACACCTCTGCCATAAAGTCAGTGTCCTGGCCGCCAGTCACCAGGCAGAACCTACTAGACTTCTCTAAAATAGATACTGGGGCCTCCTTCCTCAATCATGGTCAAGACCTAAGCTTCCTTCTCAAAGGCAGGCAGTCCTGGGTTTTATGGCAAGAAGTGCTTCCTATGTGCAAGGTGCTCTGGGGAAGGGCTGAGTGTGGAGGGCCGTGTGTGAAGGTCTTTAGGATTTCAACTGAGCTGCCTTTTCTTGCAGTTTAAGAAGAAAACAGCCAGCTGTTCCCTCCTTGTAATAAATGTCTCTGCATATTTGAAGACAGTAGTTAGGTCATTCTTGAGCTTTCTCATCTCCAAACAAAACTGTGGCCCCTGTAACCTTTCCTTTGGCAAATTGTAAGGCCCATATGCAGAGGAAAAGCAAAACAAAACCATCTGATGAGGAGGGCGTCCTATCTCTAACCAAGTGTCTATTTTCAAACGCGGTCTGCACTCGAGTCTTTAATTACATGTAAATTCGGTAGCTTCAAGTGTCTGAGCCAGTGGGAGACCAGGTGCTGCTCATCAGGCCCCTTGGACATACTCATGCTGCAAGGCTGGATGATAGTGCTTGGCAGAGGCTAGGATTTCTTCTCTTCGCATTCATTTTGGGGCATGAAAATGGCCATCCGTGAGTGACCCAGGAGCACAATCAGCTGATGCTTCCTGCCCAGGTCCCCTGAGAGTAGGATGGGCCCCAACAGCCTTCAGAGAGGTGGCAGCCTGCTAGGAAGGCTGCCCTTGGCCTCCACAGAAGCCAGCAAGAGTGGCTTTCAGATGTCCCTGGTGGAGGCTGGTAGCCTCATCCTGCAGCCAGTGGCTTTCAGATGTCCCTGGTGGAGGCTGGTAGCCTCATCCTGCAGCCAGTGGCTTCCAGGGCAGGCTTCCTGATGCTGCTAACTCAAGAGAGAGGTGCCCTGCTGAGCGCCTGCCCTCGGTGGCGGGGGTTGGGGGAGATGGGTTCTGATCACATCACATTTCTTCCCATGGTTCTAACTCCTTTCCCACGTTTGCAGTGTGTTATCTTGGTGATACAGACAAGAGGCAAGGAAATACTGAGTAGAGAGTCCTTAAATTTGTGGTCCTGGAAGCTATTGTAAAGGTAAGATTTTTTTTTCTCCCCAAGTCCTACCCATCCTGAATTTTCAAGTTTGCAGGGTCTCTAATAATCTCTCCTCCTCTTCTTTGAGATAATCTCCCTCACTCTCCACTCTCCAACGTGGCACCCGTAAAGTCTCTTCCAGGGATCTGGGGCTGCATTCCAGGGTCTCTTTGCTCTGAGCTGTCTGAGGCCTCAGACTGTCGTAGTAAATCAAATGGCAGGGATCTTCTCCAACATCATCCTTCTTCCTTCTGCTTTCCTATGAGGGCTGCAATTCAATGTGTGTGTAGAGGACTCTCTGCGTGCAGGGTCTCAAGGAAATTTCCAATTTGATGGAGGTGAAGAAGGGAGAGAGAGACTAAAAATTGCTTGATGGCCACCATGTGCCACGTGCTCCCAATACAGTCTCAAACTCATGACATCTCCCAGCCAATGGATTCACCCCCTTAACCAGTTCCACCTGGAGCTCCATCTCCCAGACACGCAAAGGCCATGTTGGGGGGCTTTGGAGTCAGCTGCCTGCCGTTCCATCTCAGATGTTACCGTGGGAAAGTTGTTTAACCTCTTTGAGCCTCAGTTCCCTCACATGTAAAATGGACCTATACGTTTCTCACATAGGGTTGCCCTGGGGCCAGGATTGCCAGATAACATATAGAATGCCTGGTATAAAAGTTATATGGGACATACTTATACTAAATATGTCCCCCAAATTGTTATAGCTGTAAAATATTATGGCTCCAAATCAAATGTCTGAACTCTATGAAACAGAGCAAAAACCACAAATACAAAGAAGTAATAGGGTCAAGAGAAAAGAGCATGCACTCGGAGAGCAGACATCCAGGAACACCATCTCTGCTCTGTGTAAGCCAGGCTGCCACTCTGATAATTAAATGATGCTGTGCCTCGCTGACTCCTCTGTGCCATAGGGACCTAAAGAAAGGCCCTACCTCCCTCACATGGCACAACTAAGTACTTTAAAAACATTAAAAGCATGAAAACAGTATGTTTTACTCTCTATTTATCCAGGATGGGCCAGGAGCAGTGGCTCACAACTGTAATCCCAGCACTTTGGGAGGCTGAGGTGGGCAGATCACTTCAGGTCAGGAGTTCAAGACCAGCCTGGCCAATATGGCAAACCCTGTTTCTACTAAAAATACAAAAATTAGCTGGGTGTGGTGGCAGGCTTCTATAATTTCAACTCCTTGGGAGGCTGAGGCAGGAGAATTGCTTGAACCCGGAAGGCAGAGGTTGCAGTGAGCTGAGATCGCACCGCTGCACTCCAGCCTGGGTGACAGAGAAAGACTCCATCTCAAAATAAATACATATATATAATATGTATTTAAGTAATTATATATATAATAAGTTATATATATAATTGTGTATATATAAAATATAATAAATATAATATGTATTTAATAAATTAAATTAATATAATTTAATAATATGTATTTATATAAATATAAATACCCAGGATGTGTGTAGTGATACGCCAGTAAGTTCACAGGGTGTCACTTTACATCCCTCCCTCCTGCACCAAAAAGCAAACTCATCCATCTAAGAGCACTCAAGACTGTATGAAACCTTTACAGAAAAATCTAACCTGTTCCTTCTAATCATCAGGACTGCACTGAAACCATCATGGAGATTGGCATCTTTTTCTATTTCTGAAGACCTCTGGGGAGGCAGATTCTACAAACTGCCTTGCAGCTGATGTGCTAGCACAATGTAAGCTAACTTATACAGTCAGAGCCAAGGAGGGCCTCCAGAATGCAGTCCAGCATGGTGTGCACTCATGGAGCCCTGACATATGGCTAAGGAACATTGTGAAAACTCAGGCCATCCCTCTCATCACTCCTCTTCCTTTTAATTGCAATTGACCCTTCAGAAATCAAGTACATTAAGGGGGAGGGAAAAGAATTTGTGCTAGTAAGACACTCTGAAGAATGTAAAATAAATAATACCAAGCTCACAGAAATAGAATAGGCAGAAAGAAGGGGATGAAGAGGTAGAGGGAAGCATTTTTCCTCCTAGTACATAGTAGGTCCTCAATAAACATTTGTTAAATGAATGCATTCTTAGCAAGGACAATTTCCTTATCCATATTAATCAGAAATGTTTTCTTGATACACTATTTGGAAGTGACCATACTACAGCTGATTTAATGGTAAAGCCATCAAGTCTGCATTTCATCCTTCTACCTGGTTACTGTCTCCAAGAATCTGTTCTCTATCAACACAGCAAGACCCTTGACTTAGAGCGCCTCATATCCACAGCAGGAATAAAAGGAGAGGAGAAATAGGAAAGAAAATCAGCCTAACCTTCCTTATCTAGCCCTTTTCTAATTCATCCAGGTACCTTTTCCAATTCTTCACAAAGACACTATGTAAGTTGTCAGAAGATTTAGCTGGGTTACACCTCTACGTTTCCAGGATTTGAAGAGTTATGTCAATATAGAGACCAATTTCTGGACCCTGAATAGCAAATCCGAAATCACTCTAAACTGGTGATTGTCAATCAGGATGGTTTTGCTCCTAGGGGACATTTGGCACCACCTAGAGACATTTTTTAAAATTGTCACAACTGGCGGTTCTTATTGGCACTTAGTGGGTAGGGGCCAGGGATGCTGCTAAAGTGCCTGTAACACACAGTACAGTGGCCCACAACAAAGAATCATCTCAGTATCTCAGCAAAGAATCAGGTCAATAATGCCACAATTGAGAAGCGCTGTGCTAGATTCAAATCTCCTCTACAGTGTCTTCTCAGACTAAAGTCTTACCTATGACAACTTATAGTAACCTATCTGCTTTGGTGTCCACACCTTAATTTACCAAGTCAACAGATCCACCAAATTCCGTACAACAGATGTACCAAATGCCTGTCGCTCTCTGCCAGGCATGCAAACAAGGAAAAAGCAACAACTTTCCTCAAAATAAAACCACAGAAGTAGTTAGAAAAGAAAGTTCAAAACAGAGAGTATCTTCTCAAAGAAATAAAGCAAACAAAAAATCCAGAAGGTAGCCAAGCACAGAAATGCACATAGTGTTTCTGTCATTTCTGAGGAAATGAGTTAGAATTATGGATGGCTCAGGTCTCCTGGGTTCAATCTGAAGTCTTTTTTTTTCTTTTTTTAGGGAAGCTAATAGACAAAAAATTGAGAAAGAATGGGTGGAGGCAGTTTGGTTTAGTATGTTCTCTGGAACACTGCTGCGTTTTCCCCATAGAAAGACTTTACAAATGGTAGTTCAGTTCCAGGTAGGCCCAGAAGAGCTTACTGAACCATAGTCCAGCTGAGGTGCCAAAACCACAGGAGTCTGGGGATACACAAGCCCTGAGCTTCCTTGGAAGAAAGAAGGACAAAGAGATTATCTGTTTCTTCTCTCCTCAGACTCTCTAAGTCCCCTGCTCTACACCACCTCTCTCAGAGGTAAGAGTAATCCTAGAACACCTTTAACTAGTTTTTTTGTTCTAATTTATAAGTAAAGTACATACAAATTAAAAATCTGGTCCTGGAAAAGAAAATCCCACCTCAGACCCATATCCCCAGGTTCTATTCAAAGAGACAAAGTCACTGTTTATTACATTTCTTCCAGAAATACTCTCTTCATATACTCAAACGTATGCATGCATATATCACCTTTCAAATTACAGGCAGAAATGGAAGCATGAAGTCTGTTGTGCACTTTTTTTTCAACTTATTTTAAGTTTAGAGGTACACGTGCGGAATGTGCAGGTTTGTTACATAGGTAAATGTGTGTCATAGTGGTTTGCTGTATAGATCAACCCATTACCTAGGTATTAGGCCCAGCATCTATTAGCTGTTCTTCCTGATGCTCTCCCTCCCTATCCCCGTGACAGGTCCCATTGTGTGTTGTTTCCCGCCCATATGTCCTTGTGTTCTCATCGTTCAGCTCCCACTTGTAAATGAGAACATGAGGTATTTGGTTTTCTGTTCCTGAATTAGTTTGTTGAGGATAATGGGTTCCAGCTCCAACCATGTCCCTGCAAAGGTCATGATCTTGTTCCTTTTTATGGCTGCATAGTATTCCATGGAGTATATGTACGACATCTTCTTTATCCAGTCTATTATTGATGGGCATTTGGATTGATTCCATGTCTTTGCTATTGTGAATAGTGCTGCAATGAATGTACACATGCATGTATCTTTATAATATAATGATTTATGCTGCTTTGGGTATATACCCAGTAATGGAATTGCTGGGTCAAATGATAGTTTTGCTTCCAGATCTTTGAGGAATCGCCACACTGTCTTTCACAATGGTTAAACTAATTTATACTCGCACCAACACATATAAAAGCATTCCTTTTTCTTTGAAACTTCTCCCACATCTGTTGTTTCTGGATATTTTAATAATTGCCATTCTGACTGGCATGAGATAGTATCTCATTGGGGTTTTTTATTTGCATTTCTCAAATGATCAGTGACGTTGAGCTTTTCTTCATATATTTGTTGGCTGCAAAAATGTCTTCTTTTGAGAAGTATCTGTTCATGTCCTTTGCCCATTTTTAATGTTTTTTTTTCCCTTGTAAATTTGTTTAGGTTCCTTGTAGACCTTGGATATTAGACCTTCATCAGGTGGAAAGATTGCAAAAATTTTTCCCCATTCTGTAGGTTGTCTGTTCACTCTGGTGATAGTTTCTATTGCTGTGTAGAAGCTCTTAAGTTTAATTAGATCCCATTTGTCCATTTTTGCTTTTGTTGCAATTGTTTTTGGTATTTTTGTCATGAAATATTTGCCTCTGCCTATGTCCTAAATGGGATTGACTAGATTTTCTTCTAGGGTTTTTAGTTTTGGATTTTACATTTAAGTCTTTAATTCATCTTGAGTTGATTTTTGTATAAGGTTTAAGGAAGGGGGTTACAATTTTCCACGTATGGCTAGCCAGTTCTCCCAGCACCATTTATTAAATAGGGAGTCCTTTTCCCATTGCTTGTTTGTGTCAGGATTGTTGAAGATCAGATGGTTGTAGGTGTGCAGTCTTATTTCTGAGTTCTCTATTCTGTTCATTGGTCTATGTGTTTGTTTTTATACCAGTACCATGCTGTTTTGGTTACTGTGGCTCTGTAGTATAGTTTGGAGTTGGGTAACATGATGCTTCCAGCTTTTTTCCTTTTGTTAGGATTGTCTTCACTATTTGGGCTGTTTTTTTTTTTTTTTTTTCAGTTCTGTATGAATTTTAAAATAGTCTTTTCTAATTTTTTGAAGAATGTCAATGGTAGTTTAATGGGAATAGCATTGAATCTATAAATTACTTTGTGCAGTACAGTCATTTTCATGATATTGATTCTTCTTATCTATAAGCATAAAATGTTTTTCCACTTGTTTGTTTCCTCTCTGATTTCCTTGAGCAGTGGTTTGTAGTTCTTCTCAAGGAGGTCCTTCACTTCCCTTGTTATCTGTATTCCTAGGTATTTTATTCTTTGTGTGGCAATTGTGAATGGGACTTCATTTATGGTTTGGCTCTCTGCTTGCCTGTTGTTGGCATAAAGGAATGCCAGTGATTTTTGCACATTGATTTTGTAAGCTGAGACTTTGCTGAAGTTGCTTATCAGCTTAAGAAGCTTTTGGGCTGAGATGATGGGGTTTTCTAAATATAGGACATGTCATCTGCAAACAGGGATAGTTTGACTTCCTCTCTTCCTATTTGAATACTCTTTATCTATTTCTCTTGCCTGATTGTCCTGGCTAGAACTTCCAATACTATGTTGAATAGGAGTGGTGAGAGAAGGCATCCATGTCTTGGTATACTTTCTTTTTACCCATAAATCTACCTTACTTCTTTAATGGCTGCAGAATATCCCATGGAGGGCCTGACATTGTCATCCGAGAATCTGACACGATTGACAGTTCATTTGAAGCCTATCTCTTTTTAATTCAGACAGCTGGGCTCTGAATTAATAGAGATAGGCTTCAAATGAACTTTCACTGCTTGTTATTAAATAGTCCATGGGCTTTTTCTAGCAATATTTTTATCTTAGCTGTCAGAAAGCTCTGTATGAAATGTTATTCTCGATTACAATCTTAGGACCCTGGTGCAAAGATTTATGTAATTATAATCTTAGGACCCTGGTACATAACTCCTTTAAAAATTTGTATTCTAGTTTCCATATTAATTCTTACTTAAATTTTTTTATTTTAGGTAAAATATAAATCAGAAATAAAAATACAATGGCTTATCAATTAAAGCTCTAATAATGACCTATATGAATTATTTATAGCATAATGAAAGCCACTAAATTACTTGCATCTTGTATTTATTTGTTTCTTATTTATTTATTTATTTATTTATTTATTTATTTATTTTTTGAGACGGAGCCTCACTCTGTCGCCCAGGCTGGAGTGCAGTGGCGGGGTCTCGGCTCACTGCGAACTCCTCCCCCCGGGTTCACGCCATTCTCCTGCCTCAGACTCCCGAGTAGCTGGAACTACAGGCATGTGCCACCATACCCAGCTAATTTTTTGTATTTTTAGTAGAGAGGGGGTTTCACCGTGTTAGCCAGGATGGTCTCAGTCTCCTGACCTCGTGATCCACCCGCTTCGGCCTCCTGGAAGTGCTGGGATTACAGGCGTGAGCCACTGTGCCCGGCCAATTACTTGCATGTTTAGGAGGCAAAGCTGAACAGAAAAATACAATGTTGTCTACAATATGCATAACCTATGCAACTATACCATTATTCACCTTAAAAAGCTTACATGCATTCTAATGGGAAGATGATTATTTATGGTATATACAAAGAAAAATAGTTTATAAAAACACCACCATCTAAATTCAAAAGTTCAACCACATTACTAAGGGATTTATATAAAATATAGACTCTATATTTAAATAAATATAAAATGTCTTGAAAACCTTGAAATATTTACTAAAATATACTATAAAACAGGGCTTGTAAAGTCATCCCTACAGAGGCAAGGGAGATGACCTGAGGAAGTACCTAGGTAGGCACAGTAGCAGAACGGAGACCACACGCCTCATAGAAAGGGGCAACCTCTGCACAGCATCCTAAACGTGAGATAGGCTCAAGGGACACCAGATTGGATTCTTGAAGAGAAGCCTGGAATCCAGATCTGTGCGTGAGTCTCCTAAACCTTCCATGTTGAGACAATTTATAGAGGCAAACTAAACATATGTATGGGACACATTTAGACTATAGACCTTGTATTTTTATATTTGCTATGGATATGTCTCCAAGCGATTATATATAAAGCAAGTATTTTCATGTAAAATACTTCCTTTCTTTAGTTTCAGATTTTTTTTTCCAAAACAGGCCCAAGAATGCAATAAAAATTGTTACTAAGAGTCGTAATACCCACTTTAAGCACTTTTACAACATGCATGCATTTATAATTTATGTTTAATTTTCCCAGACTGTTCATCAAATGGATAATTAGTTCATAGGACTCCTGCAACTATATTATTAAAATAATATTAAATTACTATTCTAGTTTCCATATTGTTACCTAATTTTTTTATTTTAGGTAAAATATAAATCAGAAACAAAAATACAATGGCTTATCAATTAAAGCTCTAATAATGCCCTATATGCGTTCTCCGTATTCTTATTAACTTCATGGTTTTCAGCGTTTAAAACTGCTATCCTGATTATGCCATAGTTCTATGTACTTAACTGACATACTGAGGCAGTCCATAATAGAGCTTCAGCTTTAAAAAAAGGTTTAGAATTTTTTATATTGTAATTGAGAGAACCCTGCTTTTAATAATGATGTATTGACCTAATCACCAGAATGATAACAAAGAGACTCAAAGTCCTGAAAGAGTCAGTCTCTACTTATTAAAAGAGTACCCAATAGTAAATTTCTAACGACCCTATGAATGGCAGTGAATAAGTGATGGTGGCAAAGAAAAGGTGTTATTCTTCAGCTGATAGATACTGCAAATAATAGTCCTTTTAACTTCCCAACCACAGAAGTAGAGACAGATAAAAGTCAGGCTAATATTATTGGAAAGGAGAAATTTAAAGGAAGCAGCGCCTATCATCCAACTCTTCTACAGATTTTTTACGTTTTTGAGATATGGGAATTTACCATACACTTATCTATTCAGTGGTTCTTAACCAGCAGCCTATCAGTGTCTCAAGAAATTTGTTATTGTTGTTGTTGTTGTTGTTGTTAGAGACAGTGTCTTATTCTGTTGCTCTGGCACCACCATGCCCAGCTTCAAGGAAATATTTTACAACATACATGTCCAGTAATATTTAATAGTAAATATTAGATTTACTATATTAAAATCATCAGGGGATATCCTAGACTTAGAGATTTGCTTTTAATTTCCCCAGGTTACTGTCATGCACAATTCTAACTGTGGACTAGCACAGTTGATAATCACTTCAGTCTCATCTCTCACCTACATGGCAAATGCCCTTTATCATTTGGGATTTGGCCGAAAAGAGGAAAGAGCAAAAGATAGAGCCGTTCACTGAAAACTCCATTTACTTTTCCTGGGTAGGGGTAGAGAAGAGACTAGTAAACTCAAAATCCAACTTGATTTTACTATTTATAAGCTCCTTATCTCCTACCTGCCCATCAAGACATTGTGGACTTGAGAGTAGAGTTTAGATGCTTATCTAAGTGGCTGTTTCTGCCAGAATTGAATAATATCCATTAATTGTGTGTTCTTCTCTCTGCTGAACTGTGTGCCACTTCATCGCCTCTATTCACTGCCAACCTGGTTTCCTCAGAGTCCTACCAAAACTGATCCCCAGGCAATTTAATAACTCACAAACTCTTTCCCAAAGTAAGAATAATCATCCCCAAAACTGAAGAGATCCTTGTCTAAACATATAGACAGAAAACAAACCACAAAACACACAAAAACCCTCTCCACAGTATTTTCCCTCATTACCTAATTTCCAAATTAGCTTGTGCATTTCTGGTTGCTCTCCTTTTCTTCATTTTTCCTGCTTAAGCCTTTCCACAGAGGAATCACTTTCAAATGAAATCACCTTCACATACAATACTTGTCAATAGCAGCAAGAAGGACATTTATTGTGAAATGCTTTAATTTTCTTTGAAATTTAAAATAAAGCCTATTAATAAGGGCAAATTTTACTTTCCTGTGTCACTTCACACTGATTAGAAAAAAAGTAACTTAGTGGAAAACCACTTAACTATTCCCTTTCCCAAATTCAGTTGTCATGAATTATAAATTTATTGTAATTCATTTGTTTTTATAATTATTTACCATAAGTGCATGAAAAAAAGCTGTACCCTATAATGCTTCTTTAAAAGTTCCAGTATTTAAAGTAAAATCTTAGACAGTTAAGGCATTTCAAAGTATTTTCATTCAAGGAATGTTTGAGCTTCCAAATATGAAAAATTGACTCTAACATGTGTCAACGTTAAAATAAATGTATTTCAGATAGTTTGAAAATAACGCTGGTTGATCTATACCTTGCTGCATTCTTCAATATCTGTATCATGTAAAAGAATTTTTTCTATCCTGGATGTATCTTCATTATACACAGCATAGTGTAGAGCAGTCCTTCCATAGAAATCCATAATATTTGGATCGGCACCATTTTTCAGCAGAATAGTTGCACAAGCCTCCTGCCTCAGTTGTACAGCCTGTCAGTATTAGACCAAGAAACATGCAAATACTGAAAAATCAAAATAAACACTCCATATGATTTACTAACTAGTTATACAGTGGTATCCAATGAGATAAGTTCTTTTTATTCTATATACTTAAACCAAATCCATCTTATGCTCAAAGAGTCGGCTACTATATACCTTGACGAGGGGTGTCCTGCATTCACGGTCGTAGAGGTTAAGCTCACATCTTCTGGACACCAGGAGAGATATGACTTCCAGTTGGCCAGTGGCACAGGCCAAAGGTAGGGCAGTCCTGTGAGAGTGACAGGACTTTTTAAAACGGGTAACTGTAAGCATTAATTAGCGTGTTATTTCTCTGTCTTCAAAACAAATATTTAATTTTCTTGTGAAGAAAGTACAACCTTTGTTAGTGCTTATTACTCACCACATTAATGAAAGAGCAGGCTATTTAATAGAAAAAGCTTGACTTTTGGATTCAGTTTAATTGGGGCTTAAAATTTACTTTCAGCTCTGTCGCTTAGCTATTATTTAGCCTTTCTTTGCTTCAATTTCCTTATCAATAAAATATGAGAGAATAGTAGCTATCCCACAGAACACTGCAGTGATGCTTACATAAGAATCCATGTACAGCATTTAGAACACTTCCTAACACAAATAACAGCTCAATAATTTTTAGATATTACTTCTTATAAAGACATTCTAATTAAGTAAAATGATACAATCATATCTATATTGAGGTATCCATTAAAGATTAGATGTATCATTGTATTTCCATCATTCTCAGATGCTCATTTTCTCACTATTCTCTTATATAGTAGCATCTCCTGACATTGGGATACTGTTTACAATTCATTATATATTACAATTATAACTGGCAACATTTTAAACATTATCTTATTGATATATAAAGTAATGTGGCATCACCCAATCCATGATGCCTTACATTAAGTACATAGAACAGGCAGTTCTACTCATATAATTGGCACCTAAATAAAGTACTGTGGAAATAGAAGGCAAAAATAAAAACAACAAATTTTTAAAGCAAAGTAATTCTTACTTCAATTTTCAAAAAAGAATAATCCAAAGAAAACTCAGTATTCAAATGAATGGGTATGGCTCATTTTTTTTCAATACCTATAGAATGTTATATAAATTAGGTATTTGCAATGATTAATAGTAAATTTGAGACTGTCGTAAGTTTTTGAAAGGTCAGTTAAAGGTTATCTTTTACTATTTTCTAACTTCAGAATTGCTTTTGTTTCAAAAAAAAAAGAAAAAGGAATAAAAGATCCAATTGGGATTCAGTCCTAATGCTTCCATTTTAAATCTCTCAGCTTGCTCAGGGTGGGCAGCTAAACATGAAGTTGTTAACGGTGGAAGAGTCCTGAGAGATGGTAGAAAGTGTCTGCTACATAATAGGTATTCAGATCATGCTTGATGAATAACTGGATTGAAAGAATGCATACATACAGTTGGGGAGTTTATTATGAAAAAAACTATAAATTAAAGCAGTGCTTTTGGAATAGTGATAATCACTTATATTTGCTCGTTTTCATTTTCATGAGGACACTGGTAAACTAAAATGATTAATTTAAAATTGTTTGCATATATGTAATAAAACTATAATAAAAACATATTTGTACACTAAAATCTATGCATAATAAAATAATCAAGCACATATAAAAATATTCCCTCTACCTCTGAAGAGGCTAAAAGTTCACAGAAGATACCAATAAAAAAAAAATAAAAATAAGGCCAGGCACAGTGGCTCACACCTGTAATCCCAGCACTTTGGGAGGCAGAGGCGGGGGGATCACCTGAGGTCAGGAGTTTGAGACCAGCCTGGCCAACATGGTGAAACCCCATCTCTACTAAAATATACAAGAATTAGCCAGGCATGGTGGCGCACACCTGTAATCCCAGCTACTCAGGAGGCTGAGGTGGGAGAATCACTTGAACCTGGGAGGCAGAGGTTGCAGTGAGCTGAGATCATGCCACTGAACTCCAGGCTGGCAACAGGGCGAGACGCCGTCTCAAAAATAAGCAAACAAACAAATAAATAATAAAATAAAATAGAAAGTGACAATTATTTTTTCTGTGCAAGATTTATATTTCCTCTTTTCCCAAGGATAATTTCATTAATAAAAAACATTTACTAGAAGTTTTAAACATACTGATCATTTACACATCACAGATAAGAAAAAAATCACAACATACCTTCCAGAAAAGAAGAAATGCTATATTTTGTACACATATTTGGCTTACAAACACCATAGACTGTGTATATGTATCATCAAAGTACATCTTCACACCTCATCATACATCTGTATCTACTGACAGCTGCAAAGGTCCCCTATTGTCCCATTGTATGGATGCAGTGAAATTTATTGGTAAATTTATAAAATTTATAAAATCCATTATAAGGGGTTTTCCAAATACATTGCTATTTTAAGCAGTGCTGAGAAAAATAAATTGCATGTATCTCTATTTCCTAGAGATATTTTAGTATAATGGAATTGATGGGTGAAGGGCACATACATTATTTTAAAGTGTAATACTTACCAACAAATTTTCTATTTGAAAAGTCATCAGAAACGTAAACTTTAAACAGCAGTATATGTACTGCTACTCTTTACCCTCACAAACTTGTGGATAGAAAACAGTGTTTCAGTATTTCATTCCTTTTTTTTTTTTTTTTTTTTTAGATGGAGTCTTGCTCTATTGCCCAGGCTGGAGTGCAGTGGCATGATCTTTAATTTTTTGTATTTTTAGTAGAGATGGGGTTTCACCGTGTTAGCCAGGATGGTCTTGATCTCCTGACCTCGTGATCCACCCACCTCGGCCTCCCAAAGTGCTGGGATTACAAGCGTGAGCCACCACGCCCGGCCTCCTTTTTTAACTTAAATAACTTCTCCTCCCAGGAGCACTAAACATTTTTTCATATGTGCATAGGTTGCTTGAATATCTGAAAAAAAAAAAATGTTTTGCTCTATTTTAAATGAGTTCTTATTGATTTGAACAATTCTCTGTAAAATGAAAATCACTTTTTTATCTAATATGTATATATACATACTGTCTTTTGTTAATTTTTTTCTTATAAACAGGTTTTAATTTTTTATTTTGCTAAATCGACCTTCAGAATGTGTGCTTGTGATATTTGTAGGAATATAAACATGTATCAATATAAGTAGGCATTTGTGTTTTTTCTGTTACCTTTCTTATTTTGTGCATTTAAAATGTTTAATCTACATTCCATAACGAACTTATTTCTGTGACATAAAAATCTAGCCAGTTTTCTCCAAATAGTTAGCAGGCACTTCATTTATGAGTAATTCACCTTTTCCTACTAATATGAAATGTCACCATTATCGAATTCTATTAGATTGGTGCAAAAAGCAATTGCGGTTTTGCCATTACTTTTAATTGCGGCAAAAACCGCAATTGCTTTTGCACCAACCTAATAAATTCTTACACATATTGGGGTGTTCCTGGATTTTCTAACCTGTTCCATTCACTGATTTGTTGTTTCAGCTGTTAGTAAATAACTTGTGGAAATTAAGCACATTTTCATATCTAGAAAGGCAAGTCTTTCTGACTCCATTTCAAAAGTTTTGTTACTGTCATCACAATAGTAAAAGACAGCACGAGTAATTTTAACACTCTGATAACTTTATTTGGATTATGTAAAATTTAAAAACACAGAAAGAGCTCAGAACTTTAGAAAAATGTGTCTTTCTGTTCAAGAACACAGACCACCTTCCCACTTCAAAGTTTCCCTCTAAGGTCCCTCAGTGAAAACCATATTGACATAGGTGTCTATTGATATAAAATAAATATTGGATTTTATCCAAAGAATTTTTAGCCAGGAAGTTGATATATTATGGAAATGATTTCTCTCACTATGCACCTTTCCATAATGCATGTAACATTATGCTTTAAAATGTGTACATTAAAAATAAAACGTTGTACATGCTGAATTTTCTTAATGAAATCACTTTAAAATGATTTATAAAGCAGCAGCATGCTGAGCGATTGGAAACCAGCTAAAGTTTTGTTTTTGTTTTGCTGCTCATGAAACTGGCCTGGGTGCTCGCCCCCGCCAAGGTTTCCACATCCCAGGTGCAGCTGAGCCTGCCAGGGAAGAAGGTCCAGCCCCTTTGGTGACAGGATTCGCCCCCCTCACCTCTGCGCCCCTGTCCCCCACCCCATTCACCCCCACACCCAGTCGTCTATCCCATTGAACCGTCACCCCATCTCCCCACCCCACACCATCCACAGAAAACCAAACTCCCATTTTTAAAACTATCAGATCTCATGAGACTCATTCCCTATCACAAGACCAGTACAGGAAAGACCTGCCCCCATAATTCAATCACCTCCCACCAGGTTCCTCCACGACCTATGAGAATGGTGGTAGTTACAATTAAAGATGAGATTTGGGTGGGGACACAGCCAAACCATATCACTTTCTGTGTGTCACTTGAGCTTTTTTTTTTTTGAGACTGAGTTTTGCCCTTGTCACCTGGGCTGGAGTGCAATGGCACGATCTTGGCTTACTGCAACCTCTGTCTCCTGCGTTCAAGCAATTCTCCAGCTTCACCCTCTCAAGTAGCTGGGATTACAGGTGACCGCTACCACACCCAGCTAATTTTTTGTATTTTTAGTAGAGATGGGGATTTCACCATGTTGGCCAAGCCTCCACCAGTTCCCCCAGCCCTGGGACTGGCAAACTGTGAGTGAGACTCATTCATGGACTGTAACTCCATTTAGTGGATTGTTAACCAGCATTAAGAACTGAAGCCATAATGGTTCACACCTGTAATCCCAGCACTTTGGATGGGAGGATTGCTTGAGGCTAGGCATTTAAGGCCCACCTAGGCCGTAAAGTGAGATCCTGTCTCTAGAAAACATTTCAAAAAATTAAATCCCAAGTATTCATTCAAGCTGAGCACCTACTCTCTCTCTCTGCCAAACACTGGCGATACAAAAATAAACAAGACAGACATGGCCCCTACCTATGGAGCCTGATGCGTAATGAGGGCGATAGAGAACAGCCAAGCAAATCTGTAACGGTGCTGTGCCTGTCACGATCCAGTAGGAAACAGAAACCATAACAGGTGCTTCACACGGAGGGGATTCAATACAGGGACTTGTTGACACAGTCGTTGGAAGGCTGGATGAACAGAAAGGCCACTGAACAATCCAGAGAATAATAAGCGCTCACAGCAGCTGCCGCCCACCCCCAGAATCAGGGACAGAAGGGCAGCGACACTGATGCTCAAACCTATAGATGAAGCTGTCCCTGCCTTGCCAGTGCTCAGACCAGTGTGGGTGCTGGGAGACAGTGGTCACCCTAAAGAAAGGGCACTGGGACCCTCATCTCCAGCTGCTGCTGCTGATTCTGGAAAGACAATGGCAAGACCTGGAAAAGGCAGCAGGAAGTTTTCCCCCACTTCTCTCCTAACATCCCAGCCTCCCTCCAAGTCCTCCCCTGCCAGAACCTAGCAAACACCCAGTCACGGAGGGAGCCCACACCACACAGCAGAGAGACGTGGGGAACCACCTGGCCTGGCCCCTCATCCCTGGCCACTCCGGCCCCTGTCGGAACTTCCAGCCCGGGTCTTTCCCTGGCCGTCCAGCAGGACCATGAGCAGCTGTCCCTGAACCAGTAGCCTCTCTCCGCTCGGCCAAGACAGACAACCAAGCACACTGTCAGAAGGCCAGCCCACTCGGAGGGGTCCACAGAATTGACGGCTGCCCTGAAAGAGCCACCGGCTGCTGGCATGGAGCCTAACAGAGAGGCCCGGGTAGTCTGACCCACTGGACCCAGGGTGAGCCCCAGATAAGGAGCCTTGCCAGTAGAAGTGCTGGCTCTCTCCGCCATTCCCAGGAGCTTTCTCCCCGGAGAGCCTTCCCCTGGGCAGGGCAGATCTGTGGGAGTCAGGAGAGGCTCCTAGAGTGTTGTCCAGACTAATAACACTCAGGGCAAAGGGCCCTAGTGGGGAAGAGCTCGAGGACCCTGGCCTTTGCCCCCTCATCTCTTTCCAGCCCTTCACCTGCCTTGTCCATCCCTGCCAGCCAGCCCCTAGCCTTGGCCCCTCTTTGCCTCCTGAAGAGGCCAACCTGTCCCTCAGTCACTACCTGGTCAGGCTCCCCCATCTCAGCCAGAATGGATGGCTGCTCAGGCCCCACACAGGACCCACCTCATTGGACAGGGCCAACCCTTGTACCACATTCCACAGCACTAGCTCCCCATGGCACCACTTCCTGTCCCCTGGCCACAAACTCTCCCTAGAAGATACCAGCGGGGTCCCAGAGTACAGCCTCAGTGGGCTCCACATCCAGAGGGACCGAATATCACGGGTCTGGGACTCCAGTCTTCAGACCTCTTTCAGAAAAGGCTGAATTCTTTGAGCTTTGCTTTTTCACCTCGGCACTATTCACAGATCCCCCCAACCAGCCTCCCCCCAGCACGGCCCATCCGGACTCTCTCTCTGCCCCAGTGATGTTGGGGGAGATGTGGAGGGGGAGGTGTATTTATTTGAGCACCGTCCTCTCTGACAGCACAATTGTTAGTGGTCTGTCCTATGTACGAGGGCGGTGGAGCGTCTCAGGATGACGAGGGGTGCCGGTGGGGTGAGGGAGGCGGCAGGGTGGTGGGAAAAGTCTTCCCGGGAAATCCTGAGAGAAGGTTGCTCCCTACCCTACTGGGAGAATTTCTGGGGCCTGGGAGGTGATGGAGCAGGAAATAGGTGAGGATGAAACAAACACACGTCTGTCCCCATTTGGTTCAGGCTCCTGGCAGGAATGCCAGTCTGTGGCCGGGCCACAGTGGAAGGCCCAGAAGGCAGCAAGCGGTGCCACCTTCATGGGCATCTGTCCCAGGAAGCTGAGGCTGTGAGCAGCTAGTGAGTGGTGTGTCCAGCAGCCCCCTCCTCCTTTCTCAAGTGAGTCAGTGACATGCACCAAGCACTTGCTTTATGCCAGGCTCCGTGCTGTATCCCAGGGACAGAGACCTCAGGGCACAGTCCTGCCTCCAGGAGCTCAGAGTCCCGGCAGGAGGCAGAGAAGAGACAAAGAGAGACAATGAAAGTGGAGAGTGACCCTAAGGGAGGTAGGCTGGGGTGCTTGGTAGTCAAGGGTAGCTTCCTAGAGGAGGTGACATGGGCTGGTCCCTGCCTTTCAGGGTCTGGTCATAGATAGACTGGGGGTCAGCTGGGGAGAGCCAAGCAGGCAGTCAATTAACCAGGACTAAGTGACCTGGTGCCTGATGAAGGGCTTATCTGCTGGAAGCACAGATGAAGGTTTCAGTTCAAACTGAGGGTACTGAGTGGACCTCCCTGGGGTAGCTTTCCACTAGACTCAACTCTCTGTGAGTTCTAGAAACATCTTAAGGCTACAGAACTCCAGACTTGCTCCAAGAAATCAGAGCCTTAAATAAGCCAGAACAGGGGTATGCATGTAGCCCCTTGAATTCTAGCTCTGTGCTCTCTGATGCCATAGCCACTCACCACGAGTGACCATGGAGCACTGGGAAAGCGGACAGTTCAAAATGAGATGTGCCAAAGTTAAGTACACGTGGCATTTTGAAGACTTCATACAAAGAAAAAACATGAAATACTCCTTATGTGTGAAAATAGTAATATTTTAGATATTTTGTGTTAAATAAAATATTTTACTAAACTTAGTTTTACCTGTTTCTCTTCACTTTTCCAGTGTGGAGACTAGAACATTTAAGATTATGTGGCTGGCATTTCTCTCAGGCAGTGCTGTTCCTTTTCACACCTGTGCTGCTCTGGGTCTAGCACCTTGTGGGCTCTCGCCTTGTAAGTGCTTCTCCTGGGTTCACAAGGAGACCAGCGGCAGCATCACTGGCACAAAGGAACTGGGCTCTCGCCTTGTGAGTGCTTCTCCTGGGTTCACAAAGAGACCAGCGGCAGCATCACTGGTACAGAGGAACTGCGGCCAGATGCAGCTAAGCCCGGAGAATCAAGCCCTGGAACCGTATAAACTCATTGGTGACTGGAAACTGGTCTCACCGTCCACTAAGAACAGGTTCGGGAATAAACGAGGATGCAGCCCTTTTCCTATTCGAAACTCAAGTTAGAAAACCCCCAAACCTGGGAACTCTCAGAATGTGTTCTGTCTGCCATCAGGGAGCATTCAGAGATATTATTGCCACTGCGTTGAGGCTGACAGAGATGCAGCCGGCCAGGACTTCAATTCTGAGCTGCTTCCTCTCCCACCTTGCTGCTGAGCAGATGGTTCTCAGTGATCAGACATAATAGAATGGGGTTTCAGCACTGAATTTATTCATCTGTCTATGTAATTAATGCATTGTCTGCAGACACCAGGCTTTCCTTTCCTGGGAAGTCTTTTCCTTCCCTCTTTGGATTCTGCCTCGTCTGCACTGGCCACGTGCACTGTCACACTTCCATCCCTCTCCAAACACCATTACAGATGTTTATCTGCTGAGGCCAACTTGGGTACATTTGAATACTAGGTTATATTGGAGTGTTTTGCTGTGCTGCAATACAACGCAGTTACTAATAAAGCAAAGGCACTGAACCTATGTTTAAAACCGCAGCTCATCTGATTACTGGGTTAGTGGAGAGTGAAGGCTGATGCAATCCTAAATCTGGCAGCTTCAGCTACCAGGTGCAACAGGAAGTGAGCAAAGTCAGGCATCTGAGAAGCAAGTCACAAAAAATGGTTGTCATGGCACCAGTGAAGTCTGAGGGCTGGAGTGACATCTTGGGTATGTGGGACCTGACTCCTGCACCCCAGTGCCAGGTACACACAACTGCTCAATATCAGTTAGTCAAAGGAACTGACAAACTCAGTATCAGTTAGTCAAAGGGTGGAAGAGTTGATTAGAGAATGCTCAGGCCCTCTGGATCCTAGGGGCTTCTGCCATATCTTCAGAGACAGAGATGTTGCCCGAGATGGCTGGGAGCTGGCGTGGCTCTATCAGTCAGGTCTCAGTGTTGCTACAAGCTGGCCTGGCACCCACAGCCAGGCCATGATGTTCTCGTGTGGAACAGTTTCACCAATATCAACATCAGACAAGGCCACTCTGTGACCACGATGAAGACAACCGAGACCATAATTGCACAGACAAAACCTACTGTCCACATCACAAAAACTGGCCACCATCATTAACGAGTAACTGCCCCTTCTTTACCAATGGTAGCTTTAGGCTCACCCCATTCTTCTTACTTTCTAGGTAAGAATTGTTAAGATACCCAGTTATAGAGGTAGCCCTGCTTCCTGAAGGTATCCAATCCAGAGCTAAGCTCTGCTTCCTTGGGCCTAAACCCTAACGGTGAGATAACTGCAGCTTCCCAAGGCATGTGATTTCCCTTATTCAACGGGTAAATGACTCCAGCTTCGTTCAACTGTGTGTGTTCCTGAATGGTCTTTGGCTAAAAGGAATTAACAGTCCTCAGCCATAAATGCCCCTTCGCAGGCTAGCAATGCCTCTGGTAGCCACTGTGCCTAAATCACAGGGAGAAAGGAGGAAGAAAGGAAACAGACGAGAGACAGAAACCAACGGTTGTCAAGTTCCATTCCAGGGTGACAAATAAAGGTGACTCCTACAAAGGGCACTTTCCTGTGGCCCACCCAGCACTATGTGCAATGTTCTCCTCCTTCCTCCTAACAAAGAAAGTGCATCAGAAGACAGAAATGGATTATTATAGGATTAACCATGAGCTACACACATGACCCAGCCACTCACTAACTCCAGTGCTTTAACAAATTACTTGTCACTCAAGTTACAACTTACGGACACAATTAAGGAACACAAACTATTCCAAGCCCTATAACCACCTTGAAGTAGGAACAAGGCCTAGAGCCAGAGAAGTCTGGTTGGTCTGCTTTCCAGTGGGTGACCTGAACAAGTTACTTAAACTAAGCCTCAGTTTCTCACTCAGCAGATTATAAGAACAAAAACACCATAAAGATGTTGTGAGCTCACAGGGCAAAAACCCAAATAGTGCCTGGCACGCATTCAGGTTCAATATGATAGCTCCCTACTTCCCCTTTATCCTTGCCACTTTAGGATAAAATTTGAAACTACTGAAATATAACAGTTCCATTAAAATAGTACATCAAAGCAAAGCCCTGCCCCTGAAATAAAAGATAGCTTCTTGGAACGATTACTCCAAACTTAGCTCTTCTGTGGAACTTGCCTGTCTCCATTAGAATTTTCCCACAAAAAGTTGCAACACACCATCCCTGGCACTTCTTGAGACCAACATAAGAGTATCCTCCCAGACACTACAAAACCCCCAACCTGAAGACCAGGGGTTCCAGGGCTGGCTCAGTCACTAACTAGCTCTGTCTGTGACAAGTGACTTATCCTATTCAGGCCTCTTTCTCCGCCGTCAACTGATGGCTTATTTAATTAGAAGTGCTTTAATGGAGTCAAAGCCGGCAAAGACTGCACGTAGGAAGCTGTCACCAGAGTCATCTGTCAGCCACTTTCCCCATACATGACTCACCTCTTGCCCCCCTGCCCACCGTGTTCCTCCACTACACCATTCCTCTGTCAAGGTGCCTGCCAGGCTCACCAGGCTGGAAGCCCCTGGAGCACAGGAGGATCTTACTCATCTGTGTCCCATCCTCTCCCTCCCACTAGTGCCCACTAGGAATTGGCCCATGATGGGCGTTCAAACAGTCTGATCAATGAAGAATATAAAAACTTAATGAGAGGTTGTAGCTGAAACCAAATTGAATAGATTTTATTCGAATCAGAGTGATTTTGCTCCTTTGATACCTTCCAGAAGTGTGACTGCTTACCTTGGTTATAACCATTTCTCAAAAACCAAACTTGCAGCTCACCCTTGTCCCTGAGATTCATCATTAATCACATGTACTGGCATGTGGGTCACATGAAAAAAATTGTTTTTTCCATCTAACTCCCCAGAAAGATCGCATTTAATGAGTTTTAATGAAGAATCTTTAGTCGAAAGGTACCTTGCTGCATGTGTAAAGCAGAGCAGGTGTTTTGTTTTCTTCAAGAGACGAAAACCTAACATCAACATTCAAAGGAACTTCAGATCCATCACAGGTGCAAACGCCTGTGAAACCCACAGAACATTTACATGTGATGTGGTGCATGCAGGTGTTTTTCAGAAATTCGGCTTAACTTTGTTGTTTATCTTTATTCCTAAATTTAATCCATGCCACAAAAGCTTTAAAGGATTATTTCAAAAATTAGTTCTATCGAGATCTCAGCTAAGTTGTAGTGCCTGTTTTGTGCAAAAATTATGACCCAAATTAAAAGAAAATAAAGCACTCCTGACAATACGTTTCCTAACAATATGTGAGGCAACTATTTTTAAAGAGCACCTTGAAAGTGAAGAGGGATTCTGAAATAAGCATCTTTAATGCCTTCTCTCCTGATTAACTTCTATTTTACAACTTGATTTAGCAAGAATTTAGATGCTAACATGGCTGATCATTATTATCGAAGCATCAAAATAGAGGGTAAAATGAGGGAAATGACTGTTCCAAGTATCGTGCAAAGTTAGCAAGGGGAAATCAGGGCTCTCAGCATCAACACCCTTTAACAGCAGGATGGATTCCTTTGAGCCTTGTCTAGAATGCTCACTGAGCTGGTCAGGCCTTTCCTTTCCCTGTCTATGAGGCTCTTTTTTGGAGAGCTGTTTATTAAGCAGATTGTCTGCAGATTACAGAGTTGGGGGTGCTAATGAGGAAATTCAGGTTACCTGTTTTGCTGCATATCAGCTTCCATGACTAAAGAAGGTTTGACTAATATAAAATGTGGAGATAATTTGTGACTTTTGTTCATCTGTGTTACCCTTCATGTACGAAGAAAATTAATACCTTGCCTGACAAAAGGCTACAGCGTATTTCCTTAGATAACTGACTGACATATCTGGAAGACAGCTCTCCCAGAAATAATGAAAGTAGTAACCTATTCTTTGGTTCAAGATTTCTTGAGTGAATTCCACCCCTTATCACAGATCTGATGTACGCTGGGTGGGCAAAACTGATTCCCCTCCCATCTTGGCTTTCCTTCTGTGGCCATTTAAATTTAAATTCTACAATAAAGACAAAAGAGTCAAAATGGCACCACACTGTTTTATTTAAACTGCAAACAATATAAAGAGGTAAGGACTTCTGACGCCAAACCATGCAAGTAATAACAAAAGAACAGAAAAAAATATTAACAAAAAGAAAATCATTAAAAATAAAACAACAAAGTACTTCACATTTCACAGCAGTGCTTTGGCAGTACTGGCAAACATTTCTGGTCAACTGCTTCCAACAGCAGGGATATGAAGAAACCCCCAGATCTTACCAAAAGTATAACCACATTTTCTCCCTGATAGCTTACATTCCAAGTCATTCCATACCATACAGCTCCACTCCACAGTTTTATAAACCTGATCTTAAGATGTAACTAGGTATTATGTGTGCTCACAATGAAAACTAACTAAAAACAAAACAGAGGGTAGCAGACAAGTAAACAAAGTTTCCAGTAAGGCATCAGGAGATCACTGCTGGCTGGGCCCCTCACTTTACCAGCTTAAAGAAGTTTTGATTTTTATTTCTCAGCAAACCCAATATTCAGAAGCTTTACCAGCAGACTCAAGTCAAAGGTTTTAAATACAGTTCAGCTCTCCCTTTTTTTTTTTTTTTTTTTGGTAAATATTTCATATAAAACATGAAATCAAGTTCTACTTTATTTAAAAAAACTGAATATTTTAATAGTAAAAATATATGTTTATATTTCTCTTTTTAAAAAGACATTTAATAACAATACTTCATAAGACCGATTTAACTCCCCTCCCACTCTCCCTCCCCGCCCCCCCCCCCCCCCCCGCCACCAGTTGTCCACCCTGGCAGAGATACATTAAGGCAAAGGCTCCTGGAGAAGTACGATCACCTTGGCTGTGGGCTGGAGACTCAAGGTGAACACACTCTGCTCCTTGCAGGGTCAACAGAAAGGCTTCTCCCTCATGTTCACTGAGCCATCCTGCATCCCAAAGTAGACTCTCTCAGCCATGTTGATGAATAGGCCTGTGTCCACCACACCTGCAGGACAAAGGACAGAAAGAAACATTAACGTTTCAGTCTCCTAAAGCAAAATCAAAGACTGCAGGGTCACTAGAAGCAACTGTCATACACAGCATTGGACGAATGACAAATCTAAAGCCTTTCTCTCCCACACAGCAATGAAAAGAGATTCTGATTATCTTCATTTCTTCTTGCCACCTCCTTTTCCCCTCCCACTTTGGCCTTCTTTCTGTACCCAAACATGCTAAGCTTTGTCCTGCCCTGAGGCCTTTGTTCATGCTGTTCCCTCTGCCTGGGCCAGTCATTGTCAAGCACTTCAAGGGGCTGGCTTGTCTCTGTCCTTCAGACATATCGGATGGCAAGTCATCCTCTAGAGATCCTCCATGACTACTCCAACCAAGGAGCCCCACTACCAGTTATTTCCAATCACACCACCAGCCTTGAAAGATTTCCTCGGAATGGGAGGAGATATTGGCAAAGCACATGCCTGACAAAGGACTCATATAAAAAATATAAACAATTTACAAATCATCAAGAAAAAGACAGAATCCCCATAGAAAAATGGGCAAAAGACTGAACAAGTACCTCATAAAAGAAGCTATCCAAAATGGCCAATAAACATTTTAAAAGATGCTCAAATTCATTCACTGAAAGGAAATACAAATTAATATTACAAGATATCACTACACACACACTGGAGTGAGTGTAATGAAATTTTGCTGGGATGCAAAGACACTCATACACATTGATGGTGAAAGCTGAGCTGGCAAAAGCACTTTGGAAATGTGAATACATCTTCCAAAGCTGAACGTATTCATACCTAACCACTCAGCAATTCTACTCCTAGGTATACCACTGTTAGGCATACATATGGTCATCAAAAGACATGTGTACGATGCTCATAGTGGCGCTTTTCCTGTTAGCTAAAAACTGAAAATACCCAAATGTCCATCAAGAGTAGAATAGAGGCTGGGTATGGTGGCTCATGCCTATAATCCCAGCACTTTGGGAATGAAGCCCAGGAGTTCAATGGAGCTCCAGATGGAGCTGATGGAGCCCAGGAGTTTGACACCAGTCTGGGCAACATAACATAGAGATGGCAGCTCTACAAAAAAATACAAAAATTAGCCAAGCATGCCGGCACATGCCTGTAATCCCAGCTACTCGGGAGACTGAGGTGGGAGGATCGTCTGAGCCCAGGAGCAGAGGGTGCAGTGAGCCATGATTATGACACCATACTCCAGCCTGGGTGACAGAGCAAGATCCTGTCTCCAAAAAATAAAGAAAGAGAAAAAACTAAAAGAGTAGAATAGATATAAACTTTTTTTCACACACATACAGATGATGGAATATGATTCAGCAGTGAAAATTAACAACTACACACAACCTTTACCAAGAATATTTACATACACACACACATACTTCAATGATATAACACTTTAACTGTAAGAGAAAAGGTATAATGAACCAGGTATGCATGGAAACACACCTGCACACACTGCTGGTAGAAGAGTAAGTGAATACAAGCTACAGACAGCAATTTGGTACCATCTAACAAAAATCACAGACGCATAATCTTTTCATCCAGTGATTCCCTGCTAGCAAAAATCTGCAAACGTAAATGATCACTAGTGGTGATCCAGTTAAGCAATAATGTTACATAGCTAAAGTGGAATACATTCAGTTATTCAGAAAAAAAAAAAAAGGAACAAGGAAGCTCTTTTATAAGCCAATGTGTAATAATCTCCAAGACAGGCAAAGCAGGAAACAGAACATGTATAAAGCAGGCTACCACTAGTGTAAAAACGGGTGGGGCGGGAGGAGTTTCAATTTGTGTGTTTATTAAAGTCTATCTCAAAGGCCACCCAATTTTGGTAACACTGGCTGCCTCCAGGTAGGGTAACTAGTTGGTTGGAAAAGTGGCAAAGAGGACTTGCCATTCTTTAACTCATAATTTTAAACTACACAAATTCAAAAAGATAAACACAATGAAAGCTTGCAGGAAAATGGCGGACAGGAGACAGGACTTATGTGCAGCGCCCACTTGGACAGACAAAACAGTGCGTGGGGATGCACATTGTGAACTTGTGCTCCAAGAACCGCCATAGGAACATACCAGGAAAACCAACAGAATTCACAGACCCTTTGAAAGAAGTGGCTTGCTGCTGTAAACTCCACAAGACAGCCAAAAAACTGTGAGTTCCCAAAGTGTGAGAGGGGGAAAAGTCAGCCTCTGAACATACATCCCCACTGGGGAACCTGAAAAATCCAGATCACAGAAGCTGGATTTAACCCTACCTAGAGCTGAAATGGATTTAGAGAGCTGAGCAAGCTATAAAAGTAGAAACAGCACCAGGAAGAGCTATGTAGACACTCCCAGTTCCCAGCTTGAGCCCAGGGAAGCCATCCCTGGCTTTATTTCACAGGGGTCCTTGGGGAAGAAAACGCAGCCAGCGGAACTGAGGAGGGGCCACACGGTGAAGGAAGCTTCTAGCTAAACTTTGTAATAATTTCAACTGAGCACAAATTTTCCCGAGAAGAAGCCGGTAGGGGACAAATGGGAAGTGCAGATACAAATGAAGAAGCCACAGCCGAAGGTGCAGACAGGCAGGCAGGGGTGAGGCCTGAGAGGCCTGCTTGCTTTCTCAGTAGGGAGGCCTATAGCCTGGGCAAGATCTCAGCCCTGCTCACCATGGTGGGGCATGGCGGGAGTGAAACTGGCCTTGCTGGCTGTGTGGCAGCTGGGTGGGGTCTGTCACTGCTGCCTTTCTCCTACTTCCCTGGCAGCCTGTATGATGCAGAAGAGGCAGCCATAATCCCCCTGGGAACATAACTCCATTGACCTGAGAACTACCCTCCAACCCCCTCCCCAGTGGCCACAGCAAGCTCCGCCCAAGGGAAGTCTGACTCAGACCCACCTAACTCTGCCCTAACCTGATGGTTTTTCTCTACCTGCCGTGGTAGCCAAAGACAAAAGACATAAACACTTGGGAGTTCTATGGCCCTGCCCATTACCTAAGAAACCAAAATACTTATCCTGGCCAACATAGACAAGCTTGTATCCCCACTATACTACTGCAGCTGATGCTTTCTTGAAAGCACCACCTCCTGGCTGAAGGCCAAGCAACTCAAGCCACTACAGAAACTCGTAACAGAACAACCCAGCTCCAAAAAGGGGAAAACAACAGCTAATTCCACTGCCTGCAACATCCTGGCTAACTAGAGATCCTGAGTCTGTCCACATGACTTCACTGCTAGCATAAATCGGCATTCAAGAAAATCAGTGTACTAAACAAAAATACAACCAGGGACTCCCACAGAGTCCACTTCACTCTCCTGCTCCCTCCACCAAAGCAGGTGCTGGTATCCACAGCTCGGAGACCTAAAGACAGATCACATCACAGGACTTTCTGCAGACATTCCCCAGTACCAGCCTGGAGCCTGGTAGCCCCACTGGGTGGCTACACCCAGAAAGGCACAACCACTGCAGTCCAGTTCTCAAGAATCCTCATCCTTAGGGGAAGGCGAAGAGCACCCCATCAAAGGATCACCCCATTGGACAAAAGAATTTGAACAGTAGCCCTTGGGTTCCAGATCTTTCCAATGAAACAGTCTACTCAAATGAGAAGGAACTAGAAAACAAATTCTGGTAATATGACAAAACAAGGTTCTACAGCACCTTCAAAAGATCACACTAGCTCTCCAGCAACAGATCCAAACCAAGAAGAAATCTCTAAATTGCCAGATAAAGAATTCAGAAGGCTGATTATTAAGCTACTCAAGGAGGTACCAGAGAAAGGTGAAAACCAACTTAAAGAAAATTTTAGAAGACTCCAGAGAAAGAGATGTCATAAAGAAAAGACAATCAAACTTCTGGAAATGAAAGACACACTTGAGAAATGCAAAATACACTAGGAAATTTCAACAACAGACTAGAACAAGTAGAAAAAAAGAACTTCAGAGCTCGAAGACAAGGCTTTCAAATTAATCTAATCCAAGAAAGACAAAGAAAAAAAAAATCAAAAAACTGAACAAAGCCTCCAAGAAATTTGGATTATGTTAAACAACCAAACATAAGAATAACTGATGTTCCTGAGGAAGGAGAGAAATCAAAAAGTTTGGAAAGCTTATTTGAGGGAATAACTGAGGAAAACTTTCCTGGTGTTGCTAGAAATCTAGATATCCAAACAAAAAAGCTTAAAGAACACTCAGGAAATTCATTGCAAAAAGATCACCACCTAGGCATACAGTCATCGGGTCATCTAAAGTAAGACAAAGGAAAGAATCTTGAAAGTTGTCAGGCAAAAGCATTAGGTAACCTATAAAAGAAAGCCTATCAAATTAACGGCACATTTCTCAGCAGAAGCCCTACAAGCCAGAAGGGATTGGGGTCTTATCTTTAGCCTCCTTAAACTAATTATCAGCCAATATCCAGCAAAACTATGCTTCATAAATGAAGGAGAGATACAGTCATTTTCAGACAAACAAATGCTGAGAGAATTCGCCACTACCAAGCTAGCCTGACAAGAAATGCTAAAATGAGTTCTAAATCTTGATACAAAACTCACAATAAACCTAAATAGAACCTCCTTAAAGCAAAAATTTCACAGGGCCTATGAAACAATATCACAGTGCAAAAATAACAAGGTATCCAGGAGACAACTACCATGATGAATAAAACAGTACCTCACATCTCAATATTAACGCTGATGTAAACTGCCTAAATGCTCTACTTAAAAGGTACACAATGGGCCGGGCTCGGTGGGAGGCCAAGGCAGGTGGATCACCTAAGGTCAGGAGTTTGAGACCAGCCTGGCCAACATGGTGAAACGCTGTCTCTACTAAAAATACAAAAAAATTAGCCAGGCTTGGTGGCAGGCACCTGTAATCCCAGCTACTCGGGAGGGTGAGGCAGGAGAATCGCTTGAACCTGAGAGGCGAAGGTTGCAGTGAGCCAAGAATATGCCACTGAGGCCGGGCGCGGTGGCTCAAGCCTGTAATCCCAGCACTTTGGGAGGCCGAGACGGGCGGATCACGAGGTCAGGAGATCGAGACCATCCTGGCTAGCACGGTGAAACCCCGTCTCTACTAAAAAATACAAAAAACTAGCCAGGCGAGGTGGCAGGCGCCTGTAGTCCCAGCTACTCGGGAGGCTGAGGCAGGAGAATGGTGTAAACCTGGGAGGCGGAGCTTGCAGTGAGCTGAGATCCGGCCACCGCACTCCAGCCTGGGCGACAGAGCGAGACTCTGTCTCAAAAAAAAAAAAAAAAAAAAAAAAAGAATATGCCATTGCACTCCAGCCTGGGCAACAAGAGTGAAACTCCGCCTCAAAAAAATAAAAAGATACACAATGGCAGAATGCATAAAAATCTACCAACCAAGCATCTGTTGTCTTCAAGAGACTCACCTAACACATAAGGATTCACATAAACTTACTGTAAAGGGGTAGGAAAAGATATTCCATGCAAATAGAAACCAAAAGCAAGCAGGAGTAGCTATTCTTCTATCAGACAAAACAGACTTTACAGCAACAAGTTAGAAAAAACAAAGAGGAACATTATATAATGATACAAAGATTAGTACAACAGGAAAATATCACAATCCTAAATATATATGCACCTAACACTAGAGCTCGCAAATTTATAGAACTGTTACTACTAGACCTAAAAAATGAGATAGATGGCAATACAATAATAGTGGGGGACTTCAGTACTCCACTGACAGCACTAGACAGGTCATCAAGACAGAAAGTCAACAAAGAAACAATGGACTTAAACTACACCCTGGAGCAAATGGACTTAACAGATATCTACAGAACATTCCACCTAACAAGTAAAGAATATATGTTCTTTTCATCAGCGTGGAACATTCTCCAACATGACAGGCTACAAAACAAGTCTCAATAAATTTTTTAAAAATCTAAATTATATCAAGTACTCTCGCAGACCACAGTGGAATAAAACTGGAAATCAACTCCAAAAGGAACCCTCAAAACTACAAAAATACATGGAAATTAAATAATCTGCTCCTGAGTGATCTCTGAGTCAACAATGCAATCAAGATGGAAATTTAAAAATTATTTGAACTGAATAATAATATAGATACAACCTATCAAAACCTCTGGGATACAGCAAAAGCAGTGCTAAGAGGAAAGCTCATAGCCTTAAATGCCTAAACCAAAAACTCTTTTGAAAGAGTACAAATAGATACGCTGAGGTCACACTTCAAGGAACTAGAGAAACAAGAACAGACCACACTCAAACCCAGCAGAAGAAAAGAAATAACTAAAAGCAGAACTAAAGGAAATTGAAACAAAAAATACAAAAAAGATAAATGAAACAAAAAGCTGGTTCTTTGAAAAGATAACATTGATAGACCAATAGTGAGATTAACCAAGAAAAGAAGAGAGAACATCCAAATAAGCTCAATTACAAATGAAATGGGAGCTATTACAACCAATACCACAGAAATACAAAAGATCATTCAAGGCTACTATGAACACCTGTATGTGCATGAACTAGAAAATCTGGAAATATACAAGCCTCTTAGATTAAAGCAGGAAGAAACAGAAACTATGAACAAATCAATAACAAGCAGCGACACTGAAACAGTAATTTTAAAAACTGCCAACAAAAAAACAGTCCAGAACCAAACGGATTCATAGCTGAATTCTATCAGACATTCAAAAAATTGGTAGCAATCCTATTGAAACTATTCCAAAAGATGGAAAAAAAGGGAATCCTCTCTAAATCATTCTATGAAGCCAGTATTACCCTAATACCAAAACCAGGAAAGATCATAACAAAAAAAGAAAACTACAGACCAATATCCCTGATGGACATAGATGCAAAAATTCTCAACAAAATACTAGCTAACCAAATCCAACAGCATATCAAAAAGATAATACAGCATAGGCGAGTGGGTTTCATACCAGGGATGCAGGGATGCTTTAACATATGCAAGTCAACAAATGTGATACAACACATAAACAATTAAAAACAAAAATCATATGATCATCTCAATAGATGCAGAAAAAGCATCTGTCAAAATCTAGCATCCCTTTATTATTAAAACCCTCAGCAAAATCAACATAAAGGGGGACATACCTAAAGGTAATAAAAGCCACCTATGACAAACCTACAGCCAGTATTATACTGAAAGGGGAAAAGTTGAAAGCATTCCCCCTGAGAACTGGAACAAGACAAGGATATCCACCTTCACCACTTCTATTCAACACACTACTGAAATCCTAGCCAGAGCAATCAGACAAGATGAAGACAGGGCATCCAGATCATTAAAGAGGAAGTCAAAAGGTTGCTCTTCACTAATAATAAGATCATATACCTAGAAAACCCTCAGGATTCATCCAAAAAGCTCTTAGATCTGATAAATGAATTTAGTAAAGTTTCAGGATACAAAACCAATGTGCACAAATCAGTGGCACTGCTACACACCAACAGCAACCAAGCAGAGAATCAAATCAAGAACTCAACCCCTTTTATGACAGCTGCAAAAAAAATAAAATACTTAGGAGTATACCCAATCAAGGAGGTGAAAGATCTCTACAAGGAAAACTACAAAACACTGCTGAAAAAAACCACAGACAACACAAACAAATGGGACACATCCCATGCTCATGGATGGATAGAATCACTATTGTGAAAATGACCATATACTGCCAAAAGCAATCTACAAATTCAGTGCCATTCCCATCAAAATACTGCCATCATTCTGCACAGAACCAGAAAAAACAATCCTAAAATTCATATGGAAACAACAAAGAGTGCCCACATAGCCAAAGCAAAGACTAAGCAAAAATAACACATCTGGAGGCATTACATTACCTGACTTCAAACTACACTAGAAGGTCATAGTCACCAAACAGCATGGTACTGGTATAAAAACAGGCATATAGACCAATGGAATAGAATAGAGAAGCCAGAAATAAAGCCAAATACTTACAGCCAACTGATCTTCAACAAAGCAAACAAAAACATCAAGGGGGAAAGGACACCCTATTCAACAAATGGTGCTGGGATAACTGGCAAGCCACATGTAGAAGAATGAAATTGGATTGTCATCTCTTACACAAAAACTCAAATCAAGATGGATCAAAGACTTAAATTAAAGACTTGAAACTATAAAAACTCTAGAGGACAACATTGAAAAAACCCTTCTAGATACTGGCTTAGGCAAAGATTTCATGACGAAGAACCCAAAAGCAAATGACAAAAACAAAGATAAATAGGTGGGACTTAATTAAAATAGGGAGCTTCTGCACAGCAAAAGGAACAGTCAAGCAGAGTAAACAGACAATCTACAGAGTGGGAGAAAATTTCCACAATCTATACATCTGAAAAAGGACTGATATCTAGAATATATAAGGAACTCAAATTAGCAAGAAAAAAAATCCCATCAAAAAGTGGGCCAAGGACATGAACAGACAATTCTCAAAAGAAGACATACAAACGGCCAACAAACAGATGAAAAAATGCTCAACATTACTAATGATCAGGGAAATGCAAATTAAAACGAAGATGTGATACCACCTTACTCCCACAAGAATCAAAAAATAATAGATGTTGGCGTGGATGCAGTGAAAAGGGAATACTTCCACACTGCTGGTGGGAATGTAAACTAGTACAACCGCTATGGAAAACAGTGTGAAGAAGATTCCTTAAAAAACTCAAAAGTAGAACTACCATCTGATCCAGCAATCCCACTACTGGGTATCTACCAGAGGAAAAGAAGTCATCATATGAAAAGGACATTTGTACACACATGTTGATAACAGCACAACTTGCAATTGCAACAATATGGAACCAGCCTAAATGTCTATCAACCAATGAGTGGATAAAGAAAATGTGATACACACACACACACACACACACACACACACACACACACACAGCATGGAAGATTACTCAGCCATAAAAAGGAATGAAATAATGGCATTCACCGCAACCTGGATGGAGTTGGAGACTATTATTCTAAGCGAAGTAACTCAGAGATGGAAACCCAAACATCGTATGTTCTTACTTAAAACTGGGAGCTTAAGCTATGAGGACACAAAGGTGTAAGAATGATACAATGGACTCTGGGAACTCAGGAGAAAGGGTGGGAGTGGGATGAGGGAGAAAAGACTACGCATTGGGTACAGTGTATGTTGCCTGGGTAACGGGTGCAACAAAATCTCAGAAATCACCACTAAAGAACTTATCCATGTAGCCAAACATCACATGTTTCCCAACAACTACTGAAATAATTTTAAAAATTAAAAAAAAAAAACTCCCAAAGACAGCTCCCAATAAACAAATACAATGGAGTAGTGATCCAGTGACGAAAAGCCAACAGGCAGAGCAAAGAGGTGCTGAACACAGATAAAGGTCCCTGGCACCAAACTGTGCCTGTGCAACTGGATCCTTCCAAAGATGAGCAAAGGAGCCACTCAAGACCCGTTCTTTTCAAAATGTCTGCAATATAAGGAGAAAGCTTCCACTGATCCAAAAGACAGTTAAACGAGGTTCAGAAAAGACTTTAAAGAAAGAGCAGAGATGAATGGGCAGGAGTCTAAGGTAAGACTTTAGAGCAACTTCTCTTTCAATTACTGAGATGCTGGGTGTGACTGACCTCCCCCAATTCCCCGATCAAATATAGTGGAAAGAGCAGAGGATGCTAAATGTGAACCTAGGGGAAAGAACTCCAGTAGCCCGGTCCTTCCATTCAGAGTCACTATGCTCTGGGTGGAACACAACAAAACATCAAAGGGAGCTGTTCTCCAAGCGTCCTCACATACTGCGTATGAATACACATGGTAACAGATATAAACAGGGAAACTCGCCCCGCTTCTCTTCTCCTGATATTGGTCCAGCCATGAATCTAATAGACTCAATCAGGAAAAGAAAAAATGAGAAAAGATATAGCAAACCACTCTGATTGTCCTGTAGATACCACATTTTTATACGATTTAATAGCTAGCCTCTTTTATCATTTTCCTCACTCTAAGTTCCTAACAAAACTCTGAACGTCTTTAGGATGCAATTTCTACATATTTTTGTTTGAAGAATCACACATGAGGGAAATTTCCTTACAAAGGACATCTCAGAATCTTAAGCCAAGAAAGGTCTAACCAGGAGCAAGAGTGACACCTAGTGGGCACTGCAAGAAATCCACCTATACAGCACCCACATTGGTGAGCCCTTTCCTCCTGGGGGCCCTGGGTTTGTCTGCATTATCACCAAGGGCAAGTTCTCCCACTTTACTAACAGTGATCTGCAAATCTTCTCTTCCTCCTACCTTCTTGGCTGTTTAGTTCTTCCATTAAAAAGAGAACACTAACCAAGAAAATGAGTATAAGCCAACTCATCTTTTTGACTTAACGTGGTAAAAGACTGTCAATAAAAAACTAAAATAAAATAACAGACTAAAGTAGAATTGGCGTCAGGCACAGTGGCTCACACCTGTGATCCTGGCACTTTGGGAGGCCAAGGCAGATACTGAGCCCAGTTCAAGACCAGCCTGGGCAACACTGTGAAATCCCATTTCTATAAAAAATTCAAAACTTAGCCGGTCGTGGTGGTGTGCGTCTGTAGTCCCATCTACTGGGGACGCTGAAACGGGACGATTGTTTGAGCCCAGGTCAATGCTGCAGTAAGCCATGATCACACCACTGCACTCCTTTCTGGGTGACAAAGCGAGACCCTGTCTCAAAAAATAAATGAATAAAGTAGAACTGGAAGAACTAGCTTTTCATTACACACCTTATATTCACACTATTTTAAATCCCAACTAGCACAGGTGTATCTTAGACTCTTAGTATATTTAATTAATAGTAACAATAGTACCTTTCTTTCAAGGAATTTATTCATTCAACAAACACTTTCCCTTCTGCAATGGGCACTGTTTTAACTCATTTAATCCACCCAATAACCTTATAAGGTAGGTACTAGAATTAACTAGCCCCTTCTACATAGGAAGAAACTCAGGCACAGAGATGTTAACTAACTGCTAAAAGGTAACATGCCAGAGCACAGCTGGGTTAGGATCCTTACCCAGAATAGTCTGCTCCACTAAACTGGTCTGAAAGGTCCTGTCAGTCAGTTTCAGCCCAAGAATATTCCATGTTAGGGAATATTCCGTTAGCCTCTTAGTCTCGCAACATCCTAAGAAGCTGATACCTCTCAAGACTGCCTCTTCCTTTTAATCCCCTTGTACGAGTCCTTGATACCTCCTCTAGCCTGGACTAGGGCTCCAGCCTCATAACTCATCTCTACACTGCCCACCCATCCTTCACACAGGGCCCCATCCTGGCTCTTATTCCATCATTCCCTGGCACAGCTGCAGTAGAGGCTCCCTAAGGCTCTAAATGTTCATTTCACACAGACTCTCTTCACCTGGTGCTTCAGCAAGTAAGCATTAAACATTTGGGGTCTAGTGGCAGACAACTTAGGGTGCCCATCCTGGTGCTGTCTTTGGGCAAACAGCTTAACCTTCCTCAGCCAGTGTCCTCCTCTATAACTACCTCATCAAAGCAGGAATCAAAGGAAACATTTTTAGACACTTAGCACCATGTCTAACTTATGCTATGCCAAGGCACGGGTGAAAAACCACCTCTACACCATAAAACATCCTCGCATTCTGCCAAAAAGAACCTTTTTGTGCACTCTAGACTCTTGGTATTCCTCTAGTAGAATTTAGCACATTCTATCTTATTTGTAGGCATGGCTTCTACACATACACACAGATTTCCACAGGTTTACATCAATTCTCCTTAAGGACAGATTACAAGTCCTCCAAATTGAAGTATCCCCTGTAACACACAGCACAACATCTTGCCTTCGGCATGCATCCAATGAATATGGATTAACTGAGTTATTTTCCCCCATGCTTAAGAGAGTCCACAAAAAGAGGCTGCAGTCCAGCTCCTGGAAGGAAAGGTTCTACCCAGAGATGATAACCTTATTTCAAGGCAAGTCCCCTCTGAACTTCCGTCAACTTCAGGATTATCCCAACTCAAACAGGCTGTGAAATGCACAAGCAACAAAGGTGCTAGGTAAGCAACAATTGTTAGGGGAAGGGAATACGGCAAAGGAGGTGAAGTTAAAAACCCAAACATAGTATAAAGGGAATTCTTCTTTCCAACCAAGCCTTACAAAGCCCATGTCCATTGTGCCTTCCCTAGCCAGATGTAGGGGCCAGTTATGAAGGGCATGGGTGTGTACATGCCTGTTGAATGCCACTCATGTTACCTGGGATCATTTTGATAGCTGTGTTCACTTCACTCCATTTGTGTACCCGGTCAAACTTCCAGTCCAAGATAAAATTCCCATTATCTGTCACCACAGGACCCTAGAAGATAATTTTCCACAATGAACAAGGATGCAGATACAGGTAGGCAGAGAAGGACAGGAAAGTAGAGGGGACAACAAAAGACATGTATGCATTTTAACCAGCTCCCACTTTATGCTTTCTTAGAAGGTGTGCTGTGAAGTGGTAATAAGCAGGGGCTTTGAAATCAGACTTAGATTGTAGTCTTTGTAGAGAGAGAATACAAGCCTCTTAACAAATGTATCAAGCTATTTTTACTCACATGAGCTCCCACTATGACTATGTGAACATGTCACAATTATCACCACATTCCTATCTGATTTCTGGTTCATTGTTCTTACTTCCTTTAGTCCAAAATTTATTGTTCTTATCTGCTTCCTTAAGTTACTACTGGGCCAATAAGAAAAAGGGCAAGAAACAGAATCCAAAAGACAATAAGAACACTAGCAGCAACGTGGCTTTCAAATAAGAACTCTGACAGGGTCAAGGTCGAACGACTTCTCCATTTCGTGCTGCATTTCTTTCACGCGCCAACAATATGAACGTCAGTCAGAGCACCGTACAACCACTAGGAATAGAACTACGGTTTTTTTAAAAGTCACAGAAACACCGGGGACAAAGTATATTAAAATAAAAATGTATCGGGGTAGGGTGACAGATCTTTTCGCTGTCCTCCAAAGTGTTTATGTAGTTACACATGTAACTGGGGTTAGCTTCTGGATTGCTCTTTGCTTGCTTATTTAAGTACAAAAAGAGGGAAAAGTTCTGTGCAATCCACTTTAGAAGCTAAAGAGAAACATGAAAAATCTGGACCATCTGGAGTGTGTTCCTGGGGAAGAGTTCACACAACCCAGGAAATTCTACTTCTTGTCACATTTAACCACAGAATGAGAGGAAAGAAGAGGGAGAAAAGAAGTTACACCGTGGAACCTAAAAAACTTTCTGCTTCAAACGGGTTCCCAAAGCCAGTGTTTCACAGCTGCCAATCAGGGTGTTCCAGGCCTCAGGCACAAAGGTCAGATCACCTGTGGGATGTCAGAACGTGAGGCACAGAGAAAGAATCATTCCCCTATCTGTACAAAGGAGATGCACTGTATTAAGTGTGGTCTTGTCTACAAGAGTTTGAATGCAGAAACTAACAGGGCCAGCTCTCTGAAAATAAACAAACACATCAATTAAAAATAAATAAAAGCCAATTGCCTGGTGGAGGCACAGAGAACCTAACTGGAACAGAAGGGAGCACACCACACTGAAAACCTGAGTGCACCCAGGACACTCCCGGCCCAACCAGGCCACTCACAGCCTTGTTGACAGCCATTCGAAGTTCAACCACGCCCCCAAACTTCTGGCTCACAGCTCGGCTCACTGGGACATAGGCCATTGGGATGACTTCGATGGGGATTCCCTTGTGCCACTGATCCCCGAGATTCTTCGAATCTTTCCTGGAAAGGAGGAGTCAAAAAGTGAAATAAAAGTAAATAAGTTCAATAGTACAGGCAAACACCAAATTCAGGAATAGGGTTAATTAGATGGTAGGAAGGCAAGGAAAGTGATCAGAGGCAGTATACACAGGGCTTCAAATGAATTAGCTGTTTCACTATATAGGAAAAGAGCTATTTGAAATACATATGACAAAAATGTTAAAATCTGATATTGCTGGCTTGTAGGTATGTAGGTGTTTAATATTTATGCTCATCCTGTGGCTACATTTCACAAGCAAATACACACATGCACATATTTGAAATTAACATGCTCAGCACAGTGCTTTTGACCAGATTCCTCTCAGATGCTCATCTGAGAGCCTGGCCAAAGACTATCAATGACACCAGTCACCTGCGGCAAACCCTGACCTGAGAAGAAGCAGGGCATGCTGAGTCACTGCCCGTGGGCAGGGCACACCCTGAGGCTCCCTGTGAGGATCCAGTGAGTGACATGACACATGAGAGCACGATCTGCTAACAGGGTGAAAAGCTGTTTCCCCGTTCCACTGAACACGTGAAATAATGCTAGAGATCCTGGCTGCAGATAACAGTGGTGTGATTAGCAACATCTACCTTCAGCCTAGAAGCAGAACATAAAGTCTCCCAGACACTGTACTAAGTCCTAGCAATCAGTCTCAGAAAGTCAGAGAGTCCCTGCAGCTCTCCATTTCCCCCTTCACAAAAATGAGGATGAGGCCTAGGGCTCCAATCTACCTCCTTAGTTGGCAGTTCAGACACCAGAAACTACCTGAAATCAGCGATCACGATGAAGCGACTAGCATAGCCAGCCACAATCTTCTCCTGGGTCAGGCAGCCTCTGCAGATAGGAAGGAAGCAAAGGAACACAGGAGTAAGACAAAAATCTCAGTTTGGGAACTAAGGTCACATACAGGAATCCCAAATCCACTCAATCCTGGCACTTAAAAAGAAACTTAACTTTTAATTTTCAAAGGGACATCCCCAGTCCCATCATGCTGCTCCTAGTAAATGGACTCTAGAAACATTACCCTGTGTCTGAAAGAAACCTAGAAAGCAGACAAGGTTCCCATTCAGGCCAGGCATAATTCCATCCAAATGCATCTGAGAGGAAGCATTGTGTACAGGGAGACGTCATCTGGACATGGCATGAATGGGAGGGTCTAGAAGCTGAGGGCATGCTTTGAACAACCTGCCCAATCGACTATTTGCCAATGAGGGTGATGAAGTGGAGACAGCCCAGAGCACTGAATCAGCAGATTTGGGTCCAGGTCTACCTCTACGGTTCAGCAGCTAAATTATCTCACATCTGCAGTTGACATGATTAAATAACACATAAGGAAATCTAATAAACAGTAAAGTGTGATTTTAAACAAATGCCACATCACTCCATAGTCTGCTTGATTATAAGAGCCAGCAGAACAGGATTTCACCTTTTTCAACTCACCATTTCTACCACTCCCCAAATCAGCACTTAAGAAATACCCAATTAATGTCTTCCAAAGGAACAAATAATATCCCTAACTGCTCACAGAGGTAAGCACAGCTTCAAAGCAAAAGTCACACACTGGTGCCCACAGACCTAATAATCTAGCCAATATTATTTTGATATGGTCTTACGTTTTTAAAGTCTGAATCAACAAAAGAACACAGATCCACAGGGAATCCATTATGATGAATGATCTCACTAAAGAGGCGCAGGTTCCTCGTCACTAAATTGCTGCTAATGACCAGAAATGCTGAGTTGGGTCCAAGGCCATATGCTATTAATATCCCAGGAGAAAGCCAAACTTGCATACGTCACAGTGGCAATTTGTTTATTCTGTATCCATCTTGCTTTGCTAAGGATTAACTGGCAGATACTCTTTAGCACAGAAGCCCCCACCACACTCACCCGCCGCCCTTGATGAGATTGAGATCAGCATCTACTTCATCAGCACCATCGATGGCAAGGTCGATCTGCATCGGGGGGAAAGGAAAGATACAAAAACCACTTGAGGGGAGGCTCTGTGCTAATTGCCCGAGCATGCAATAGCTCCTCAGATACTCAGCAGCCCTATTAGCTAATTCCAGTACTCCCATTTAACAAATCAAGAAATTGAGCTACAAGAGATTAAGGTGCTCCACTAGGATCAAAGGGAAACAGCACAGGACTTGGGACTCTAACCAGGGTACAGTTCTTACCCACAAGACTATGTTCCCTTTTCTCATTGATGGGCTTCCCTGTGGACAACCTGGCACTATTTAGAACATATGTTCTCAGTGTGGGTGCTATCACCTCCCCCAAGAGGCAAAAATTGGTTTTCGGTGGGGGAATAAAAAATCTTAGATATTACAATGAGTCTTGTCCAACCAAAGGGTCAATACAGTAATATCTGTGCTACTAAATTCCACTGGGGGTGGGAAAGTGCAAAAAACAAAAAACAAAAAAAAAACCGGATTCAGAATTCTCTGTACTGTGAGCAACATCAAATGAAGAGATACGTAAGAAAGTTGACGTGTTCCCGAACTGGAAATTATCTGGGACATTGCCACTAAGACCCCACTTGTCTGGGCTTGCCTGCTCCCTCTATTAGGAAGCTCCACCACAAGCCCCTAAAGCGGTTGGGGGGCAAATGGGTTCATCTAGCTTTCAAAAATCAAAATCAAGAAAGTTACACATTTCTCACCACTCATGGTATCTGCATGGACAATGTAGGAACCCCAAGTATATTTTTAAAGACAGCAAGCAGTATGCAGGGTACAAATTCTATTCATGGTGCAGTTACTAAGTTGCCTGGCATGGCTGGCATGGCACAGGTATAAAAAATACAGGTCCATATGGGTCATGCTTGCTTCCAGGATTTTACAGACTCCAGCCTTTGTCTGAAGTTACAGTCAGCACTGCTCTCCGCAAGCCTGCACTAACCCGAGTCAGGCTGCACTGTGGCAATTCTCAGGGGTATGGAAAGTGGCAACTTTTTCTGTCTGGGCTCCAGGCCCACCTTCAGCCCAAACCACTCTCTTCACAGCTGCTGAACACATGATCAGCCTGTGCCCCTGGCTCTGCCCACGGAAATCTCCAAGTCCTTCCCATAGTTCTTACTAACCCCTGTGAGGCCCATGTGTATGACAGAAACATGGGCTACTAGATCACCATCAAGTCTCAACCCCCCGCCTGGTTTTCCAGGTGCCTCAAAACCACCCCACTTTTCCTATCCAGCTTTGCTTTCCCTCTCCCCACTATGCACCAACGCAGTACACTCACTCTGTCCTATCACCCCAGCCAGTCTGAGCAGTGTCCATTTGCCCATGTGGAGCTGTTCCTGTGGTTCCCATCTACCACCCTCTGGAATGTTCTCTCCTGCCCTTGCCACCTGGCCTTTAGAGCGCAATTCAAACTTTACCTCTTCCCAAAAAACTCAAACTAGCATTAGTCTAGAATAGATGTGCCTGAGTTCAAATTCTGATTCTGCCACTTAAAAACTGTGGCATTAGCCATATGACTTACCCTCTCTGTGCCTTTTTCACATCTATAAAATGGGAAAATTATGGTATCCTATCTTCACGAATACTGGAGATGAAAGTTTAATACAGGTACAGCACTCAGCACAAAAGCTGGTACATAATAAAGACTCAAAAAATGCCAGCTACGGTGTGTGATGCTGCTCACCCTCATCAACGTCAGTCTCCCCTGGACTGCCCCGTGTTAGTCTTTACCACAAAACTTAATTTTAATGTTTTCAAATGTCCATGGCTGCCTCAGATGATTCTTCCTTATTTCTACTTAGTGGCAAGCTCCAGCAGCTGGCTCACTCTTATATCTCTGCACAAAGACCTCAGGAAGCCCTAGGATGCAGCCCTGGGCTTGCCCACTTCCCTTCACTACATTCACACTGAGCCCTCGGGGTTAAACCACAAGGAACGTGGTGGAAAGGAACCACCTCGGCACTTGTGACCTCAGCCAAAATTAATACTCAAGGTCCCAGGAGAAAACTTGGTACAACTAACTGACATCTTCCCCAGATTTGACAAGGTATCTGGAGCTCACGAACAAGTGACAGCCACAAAAAAGCAGAGAGAAATACTCAGTGGTCTGCCTCTGAGTGGCAATCTTACCTCTGGGTGTCGATCCAGGTCACTGAGGGTCAAGCCATACTGCAGGATGAGCTGGCGGGCCTGCGGGGGACAGGGAAGAGCAATCACAAATATTTACCTGAGTTCATGGCAAGGATTCTCAGAATTCTTCTGGATTTAAGTGTCCCAAGTCCTGCCCAAGCTCACTCCCAAAGCCCAGCATGGCCCTCCAAGAGGTAGGAGATCTAGCCCCATGGATGGCAAAACTAACTGCTGATCCAACCTGGGAGCTGGACAAAGGCAAACAGCGCAGCAAAGACCCTGTTCCAATGCGAAGCTAAGAGCTCCTCCTCAGGGCAGCAAAGACCCTGTTCCAATGCGAAGCTAAGAGTTCCTCCTCAGTGCAGCAAAGACCCTGTTCCAATGCGAAGCTAAGAGTTCCTCCTCAGTGCAGCAAAGACCCTGTTCCAATGCGAAGCTAAGAGTTCCTCCTCAGTGCAGCAAAGACCCTGTTCCAATGCGAAGCTAAGAGCTCCTCATCAGGGACTTGTGACGAAAGAGAATGCCATGGCATCCTAAAGCTTCTGGCAAAACAAGTGCGACAAAAAGTTCCTAACGTAGAACCAAATCCATAACATTTTAGAAAAGCTTTTAAAACAATCCAATGGTATAAAAACAGACTGAGGAAGATCACTATGAATGGACACGGAGTGATTTCCAGCCCACACCGTTAAGTAAATATGAGAAACAGAAAATATACACTTAAAAATGCCAGAAACCAAAAAGACTAAGTGAGGAAATCAGCAAATTTAGCACACTAGACTGGGAGAGATTTAGGATGTTTGTAAAAAGTCAGCACCACTGACTTTATAGTCATGCTTCAGAGCTAATCTTTTTTTTTGTTTTTGAGACGGAGTCTTGCTCTGTAGCCCGGGCTGGAGTGCAGTGGCCGGATCTCAGCTCACTGCAAGCTCCGCCTCCCGGGTTTGCTCCATTCTCCTGCCTCAGCCTCCTGAGTAGCTGGGACTACAGGCGCCCGCCACCTCGCCCGGCTAGTTTTTTGTATTTTTAGTAGAGACGGGGTTTCACCGTGTTAGCCAGGATGGTCTCGATCTCCTGACCTCGTGATCCGCCCGTCTCGGCCTCCCAAAGTGCTGGGATTACAGGCTTGAGCCACCGCGCCCAGCCCAGAGCTAATCTTTTTAAAAAGGTGACAAAAGGGGAGAACACTGGTTACAGCCAACACATGGCTCTGAGCAGGATTCGTAGCTGGAATAAAGGAACCTCAAAACTTCATGTTTGAATGCCCAAGTCCTAGCGATGTGGGTTTATGTTCATGTCATTGTTTATAATGCACAGAAACCAAACGTTTCTTAAAACAAAAAGCACCTGAGATTAAGAATCAGAAGGTCCAGGTTCCAATCTTAAATGAGCCAGCTCTGTGACCCTTGGCAATTTTTCTCATCTATAAAAAGGTAGGGACAGATGAAATGACCAAAGTCAACTTTCTAATCTAAAATCCTAAGACTCTAAGACTAAAACATAAAGATCTTGAAAATTGTAATGTTGGAGCCAAATTCAAACAAACTAAAAAATATATTTTTAAAGGATAAGACAATAAAAAAACTCTGAACCCCAGATATGATGTTATTAAAAAGTATTGATGTTATTAGAAATTATTGCTTTTTTTTTTTTTTTAGTATTGTGATGTTTAAAAGACTCCCTATTTTTCAGAGAGACATATGAAATATATACAATGAAATAATATTATGCCTGGAATTTGTTTCTAAATAACAAGAGTCGGGGGATATTTAGGTATGGATGAAACAGGATTGGCTGTGAATTGATAATTATTGAAACTGGGTGCTGAGTACATGGAAGTTAATTTTATAGTTCTCCCTCCTTTCTAAACTTTGAAATTTTCCATAATAAAAAGCTAAAATAAAATGCTGGCTGAATAAGCAAGTTCAAAAACACACTTATGATTTTGTACTTACTAAAGAGAAATATATACTGTAAAGGAAAACAGCAAAAATAGTATTGCTAGATTATTTCTTAATTCTTAGATTTCTCCAAAAGTACTATTAGAACTATGCTGTCATTAAAAACAAAAAGAAAGAGAGATCATGTCCTTTTCAGGAACATGGATGGAGCCAGAGGCCATTATCCTTAGCAAACTAGCGCAGGAACAGAAAACCAAATACCACATGTTCTCACTTATAAGTGGGAGCTAATACAGCGCAACAATACACACTGGGGCTGACTGAAGGACAGAGGGTGGAGGGTGGGAGGAAGGAGAGGATCAGGGAAAATAACTAATGGGTACTAGGCTTAATATCTCCGTGACAAAATAATCTGTACAACAAACCCCCACGACACAAGTTTACCTATATAACAAACCTGCACATGTACCCCTGAACTTTAAAGTTCAAAAAAGTAAAAGTAGTATTAGAGAAACCATCCTAACTTCAGATCTGAGACTATAAAAACATTGGAAAGTGACCTCTTAGATGGCCCCAATAATCCTCACCTCCTGATATTCATCCCTTTGGGTCATCACTTCCCACTGTCCCAGAACTGGTCTGTGTGAGTGACCAATGGCACAAAGCGGAGGTGATGACATGACACCTCTGAAATTAGTTTATAAAGAATGCTGCAGAAGGAGGGCAGGGGTAAGGCTGCAGAGTGGCACGCTTCTCTCTCTCCCTCACACACACATACGCACGCAAGCGCGCATACATACACACACGCATGCACACGTGCGTGCGCGCGCGCACACACACACACACACGGGGTATTAAACCAATCATTAACACATCGCTTCGCTAACAGCCATGCACGGTGGCTCATGCCTGTAATCCCAGCACCTTCGGAGGCCAAGGTAGGTGGATCAGTTGAGGCCAGGAGTTCAAGACCAGCCTGACCAACATGGTGAAACCCCGTCTCTACTAAAAATACAAAAATTAGCTGGGCATCATGGTGTGTACCTGTAATCCCAGCTACTCAGGAGGCTGAGGCAGGAGGATCACCTGAGACCAGGAGGTGGAGGGTGGCAGTGAGCCGAGATAGTGCCAATGCACTCCAGCCTGGGCGACAGAGCAATACTCTGTCTCAAAAACAAAACAAACAAACAAAAACCACACTGCTAACTGATAAGGACATTTTAAAAATAGGTGTCGTGTCCTAGACAAGGAGTTGGCTCTCCTTCCCCTAAAAGGCACATTATCTCCACTGCTTCTCTACCATATACTTATAAAATATTGCATACGTGAATGTAGCATTAATTCTTTGAACATTTGTGGAGTGCCAGGCACCACACCAGACACTGAAGATAGTAACACACACTCTCCATGCACAAGGGCCTCTATAGTCTTATATAAATGTATATACCTTAAATCAGGGGTGTCCAGCCTTTTGGTTTCCCTGGATCACACTGGAAGAATTGTCTTGGGCCACACATAAAATACACTAACACTACCAATAGCTGATGAGCTTAAAAAAAAAAAAAATCACAAAACAACTCAATGTTTTAAGAAAGTTTATGAACTTGTGTTGGACCACATTCAAAGCCATCTTGCGCCACAGGTTGGACAAGCTTGCCTTAAATGATCACCACAACCAACTGAGCTACGCCTCCTCACCACAACCACCGGCCACCCAGCCTAGTATCTGACCAAAGCCTGGCACATGAAAACGGCCTGGTTGGTAAGCACTGTCTATATCTGCAGCTGGGAGGCCCTCTGTGATTCCCCTGCATACCCCCACACTCCACGCTCAACCTCTGCAAGCCCTGAGACTCTCCCATTTTCCCCAACAGACAATAAGCAACAACACAAGAGGAACATCTGTACTCCCTTAAAACAGTTCTGTGCCCCAATTCACAACACGGGTCTCAGAAATTCTGCCAGTTTGTTAAAATGGACAACTGAAGTACTTCAGAATGGGACGTTTTATGGAGACAGGATCTTTAGAGAGGTAATCAAATTCAAATGAGGCCATTGGAGTAAGCTCTAAATCAATGTAACTGGTGTCCTTATTAAAAGCGGAAATTTTGACACAGAAACAAATAGGCCCACAGGGAGAACAACATGTGAACATGCAGGCAGAGATCAGGGGGATGGACCTACAAGCCAAGGAACACCAAAGGATATCAGCAACCCACCGAGAGAGTTAGGAGGAAGGCACAGAACAGATTCTCCTTCACAGTCTCAGAGAACCAATTCTGCCAACACCTGCATCTCGGAGTTCTAGCCTCCAGAACTCTCAGACAATACATTTCTGGGTTTTTTTAAGCTACTCAGTCTGTAGAACCCTGTTATGGCAGCCTTGGCAAACTGATGCATGGAGTTTAACAAACAGCATGAGGGTTTTGACCCACTACTGGCTCAGTGAGCATATGCAGCCTCTGGTGCTCCACTGAGATTTGCAACTGCTAGACACCAGAAGCTTCTAACAGGCAAGGAAAAAGGTTTCTGGAGCATGTAAACACCCCTGCCTGCACTTCTGGCCAGAGCTCGGGAAAGTGCAAGGAGCAGAAAAGCTAATGATTAGCTTGTGATTCTGAAGAAAGACAAGAAGCAAACCCCACAGCTGGTACCTCTAAATGTCTCTTGTGATTAGGGACAGTGGCACTTGGCAGGCTAACGGTACTTCTGTTTTCCCTTAATTTGACAATAAAACCTGAAAATGTAGTTCTATTATTTCACGAAATGTGGTTTTCAGGTTCTGTGGTGCTTACATAGTAGAAGCGTAAACATTTTCCCTTCTACTACCCAATCAAGGTAGAACCGAAGACAGAGTGAGCAATAAACGCTGTTTTTGGTTTAAACCAGTTCTGGCTTTCAAGTGCTTTACCTTCTTCTTTACCTTCTATCTTTAAAATTAAAGGCCTTTAATTTTAATCCACCAAATCCACCAAAATCATTTAAATCCCTACAGGTTTACTTATTTAAAAAGTAGGGCATGAAACTGTTGGGGCTCAGGATACCCCAAAATAAAAGCCTCAGAAACATCCTCGGGAGCTGCCGGGCATGGTGGTTCACTCCTATAATCCCAGCACTTTGGGAGGCCCAGGTGGGTGGATCACCTGAGGTTGGGAGTTCGAGATTAGCCTGGCCAACATGGTGAAATCCCATCTCTACTACTAAAAATACAAAAAAATTAGCTGGGTGTGGTGCCGTATGTTTGTAATCTCATCTACTAGGGAGGCTGAAGCATAAGAATCACTTGAACCTGGGAGGTGGAGGTTGAAGTGAGCCAAGATCACACCACTGCACTCCAGCGTGGGTGACAGAGTGAGACTCTGTTTCAAAAAAAACAAAACAAAATAAAACAAAAAAAGAAAGAAAGAAAAGAAAGAAAAAAGAAAGAAATATCTTCAGAAGCAAAAGTTCCTTTCAATTTATTCTGCCCTCCTGACTCTGGCCCCTCATGCTCCCCTGAGGATAGCCATAGAAACTAGAATCCCTCCTCCCCAAGGCAGGTCACAGAAACCACAACCACTTTCCTTTTCCCTTTCCCCAAAGCCACACATAAAACTGTGAAAGGAAAATAAATCTTGAGGCCCCATAACCACTCCAGCTGGGAATTGCTTAGGGCAAACCTGCCTCCCATTCTATTCAAAGTCATCCCTCTGCTCACTGTGATAAACGCATATCTGATTGCCTCCTTTGGAAAGGCTAATTAGATGCTCAAAAGAATGCAACCATGTGTCTCTTATATACTATGAGCTGGAAGCCCCCTTCCAGCTTCAAGTCCTCCCGCCTTTGCTTGAGTTGTCCCACCTTTCCAGACCAAACCAATGTTCATCTTGCATATACTGATTAACACCTCATGTCTCCCTGAAATATACAAAACCAAACTGTGCTCTGACCACCTTGGCCACATGTCATCAGGACCTCCTGAGGCGTGTCACAACCACGTGCCCCCAACTTTGGCAATATAAACTTTCTAAATTAACTGAAACCTGTCTCAGATTTTCAGGGTTGACATTTTGGTAACCACAGAGGATTCTGAGTGGAGGTGCCCCTGACCTTTGACAAATCTCCTATCAGTGCCTGGGACCAGCATGAGCTAATTTTATGGCTCAAACCAACAGGACAATTTGCTGAGGTCTGGGAGTACACCCTCCCGAGAATCCCTGATCTCCCCAAATCTGGTCAAAAATCTAAAGTTTGTTTTGCTGTACAACTCACCCCTCTTTTTTTTTTTTTTTTTTTTTGGAGTTTTACTTGCTTCCAGCAAGGAAGGCAAGGCAGGCAAGATTTCCTGTTTCCATGACGATGGAAGGCAGGTAACTCCTTTATGGAGTTTGACCTCGCTCCCAGCAGGGAATATGAGTTCAAGTTCTTTTGTTTTTTTTTCCTCCTGCTTCTAGGGCAGTAGAAAGCAGTCTTTAGCCTGAAACCCATCCCTAGGTAAGTAGTTGAATTGAAGTTTTATCTTGTCTAAAGTTTAACAACCAGTTGGTTTTAATTTCTCCTTACCATTAGAGCACTCAGTGTTCATACTGCCAGCGTTTTTGTTGTTGTTTGTTGCAGTCTTCTCCCAACAGATTTGACCAACTCTACCTGACTTGATCAAATCCAAGTAAGAATTCCAAATTATCAGTAACAAACCCTTTCTACTTTGGCTAAAGTTCCTCGCAGCTGCAAAAGAGGGAAAAACAAACAAACAAAAAAACTATGCACTTGGTTTGTGTTTGCTTCCTGTCTTTAAAAAAAAAAAAAAAAAAAAAAAAGTTCTTTCGTTTACTTTTCTTCCACTCTATACTTCTCCTTCCCCCTTTGCCATCTGCAGTACCAAAAAAAGTCTAGATGTTTATAATGACTTGAACTCCTTTAAAGAATTCAGAACAAAGGTGCCACTCACCACAGTTGGGGTGTTCTGTTTTCCCTGTGGAGTTTCAAGAGTCATGTGCAGATTCTTCTTAGGTCTAAAGCTCTGTTTTCCTGTATTGCGTGACCTGAACTCTTTGGCTGTGGGGTACCAGAGATTACTTTGTACAGTACAGAAAGGATTTGACCATGGCTTGTATAATGGCAGACCAGACAAAGAACTGTTATTGTCTTTGTTTCAAAGCTAAATTACAAACTAAATTCCTCCCAAAGACCAGTAATGAACAAGGACAGCATAAAGGCAGAAGCAAGATAGAGTCAGTTAGGTCCTATCTTCTTCACTGTCTCAGAATTTTGCAATGGAGAGTTTTATAACTTTAATGACTACAAAACTTTTCATAATCTAGATAAACAATTAAGTCAATGTAATGCGACAAATACTTGTATACAAACTTGTCATAATTTAGAATCAAAAGTTATATTAAATTATAGATATTTCATTATTTGGATATTTTCCAATAAAAATATATTGTAGGAAAACATTCTTTCTAAAAAAAGTGCCCTTAAAAAGGTGAACACTTTTTGTCTGATTCAAAGCTTTTTTAAAGGTTATGTATAAAACAAGGTAAAAGAAACCACAAAATAAGAGAGATGTAAAGAAAGCTATAGAAATAAAGGGTTTTTTTTTGGTGAAAAAGCTTAAAGAGAAATAATTTTATATGAGAAAAAATCTTGTATGATTAATTTGGACCTAGAATAATATGACTGGTTGTTTAAGAAAGAGGTATGTTCAGGACAAACCAGAAAGTCCAAGCATGTCATGAGGAGTCTAAGGCACAATAAAAGGATTAAAAAAAAATTTTTTTACATGATCAAGCTGTCTATAAATAAAGGAAAATGATAATGGTCTTTCTGGAGATTGGGTTTGCTATTTTAAAAAGCCATTTATATACTAAAGAATTTATTAGAACAGTAAGGGATTGATTTCTTAAGGGATTTACTCTTAATAATTAGAGATTTTAATTATGCTTTAAAATAAATATATGTAAAGATATATTTAATGTTATTAATACATAATCATGTTTCAATACATAATTATAATTACATAATATATATTATATGAACTCATCCTTTCTTATGGCTGCATTCCATGGTGTATATGCACCGCATTTCCTTTATCCAGTCTATCACCGATGGGCATTTGGGCTGGTTCCAAGTCTTTGCTATCGTGAATAGTGCTGCAATAAACATACATGTGCATGTGTGTGTGTGTGTGTGTGTATATATATATATATAATAGATATAAAAAACATATTTATTATATATTAACATATATTAATTATAGTAATAAAATATACTAATATGTTGTATTATATATTAGTTATACTAATTATATTAAAATACAATTATATTAATATAATTAATATATTTATAAAATATAATTACATTAATAAAATTAATAAATTTATGTATATTAAAGTATAATTATTAAATGTTTTTCTTTTTTTATTATACTTAAAGCTCTGGAATACATGTGCAGAACGTGCAGGTTTGTTACATAGGTATATACATGGCATGGTGGTTTGCTGCACCCATCAACCCATCATCTACATCGGCTATTTCTCCTAATGCTATTCCTCTCCTAGCCCCTCACCCACTGACAGGCCCCAGTGTGTGATGTTCCCCTCCCTGTGTCCATGTGTTTTCATTGTTCAACTCCCACTTACGAATGAGAACAAGCAGTGTTTGGTTTTCTGTTCTTGTGTTAGTTCGCTAAGAATGATGGTTTCCAGCTTCATCCATGTCCGTGCAAAGGACATGAACTCATCCTTTTTTATGGCTGCATAGTATTCCATGGTGTATATGTGCCACATTTTCTTCATCCAGTCTATCATTGATGGGCATTTGGGTTGGTTCCAAGTCTTTGCTACTGTGAATAGTGCTGCAATAAACATACATGAGAATGTGTCTTTATAGTACAATGATTTATAATCCTTGGGGTATATTCCCAGTAATGGGATTGCAGGGTGAAATGGCATTTCTGGTTCTAGATCCTTGAGGAATTGCCACACTGTCTTCCACAATGGTTGAACTAATTTACACTCCTACCAACAATGTAAAAGCGTTCCTATTTCTCCACATCCTCTCTAGCATCTGTTGTTTCCTGACTTTTTAATGATAGCCATTCTAACCAGTGTGAGATGGTATCTCATAACTATTAAATATATTTCTATATATTTAAATAATATATATTTAAAATATATTTAATAACGTATTTTAAAATAATTTAAATTTTTTAAATTTTGTTTTAGAAGTTTGACATTTATTGCATCTCACCATTTTCAGTTTTCTCTCCCCTTTTAAAAGGAGCAAAGTAATGCTCTCCAACTCATTTTCAGCTCATATAAGTTTTTTTCCCCTCAAGTTCTATTTGTTGTGGCCTGATGCTAACAATAATTTCTTAAAGGTCTAAAGGAAATGTTTTCTTCCAACATAATATTCTGTAACTGGCCTAACAGATTTTACGTTTTATGGAAATAATTCCTATGGCATTAAGTTTTGGTTTGCTTAGGAAAAAAACTGAGACTAATTTTTTTTTTAATTAAGGTTATTACATCCATGTATCTTTTTGTATGTGCTTTTAAAGTTCTTGTAATATTAAGTTACAGGGCTTTGACTCCTGAGTCTGAAAAGGATACCAAGTCTTGTGAAATCTTAAATACTGACAGCAATTAAAGCCTCATCATCAGATCCCATATAAGATGTCAATCAAAATAAACTTCATTACTGAGACACAGGCCAGAAATTAAAGCTATTCAACTCCTCAAGGACAAGGACTATCATGGAAGAGGTGGGTGTGTGAGATTGTCAGAGCCAATTCTGAGAGATAAAATAAGTTCAGTTTCACTATAAATAAATCATTAATGTCAAAAGCACACTGATGCAAGACCAGCATATGGGCACCTGTGTCAGATGAGCAAGGTTATCTTGAGGCATTAACCGACTCCTTAATAAAGGTTATAAAGTTTATAAAAGGCTTATGGAAGTAATATCTTATGTTCAAGATTAAAATGTTATAAATTGTTTATAAATTTTGGAAAACTAATTAGCTTCATGTTTTTATTAGGGCTTATTGTTTGGAAAATTAAGTTTCCTCTTTTAAAAAATAAAGGTTTTTAACTTTTTTTTTTTTTTTTTTAAATCCTTAGGTTATCACTTTGGTTAAATGAATGACTTATTTTACAATGACCTGTGATCCTCTTTTGTGATATCAAGTGTTTTAAACGTTTGATATTTGACAATATTTCCAAAATCAAATTATAAATTATGTCTTTTTCTGACCTAATTAAATCTTTAAGATACCAGGTTCCCTAAAATCCAATGACATAATTTGGCTTATTTGGTATAAAAATTATACAGGAAGCATTGTCATTTATGAAATAGTGTTTGCTTTTCTCTGGGCTGTATTTGTATAAATGTTATTAGTATGTGTTCCAAAATTATGGGAAACTCCTATAATTCTGATATGACTTAATATATGTTATCAGTAATAATTATAATTGTTATGTTAAATTACTATGTGCCACAGAGGTAACAAATTTCCTTCTCAATTGTGTCTTTGACTATGGCTGCCCTAAAACTTTTTGTCATCTGTGACAACTGTTGTCTTGTTTAGTACTCTTTAGAAGGTGGCTTTATAATGAGCTATAAAACTCTTAACAGGTGCTCTTGAATAGAAGTTTCTCATAACTTTGGAGATTGTAACATCAGAATAAAGAAAAAACTTTCAGGACTCAGAGAGCTGAAATATTCATGAATATCAAGCAGAACAGGAATTAACTGCATGGACTAAACTAATAGAAGTCTGAAGTAATCTTTTTAACGTTTTGCTTAAGACGTTGCTGATCCTTTTATTTTTCAGAGTCAAAAACTTCTTTTAAGCTTTTAACAATTTAGTAAAGTATACTGTTATGAACCAAATTTGGGGCATACCTGTTTTTCTCTACCTGATTTCTACAAAATTTGTGGAGTATTGGTGACTCCTCTTACCTTATGACAATACAGTTATTTGCATAAGTGCAATAAGAATCTGTATTTGTAATGGGGCACAATTAAATAAACTGCTTATTTTACCAACACTTTAACCTGAATGGTGTGTCTTCCATAAAGAAATCAAACTGACTTATGGAGTCAATAAAAGGCCGTTGGAAAAACTTATACCTTTGTCTACACAGTCCCAGTACAGGGTTCCTGACCTGTGGTAAGTAAAGAATGTCACTTTCTGACAGGCCCAGGAGGCCCAAGTTTATCTTGGAACCTCAAGAGGAAAGGAATTCACCCAGCTCATAGGTATTTGATGGTACAAATCCACAATGGATGGGCTCGGCTCAAAAAAAGGAGTCTTATCTGAGATTCCTTCTATGGAACAAAGTTCCATTAAAGCCAATTTAAAAGCCTATGTAAAAAAAGTAATTATCATTCTTGCTGCACTGTATACAAATAATAAGGCCAAGTAAAATAATGCAAATCAGTCCTACCATGATTTGTCTTTAGTAAAAATGGGAAACTAGAGAAAAATTGTTTCAAAAACTACAGCACACCTGTTGTTACATTCCAGTCTTGCCTACATTTTTTCAATTTTACTATTTTCTACAACTTGAACCAAATCCTAATTTTCCTTGGCTACAACCCTACAAAATAATGTCTTCAGGCTTTTTTTTTTTCCCCCTTCTTTTTTCCCCACTGTTCCAAATTTGGAGTCACTGAAAAGTGAACTGTGCTTTCATTAAGCCCTGCAAACTGAAGCTAGAAAACTTAAACTTTAGAAGAAAACAACAGCAACCTATTTACATACATAAGCCACTTTCATACCTGTCTACTAATGTATGGACTTTAGAGCAATGTGGCCTACATCAGTTTTCCAGGATTGTTCTTTTGTTTGTTGTTGCTTTTCTCCCTTCCTCCCCCTATTTACTCTTCATAGGACATGAGACTTCACGACCTGCTAAAAATGAACTTTCCTAAAAACTCAGGACCTACCTGTCTAGGAATAAACAATCCCAGCCAAGAGAGATCAGAAGAAACCTGAAACCAGAAACTCATTTTCTTCTAAAATGCTTTCTCCAAAAGATTTTTTAAAAGAAAGTGGGGAAATGTGAAAGGAAAATAAATCTGGGGCCCCAAAGTCACTCAAGCTGGGAAATGCTTAGGGCAAACCTGTCTCTCATTCGATTGAGTCACCCCTCTGCTCACTGAGATAAATGCTATGTGCTTGCCTCTTTTGGAAAGGCTAATCAGAAACTCAAAAGAATGCAACCATTTGTCTCTTACCTGCCTATGACCTGGAAGCTCCCTCCCTGCTTCAAGTCTTCCCGCCTTTGCTTCGAGTTGTCCCGCCTTTCCAGACCAAACCAATGTTCATCTTGCATATGTTGACTGATGGCTCATGTCTCCCTAAAATGTATAAAACCAAACTGTGCTCTGACCACCTTGGGCACATGTCATCAGGACCTCCGGAAGTGTATCACAGGCATGTGTCCTAAACTTTGGCAATATAAACTTTCTAAATTATCTGAGACTTATCTCACATTTTGGGGGTTCACAAAATTTAACAATATTACTCTAACCTCCTCCCTCCCTCATCTTTCTATGCCAAAACTGGACATAAAGAAATTATCTCACCTATCTTTGTTTGACTGTAGGTCATAAGACCCCCATTCCAAAGACGGCCCTGCCCCATACCAAGAAGGAAGGAGTGCTGCAGAGATCGGGAAGGATCTAAACCGAGGGTCTTGCTGGGTTTCTCAACTCAGCTGGTATCTACTAGCATTAAATCATATCCTTTTTGTCCAATCGTATCTCTACACGGCTGTTCATACTTTGATGAACCCAAGCATAAAAATGAAGAGTTTCCTCTGATCTTTGGATCTTCATGCTGAAGGCACTTGTGCCACATTAAAACAATGATCAAACACATTTGTATGCCTTTTGTCAGTAATTTTCAGTGAATCTTCAGAGGGCAAAGGGGAAGTTTTCTCTTGGCCCCCACAAAATATTCTGACTTCCTTTCAACCATTTCCGGAGACTGTATCTGGCTAAACTTAACACAAAAATAAGTTTATGTTTGAGTGGGACAAAAAGTAACCTGAACAAGTGAATTTTAAAAGGCCCTGTGAATTCTCAATGACTCCTCCACCCAATTAACTGGAATGGGCCAGCATTTTCCAGTCTGTATACACTGTTATCAATTGTCACCATAAAACACAGTTAGGTGAAGAGTGCTGTCTTAAAAACACAGGATCAAACTTCCAGGTAAAGATGGCAGTTTGAACACCTGCATTTAGCTCAGCTCTGTAAACCAAAAGGTATCTGAGACAAGTCGCAATCAATGTAGAAAGTTTATTTTGCCAAGGTTAAGGATGTGCCTATGACAGAAACTCAGAAGGTCCTGACATGTGCCTCAAGGTGGTCAGGGTACAGCTTGCTTTTACACATTTTAGGGAGACATGAGACATCAATCAATATGTATCAGATGTACCTAGGTTCAGTCTGATAAGGCAGGACAACTTGAGGTGGTGAAGGGGTCTTCTGGGTCACAAGTAGATAATAGACAAAAGACTGCATTCTTTTGAGTTCTCCAGCCGCCATCCACTGAATACACCATTTCGTCTAGCTCAATATCTGCATTTTTACATAAACAATAGGGTAGAGGAAGCAATCAGATATGGATTTGTCTCAGGTGAGTCTCAGAGGGATTACTTTGAGTTCTGTCTTTTGTCCACAAGGAATCTCCTTGTAGGCAAATTTTGAGGGAGGTATGTACCTTTTTAATTTTGTAGCTATCTTATTTAGAAAGCAAACGGGAGGCAGGTTTGCCTGACATAGTTCCCAGCTTGACTTTTCCCTTGGCTTAGTGATTTGGGGGCCCAAGATTTATTTTTCTTTCACAGCTCCTTCTCAAAACCTCTCTGAAACTACAATAAAGGATTTTTTTGTTAAAGGCATAAACCTCACCAAAGAGGAGAAAATAGCAACAAATTTTAAAAGCTGGAATACTGATGGACAACGGTAAATGCAGGAATAAGAAACAAAAAACCTAGGCCAGTACTAAAGAAAGCTAAGAAGTAACTAAAATACCACAGAACCTCCCAAAAGTTTCAGGAAGCAGTGATATTTTCAACTTCAGGATGTGAAGCCAACCTCACAGGGTTAACATGAATTCTGAACAAAAATATAGTTATAATTAAGCATTAATCAGGCTGCACTTTGGCCCACTTCCTTGTAACCAAAAGTCATGTAGCTCTAGACACTGATCACTTGTATCTTCACTGTTCCTATAAATAGAATTTCTGACATTAGAGTCATGGGCTTTTAAGAATTAATTGCATCCCCCAGTGTTCTTATAGATGGGATCTCTGACATTAATTAGAATCATAAGGCTTTTAAGAATTGCTTATGATTTTTTCAGATCCTGAATTCCAGCTGAATAGTTGACATCAACTCGTTTGAAGCTCCTCTTCCCCCCTAAGAGGAACAAAATCAGCATGAGAATACTGTTTCTTCATCTCCTGTCCCTTGACTTCAACCTGCACTCTTTCCAATCATCTCCACACTTCAACCCATTCTAAAACCCTTAAAATCCTCAGCCCCCAACTACTCAGGGAGATGGATTTGAGGATTCCTCTTGTATCCCTGATTGGTGGCCCCAGGGTTAAATCTTTCTCTGCTACAACCCAGTGTCTCTGTGTATTGATTTGCTGTGTGCATTAAGTGACGAACCTATTGTGGTTACAGTAGGAGTAAAACAAAGAGAAGACTGGTTGAAAGGCTAATCTAAAACTTGTTATACCTCTAATCCTCCCTCTGTACTCCCAAAACAGCATGCTGATTCTCTAGAGAAGGTCAAACATTGGTCTTAGGACTGGGTGGCCAAGCACATTTGAGGACAAGGGTACCCTATCGGTGAGCTACTGCTGCACAGCAGCTATCCCAGAACTTGGTGGCTGACAAACAAGTCACATGTTCATGCCCAGGTTCAGGAGATGCTGCAAAATGTTGTAGGCACTTTCTCTCATCTACCACAGGTATTGTATTGAAAACAAGAGGATTAAAAGCAAGTTTACATCCAGACTACTGACAGACATTTTCCAGTCCTCTTTACCTACTTGACTCCCAGGCCATGGGTAGCCATGCATACCCCTCCCAAAAAGAAATGGGGCAGCCTTCTCTAGGACATCTGACCAGCCAGAGGAAAGACAAATGATCTGACATCAAGAGTTCCCCAACGTAATGACCTGACAGACAATCCTCATCCTGAGAGCTGGCCGACAATCAGGTAGCCCAGCACTCTTCAAAGGAGCAGACAGGGGCCAGGTACAGTGGCTCACACCTGTAATCCCAGCACTTTGGGAGGCCAAGGCGGGCAGATCAGTTGAGGCCAGGAGTTTGGGACCAGCCTGGCCAACATGGGGAAACCCTGTCTCTACTAAAAACACAAAAAAATTAGCCAGGTATGGTGGCAGGTGCCTGTATTCCCATCTACTTGGAGGCTGAGACAAGAGAATCACTTGAATCCAGGACGTGGAGGTTGCAGTGAGCCCAGATCGTACCACTGCACTCCATCCTGGACGTCAGAATGAGACTCTGTCTTAAAAAAAACAAAAACAAACAAAAAAAAAAAAACAAGAAATTAGCAGATAGGGAACAAAAGATCAAACAATCCAACAATATTTTCATTGTGTTGGTTGTTACATGACTGTGCTTGTCAAAACTAAAAATTATATTTAAAAGGAGTGAATTTTACTGTGAAGTGTATCTCCCATGAACTGGAAAAAACAACTGAGGAAACTTGTACAAGAAGAAGTCCCTTAAACAAAAATCATTAACATCCTCAAAGAAGAAACTGAAGAAAAAAAAAATGAACCATAAAACAAAAACAAGATCCTACTAAGAAAAATTTTCAGAAAACAAAAAAGGGCAGTTAAAAACTAAACACATGAGAACAAAGAAAGCTCAGTAAAAGGGTCAGAAAAAGACAAAGCTAAAAGTGAAGCAAAGGGACAAAATAAGACTGTCCACAAACACCAAAGTCACAAGAAGGTCCCAGAAAGATGAACCAGAAAAAAACAGCAGGAAGAAAAATGAAATAAATAATAGGGAAAATATTCCCAAAACTGCAGAGACGATGAGCTGTCCCAGCAAGTGCCCAGTACACTGGATGAAAACAGATCCACACCAAGACACACATCATGGTGTTTTCAAAATGCTGGAGAAAAACATGATAACAAAAGGTTATGTGAGTCCTCTGAGAATTAAAAACAGACTTCACACAAAGGATCACAAATCAGAAGGGTATCTACTTCCTCAACAGCAAATTAAAAACCAGAAGACAACAGAGAAATGCCTACAAAATTCCTAAGAAAGTATTTAACATAGTGTTCTACAGAGTCAAATGATTGACTGAGGAAAAGTCGCATAAAGATATTTTCTTAGCCAGGTGTGGAGGCACACATTTGTATTCCAGCTACTCAGGAGGCTGAGGTGGGAGGATGGCTAGAGGCCAAGGGGTCAAGGCTGCAGTGAACCGAGATTGCACCACTGCACTCCAGCATGGGTGACAGTGAGAAGACACTGTGTCAAGAAAAAAAAAAAAAAAAAAAAAGGTCCTACTCGTAGCTTGAGAAAAAAAAATATATATATATATATATATATTCAGACATCCAAAATGTCATGGCCAACATAGTGAAACCTCATCTCTACTAAAAATACAAAAAAATCAGCTGGTCATTGTGGCGGGCACCTGTACTCCCAGCTACTCGGGAGGCTAAGGCAGGAGAATCGCTTGAACCCAGGAGGCGGAGGTTGCAGTGAGCTGAGATCACGCCATTGCACTCCAGCCTGGGTGACAAGAGCAAGACACCATCTTTAAAAAAAAAGAAAGAACAAAGAAGAAAGAAGAAGAAAGAACAAGAAAGGAGAAGAAAGAAGAAAAAAGGAGAAGGAGGTAGAAGGAGGAAGAAGGAGGAAGAAGGAGGAAGAAGGAGGAAGAAGGAGGAAGAAGGAGGAAGAAGGAAGAAGAAGGAAGAAGAAAGAAGGGCTGGGCACGGTGATTCACGCCTGTAATCCCAGCACTTTGGGAGGCCGAGGCAGGTGGATCACGAGGTCAGGAGGTCGAGACTATCCTGGCCAACATGGTGAAACCCCGTCTCTACTAAAAATAAAATATTAGCTGGGCATGGTGGCAGGCGCCTGTAGCCCCAGCTACTTGGGAGGCTGAGGCAGAGAATCACTTGAAATCCGGGAGGTGGAGGTTGCAGTCAGCCGAAATTGCACCACTGCACTCCAGCCTGACGACAGAGTGAGACTCTGTCTCAAAAAAAAAGCAGCAGCAGTAGCAGCAGCAGCAGCAAGGGCAATCTAAAACAAGACAAAAGAGAAGGAAATTTCCTGACTGTGAAGGGAGACCCCAAGAGTGCAGCCAAGTAGAGCAGCTTGCAGTTGACCATCCTGGACGACACAGAGAGCCTTCACAAAGCAGATGAAATTGATGGAGTGGGATGCCCACTGTGCTGGATAAAACAGATTTCACCACTTTGGGGAAAACAAAATATTGGGCAGGCAAGGAAAAGTAATCATACATAAAACACTGTGTGGTTCTTGAAGTTACAATTCTGTAAAAAAACAAGTAAAATCTAACTAAAATGTAACTGTACTGGGACAATTAGGAGAGGAGAGGGAGGATGAACTGTGAGAGCAAGGTAAAGAATAAGCAAATGTTCATCTTCCATTTATCCATTCCGAATTACAATTACCTAAAGTTGTCAGAAAAAGAAAATCTGAAAGAATTTTAAAAGCAGCTCAAGATGGCTGCAGGTTGAATACACAGGTAAAAGAAACCAGGCCTATAAATTAAAGATGAACTCTCACTTGCAAGGCTGGAATTTGTCAAACATTTCACTAACATTCGCTGACTGTAACCTTCTTGCCTATCAGATGAAGCATAAATGCAGGAGAGAATCAATCATTTCTCTCCAGATCCTGAGACACCTGCATACTGGGTAACTTTTTACCCTATATACATTGTAAACCAAAAACAAAATTCTATGCCTCCCAACTGACTGATGGACCCCTACTCTCAGTCAGGGGAGTTCCAAAGAAAACCTGAAAATCAAGTTCAGGTCATGATGGGAAAGGGGAGTCAGATATGCCTCATTATACCATCTTCCCTTTGGAATTCAGGCACAACTGACAACCATTAACATTAAAACAGATTTTTGTTCTTAATCTTTTTTTAGAAATAGAGTCTCACTATGTTGCCCAGGCTGGTCTCAAACTGAGCTCAAACAATCCTCACACCTCACCACTCCCAGCTAAAACAGATCTTAAGATGAACAAAACAAACTATTTGTAGCAATAAGACACCAAATTCCAATCTGATTCTAGTATAGAATCACATGACAGCACGTCCTGAAAGAAACTGTATTTTACCCTAAAATGTATTTCTTTGACATATTTTGAAATAGCCCAGTAAAGCTGTCTCCTGTAGAGGAAAAAAATCTACATTCTGTAAAGAATCCCCTTCCCTTTCCAGGTCTTTTCCTTGACGCAGGGGAGAATTAATTAAGAGTCTGGCACTTTTTAAGTCTGATATGAAACATTTACAATCTATTCTGACACCTGCTACCTAAAAGCTTCATCTGCATAAGTAACAATCTTGGTCTCCATAACCCATTATCTTCACCCAAACATTCCCTTCTATTGATTCCAGGTCTTTAGATAATAATTATTTCAACCAACTGTCAGCCAGAAAATCTTTGAATGCAGCTATGACCTGGAAGCCCCAACTCTGCCCTCGAGCTTCAAGTTGCCCCACCTTTCCAGACTGAACCAAAGCACGTTACACGTACTGATTGATGTCTTGTTTCCCTAAAACGTATAAAACCAACCTATTGCTTGACCACCTTGAGGTGGTTGCTTTGACTAGCTGAGTGTTTTTCTTTTCAAAAGCTCCTTTGTCTGCACCAATCCTTTACATTCTATATAAGAGCAATAGAGATAAAATTGCTCCGAATATAAAGGATACTTGCACCCACCAGCCCGAATCGCAGGTATTTTTAGGTGACAAACAATCCTGTGGAAGGGTCAGAGGAGATTCCTCATGACATGCAGTGGTTCCAAAGGGCTTTAAAATCAACAGAAAAACACCTAAGTTGTAATAGCTCCTCCAGGGAACTCTCATAATAGGCTGGTCACCTAGCGTTCAGGGCACCTCGCTGCTATAGCAGGCGAGTTTCTCCTGAAACACCTAAGAGAGCAGACCAACATAGGGGTAAGAGCCTGAGGAGAGAAGCTCATAAGCAACACATTTTTGACCCTGAACACATTCCTAATCTGGTGCAGACAAGAGAGAAGGGAGGAGAGACATTTAAAACAAGACATCTGAAGTTGAAGCTACTGAAGGAGAGTTACCATCTTCCAAGATACCAGCTAGGCTTGTGACTAAAAATTATGGCACCTTATCTTATAAATTTTTTGACTCCTTGAACCAACATCACTGAAAATTAAATTAGCTTAACTTGGCCAAAATGGGGCTCATTCAACACCCCAAAATTGAATTATTTATGTGCACAACTGGAAGGAGTGGCTTAAAAATTAAACACAAAGAATGGGATAGTTACTACAATGGTTTTTAAACGTTTCTAAAAGAAGTAATGATAAAATTGCTTCCATACAGGAGGTGAACCACAAGATCCTGGAAACTGTTCCTTGACTGAAAAAATTGTCTCACGTTCCTACTGTCTCACCTCCTCCCCTCCAACTGCTCCTTCAGCCCTCTTATTCTTTGCTTTCAGAACTGCCTTGGCTGGGCACAGTGGCTCACACCTGTAACCTCAGCACTTTGGGAGGCTGAGGTGGGTGGATCACTTGAGCCCAGGAGTTCGAGACCAGCCTGCACAACATAGTGAGACATCATCTGTACAAAAAATTTTTTAAAAGCTGGGCATGGTGGCATGTGCCTGTAGTCCCAGCTACTCAGGAGGCTGAGGCAGGAGGATCGCTTGAGCCCAGGAGGCCGAGGCTGCAGTGAGCTGTGCTCATGCCACTATACTCCAGCCTGGGTGACAGAGCAAGACCCTGTCTCAAAAAAAAAAAAAAAAAAAAAAAAAGAACTACTTTGCCCAGATCAGATGTTCCTTATTCCCTCCTCCACCCACAGAAGTTTTGATAGCACCTTTTAGAGAAAATCCTGACCCAAAGGGAGACCCTTCAGTAGTTTAGACCCCCAGGACAAGGCAGAACTTAGAGCCCCCTACTAAGGAATTCCCAGGAAAAAAAGAGGCGATTATTAAGATTCTTGGACACTCCAAATTCAGCCCTTCCAAGAAAAAGTATTTTGTTGATGCAGCAGCCAAAGGCTGCTCTAACACTAATATCAGATGAAACTACACAGGTGGCTATTTTTTTTTTAATGAGCTCCATTGAAAAGGAACTCCAAGTGGCTCAAGAAAAGGGTTCAGAGAAGGAAAAGCAGATATGGCTAACAAAGGAGACACACCTTTCCCCCACTTGCAAATTATAGTATGGACTCAACAACAGACTTGTTTTGTCTTTGGAATTTATTTCAATTTCCTGTATCACAACATTTCTGTCAGCTCACTCACTAGGGACCTCAGAAAATGACTGCCTAAGAAAAAACAGTATTACTGGAAACAGTCACCCACAATCACTTATAAGTCTTATGTTAAATGTGCAGTTTGTCCTAAACATAATCCAGGACAGCCTCTTCATGGATATCAACGGCATTTTCCTTTGCCCACCAGACCTTTTGATATCTAGCAAGTGGATTTTATCCAATTACCTCCAGCCCAGGATTATAAATAGGTCCTGGTTATGATTTGTATGTTCTCTCACTGAGTTGAAACATTTCCTTGCAGAAGTCATGGCACACACAGGAGGAAAATATCATCGAAGCAGATAATTCCCTCTTGGGGAATTCCTTCCAAATTACATAGCGATAGAAGAATTCATTTTACTAGAAAGATAGTCCACTCAGTTTGTAAAATCTGGCCCATTTTCCAACATTTTCATTGTGTATACCATCCTTAGTCTTCTAGATTGGTGGAACAAATAAATGGAATAATAAAGACCCAGCTAGCAAAATTAACAAAAGCTTTTCATACTGGGCCAAAGGCTCTTCCACTGATTTTGCTTAACCCAAGAGCAACTTTTCTTGGATAACATCAATTACGAGATAATTACAAGTCAACCTATGAAACATGATAACAATTTATATGAAACAACTTTATTGAAAGGTGCTATACTCAGTTATTGTCAAGGCTTAACTAAACTTCCTTCTCCAAAAGAAATTAATAAAAGATTCTTTTTACAGTGTACTCCTGGGAGACAAAGCTCTTAAATACCATAATGTCTAGCCAAAGGACCTTTTTTTATTGGAAACGACACCAACTAAAAGACTCACCTGAACCTCACTGGAAAGGACTCCATCAGGTATTGTTAACTAATTGCTGTGCAGCAAAACTTGAAGGCTGAACCTGGATCCACATTTCTCATTTAAAGAAAGCTCCAACAACTAAATGAACTTATAAGTCCACTGGAGACCTCCAATTAAAGATCTCTAAGATTCCTGACACCTCTGAGGATGGGAAGCAGACAAGACCTGACTAGATAACATTGCCCAAATTACCAGGCCAGGCCTGAACTCACAATGAATTTCTTCTGCATATACCTTTTTTGTATTTTCCTGCATGATGACTGAATTTCTACTAACACCCCCTCATTTGTTTGATCCCCATTCCTCTTACTGGGAAATTGTTTAACTGATATGAAAGTAGGACAAACATTTTTTCAATATCAAGAAGATACTGGAACCCTGACATCAACTTCTTAGAATCAGTCCAATGTTCCCATGGCCCATGGCACCAGTTTTTCAGGCGTAATAAACTATCAAGAGGCCCCCACTTAGGGAAAGAGATCCAGGAAGTTCTTCCCAATTCCATGCCTGGTCTGGCAATTTTTAACACTTTACAAATAGATCACTATGTTACTGTGAATACAGATGATCACTTACTATACAAACTCCTGGATATGACGGAAGACATTTAGCTGCAGTTTATGTGCCTTGCCATAGTATCTCCTGTCCTAGGAGTCAAGGACCTTGTTTTTGTGACTGGTCTATACAACATGCTAATGAAGCTGGAAATCAAATAGTGAGAGTTACTTGGTGGACAAGAGTACCACCAGAGGATACTTGGGAATGTTACAAGTATACAAGAAGCCTTACAGTATACTCAAACTAAACTATATCTAGGGGTAACTACTGCTCCTCTCACTTTAACTTGGAGCACCCAACATTATTGGGTTTGTAACTGGTACTCACGTTGGATTTCCATTATAAATGCTCAATGGCAACAACATGTTTAGTGGATAAAACAGCACTAGCCAACTAAGGCAAAAACAACCTTAGGTGCAATAAAGGCAGGACTTGAGATATTAGGACAAGCTAAAAATGTATTTAACAATGACAAAAAAAAAAAAAATCACAAGAAAAGTCAATACTTACCAGTCTAAATAGATTAAAAGAAATATTCTTTCAGAAGAAAAGTATGGGTTGGGAAGCTACACAAAAAGATAATGACACTATTGTTAAGTAGGTAAATCAACTACTCAACTAACAAGGAGCCATGTCAAAACCCAGTGATGGAAAACAGCATGCGTCCAAACTCAACAAGGTTTACTGACCATGCTAATCCAAATGGAAACTGAAGTGGCCTCTAAAATGTGCCCTACCATTTTGGATGCAGAAACACAAGGTACACATTTATGCACAAACATTATGAACCCTCTTCCTCCTGGAAAATTACTACCAAGGATATGTAGCTTAATTCACTGTACTCTTACAGCATTAGCACCCCGCATGGATAATAACTAGACATATAACATAGTGTTAGTAGGAATAGAGATTTTTTTAAAATAATACTTATATTTTCCCAATGGGGAGCTGATAGGCCATATTAAATAATAGTACTTAAGAGTCCAGTTTCAGTTCTACACTGTAAACAAATTCAGGAAGTTTGTGCTGTCCCCAAAATGTTTGGAATCCTGAAATCATATAAATATGACCCTTAATTTCTTTATTTTTAAATTTAATTTAAAGTTCCAGGATACATGTGCAGGATGTGCAGGTTTTTTACATAGGTAAATGTGTGCCATGGTGGTCTGCTGCATCTATCAATCCATAACCTAGGTATTAAGCCCTGCACGCATTCACTATTTATCCTGATGCTCTCCCTCCCCCTGCACTCCCCACACAGGCCCCAGTATGTGTTGTTCCCCTCCCTGCGTCCATGTGTTCTCACTGTTCAGCTCCAACTTATAAGTGAGAACATGTGGTGTTTGGTTTTCTGTTCCTACGTTAGTTTGCTGAGGATACTGGCTTCCAGCTCTACCCATGTCCCTGCAGAGGACATGATCTCATTCCTTTTTATGGCTACATAGTATTCTATGGTGTATATGTACCATATTTTCTTTATCCAGTCTATCATTGGCAGCATTTGGGTTGATTCTATGTCTTTGACATTATGAATAGTGCTGCAATGAATATACATGTGCATGTATCTTTAGATCAGAATGATTTATATTCTTTTGGGTATATACTCAGTAATGGGATTGCTGATTCAAACGATATTTCTGGCTCTAGGTCTCTGAGGAATCACCACACCATCTTCCACAATGGTTGAATTAATTTACACTCCCACCAACAACATAAAAGCATTCCTGCCTCCACAGCCTCATCAGCATCTGTCATTTCTTGACTTATTAATAATCGCCATTCTGACCAGCATGAGATGGTATCTCATTGTGCTTTTGATTTGCATGTCTCTAATGATTAGTGATGTTGAGCTTTTTTTCATGTTTGCTAGCCACATAAATGTCTTCTTTTGAGAAGTGTCTGTTCATGTCCTTTGCCCATTTTTTAATAGGATTGTTCGGTTTTTTTCTTATAAATTTGTTTAAGTTCCTTGTAGATTCTAGATATTAGAACTTTGTCAGATGAATAGATTGCAAAAATCTTCTCCCATTCTGTAGGCTGTCTGTTCACTCTGATGATAGTTTCTTTCGCTGTGCAGAAGCTCTTTAATTAGATCCCATTTGTCAATATTGGCTTTTGTTGCAATTGCTTTTGATGTTGTTGTCATGAAATGTTTGCCAGTGCCTATGTCCTGAATGGTATTTTCTTCTAGGGTTTTTATAGTGTTTTTCATTTTCTAGGGTTTTACATTTAAGTCTTTAATCCATCTTGAGTTAATTTTCCTATAAGTTGTAAGGAAAAGGTACAGTTTCAATTTCTGCATATAGTTAGCCAGTTCTCCTGGCACCATTTATGAAATAAGGAATTTGTTCCCCATTGCTTTTGTCAGGTTTGCCAAAGATCAGATGGTTGTAGATGTGCAGTCTTATTTCTGAGATCTCTATTCTGTTCCATTGGTCTATGTGTCTGTTGTACCAGTACCATGCTGTTTCGGTTACTGATTTGGTTACTATAGTTTGAAGTCCAGTAGCATGATGCCTCCAGCTTTGTTCTTTTTGGTTAGAATTGTCTTGCCTATACAGGTTCTTTTTTGGTTCCATATGAATTTTAGAGTAGTTTTTTCTAATTATGTGAAGAATGTCAATGGTAGTTTAATGGGAAATAGCATTGAATTTATAAATTACTTTGGGCAGTATGGCCATTTTCATGATACTGATTCTTCCTATCCATGAGTATGCAACGTTTTCCCATTTGTGTCCCCTCATTTCCTTGAGCAGTGGTTTGTAGTCCTCCTTGAAGAGGTCTTCACTTCCCTTGTTAGCTGTATTCCTAGGTATTTTATTCTCTTCATAGCAACTGTGAATGAGAGTTCATTCATGATTTGGCTCTCTGTTTGTCTATTGTTGGTGTATAGGAATGCTTATGATTTTTGCACACTGATTCTGTATCCTGAGACTTTGCTAAAGTTGCTCATCAGCTTAAGGAGCTTTTCGGCTGAGAGGATGGGGTTTTCTAGATACAGAATCATGTCACCTACAAACAGAGACAGTTTGACTTCCTCTCTTCCTATGTGAATACCCTTTCTTTCTCTTGCCTGATGGCCCTGGCCAGAGCTTCCAATACTATGCTGAACAGGAGTGGTGAGAGAGATGACCCTTAATTTCTATACCCTGCTGAAAATAATATATGGTATACAGGTGACATGGTTTGGCTCTGTGTCCCCACCCAAATCTCATCTCAAATTGCACTCCCATAATTCCCATGTGTTGTGGGAGGGACCTGGTGGGAGATAATTAAATCATGAGGGTTGTTTCCTCCATACTGCTCTCGTGGTAGTAAGTCTCATGAGATCTGATGGTTTTATCAGGGGTTTCTGCTCTTGGGTCTTCCTCATTTTCTCTCTGCCTGCTGCCATCCATGTAGAATGGGACTTGCCCCTCCCTGCCTTCCACCATGACTGTGAGGCTTCCCCAGTCACATGGAACTGCAAGTCCAATTAAACCTCTTTCTTCCGTAAATTGCCCAGTCTCATGTATGTATTTATCAGCATTGTGAAAATGGACTAATAAATTGGTACCAGCAGAGTGGGGTGCTGCTGAGAAGATATCTGAAAATATGGAAGTGACTTTGCAACTGGGTAACAGGCAGAGGTTGGAACAGTTTGGAGGGCTCAGAAGACAGGAAAATGTCTAATATTCCTATGTTACAAATATTATAAATACTGCAAAAATGTTACCAAAAGAATAAAACTCCAGCCAAAATTATGTTAGCTCATCAATTTGAACTACAGCCACAGAATGTATGTAAGGTGGTCTTCTATTGTCTGTTTTATCCAACATACTCTTTCTTCTAATTCTGACCTACTGAATTACAGCAGAAAGGGACACGCTCCCAGTATACTCTGAGTCTGTGTCCCTGGTCTATAGTCCTCAAACTTGGCTCAGAATAAAATTAACTTTGACTTAAATCCATAGTGGCTATTATTTTAACCTTTTGGGTCAACCTAGTTGAGAAAAATTTAAAAAGATCAAGAAAAGCATGTAGTTTCAAAATACTGGAGCAAATATCCAATCACCTAAAAGAGCTAAAAGTATGTCCACGTAAAGAGCAAGAAATAGTGGAGGTGAGGGGTGCGGAGGTGAGAAGAGTGTGCTTTCTGGGTAGTGGTCATCTCAGGGAAGGTGAGGGAAGTGTGCTTTTATCTCTTTTAAATAAAAAGACTTCAATTATTTGTTTCTTCCATGCACGTGCATATATAACTTTAAAAATAAACACCAATGTAATTTATTAACTAAGAAATAAAAGTACTTGATGATCAAGTCAGTTGGAAAAATTAGATAATTAGCTTTCCAAAAGACTAAAAAAATCCACCACAAACCACTGAGGCTTTAAAAGTGTCTCCTCAAGACAGCAGAATTTAAAAAAAAAAAAAAATGCAATATAAAACACTTAAGGTATTGCCTTCAGTCCCCTGGGTGGCCATTCACCTTGTTTAAGGTCTCCGAGAGATTTAACATCAAGGAAGCTCCAATAGTATGCACTATCCAACTCCCTAACCTGTCTACCTGGAATCTCTGCCTTGCTCCCTATTGTTAAGCTGAGACCAGTCTGGTTTAGAAGGAACCTTAACCTCTCTCCCTTCACCAAAGCTGGCTGCAGGCTACCAGCATTCTGTGCCTCCAGGATTGGGAGGGTTTCCTAAGAAACCCAGCTGTCCAAGCCTAAGCCCATAAAGTCCCGGAAGCATCAGTCACTCATAAATCTCACCTCCTACCCTAGTGCATAGTATCACCTTGACTAATCCAATGAGAGATTATACACATACTCCTCCCTGCAATGGCCAGATGAGGGATAAGAGTTGGCTCCACCTGAGCAACTGTCTTCCCTTCTACTTCCCAAAACCTGCTCTTTCCTTATCTCTCCCTATATTTAACTGGCTCCACTGCTTTCCTCCATCAGCTCCTACTAATTTATGATGTACTTGTATTACTAACACATTGCTTAATTCCTTTTAGCCTGATTCTTTTTTTTCTTCTTGAGACAGGGTCTCACTCTGTCGCCAAGGCTGGAGTACACTGGCACAATCACAGCTCACTGCAGCCTGGACCTCCCTGGGCTCAAGGGAGATCCTCCCGCCTCAGCCTCCCACCTAGTTGGAACTACAGGTACAAGCCGCCACACCCAGATAATTTTTGTATTTTTTGTAGAGGCAGGCTTTCACCATATTGCCCAGGCTGATCTTGAACTCCTGGGCTCAAGGGATCTGCCTACATTGGCCTCCCAAAGTACTTGGGATTACAGGCATGAGCCACCACACCTGGCCTAGCCTGATTTTCACCTATAAACAGGAATAATATTCCTTGAAGAGAGAGACTACCTGGCCATCTCTGCATACTCCGTAGTGCCTAAACTCAACATGCACTGAAACATTCTCCGAGTAAATAAACAAATGCACCTAAAACTACAATTCCAAGAAGGAATACTTGGTCAATAAACTCTCCTATTCCTGGACTCTCTGACCTAGAACAACCTTGAGGTGCAAGACAAGGCCATGTGTCCACAACCTCGGGGAACCAGAAGATACAGCAGAAGCTGTCACGATGCAGATGGAAAGCAGGACATACCTGGAAGGAAGTGGGAATACAGACGAGGTTCAGATTCTCTTGCTTCACCCTTTCCGCTGTGGAAACAAAAGCCATATTGGCAGTTTTTCACTCTCCTTACTTTATTTCTCTTGTCATATGTGTTTGCTCAAATCCAAGACAAAGGAAGATCTATTTCCCAAGGACAGCTGCCTTTCACCCTGTATCCCCTCCTTGGTGGGAAAGCTGGTGACTGTACTTCACACACCAGAATACAGAGACACAAGAAAGCCTGGAGAGGTAAGCACTGACCACAGAAAGCAGAGTCAGTGTTTGCTATTGTTACATGCCTGACAACATTCTAAGAACTTTGTATATATGAATTCTTAATCCTAACAACCCAAAAGGTTACATTATTTTCCCCATTTTGCAGATAAGGCAATTGAGGTTCAGAGAGGTAATGTAATTTGGTAGTTATACCGCTAATAAGGGGCACAACTGGGACATGATGCCAGGTCGTCTAGCCACACAGTCTTAACTCCCCTATATTGCCTCTTCTAGGAAAAAGCCAGAACTTTACTTTTGCATTTTAGTAAAAAAGATACTTATTTGTAGGCCCCAGAGGGTGGCTAAAGGAGATTTATTTTTTCAATTTGGATTTGTATCTTTCAGGAAAGTTTGATTTAAAAAAAAAAAAAAGACTTCAGAAAAAACCTCTTATTAAAATTTCAAGCCTTTTTAATCACTGAGTGCATCTTGGGAGGTTTGGGTGCCACTATTACAAAATCCATAGTAACCCCTGTGCCCTGAAAGTATTCTCCAGATACTTGGTTAAGATTGAAAGGTATATAACACAAAAGCTCCTATTTGGCCAATGAGAAGGCTTCCAGAAGCCATCACACCAGCACTACAACCACTCCCTCATAACAAAGTGTTCCTGGACTTTCCCTCCTGGGCTCTGCCCCTTGGCACCTAGAAGAATTCGGCATTCAGGCAGGCTTCTCCTCTGGGCTTTGTTCTTACAAACAAAGAGCAGGGCAGTAAAACCTGTGGAGCAGCCACAGGGGCTGATAATTCCTGAGCCTTTCCTAAGCATAGAGACACCCTAATCAGTGTGAAATGAGCACCTGCAGGAACCAGCCATCAATGGCAGGAGCCCCACATCCACTCCAGGGTCATGGACAGGGCAAACCCACTGTGGCCTCAATTATCTGCCTGAGGAAGTCTGAGATCATGCAAAGAACTCAATGGTAGAATGCCATGGACATGATTAAAATTATATTGGGACCTCGAGCTAAGTCAGCTCCTCCCCTCCAGCTGAGCAGAGTAAACAAAGGCAAGGACACCCTTCAAAGTTGGATGAAGAGGCCCAAGATTCCCTCTGTCCAAAAAAGAGCAGAAACAGCTGACCTCAGGTAGTCCCTCTCTCCAGCTCTGTACTGCTGAAGCCAAAAGGGCAATGCCAAACCTGTGCACCGCATCCTCCCTCTCCTCTACCTCCCTACCCCATCATCACCCACAAAGCATCCAGTAGACAGTGAGAGAGCATACCTATTCGCTGCACAGCGTGGACAATTGTCGAACCGCTTCCAATTCCCAGCACTTGGTTATTCTGCCAAAAGGGGGGAAGAAAAAACGAAACTTATTAATACCATATTTTACTCCTTTGTCAGCCCACTTCCTAAAGCTATAAAATTATTATGAACAGCAATTCACCAACACAGGTACAAGACAGGTACCGTGCCTATTTTATAGGAACATAAACACTGAACCTCAATGCTGTACTTTAACCTACACATGGTGGACAAATGTTCAACAAGGCTCTCCTCCCTTGTTTCTGACACTGTCAACACCACCACTTCCTCCCTCCATTCTACCAAATAATCGGTGCAATTACTTGCAACTGAATAGCAACTTGCGTCACCCTCATAGAAATGGCCTGCATATAAACACTTAAAGATTCCCAACATTTCAAGCCAGCAACAGTGTGTTTAAAAAAAAAAAAAAGAAAGAAGAAGAAGAAAGAAAAAGATTCCTGGCCAACCCCAAGGAGGTAATTAGAAAAACACTTAAAAAATAAAATAAAATAAAATAGAGCCTGGAGCCCGGGTAAAGGAAGAAAGCTAAGCCTTCTGGCTTCAGTGTCTTCCCCAGGCACCTTCAAGTTGGTAGCACCACAAAACACATCAGGCCCACCATCTAGAGCTCTCCCAAAGTCAGCAGACAAAGGGAGGGCCTGAAGTAACCTCAAAATAATAAAGTATGTCAGCATCTGCTGAGGTGACGCCACGGGGTGCTCATTTTGCATGAGCCTGCCTCAGAGAAAATGGGAAGAGGGCAAAGGCTTAGTTAAGAACATGAAAAATAGTCTTCATCTGCAATAGGAAGGATCGTAATAGAGCAGAGCACTTCCTGAGTACAAAGTACAAGCAGACATCACAACACCGAGCCTACCACCTTAAGAAACAAAGAAGGTACCTACAAACAGACCAAAGACAGAGTAAAAGCTCAGCTGAGTCTACTAGACCACAAAGAGCAAAACGAGGCCAGGGTACTAACAGTCAGGAACTAATATGGAGTTCAGTGCCTCAGCAACTTCCTGACATCTATCTCCTGCCGGTGCAAGGCAAAGTCAACTGAACACCAAAGCGGCAGCTATCATTTATTAAGCACCTACCAAGAAGGCTTATAAATGTTAATATAAAGTCAAATCTCACAACAATCACTTATGACCCAGAGACCCACTATTAACACTTTATAGATGAGTTCAATATTGTAAGGAAAAACTTCAGACTTTGAAATGAGCAAAAGAGACTACTGAATATCCTTCCAATGGGATGCTGGAACCTGATTGTATTGTCTGACTTGAAGTAGGTATGTGCCTTTGTCTTTAAGATATATGACGACTCTATAGAGATACACTTGCAGAAAACTGTTAACAAAGCAAGTAATTTTTGTTCATAGAAAAGCAAATTAATAGTGTTCTATGAGATACAATTATTAACAGATCTTCTAAACTCATTTTAAGATTTTTTTTTTACTACATATGAGCTTATGGTTGACTTCTCCTGTTTGCTTTGAACATCTCCACCAAAACTCATGTTGAAAGTTAATTGCCATTATAACAATATTAAGAAGTGGGACCTTTACGAGGTGATTGGGTCAGAGGGCTCCACCCTCATGGGTGGGATTGGTGCCCACCCATAGCACCGCAACATCCGTTCTCTCTCACCAGATGCCAGCACCTTGATACTGGACTTCGTAGCCTTCAGAAGCATAAGCCAAAACATTTTTGTTCATTATAAATTACTCAGTCTCAGGTATTCTATTATAGCAGCACAAAATGGACTAAGACACCTATGAACAGGTTCTAATAACTTTTCCAGTTCCCTAATTTAGTGAGTTAAATAAAATCTTTGACATATATTCATTTTATATATGTGTGATTTTACCTGTTTTAAATATACATACAAGATATAGATCTTGTATATATATTTACAATACATATAAATAATATCAATGCCCCCCCCGACACACACACACATATATACAAACTCATCCTCAAACTCCTGGGCTCATACATCCCTACTGCCTCAGCTTCCCACATAGCTAGTACTACAGGAACATGCCACCACACCCAGCTAATTTTTAAATTATTTTAAGAGACACAGTCTCACTGTCAACTAGGCTAGTCTCGAACTCCTGGCCTCAAGTGATTCTCTCAACTCTGCCTCCTAAAGCGCTGGGATTACAGGATGAGCCATTTCAATCGAATAAGCAACTTCCGGAAGTTCAATTTGCTGAAACATCAATCTACTTCAAATTTCTTAAGATTTCCAACAACTGATTAACAATTAATTTATCTGACAAAGGAAAGCCCATAGTAAAACCTTCTTTTTAGGAAGAAGAAAAGTCCTGAAGGGCCTTCAGGACAAACAAGGCCACAACTAAATTCCTTCATTCCCCACAGGACAAAGGCCATAGGAATACTTAAAGTCAGCCCATAGGCCTCACATTAGATATGGTCCTTCTCACAGTTAGACTACATCTATAACTAGAAAAGATTAGTAAGAATGACCAACAAATAGAGTTACCAAAAAAAAAAAAAATCAAATACTAATGTCCCCACAACCAAATACATGTACACTAAAAATGCTTCTATAGCCTCTCCTACCTACAGAAGACTTTACCCAACAACTTTTGTGTTACTGACCTGGTGGAAACTGCTTTTACCAGCTCACAGTTCCAAAGTCACTGAATACATCAGGGGCTTGGGTTATCAGAACACGGTTCGCACTAGGTCAGGATTCCACCTGTGCCAATGCTCTCAAGAAGACAATGTGTCTAATACAGTTGTTTAGCTACCTGGACAATCTCCAAAGGCAAGGACTTCAAGACAAGTAAATGACACATCACAGCACAGAAACATTCAAAATGGCTAAATATCTCACATATAAAAATCTTCAAGCAATGAGAAAATGTCCTATGTCTGAGTGTGGAAAAACTCAAACTTTTTCCTCTGCTCTCACACCACAACAATTATCAACACAGAAGACTTCTGTAACCAAATGTATGGGGATTTCTCCCCATATCCCAAGTAAGCAATCTACTCTGCAGCAGACACCAGCTGGGTATCCTCCAAATCAATTTCAACACTCTCTACTTGGAGATACCATAAGGTTCCACTGGTTGAGGGCTCAACTCCCAAGATTGCCTCCTCCTTCCTACCAAATGCAAGTTCAGGCCTCCAGAACTTCTGACTTGCCAGCTTCAAGTTGGAGTTCCCACAACCCTCTCTTTGGGTTTGATTAACTTGCTAGAGTGGCTCACAGAACTCAGGGAAACATGTTTACCAATTTATTATAAAGGCTATGATGAAGGATACGGATGAAGAGATGCATAGGTAAAGGCATGTAAGGAGGAGCACAGAGCTTCCATGCTCTCTCTAGGCACACCATCCTCCAGGGGCCTTCATATGTTCTGCTCTCCAGAAGCTTCCAAACCCTGTCCTCTTGAGCCTTTTTTTTTTTTTTTTTTTTTTTGAGACTTTATCGAATAGATATGATTGGATCTTGGAAAAGACCAGGAATTACAAGGGCCTAGAAATGTGACTGGACAAAAATGGCATGATCCAATACTAGCAGACTGACTGGGGAAACCCTGCAAGGGCTGTCTGTTCAGATTCTTCACCTGCAGCATTCCTTCCTCCAGGCTATGGAAGAGGAACCCTTCTGAAATGGGGATCTTAATGACCTACAATCAGACAACATAGGTCACAGAATTTCTTTATGGCCAGCTCCAAGAGAGAAAAGCATTGGGGAGAGAAAGGAGCAAGCGGAAGGAGGGCAGAAGGTAAGAGAGGAAGATTCTGTTTTCTGAGGCCTGCTCTGGGCCCTAAAGCACCCCAAATATAACAAAAGACTGTAGCAAGAGTTATGAGTGTTATGAACCAGGAGCCATGGATAAAAACATTGTGTGTATGTGTGTGTGTTTAAAATATCACACTAGATAGAATTAGCCTGACCTTCACACTTGACCTGAAGCTAGGAACTCTAGCTTTACAGTCATTCAATCACCAGATTCCTGGTTACCAAGCTTAGCCATACATTCAGGTCACTCACAGTCCCCAGCAGGCAGGTGGCACAGAGGTGAATTCGGATGAATCAGACAAGCTCTGTGTAAGGTTCCTTCTTTGCCTTTTGGAAGAGACCAGGAATTGCAAGGCCCTGCCAGGCCTAAAGCTCTTCAACCATGTGATCCCTGCTGCCTTGGAATCAAATGACTGGCCCAGGAATCAGTGTCTTTGCCAAAGCCAACCAGAGGTGACCAAAGGCTGCCTATGAGGTGGCCCAACAGCAGAAGACTGCCAAGCAGGCCCTGCTAGAGGAGTGGCCCCATTCTAATGGGCAATATTAAACCACACGTATATGCAACATCAGAACTTCCCTCAGCTTGTCAAATGGAGTAACTCTGGAAATACTACTTCTGCTAACCAACTAGAACCACCGCCCATCAGCTTCCTCAACCAAGCCAGTCAAAAAAACAAAGCCTAGGCTCCAAAGAGAACAAAGGGATGAGGCTACAGACGTTCAGAAGAGCCTAGTTCTGAATGGCGGCCCATCCTGGGTAGCTACACCCCCAGAAACAGACAGAGCTGGGCCCAGGGTGGCTATACAAAGGATTCACCTGAGAACTCTCCATGTTTTCCATCCACCCAGACATGGAAGTGGTCGACATATTGGAACTCCAATGGACTAGGGAACAGGAAGCCCTACTCGCCAGAGATTCTACACAAAGAACCTCCAATAACCCCAACACTTTCATATTTGTGTCCACACTGCACACAATTGAACATACATGTACTGGGCAGGCCCCATTGTGACCAATGCTAAATGAAAGTTAACTGCCCTCCAGGAGCTTACCCTTTAAGGGGCTGGAAGAAATGAACACACAGATGACCAAAATATAAGATACAACATAAAGCACATAAGAGGCGTGAAGTGCTACAGAATCGCGGAAAAGAATTCTTCCTCTCCTTAGGACGCTAAGGAAAAACTGAAAGGAGGAAATGGACTTTAAGCCAAACCCTGAAGGGCATATATGCCTTTAACAGGTGCCCCCAAAAGGTCACTGTAGATCTCCCCAAAATCGCCTAACTTCATGAAATGTGGTCAGAATCCAGTGTTTTGGGGCTCTAGCCTAAGGACAGGGCCTGCAGATTTTTATTTAATCAAATACATAACTATAACACAAAGGTCAGGGAGATGTGCCACCAAATATTAACATAAATTCATTAACTGAACAACTTAGATACGGTGCTTTTCTAATTGTATTCTCATGCGGATTACATTTAACTATTAGCTATTCACTTTATGCAGACATTTTGAAATTTCAGCTTATTGTCTCACTTTTACAACTGAGGCACTGAATCCCAACGGTAGGGTCAAATTAACACATTTTACATTATCTCTGTTAATCCCCATAGAAAATCCTATTGCCAATCAGACTTGCAACAGGCTACACCAGAACAGGGTAGCAGTGGAAAGGGTAGAAGGGAACACTGGAACATCCCTCCCACAGAACTGGCTGAGCCACAGGTTACCACACTGTCCACTCCCACTCAAACACGCTGTGGTGAAGCTCATCAAACATCATCTAAGCAAAATAATTTTGTTGAGTAAAGCATTAACAAATGTAAAGAACTATTATCGGAGAAGAAAAGAGACTCTAATACCACTTTCTAATAAGTAGAAATGAGAAATAAAAAACCAGTAAGACCAAGGAAACTACACCACAGGGCAGACATACTCTACTTGGCTTCCTTATTACAAATAAGATAATTAACTTGATTGCTGACAGCAAAACCACCTGGATTAAAAAAAAAAAAAAAAAAAACTCCACTAACAGCACCATGCCACTTAACAAACAAGTAGGGACCACGACCTGGCCGAATAACAGCTAAACATCTCTGCAGCCCCGCCTTAAAAAATAAACCAGCATCCTCCAGACTTAGTCCACCCCGCCCTATGGAAAGAAGGAAGTTTGAAGTCCCGGGTCTTCCCTTCCCTCCAGGAGTTCACTCAGGGGCCGGCGCGCACCAAGCCCAGAACCACCTTCGACTGAAATTTCAAAGCACTAGCAAACCAACTCTCCGCCGGCTTCCGGGTCAGTAACGAGAAATGAAAACCTCTCCGCAGTCCCAAAGCCCACCATTTTCCATTTATTGATAAGGAGACCACAAGGCAAGTGCCTCTAGCCCCCATTCCAAACATGAGACAACACCAGGCTCCACTTTGCAAACTGTTCCAGCTAGACAAGGAGTCTTTCGAAAGCTCAAATATTAGAAGATTCGCCCCCAACCGATTCCACATCTAAAAGGTCTCTAAAGAGCAAGGAAGAGGGGTCTAAACTCGGGTAAAATGCACACTCTCTACCCTCTCACTCAGCCCCCGCCCTGCCAGGAGGTAGGCGCGCCTCGGCAGCACCCAGAAAGCGCAACAGGAGCCCAACACGCCGAGGACATGTTTCCCGCGCCCCACGTCCCCAGGTGCTCACCCTCACGTGGTTCTCCACGGCCGCGCGGCCCGCCAGCTTCTTGGCCTCCTCGGCTTTGGACATCGTGGAGGGGGCCGGGCAGATGCTGCTGGAGTCCCCGCAGCTGGTGCTTGTGTTGCCAGCACCGCCACGGGTCCCGGACTGTGCACGCCCCGGCAGCCGCACGTGGGAACCCGGGAGGTCCCAGCTGTTCCCTCCTCCGCCAGAGGCCGCGCCCCCGGCCCTCCCGGGCAGCGGGGCCAAGACCCGCCCGTAGAGGGTGCTGAAGGGCCCGGGGCGCTGCATCCCGACACCTCGCTCCGGCCTCCGCTGAAGTCCCGCCCCCGGCTCCCCCGGAAATCTGGCCGCTTACGCACACACTCTGCGTGCCCTGCTGCGCGGGCCCTGCTGGGAAGTGTGGTTCTATGGCTTCGAGGACCGCTATCTGCGCCTCAGTCTGGACTACCAACCCCATAATGCTCTCCGCGACGAGATGCGCAATCGCCGGCGACGGGCTCCGGCACTTCGCTCTGTGGGAATATCAGTGTGGTGACTGCTTACCCGGGGGAAGTGTTCTCAGGGCACGATTAGGTGAAGGCCAGGGATATTTCTGTTCGCCCATGCATCCGAGAAAGGAGTGTTAGACCTGACCCTGTTGTTTCTCCCAGCAGTGAGAACGTGGCCATGGACGAGAATTCCAAGTAGTGGCACTTCTGTAGACGTCGCGGCCCTTTTGGGGTTACTACTACCCAGGAAACTCACATGCGACACGGGCGCCAGCTGAAGTCCATCTAGACCCCCGCAGACCCAAGGTCACAAGTTGAGAACTCCCTGCCGTAGACATTCTTCTGCACCTAGTGGTGGAGCAGGTGGAGCTGCACCTTGCACCGCCCATTTGGAGACTTGTTCTGTACAGATGAGTGTGCCCTGCTGCGATCCTGCAATCTTTGGTGACTAACAAGGACTTACTGTGAAAACAGATTTATCTTTTCTTCTCTACCTTTAAGGTTTCTTGCTGTGGAGAATAGTTAAGGGACGAGGAATTCTTATTGTCCCCATTTTACAGGCAAAGAAACTAATACTGACCCCAACCTTACCGACCTCTTGGAGGTCCCTAAAAACACATGACCTTTGCGTTTCTCCGCTGTTAGTGGAATCCTTTCTGTCTGCTCATGAACTCATCTTCAAACGCATTCCAGGCCTTCAAAACTCTTCTGTGAGCGCAAGTCCCTGGTATGGGCCACTGTTAACTGCCGCTTATCACCTGGATTTTCTTATCTGTGCTTTGCCCCCTGAGGCTGTGAGCTCCTGAATCTTCACCTTTGTCTGTAGGAGGAAAAGTTGTTTGAGATGATATTTGAATCCTTCAATTTAGGCCAAATTCAGAACATAGCAGAAGGTTCTGGCTAACATGCAGAAGCGTATGACTGGACTCCCACTACTGTTGGTCTGCAAAGTTGAAGGCTACTGTAGGCAAATGTGTCACCTTTAATGTATCTCCTTAGGAGCAGTCTTTCACCTTATTCATGCTCCTCGGCACCCACACCAAAAGATTGATGAAGCAAATGGTAGCTAGTCTCTGCTTTACCCCGTCACCCCTGGCCTGAGGACCTTTGAACCATTTTAAATGCTCTACCTGCCAGCCTGGCCATCTATGCACTGCTTGCTCCATCTACCCTTCTGACTCAGCTGAAATACCACCTTCTCAAAGAAGTCTAAGTGACCACCTCATCTAAATTGGGTTTCCTACCCACCCCTCCTCTATCACTTTGCCCATGGTTGTATTTCCATTACAGAACTTCCATCCATCATTCATTTCCTTCGTTTTGTACTTGTTTATCATATATCCTCTGTAGAAAAGAACATTCTGAGAAGACAGACTTTGAGTGTCTTTCTACAGAATCCTCCATTCCTAAAACTGCCTGACCTGTAGATGGTCCTCAACAAATATCTAAAACACTTTAAATAACAAATAGATGTCATGTTTTAACCCTACACTCCACCTTCGGCCATACAGAATTTTAGTCCCTGCGTCCATGCTCTTACCTCCGTGTTTTCGTACACTCTGTACCCTTCTAACTCTCAGATATTCTTCAAGACTTCATTCTGTTACTTGTTACTCTGCAACTCTAAACCCTACTCTTAGTTGAGTTGGCTGCTCTTCCGTGCTCCCAATCACCTGTAACCTCTCTGTCATAATCATCTCGCTCTATTCATTTGACTGTCTCACCCAAAAGACATGTCCCTTGATGGCAGAGACTGTTGCTCATAAAGTGGACAGTGCCTTGTTCAATTACTGTTTTGGGGTGGCAAGGTCTGTCTGTGCCTGTTTGTGTTCTCTTTCCTTCTCTCTTTTCTCCATGTTGTACTCGTCTTTCCATTTCTGTACCCCTTTTAATCCTTTCCTTAGGTTGTTATTCATGCCTAGTGATTCTCATGGACATTCTGAAATCCAGGTTCTTAGGGCTGAAGACTATGCCGATCTTTGAAATAATATGAGTATCGCATTCTGATGACACTTCATTTGCATAATTATTGATAATAGTGCCAGGTACGATGCTAAGTACTTTGCAGACTTTATCACATTTAATCCTAATTTAAAGAAGTGGATACCATTAACTCCTGGCCAGGCACAGTGGCTCTCACCTGTAATCTTAGCACATTGGGAGGCCAAGGCGGGTGGATCACCTGAGGTCACGAGTTCGAGACTAGCCTGGCCAACATGGTGAAACACTGTCTCTACTAAAAATATAAAATTAGCCAGGTGTGCTCGCACACGCCTGTAGTCCCAGATACTCAGGGGGCTGAGACAGGAGAATCACTTGAACTTGGGAGGTAGAGGCTGCAGTGAGCTGAGATGGCACCACTGCACTCTAGCCTGGGCAAGACAGAGTGAGATTTCATTTCAAAAAAAAAAAAAAAGTGGATACTGTTATCCTCATTGGTATAAAAGAAGTCCTCACTTTGGGAGACCAAGGCAGGCAGATCACAAGGTCAGGAGTTTGAGGCCAGCCTGGCCAACATGGTGAAACCCTGTCTTTTCTGAAAATACAAAAACTAGCTGGGCATGGCGGTGGGTGCCTGTAATCCCAGCTACTCGAGAGGCTGAGGCAGGAGAGTCAGTTGAACCCAGGAGGTGGAGGTTGCAGTGAGCTGAGATTGCACCATTGCACTCCAGCCTGGTTGACAGGGTGTGAGACTCTATCTAAAAAAAAAAAAAAAAAAAAAAAGTCCTCACATACTCAAGGTCACGCTGCTTGTAAGCGAAGCTGGGATATGAACCTCCAGTGATTATAGGACCAAACCCTGACCTAATGGAATCACCTAGATGGGGATTTATTGATTGCTCCACCCCACCCCCAATATAGCCATGAACTTTGTATAAACCACACAGGTAATGCCTTTTCTCTTTAAAACCACAAGTAATAGCAGTAAATCTTAAGACAAAATGGTTAAGAGGGAAAAAAAACTATGTATGAGAAAGTACTAAATGAAAGCAAGTGCACAGGTTTTGGATGATGGACCAGATTCAGGGTCTGATAAACAAAGTAAGATCAATCTACTTTATAACTTAACCCACTAAAAAGCCTTTTTTTTTTTTATTACAAGGGCCATGCTGATCTCTGTATCTTGCCAGTTTTAGTATATGTAGTGCCAAAGCGAGCACTAAAAAATCTTTTTTTTTTTAAACTAGATTGCACTAGAAAGAACCGCATGGGATTTATTCTTCCCTCTTTCAAGAAACCTAATGAAATTGGGCTGAGATTCCAAGGAACTGCTGGAAAAGAGTTATCAGTACCAGAATGAAGGATCCTAGAGGACAGAGCCCACCGTTCTATTTATAGTGGTAAGAGGTAGGGCCTGTGCCTGCGTGGGCTTTAGTTATTCGCTCCCGTGATAGTCCCGGCGTGGTCCAGTCTGAGAGGAAACAGAGGCAATGGTCACCATGGCACTTCACTTAATGCTGTTGTATTAGTCCATTTTCATGCTGCTGGTAAAGACATAGCTGAGACTGGGCAATTTACTAAAGAAAGAGCTTTAATGGACGTATAGTTCCACGTGCCTAGGGAAGCCTCACAATCATGGCAGAAGACAAGGAGAAGCAAGTCACATCTTACATGGATAGCAGCAGGCAAAGAGAGAGAGCTTGTCCCATTTTTAAAACCATCAGATCTCGTGAGACTTACTATCACAAGGACAACACAGGAAATACCTGCTCCCACAGTTAAATTATCTCCCACCAGGTCCCTCCCACAATACGTGGGAATTATGGGAGCTACAAGATGAGATTTGGGTGGGGACACAGAGCAAACCATATCAGCTGGGATGTAGGCACCACCAGGAAGATACATAGCCATCATTGTGTGCCTGCCCAGGCTTCAGTGAAGCAGGAAAAATTCTTGCTTTCCACTTCCTCATTTCCATTTCCTCTCCTTTCTCACTCACTTTTCTCAAAGTTTGTACATTTTCTCACTTTTCTCAAAGTTTGTACATTTTTCTCACTTTTCTTCACAGTTTGTACATTTTGAAGATGATTTCCATGGAAGACTGTACAGAGCTACAAACTAGATGTTGGAATGGATTTGAGGATCCTGCCAGAGACTGAAGATGCTGGCTCAGATTTATCTCAGAATAGAGTTTGGCTCACCCTGCTTTCATTCAACAGCTTCACTCATTTAGACATAGCAACCCAACTTCACACCCTCCACTCTCACACCGTTAGAATGACCCTTTGGAACCTCAACTTTTGGCCTGCCTTGCTCCATCCCCTTTTCACAAGGGCAGGTTTATTGTCTACTAGCAATCTTGACTAGGGCCTTGGAAGAGGATTGGACCTTATTTACAGTGGTCTAATGATCAAAGCAAGTCATTGTTAATACATCAGTGTTACTACCTTGCTATGCATGTAACACTGGAAAACAGCATAGTGCAGTCCATTTACCAAAACCAAATCTTCTTACTAGTTGACCAACACCATGTGGTCCTGAGAAAAAATGTGTATAGAACAATCCCTTACTGCTGTATAAAACCATTCCTTGCTTAAGGATCACCTGCCTTTTGATGTCTTTACACCAGTGATTGTCAACTTGGAATGATTTTTGCCCCTCCCCTCATGGGGATATTTGACAATGTATGGACACATTTTTTATTGACACAATTGGGAGAATGCTACTGGCATCTAATAGGACAGGGCCAAGGATACTGCTAAACATCCTTCAGTACACAGACAGCCATATACACAAAGAATTTTCCCAACCAAAGTGTCAATAGTGCTGACATTGAGAAACTGCCTTAAAGAATCTTCAGGTGGGATTACATGGGAGGTTCTGTTAGCAGTGGCAAATCCATACAGGTCTGCAGCAACCTCAATTCTTGCCTCCTCAGAAGAAAGAATTCAAGGAGGCATTAGGCAATTCGAAAGACCAATGCAAGTTTTGGAACAGCAATAAAAATTTGTTTAAAGACTTTAGAGAAAGAACAAAAGGAAGGAAAGTCCACTTGGAAGAGAGTCAAGCAGGCAACTTGAAAGACAAGCGAGTGGTTTGACCTTTTGAATTAGGATTTTATATGTTGACAAACTTCCAGGGCTTGCATTTTTTTCTCCCCTAATTCTTCCTTTGGGGTGGGCTGTCTGCATGTGCAGTTGCCTGCTAGCCCTTGGGAGGGGACCATGCATGGTGTGTTTACTGGAGCTGTACACATGCTCACTTGAGGCGTTCTTCCCTTACCAGTTGAATGTCCCTAGGAGGCTATATACCAGTTCACCTCTGCCATTTTTCCTCTTAATGCACATGCTTGAGCCCACTCATGCAACTCCTGAGATCTTATTGGGAAGCTGTTGACTACCAGTTTCAGGTTTTTCCTATCTGTTGGGAGACTGAATTTCCCGGGCACTGGCGGCAACCAATTATTATTTTAGAGAGGCAGTTAACAGCTGCCTGACCATCACCTGATGGTCACCTGACATTCTTTGTAGGGGTTCGGGCGAGTGCTCTCCTGCCCTGCTCATGATCGACTATCTACCCACTGTAGCATTTCTCCCCTCAAGATTCCAAGACCTCAATTCTTGGGGAAGAATGGATGATCAGCCTTTCATAAATCCCTCCTGCTGATGGTGGGGCAGTGGTGGTTGTTCTGTGACTGTTGGCCTGTTGCTAGCTGTCAGGGAAGGAGAGTGGCTCCATGGGTTGATGAAAGCAGTATCCAGCCAGGTCCAAGGGAGGCAGGGGCAGAATTTTATCTCCATCATGTATCCCTGATGGACATCTAGGGGTCCCCTGTAAGAGGGTGACTCTTGAATATTGAGAGGATGGTATCCCTCTCTGAGGATTATCTGGAGCTTGATGGCCTGAAGATGAAAATAGACAATTGGGTTATTTGTAACTGGCGGCCATAGTCATGCCTGCCAAGACTTAGGTTTATTGGGTTGCTAGCCAATTCCAGTATGTGCCCGGAATTAGAATATTCATCCAGATTTGTACATTACCCATCCCTTTTGTTTCTTCTGAGCTGCAGCCAGAGATCACTAGCTGGTTCACAGGAATGAAGGTTAGTCTAAATTGCAGAGAAAAACTCAAAAACAGCTGATGAGACTAGAATCTAAGAACAGGTATACCATAGTTCTTGAAACATAATTTGCCAAGCATGGTGGCTCATGCCTGTAATCCCAGCACTTTGGGAGGCCAAGGTGGGCAGATCACTTGAGTTCAGGAGTTTGAGACCAGCCTGGCCAACATGGTGAAACCTCGTCTCTACTAAAAATACAAAAATTAGCTGGGCGTGGTGGTGGGTGCCTGTAATCCCAGCTACTCGGAAGGCCATGGCAGAAGAATCGCCTGAACCCAGGTGGCAGAGGTTGCAGTGAGTTGAGATCATGCTTCTGCACTCCAACCTGGGCAATAGAGTGAGAGACTCCATCTCAAAAAAAAAATAAGAAAAAAAAAAAAGAAATAAACATAATTTTTCTCTCCAGTCCTCATTTTTATTAAAAACAAATCATGACAGGACAGATTTGTTTGCAAAATAAACTTTAATCTTATTATACTTGGCCTAATTATTTGCATAAAGCACAGCAAGAATAATTATTTCCCATATAGGCTCCTGTTTAAATTGGCTTTGATGGAACTTTGTTCCATAAGGAATCTCAAATAAGACGTTTTTAAAGCCTTAAGCCCAGGCATGGGTTGGTGCCATCAAATACCTGTATGAATTGAATAAACTCCTTTCCTCTTGAGGTCCCCAGATAACCTGGGACTCCTGGGCCTGTCAGAAACTGGTATTCTTTACTTACTACAGGTCAGGAACCCTGTACAGGCACCATGTAGATAAGGTATGTTTTCCTAGGGGGACTTTATTGGCTCTATAAGTCAAATTTGATTCCTTAAAGGAAAGCATACCATTACAGTTAAAGCCTTGGTAAAATAATCAGTGGCTTCAATTTTGTCCTTGCAAAAGAAAACAGATTCTTATTGCACTTATGCAAATTACTATGTTGCCATAAGTTAGCAATACTCACAAATAGTTTCCAAATTCTGGGGAATCTGGAAGAGAGAAATATGCTACAAATTTTGTTTACAAAAGTATGCTTTGCTCATTTGTTAAAAATTGTAAATAGCTCAAAAGAAAAGCTTTCTAGGCTTTGAAAAACAAAAGATTAGCAATGTTTTAAGTAAAAAGTAACAAGAGGATTGTTTTAGTCTTTTCTTGGTTCAGTCCACACAGTTTAACTCCTGTTCTGCTTCATATTCATGAACATTTTAGCTCTCCTGAGAGTCCTGAAAGTTTTTTCCTCTATTATAATGTCACAATTCCAAAGTTATCAGAAACCTGCATTTAAGAGCACCTGTTAGATTCCCATAGCTTATTATAAACTGCCTTCTAAAACAACCCTTTAACCCTCTAAAGTGGACAGAAAAATCCATATTCCCATGACTTCTTATAACTTTTTCCCAAAAGCACATTCTACCTTCCTTACATACCTTGCACGTAAAACCATTTTTCCAGTGGCCTCAAGTACGTGTTACACTGTTAAGTCTCAGCAATTTTTACTTTTGGTGAAAAAACTGGTAAGTAAGTGATTTTAATTATGTACTAGGTTTGGAGCCTAGGACACCAGACAGAAGTCCAGATAAGGTTTGACTGTTTTCAGCATAACTAAGTGGCAGGGCTAACTCTGTATGTTCCCAGGCCTTACCTAGCTTTAAAGCAGGGAATTTGTAGAGTTAAGAACCATAGTGCCAGTTTGTGAAGCATTTAGAAGGCATAGTAATCTTTACAATTGTATAGCATTTCTTTCATAAATTCCCTTTCACAAATCTTTTTTAACAACTTAGACCACCTACAACATGCTTGGACTTTTTCACTTGTCCTAAACATCCCTCTTTTTAAACCACCAGTCATTTTACTTTAGGACAAGAATTTACCATACGAGATTTTTTTTTTTTTTTTTTTTTTTTTTTTTTGTCCTACAAAATCTCTTCTTTATATCCTTCCTTACCAGAGATACCACTTTACCTTTATAATCTTTGAATTAGACAAAAGTCATTTTCCTTCTGTTAAAAAGTTAAGGTTTGTACTGCATGTTGCTATGTGAGTCCTGTGGAGGGGGAGCAGATAAGGCGGTTATTGACATACTGCAGAAGTTATCCACTGCTCAAGAGTTTGCTCAGTTAGACTTTTCACTAGAACTTTTATGAATAAATGTGGGCTATTTATAAACCCCTGAGGTAGGACTGTACAGGATAAAGTTATTGGTTAAAGAATTAGGTAATTTTGCGGGGAGAGATAGGGCTATCAGACAGAAAGATGAATTCAGAGGCTGGGTAAATATTGAGTGAGCACCCATTTTGGAAAGTGTATTTTTGCCCCAAAGAGGTGTGAGGACATTACCAGGGAATGGTGGGAGAATAGTAATTGGTCCCTTAAGTAATGTAAAGGGGTGCGAATCTTTTCTTTTGGGGGGGTGCCATTTGCCCCCATTGCCTAACAGGATTTGTAAGAGAGTTGCTCAGAGAACAATATTAGCACACAGTAGGCAGCTTTTGAACCCAAAAGGGAAATTTATAATTGTACTTGCCACCTGCAGAGTTGCCCTCAGCTTTGTCCTGTTGGTGATGATGTGTGATTTGGAAGGCAGCTAGAGCAGAGAGCACCTTCAGCTCAAGCTTATCAGGGTTTGGGATTCTGTCCCAAGGGCCCTTTGGCCCGTCAGGGCAGTCGCATTTCCAGTGGCCAAGCTTGTGGCAGAGAGACAAGCCATTAGATGCTTTTTCCCATTTATCCCATTAGGGCACTTTGTCTTCCAGTGGCCTGGCTTCCCACATGAATGCCAGTGCCCTTAGGGCAACCTGAAGGAGGCTGGTGGGCTTGCAGAGGAGCCAATACTTGAACCCACCTCCTTTCTCTGTGTTTCTCCTTTTACTTAGCCTTGTCATCCTTATTCTGCTCTCAGTTATAAAAGACTGAGGTGGCTAATCTGAGGACCTCCTGCACAGGGGTACTGAGTTGTAAGGCTGACTTTTGCAATTTCCTCCCAGTCCATTCTTAAGCCAAATAGTATTACAAAGGAAAACTAGTTTTTTGTTTTAAGATTTGGGGGAATCAGACTTTTCCCCGTTTTAGGGGGTGCATCCAAGGGGCATGATCTTTAATATGGAGATGCTGTTACCCATCTGCAAAGGGCAAACAGAGGAGAAAAAGGGGAAAACGTTTTTCCTCTGCTTTCCTATTATTCTGAATGAGACATCCCCCATTGTCCTTAGCATTCCAGAATAAACCGGTCCATCTCATCACAATTACCCACTTGAAAACAGAGGAGATACCGGAGTGAAGAGTGGGCCCTCTGTTCATCCCTGACGTTCTGGAAGGAACTGGTCTTACTGTGTACCCCTAACCTTGCTTTCTTCTCTGTTCTAATGGTAATCTGTTAGCCTAAGGGCCAAACTTCATCTCTGTCCTATGGGTCTCTTGCACCTGCTGCCTTGGGCCAGCCTATATCCTTGTCTCCATGACCTTATAGTAACTCTCACTTCAGCATTTTAGCAACAAAATGATTATCTCTTTTCTTGTATTCCCATTTCCATGTTCTTTAAGTAGATGAGAAGCCTGTTTTTCAGCTAACTGCTGCAAGGGGCTAGACTTCCTTCCCTGCAAATATGACCTTGAAGGTCTTGATGTATGTTAAGAAGCGCATGGAAGTGATTAGAGAAATGGAAGCTACAGGAGAAAGTGGGAGGAAGTGAGAGGAATACTCATGGAAAGCCTTCATATGCGCACAAATACAGCAGCCCTTGGATTCAAGAGGGCAACATTTATTTGCCCTCTTGACGTAAAGGAGTAAACTCCAGAGGACTTGGGGCTTGGGGTAAGAACTCGCAAATGGTGAAGGAAGAATTTGTCCTCCTCTCAATGGGAGCTTACTCAAAAAAAAAAAAAAAGGCCGGGCGCGGTGGCTCAAGCCTGTAATCCCAGCACTTTGGGAGGCTGAGACGGGCGGATCACGAGGTCAGGAGATCGAGACCATCCTGGCTAACGGGGTGAAACCCCGTCTCTACTAAAAAATACAAAAAACTAGCCGGACGAGGTGGCGGGCGCCTGTAGTCCCAGCTACTCAGGAGGCTGAGGCAGGAGAATGGTGTAAACCCGGGAGGCGGAGCTTGCAGTGAGCTGAGATCCGGCCACTGCACTCAGCCGGGGTGGGGGGGTGGCGGTGTGGAGGGACAGAGCGAGACTCTGTCTCAAAAAAAAAAAAAAAAAGCAAGTAGGTGGGATCCTTAAAGGGCCAGAGTGAGGTCCTATGCAGGCAGACAGATTGCTTCAAACGCCACTGGAAAACTTGGCCCTGTGGTGTAACAGGAACAAAAAGCATATAGTAAGTTATAAGGAGCTAGCAGAGCTAGAGTTCCAATTAGTATCTGTCTCGGCAATGTGCCAGCAGACGGGGAAGGGTTGGAGGTCATCTGAGCTGGTAGGATAAAAACAAGTATAAATCTCAGGGGCGATCTGCTGTGTCTTTTCTGCCATGAAAATTCAGCAAGCGCCACAGACACACGAATAACAGGGAGTGTGTGTTTAAGAAGTCACGTGGCATGTGAAGTGAAAGCAAAGAGCCAGACTTGCCCCCAAGGCAGATGGTCTGGCTGGGTGTTCAAGGCCATTTCAGAACACACAGAGAAAACAGGAGAATAGGCAGTGCAGGTTCTTGGGGGAAAGCTGATTTTAGTTGAAAAAAACAGAGGAAAACCCAGACATTGCACACTTTTAGACTTTAGCCCTATCACTTTCATGAGCCTCCTGCCCAGGAGGGCCATTAGTTCTACTCAGTGTGGACCCCAAGGTCCTTCCCACTCCGGTGAGCTACCCATCAGGGTGAGCTGAGAGATCAGCTGGGGGGAGTAGAGCCACTGTAGCTGAGAGGAATTGTTTGTGGAGTTGGTTAGTAAGCAGGAGAGCAAAAAGGAGAAGGAAACCATGAACAGGGGTTGAACCCCTCCAGCTGAAGCAGGCAAGGCGTATAGGTCTCTTACCACGAGGGAACTTATCCGAGTCATACAGCACCGAAGTATGTTAGTGGTGGTGAGTTCACACAGGTCTGCAGCAACCTCAGTTCTTGCCTCCTCAGAAGGAAGAATCTGACTGAGGAGATGGAAGGCAGGAGAGATCAAGGCAAGTTTTGGAACAGGAATGGAAGTTTGTTTAAAAGCCTTAGAGAAGTCACAAAAGGAAGGAAAGTCACAAAAGGAGGCATCCCACCTCAAGGAGGAGGTGAGAGGAGGAAAACAGACTATTCTGCCATGTCAGTGTATAAATTCTCTAGAAAAGTCAGAGGGGCACTTTGTAAGACTGGATCACACATCCATGGACCTTGTTGAGTCTGAGAAAATGATACACCAAGATAAAGGTCACAGAAGCAAAAGTTTTCTCTGACCTTCTCCTGCCCTCCAGTCTCTGGCCGCTCATTCTCCCCCAGGATAGTCATAGAAACTAGAATCCCTCTTCCCCAAGGCAGGTCACAGAAACCAGAACCCCTTTCCCCGAAAGCAAGTGGACTTGGAAGAGGGCCGAGTGGGTGACTTGAAACATCAGTGCGTGGTTTGACCTTTTGACTTAGGGTTTTATACGTTTGCATACTTCCAGGGTCTTGCGTTCGTTCTCCCCTGATTCTTCCCTTGGGGTGGGCTGTCTGCATGTATGGTGGCCTGCTAGCGCTTGGGAGGGGGAACGTGCACAGTGTGTTTACTGGAGTTGCAGGCATGCTTACTCGAGGAATTCTTCCCTTACCAGTCAAATGTCCCTGGGAGGTCATATACGAGTTCAACTCCACCATTTTGCCTCAGTGTGCATGCTTGAGCCCAGTCGCCCAACTCCTGATATCTTATCATGAAGCTGCTGATCACCAGTTTCAGGTTTTTTCTATCTGTTGAGAGACTGCCTTTCCCTGGCATGGGCTGCAGCCAGTTATTTTAGAGAAACAGTTAGCAGCTGCCTGACCATCACCTGATGATCCCCCGATGTTTTTGGTGTGGGTTATGGGGAGCCCTCTCTTGCCCCGCTCATGCCTGACTAGCTACCCACTATAACACCTCATCTATCTTGTGCAGCTTGTTTCACCTGTTTCATCCATTCCCAGAACTCCCACAGGATCACCTTCTCCAGACCTATCTTACCCCCAAGGAGCTCCCTAGCTCCCAGTACCCCCACCCACACTGGCTGTTCCTTGTTTGCCAAGGCACTCTCTGGAGCTCACCTCTTTGTCAGTGTTGTCATTTAGTTCCATCCATTTGTTTTCTCTGGATGAAGCTGGAAGAAATTTCAGATCCATATGGGAGGAAGAGGAGAAGGATGAAGGAAACCAGGCTTTGCCAGTTTGCTGAGGTAGGGGTGAGGAGCAGACATTCACAAAAAAAGATCATTCCTTTCCACACCGTCAGAGGAATCAGCTCTAGCCCTGATACCTGCACTGTTGCCAAAGGGCCCCATCTCTGTTCAGTCTTGAGCATCAGCCTAACTTACCAGTTACCAAGCCCTGAAAAGAGGGAATGGATGTGCATCCCACCTCAAGGAGGAGGTGAGAGGAGGAAAACAGACTATTCTGCCATGTGAGTATATAAATTCTCCAGAAAAGTCAGAGGGGCACTTTCTAAGACTGGATCACACATCCATGGACCTTGTTGAGTCTGAGAAAATGATACACCAAGATAAAGGTCGCAGAAGCAAAAGTTTTCTCTGACCTTCTCCTGCCCTCCAGTCTCTGGCCGCTCATTCTCCCCCAGGATAGTCATAGAAACTAGAATCCCTCTTCCCCAAGGCAGGTCACAGAAACCAGAACCCCTTTTCCCGAAAGCAAGCCATAATGCCTAAGAATATTACTCCAACTTTCCCCCACCTTTCTGTGTGAAAATTGGCCGTAAAGAAATTGCCTGACCTACCATGTAGGGATAACCATTCCAGAGAGGCTCCTACCCCATACCCAGAAGGAAGGGATGCTCCACAGAGAAGCCAAGAGCCATCTAAGCAGACAGGCCTTGCTGGGTTTCCCCAACTCGGTCTGTTAGCATTACATCATAACCTTTATATACGATCATATTTCTACATGGCTATCCATAGTTCTTGAACCTAAGCATAAAAATGGGCAGTTTTCTCTGTATTTTTGAGTCTTCATTCTGAAGACTCCCATGTCATGTAAAATGATGATCAAATACATTTGTACTCCTTTTCTCCCATTAATCTGCCTTGTGTGTGTTGATTTTTCAGTGACCCTTCAGAAGGTGAAAAGGAAGCTTTCACTGGGCCCTTCAAACATTCACAAGGCTGGCTCCCTTACCTCATTCAGGTTTAGCCACAGAGGTCTTCCCTGATTTACTAATAAAGTACCACTGCCCCAATCCTCAGCCCTCCCATCTCCCCCTCACTTCCATCAAATTATCCTATTGTGTTCTGTCATCGTCTTGTTATCAAGAAAGAAAAATAGCTCAGAGCTGTCTGAGGAATGTGAGGTGTGTAAAATGTATCAGGCCCAGAGAGCACCGGACTTCAGTCATCCCATCTCTCCTGCACCCATTCCCAGAGGCAATTGTTTAAAGGCATTTTCTTTTCCTTTCATTTCCTGTAGTTTCATAATGTAACCCTCACCCATTATCTTCATATTCCCGGAACTTGTCATCCAAAGAACAACATATAGGCAATCACCAATCAACATTATTTCTGTAAACCAGTGAGAATCCTTGACAAACAACTTTGTATCAGTCTACTCCTTGTCCCTCCTTTTGGTCTATAAACACCTGCCTGTTAACAAAGGCTGAATGGAGCTCACATCCAAAGTTACTTGGGACTGAGTCCTCCTCATGGCTCAAGTAAGCTCTTTAAAATGACACTTTGTGCCTCACCTTCTTGCTTTAGATCAACATTATGTTTTTACTCATTTATTTATTTTTGACACATGGTCTCACTCTGTTGCCAAGGCTGGAGTGTGGTGGCACCATCATGGCTCATTGCAGCCTCTACCTCCTGGGCTCAAGTGATCCTCCACCTCAGCCTCCCTAGTAGTTGGCACTACAGGTGTGTACCACCATGCCTGGCTAATTTTTGTATTTTCTTTGTAGAGATGGAGCTTTACCATGATGCCCAGGCTGGTCTCAAACTTCTGTTCCAGAAGCGATCCACCCACCTCAGCCTCCCAAAATGCCGGGACTACAAGTGTGAGCCACCATGCCTGGCTGACATTATATAATCTTTTGTTTGTTTATTGCCTATACTCCCCCCTTCTAAAATATAAGCAGAAAGCTCACCTTCCTCATTCACTGCTGGATCCCAGCATTTGCAAAATGAATGAACGCAGGGTGCCAGCCCTTAACACCTCCTTTCTTTCATCCTCCAACTCCCCACCTTCAGCCTCATGCTACCTCAGTCAGCCTGGAATTCCTCACTCTTATTAGCTCACAAGCAGTTTCACATTTAACAATCCCACCAAGAAACTATGATTTTTTAAAATGGACCGAGATAACTCCAGCATGTTTCTCCTTCTGCATTTCTGAAACAGTTTGCCATTTATCAAGCACACCATTGGCTCTGTTGGGTGCCCTATACAGTGTTTCTGATATCTTTTGCAGCAACCGTTTTCTTGCTGGTCTCCGCAACATCATGCCCAGTGACAGCTTATAGGGAAGGAGCTGCTGAGGCCACTGGGCCTAGGGCAACATCACACAAAGGCAGGTTCAAGTTAGAGAGGAACAGACCTGAGGTCAGCTATCTTTGTTCTCTTCACTAGAAAAGCAGGCCAAGTCTTTTTTTTTTTTTTTTTTTTTTTTTTGACGCGGAGTCTTGCTCTGTGCCCCAGGCTGGAGTGCAGTGGCGCGATCTCGGCTCACTGCAAGCTCCGCTCCCCCGGGTTCACACCATTCTCCTGCCTCAGCCTCCCGAGTAGCTGGGACTACAGGCACCCGCCACCTCGCCCGGCTAATTTTCTTGTATTTTTAGTAGAGACGGGGTTTCACCGTGTTAGCCAGGATGGTCTCGATCTCCTGACCTCATGATCCACCCGTCTCGGCCTCCCAAAGTGCTGGGATTACAGGCTTGAGCCACCGCGCCCGGCCAGCAGGCCAAGTCTTGATTGCCATTTAGATATGGACTGACATAAAGTACTATTCATGGAAAAGGAAGATTCAGGAAATGAAAATTGTTTTTATTATTTCAGGGAGGATAAAAGCAAAACAAATGGCTAACTTTCTTAGGATGTTTTTATTATGTTGTTTAGAAAGTTCAGGCTCTCTCAGCCTTCAATTTTTATGTCAATTTCCCACCATGACTTCGTACATTTTTTTAATGACCAAACATTTGTTAAAGATAAGGCTAAGTGTCTAACTATTTAATGCTGTTAAGGAAAAAAATATTACTCATGCCACTTGTGAAAAATGGTGAGGCAGACTTATCCAAGAGGAGCCATGCTGATAGGTGTAGGGACCATTGCAAAGGGGTCTTGCAGTGGGAGAGGGAGGTTAGACTCAATTCCAACTCCAAAAAGGACAAGCAGGGATTTATAATCAAGGAGCAGGGCCTGGGCATAGTGGCTCATGCTTATAATCCCAGCAGTTTGGAAGGCCAAAGCAGGAGGATCCCTTGAACCCAGGAGTTCGAGACTAGCCTGGGCAACATAGTGAGATGCTGTCTCTACAAAAAAATTAAAAATTAGCCCAGCATTGTGGCGCATACCTGTAGTCCCAGCTTCTCAGGAGGCTGAGGTGAGAGGATCACTTGAGCCCAGGAGGTTGAGGCTGCAGTGAGCTGTGATCAAGCCACTGCACTCCAACCTGGGTGACAGCGAGACTCCGTCTCAAAAAAAAGAGGAGCAGGGTGGGAGCCAGTGGATAGAAAATTACTAAGGGGAAACATCGAGGATAAGGGTTTCTGGCTAAACTGCCTTGATAGGATTATTGCTGAAGGCAGTGTACGGTGATAAGATATTGAGTGTGGTCAGATACCAAGGGCGGATATTTTTGCTAAACTGACTTGGAAAGTTTCTTGCTCAAACTGGATTATATAAGGACAGAGGAAAAAGCCCAAGGTTATACCTAGTTAAAAAGGACTCCAGGAGCCTCAGTAAAGTTTTGGTCAAAGGATAGAGCCATGGTAAATGCTATTGCCTCGGGAGAGTCTGTTTTTAACTTTTGGAAAATATCAGGGAGAATAAAGAAGCCAGGTAGTCGAGGAACCTTTTATTAACCATCTCAGTTGACTGTTGTAATATGTTTAGTTAGAGCACAGAACATGGTGGAGGTACTTCAGTGTGGTTTAGGTTGTAAAAGGAATAACAAATTAAGTCTGAGAAAGAGGGAGGACCTAGATGTTTTTATTTTCAGCACAGCTACTGACTGGCTTTGTGACCTTTGTGAAAGCCCTTCATCTCTCTAAACCTCACCTTTCTCCTACTAACTGAGAGTTGAACTCATATAAACAGAGTTCGAGGGTGGTGGGGAGTGGGGTATGGGGGAATGAGAGTTGAAGTAAATTATCTCTACGGTCACTTCCAACATTAACATTTTACACAACTGTTTCTGATAGATGTTTACAGAGGATAAAGCATAGGGTGAGATGTAAAGGCAAACTGTACCCCTAAGTCCCAACTCTGAGCTACAGGGGATCCTGCTTTCCCCAGTCAGAAGAATTCATCACTGACTCCTTCCCTGTGACATAATTCTGCAAATTCTGCAGGACTCCAGATGGGGTTCCCACAGCCCATTCTGCTGAATATTACCCAGGAATAAAAATGTATACAGTAGACTTTTAAAAACTTAAAAGACTAATACAAGTGTAACAATGACTATTCACTGCAAGAAAGAAAAGAAATGAAATAGTGAAGGAGATCCCACCATCATTCTTTCAATGCTCTCAGCCAGCCTCAATTCTCATGAGACTCACTGTTTGAACATTTTGAGGCCCCAAATGTGAGTCTAGTGTTCAGCCTGATTCCTAATGCATGAGCCAACAACTTCACTTGGTGCCGGCAGTGGGTTAGTACCTGGAAGAAAAACTGGCTGCTGTGGACCTAAGGAGAGGCTCAACAGGGCTCTCCAGCATGCTATTTTCAGGGGAATTTTCAATATTGATTTTCCTGATAGTTGAATTTCATTATCTGCACTGAAATTAGAACCTAAACCCTGGTTAAAATGAGGCTCTACTATTAGCCAGGCGTAGTGGCGTATGTCGGTAGTCCCAGCTACTCAAGAGGCTGAGGCAGGAGAACTGGTTGAACCCGGCAGGCAGAGGTTGCAGTCAGCTGAGATCTTGCCACTGCACTCCAGCCTGGGCAATAGAGCAAGACTCCAGCTCAAAAAAAAAAAAAGGCTGTACTATATGTCCTTTATTGCTCCTGCTGCCATCTTCAATAGCAGTCTGATTCCAGTTATTTTTTGCCACTGTAAAAGTTGTCAGAATCAAAATAGGGTCACTTGTGTTAAAAACCCTGAGAAATGAAGCCAGGGAAGGCCACGAAAGGAGCGTTCTTACATACAAATGCCAGAGGACAAGAACTCTCACAAAATAACTCTGAAAAAAGCACAATCTTGCAAAAGGGCCATTGCAACCTTACACACACAAGAAAAACTTCTGTGAGGACATTTGCCCAGCAATTGTCTGTCCCACCTCATTGTTGTTATTGATCCTTGTAGCCAAGGATAATTATCTCAAAACAATTCTGTAATCCTCCTCATTTTTCTTCTAAAAAATATCTGTTCTTCTAAATATGCTCAACTGCCTAGGCTGGCTGATATGATATGCTCTAGAAAACAAATGATACAACCACCAACAGGGGAAGGGCCCCAAGTGTGCTGGCCCTTGGAAGTTGAACACAAGTTTCTGCCCCTTATGAAGTCCATTGTTCCCTCTCCTTAAGGAAATCTCCCCTTCCTTGTTCCCATAGAGAACAATGTCTTCTCTCTCTCTTTTCCTTCTCAATCTACACAGCCTAAGCAGAAGGTTTTCATTCAGTTGCCTCATCTATTCATTCAACAAGCATTTGTGGAGCACTTACTACGTGCTAGATGCAGCTCCAGTTTCCAGGAATAGAGCAGGGAGCCACAGAGACAAATGCAGCCCATTTTAAAGCTCACATTCAGTCCTGTGCCTCAGCTGTCATGGCCCAGGCACCTTCCAGTGGAAATAATTCTGTTCCCTCACTACCTCAATGGTGGATCATGCTGTTGAAAGAGAATTTCTTTAAGATAAAATATAACTCTCATACAGATAAAAAATAAACACATGTTAATACTTTATTGAGCTCATTAATAAGGAATCTGGTGAGGTGTTACAACCATTTTAAAGAAGTTCCAAAAAATCACAAATTATATGGAGTAAAGGAACGTTGAAATGAATGTGCCAATGGGGGAAACAAAGCAACTTCCTCCATGTATTAGTCTGTTTCCACACTGCTATAAAGATACTACCTGAGACTAGGCAACTTATAAAGAAAAGAGATTTAATTGACTCACTGTTCCACATGGCTGGGGAGGCCTCAGGAAACTTACAATCACGTGGAAGGCAAAGGAGAAGCAAGTACCTTCCTCACAAGGTGGCGGGAGAGAGAAAGACCAAGGAAGTGCCACACTTTAAAATCATCAGCTCTCGTGAGAACTCACTCACTATCACGAGAACAGCATGGCGGAAATCACCCCCATGATCCAATCACCTCCCATCAGGTTCACTCCCTTGACATGTGGGGATTACAATTTGAGATGAGATTTGGGTGGGGACAGAGAGCCAAAACATATCACTCCGCAATAAGACAAGGAATTCGATTGAACCTCTGCCATACAGAGCAGATTTTGCATGTCTTTAGATAAAAATTACTTCGTATTGCTGTTATTTGTTCATAATTTACAAAACTGAAAAATAGCTTTCGTGGAATCAGATAGCCTGGAAGGCTGTCCTGCACAGTTCAGATAAAGCAAAGTTTTCCACTGAAGTATGAAGTTTTCCCTACAATGCCAACTTCAAGATTCCCATGTACCTATCTCTCTAAAGCTGCAGGAAGCTATTAGAGGATTTCACAAACTCAGCAGTGCGGACATTTTGGGCAAGACAATCCTTTTTTTTTTTTAACTAAAAAGATTTTTTTTTTTTTGAGACAAGGTCTCACTGTGTTGCCCAGACTGGCCTCAAATTCCTGGCTGGAAGGGATCCTCCTGCCTCTGCTGCTATTTTACAGTAAACAAATGAAAGCTGATTTATGATGTTATTATAGTTAAAATCTATCCCAAACTACATCCGTTCCTTGGAAATATCTGTATTTATTTGAAGATGATGGGCTTAGGTAACGCACAAGCAAAAACTGTTTTCAGTAAATGAATGTACAAACTCCAAGCCAGGGTTCTAGGAATAGTCCTCTCTTTCACTATATTCCATTAATGACATTCTACCTACACGATCTACCTCCTTTGTAACACTCAGACCCAGCCCTTGTATTTATGTCCAACTCCAGCTGCTCAGTGCAGGCATTTTATCCATTCGTTTTTCTTTTTTCTTTTTCTTTCTTTTTTTTTTTTTTTTTTTGAGGTGAAGTCTCACTCTTTTGCCCAGGCTGGAATGCAGTGGCACAATCTCGGCTCACTGCAACCTCTGCCTCCTGGGTTCAAGCGATTCTCCTGCCTCAGCCATCCAAGTAGCTGGGATTACAGACACGCACAACCCCCATGCCTGGCTAATTTTTGTATTTTTAATAGAGACAGGGTTTCACCATGTTGGCCAGTCTGGTCTTGAACTCATGACCTCAAGGGATCCACCCACCTCAGCCTCCCAAAGTGCTGGGATTACAGGCATGAGCCACTACCCCCCAGCCATCAATTCTAGATTATTACAACAGCTTCATAATTTTTCTCCTTTCCTCCAATTTCAACTCCCTTCTTCAGCCATCAGAGCGATTTTTTTAAAAAAATCTGATCATGTTATCCTTGTTTAAATCTTACAGTACATCTGTTTTAAGGTTAAAGTCCAAGCTTCTTAACAAGGCATGCAGGGCTTTTCCATGAGCTGACCTCTTTTTCCCTCAGCATCATCCTCCTCCACCAGTCCCCTTTTACCACCTAAACTCCAATTATAGCCAGCCACTCAAAGTTTCTGTAGCGTACCTTGTTTTATGTCTTCATGCCTTTGCAAGAACCAGTGCCTCCACACAGAATGCCTCCACACAGAATGTCCTCGTTATACCCTCCCCCCTACCCCATCCTCCTAGTCTTCATCTTCATCTGGCTAAGCCATCTTCTAGGTCAGACAAGTAAGTATGTATCTATGTATGTAATTGCTATACCAGGGTACGAGGTGGAAAAAATAAGTGCTATGCCTGTTTTTGCCCACTAGAGGGCAAGCTCCTTGAGTGCAGAGCCTGCATCTATAGGTTTTTACGTCTGCATCCTCAGGGCTTTACGCTGGCACCAGTATGAGGTTATTGGATGGATGAATGCATGGATGGATGGACAGATGATGAATAGATGAAATCATCATGTTAAAATCCCAGTACAGCGTAGGGGGTCACTCCTGTAATCCCAACACTTTGGGAGGCTGAGGCAGGCGGATCGCTTGAGACCATAAGTTCGAGACCAGCCTGGCCAACATGGTGAAACCCCCGTCTCCACTAAAAATATTTAATATTAATACAAAAATTACCCAGGTATGGTGGTACATACCTGTAATCCCAGCTGCTCAGGGGGCTGGGGCACGAGAATCGCTTGAATACAGGAGGCAAAGGTTGCAATGAGCCGAGATCGTGCCACTGCACTCCAGCCTGGGCAATGGAGTGAGACTCTATCTCAAAAAATAATAACAAATAAGTAAAATAAAATCCCAGTACAATCCAGAAATTGTATAATTGCTTACAGTTTATTAAAATATGATTTAATTGTTGTATAGTATAATGGTATAAAAGTGCATGGTATAGTAGATAATGGAAAATAAAGAACTGAGTTAGAAGAACCAATTTTTAGTCCTCTCTTGGTCACAAACTGGTAGAGGTTGCCTGCATTTCTTGGCTCATGGCTCTTTCTCTGCATCACTCCAACATCTTGGTTCCACGGTCACTTCTCTCACTCTGATCTCTTGGTTCCCTCTCACAAGGGTCCTTATGATGACACCCAGCCCACATGGATAATCCAGGATCACTTCCCCATCTCAAGAATCTTAAAGTTAATCACACCAGCAAAAGCGCCTTTGTCATATAAGGTAAAATTCTCAGGTTCTAGATATTAGGATGTAGACATTATTCAGCTTGCCATTGATAAGTATAGGCAAAACTAAACAAAACAAAAGTTTGGGTGCGGTGGCTCATGCCTATAATTCCAGCACTTTGGGAAGCTGAGATGGGCAGATCACTGGAGGTCAGGAGGTCAAGATCAAGGCTGCAGTGAGCAGTGACTGCACCACTGCACTCCAGCCTGGGCAAAACTCTGTCTCAAAAAAAAAAAAAAAACAGAAAAACCACTTAAACCTCACACTTTATACAAAAATTAACTCAAAATGGATCACATATTTATTTATTTATGAGACAGGGTCTTGCTCTTTTGCCCAGGCTGGAGAGCAGTGGTGTAATCTTGGCTCATGGCAACCTCGACCTTGTGGGCTCAGGGGATCCTACCACCTCAGCCTTCCAGGTAGCTGGGACTATATGCGCATAGTACAGGCACTCATTTTGGTATTTTTTGTCAAGAAGGGATTTCGCTATGTTGCCCAGTGTGGTCTCGAACACTTGAATTTAAGCAATCCACCTGCTTCAGCCTCCTGAAGTGCTGAGATTATGGATGTAAGGCACAGCTCCCAGACCCAGTTCTGTATCTTGATCACAGTGATAGTTATATGGATTTACCCGTGTGATAAAATAGCATAGAACTATATATTTATCCTGTGCCAATATCAATGTCCGATTTTGGTATTACACTCTAGTTCTATAAGATGTAACCATTTTTGCCACTTCCTGTGAATGTATAATTATCTCAACATAACAAGTTTAAACATACAGGCATATTGCATGTAAACTATACTGCAACAAAGTTATTTCTTATAGAGTGATCTGTTAAATATGTGACAAAATGCAGTGTAACAGCCTGAGATCATACTTTGGTGCCAGAAAGAACTGAGGTTGAATCAACTGTGCCCTTTATTTTCTTGCTTAATCTCAGAGAAACACCTTAACCTCTCTGAGTATCCATGTTAGCATCTGTAAAATTTATGTAATATTATCCATGTTACAAGGTTGTGGGAGAAATTTATGTAGCTGTCTAGTTCACATGAATATTCTGCAGGTTTTAGTTCTCTTTTCCTTTTCCCTTACCCCATTGTGAGATTTCTCACGTACAATAATTCACAAACAATTTTAAAATATCATTTGTGAAGTTTATTTATTTTAGTGTTTAAAAATACAGTCAAAACCTAAGGCGCCTCCAGTTCTTCTTATAATTCTATGCCCAATTAATTCACCCAATACAGGAATTGTGCTTTACCAGGGAGCAATGTTATGAGTTACCATTAGGTGGCAGACCATCCTCCCTATTGACCCATCAATTTGGTCAACAGAGGTAATGGTAACCACCTATACTTAGATTATGAAGTCTTTCTGTGTTTCCTGCTGTGAGGAATTTCTGGAACAGCCCAGTTTCTTCAGATTTCCTGGCCCTGAAGCTTTAAAAGTGATCTGACAATATACTCAGCTAAACTCTGCTCAACAGTTTATCGAATCTTTATCAAGCTCAGACAACAGGTGCTGTACAAAGGATTTGGAGTCAAACCTTATTAAATGTTCAGTCTGTGTGGCACGTTTGCTTTGTGTGTGTGTGTGTGTGTGTGTGTGTGTATTGCAAGGTTTTTTTTTTAACAAATCCTCCTATATAATGTCATCCAAAGTATTGCAAAAAGTATTTGTTTTTCTTTGGTATCCAACTTTCATGACTTAGACAAAGCTAAAGAGAATTAAATTGAATGGTCAAAGGTGATTCAACTGGATTTTTCACTGTTGAACTTCCTCAAGAGATCTTAGATCGTAGGGTAACCAACTTGTCCTAGTTTTCCTGAGACTTTCCCAGTTTTTGATTTGAAAACCCCATATCCTATAAAACCCTGGGAATCTGGGGCAGTTGGTCACTCTACCAAAAGATAGCCTCTCTTTTTCTCCCACTCCAAGGAGTATCAGAATGAGAAATGGGAGTGGATTTGAGAATGACCTTGTTCTGTCCTTTCACTAAGCCTGTCTTGTCACGGTACCTGCCAATCAGGACACCATGTCTAAATGTCAGGCAGACCTAATGCTGTTCTTTGAATCTTGGGACAGCATCCAGAGCAAACATGAGTCAGTAAAGCCTGGAAAACTCTGGTGATAAGGTGGAGAATAAATTGGGGTGGGAGAGCTTTAGTTTGGGTCATCAGAAGGCTACTCTGAGGAAGTGACATTTGAGCTGAGCCCTGAAAAAAGAAAAGGAGACAGATATCCAAAGTTCTGTAGGGGAAGGCATTGCAAACAGAAGAAGTAGCAAGTGCCAAGGCCATGCAATGGGAAGAAATGTAAGATGTTTGTGGAACCAAAAAAAAAAAAAAATGCTCAGTGTGGCTAGAGCAGAGTGAGAAGGAGAAGAAGGTAGAAGGTGAATTTGTCAGGGCAGGCGGCAACTGGTCCATGGAAGGTATTGTGGGTCTTGGTAAGGAGTCTGGATTTTATTCTTGGTAAGGAGAAGCCACTGGAGATCTTAAGAGGGGGAAGGACATGATCAAGCTTATGTTGTAAAAATATCCCGTGGGGCTAAGGTGGGGATAGGTAAACCATTCAAAAGACACCCACTGTTGGAATCAAACTCATGGTATCAGACTGGCGAGAACCCCTGTGCCATCATCTGAGAGGACATGCTGCTGTGGGGGAGAGAAGGTAACAGCTTTTCCTCACCCGTCACAAGGTTCATGATTGATCCTCCCATGACAAAAGACAGATTAACAAGAGAAATGTGTACACGTGTATTTCATATAAGTTTTGCACGAGAGACTTCAGAAACTAAGATGCAAAGAAATGAAGAAAACACTGTTTTTATGAACAGTCTTGCAGAAGTATGATTGGAGGACCAAAGGGTATGAGCTGATAGCAACAAACTGAGGGAAACTTAGCAAGGTTGGTTTGTTTAGATTTTTCTCGGCTCTCCTGTGTAATAATCCTCTTCTCCAAGTGTAGGATGGGCACCTGTCACATGGGGATGTTAAGACCTGCTTCAGGAGAAGCTCAGCTTAGTTTCCTGGTCTGCTTCAGAGGGTAAGAGGTGAGGGGAAAGTACGAGTGGCCTTCCTGCTTTTGCTGTTTTCTCAAATGCCAAGGTGCCACATATTGTAGTAGCGTGTCCTGAACCTTATAAGTATCAACAAGGAAAGAGGGCTGCCACTAAGAACAGCTACCCGACTGGAATCTCTCCCCAGTTCCCCACACCCTGCCTTAGAGCCAAGAAGCGGCTCAGTCACCCAGCATTAGGCCTCACCAAGAGCAAGGATTACTCCCCAGAGACAGCCACGAAGTCCTTGGACACTACTACCTATGTATCTTTACCCTGAAAGCATGCAGAAGAGGGAGAGATGAGAGAGTGAGGAGATGTGGTCCAAAAGTGAGAGAAACTGTAAAAGCACGAGCACTCTCTAGTGCTCTTCATCCTGAAATGCCCTGCAATACGCACTCACTGCCTCATCCCACTAGTTTTCCTCTTCCATCCATCTGATGCTGGAGCTGAGCGGAAGACGATCGGAAGTGTCTCTCAGGATCTGAGAATGCATCCGCTATCATTCTTGAAATGAAGAGGAATGTGAATGCGAGATCAGCCAGCCTCCCCCAGCAGCAGCATGGGCACATCCTGACATGCCAGGCTATTGGGGTGTCAAGTTTTAAAGAGGTGTAAAAATGGTGGCACTGGTTGCCCCAGGTAGGGGGCATTAGCGAGAATTCTGGTGGCAAAGGCAAGATCTCTGAGAGAGAGAGGTAGATAGAAAAACAGAGAGAGATCTTTAGCAGGTCCCCAAATGATCATACCACCTGCTCTTCTGGACACCCCATTTTACCCTTGGATTGGACACAGGCATGGATTCAGCAATGAAATTTGTGGGTGAGAGGAAAGAGATGATGAGCTGGTCAGCTCGTGTTAATAAAAACACGCAACTACACACATTGTTGGTCTTCAATACTCCACCCCTCCAAGGCCAAGAAGTTTGTGAACCACACAGCTCTGCTTTCTGCTATGAAGAGTGCTGAGTTAAGCTTGATTAAGAGTTGCCACCAAATAAATGCTTGGAATGAGTTAGGGCGATTGAGAAAAAGTGAATCACCTGCGCCAAGAGGCGCTCCTGGGTGATGTCTGGTAGGAGTGCTAGGAGTGGGGGAATTCAGGGACAGTGAGGCTGAGGAGGGAATGAGGCCTCAGCATGGGGTCCAGGGAGTGTGTCCACACACAGTCTGTACCTTAACAATGGATTTGCTGCAAAAACTGGGCCAAGGTTCCAAGGTAAACAAGACTCATGGCCAATTGCATCTGTGACTAGTATGTTTGATCTGGCAGGGACCAGGGTGGGAACAGACACAAGCATCCCATGAGCATGACTCATACCTCTGCTATTGACGGCACCTGAGAATGAGGGCCCCTGAGAAGAGCAGCAGCTGGGGAAGGCAGGAGAGCTGCCACCCAACCACCTTTGGAGAACCTAGACCTGGACTGGACTAATCACAAGGTATTGTTGGACAGCGTCATTCTTTCCTCCGCCCTCACTGGGGTAAGGTTATCTTACCTGTGATACTTAGGTCTGTAAAGATAAGATTTCTGGCCAGGCACCGTGGCTTCATGCCTGTAATACCAGCACTTTGGGAGGCCGAGGTGGGCAGATCACTTAAGGCCAGGAGTTTGAGACCAGTCTGGCCAACGTAGTGAACGCTGTCTCTACTAAAACTACAAAAATTAGCAGGGCATGGTGGCACACACCTGTAATCCTAGTTACTCGAGTAGCTGAGGCATGAGAATCATTTGAACCCAGGAGGCGGAAGTTAGCCTGACATCAAGTTTGTGTAAAAGATAGTAGGTAAATTATTGAATCTTCCTTTGATTTATAGGCCACTGTCACTTCCAACATGGTCCCAACTGATAACACCCCATCATGATATTTCTGCCATTACATTTGATCACCAATATATTTATATGTCTCCCTTCCCACTCTCATGTGAGATTTTTGAGGGCAAAAGGATGGTGTCAAACATCTCTGGAACCTAACACTCTGCTTGGCACATAATAAATACCAAATGATTGCTTGTTGTATAAGTCAATGACTGTATCCTAGTCCAGGACGTTCTGTTTTTTACCTTTATGCTCCTACCATGGACTACTTCCACGTGAGAGTTTATTTTTCTCCTCTCATAACCCTGAGTCAGATACTTGATGGAGCCTTCTTAATAAGAACAAAACCCAGGTCCTTGGACACTAGACCAAGGATCTCCATGTGAGATGGGGGCATGTGGGCCATGAGGTTGCACCTTTGGTCTAGTTCCTCTGCTTGCCCAGCTGTGAACAAGCTCTCCTTACTACACCTTATATCACAGCTGAAACATGCAAACCCAACTTCAAGAAGGACTGGACAATCATACCCAATACTTTGTTATGAGGACGTTTTATTCATTTATGTAAAAAAAAAAAACTTGCCAATATCTACTTGTTAGTAACTGCTTTGTTGTTATTGTTGTCTCCCTCTGTCACCTAGGCCAGAGTGCACTGGCGCGATCTCGGCTCACGGCAACCTCCGTCTCCTGGATTCTAGCGATTCTCCTGCCTCAGCCTCCTGAGTAGCTGGGATTACAGGTATGCACCACCATGCTCGGCTAATTTTTGTATTTTTAGTAGACATGGGGTTTCACCATACTGGCCAGGCTGGTCTCAGACTCCTGACCTCAAGTGATCCCCCACCCTTGGCCTCCCAAAGTGCTGGGATTACAGGTGTGAGCCACTGCACCCAGCCCAGTAACTGTTCTTCTAGTATTTGTTGACTAATAAAATTCATAATGAAAAATTAATACATTCCCCAATGATTTAAAACATATTTGCATTTTATTAATCATGCTATTTCTAGATTCATTAGATAGATTGTCATCTGTATGTGTGAGATATATTGTTTATTCAGCCCATAGCCAAAAGCTTGGTGGTCCTGTGGGTTTTCCAAAGCCTTGTCCCTCTCCAAACCTCATGTCCTGATGACTCTGTGGTCCCTCAGGAAGGTAGCTTGCCTAAAAGATAAGGCTTGACTCCCAACTCAGGAGACACCCATTCATATGAGATTCTAGGAAAATAATACCACTCAGGAAGCTTCCCTTCTTCACTTCTCAACTCTTCCTTCTTCAGTATCAGCCCTGGGTCTCCCCACCCTTCCAGAAAGGTGTTCTTTCAGGATTCCCCAAAGACATATTGAATAACTTCAGTAGTTCTTAGGGGTTAGATGCCAGCCCCAAGGTCTTAGTAAAAGACTTATTTTGTCTAATATAAAATAAAACTAAGCGAAATTAAAAGTGGGGACTTTCTCATATAGGGAGAGTTCCACACTCTTTAAAAATCCCTAGCTGCAGTGGCTCACACTGTAGTCCCAGCACTTTGGGAGGCCGAGGCGGGCGGATCACTGAGGTGGGGAGCTTGAGACCAGCCTGACCAACATGGAGAAACCCCATCTCTACCAAAAATATAAAATTAGCCGAGCGTGGTGGCACATGCCTGTAATTCCAGCTACTCAGGAGGCTGAGGCAGGAGAATCACTTGAACCCGGCAGGTGGAGTTTGTGGTGAGCTGAGATCGTGCCATTGCACTCCAACCTGGGCAACAAGAGCGAAACTCTGTCTCAAAACAAACAAACAAACAACCCCTAGATATTGTCATGCATGTCCACAAGAATTCCTCTACTACCTTTCTCCTGATGTGATATCCAAACCGTATCAGGAAGTTTAAAGACATAGAGTCTAGATGGAGCATTCAGAAACAACTCCCAAATGTGAAGTAATCAAATAGGTGACCAGGGGCTCTACTACATTGGGAGGCTGTCACACAGCCCTCCTCCCCCTCCAGCCAGTGCTAGCACTTCTAATTTTGCCGCCTTTCCCACTTAACTCAGTTCTGAATTCAAATGTCACATACATGCTTAGGATTAGTGGAATGAGAATGAGATTCAGAGCCCTACATGCAAGGGGAAATGTTTGTAGATTTCTTGCCCCTACAATACAGGCAAGCACACAGGAAGAGGCCCACACAGAAGTTGGGGCGCCAAAGCACAGAATTTCCTGCCTGTAGACACCCTTCATCTTGATTTCACCCCTGATTGGAGGTCTTGGAATCCTACCCAGATTTTCTGGGACGTTGCTAATCCAGTGTGATCCGTGGACCAGTAAGTTAAGCACCACCTGAGAGCTTTTAGAAATGCAGACACTCGGGCCCCATCCCTACTTCATTAGAATCTGCATTTTAGTAAGATCTTCAGGTGATTTTTACGATATTAATGTTTGAGAGTAACAGTTTGACTCTCAAACTTGACTTCACATTGGAATCACTGGGGAAAGTTTAAAAACTACCAATGCCTGCTTCCCATCTTCAGAGCATCTAATTTTACTTGTCTGGGGTAGTCTGAGCATCAGCTTTTTTTGATATGCTCAAAGTTAGAGAACTACCAGCCTAAGAAAACAGAAACCCTTGCTTGGGCTTTGCACACTAACCTTGGAGCTGAGTGTTCACCGTGCTTGCACTTCACTGTCTCATGGAGTTTGAATGCCAGGACCCTGTCAGCCTGCTAAAGGTCTCAAGCAATCACAGAGTTATGTTACTCTTCACAGAATTTTCTGTTTAGTTTAAGAGACCATGGAAATCAGAAAGGTGCTGAAAACTAAAATTTCCAAACTACCATGAAAAATAAATTCCAAGATGAAGGAGTTGCAAACAGGACTACACCCTTTTCTTAAAGACTCCTGCTTGGATATTTAACACAATACCTAGCACATTACATATGTCCATTTAAATGCCACAAAAGACTGGGCACGGTGGCTCATGCCTATAATCCCAGCACTTTGGGAGGTCGAGGTGGGAGGATCACTTGAGGCCAAGAGTTCAAGACCAACCTGGTCGATATGGCGAAACCCCATTCCATTAAAAATACAAAAATTAGTTGGGTGTGGTGGCAGGCACCTGTAGTCCCACCTACTTGGGAGGGTGAGGTAGGAGAATCGCTTTAACCCTGGAGGTCAAGATTGCAGTGAGCTGGGATCGTGCCACCGCACTCAAGCCTGGGTGACAGAGCAAGAGTCCGCCTCAAAAAAATAAAATGAAATAAATGCCACAGAAGTGATTTTGGATACTGACAATGTACTGTGCTTCTTAATTGGTACAAATGCTTCCACACTGGTCAGATTCATAAGAGTATTCACTGTACAATTACAAGCTGGATTAGATCAAACTTTCATTGTGATGAGACTCTTGGGCTCCATGTCATGGGGCACAGTAAACGTGTGGTCCATTGCATTCTACAGCAGTTCAACTCTTGGTTTAGTTCCAAGACAGACCTATATTATAACAAAAATTTTTAACAAAATGACATCCAAGAAATGTTCATTGAATTGAACATGTGGTGTTGCGTGTTTTACAGGATCTTTGTCTATACGATATCTTTTGTAGTGTAGATGCTCAGAAATATTTACTGGCTTTGGATATGACTGGTTTTTCATTCAAAGCTAGTGAGATTGCATCTGCAAAGACTGAAAGGTGCAGCTACATAGGTGATGAGTGTTATCCATTCCCCAAAGTGTACAGACATGTCCCCTCCACCTCTCTGGCATTTACATCACTGTGGCCTTCCACAGTTCATAATGAGGTCAATTTTGATCAGACAATAGAATTAAGTGCATCACTGCTCTAATCTTCTTTATACAGTGTTTAATAGGCAGAATTAGAAAGGTTAACATTTCACAATGGGCTAAGATGCCTGAGCTAGTTTATCCTGTAAAATGAAAAAGTAGTATCAAAATTAGTTTGGGTGTTGGTCACCAAACACCATTTAGTGACAGGGGCCTGGAAAGGTTAAGATTTCAGAATGGGAAGAGAAGAAAGAAAGAAAATTTGGAGAATATTTGGTAGATCAAATTATGATATACCAAATGACAGTCTTTATGAACGTGAGGTTGAGAACCTACAGGTAGGTCTAACCAAATCACTACGGCTGAAAATATTCTCTGCCCCCATATGGCCCCAGTGTTTGATACAGGTTGCCCCTTGCCTTTTGTCCCACCTGCCTTTCCCAGCATACATCGACATCTCCAAATCTTCCATGAGTCTTTTCATTCAGTCTTTAGAGTCTGGAGTGATTAGATGGTGTGGTTGCCCCTGTGCTAATTGACTGGCAGCCAGCAACTCACTCTCCACTCCCATGTTGGCTTTCTATTGAGCTTTTAAGAATTAAAGCTTGTATTGTTTGAAGCATGAATAAACACTTCGGAAAAAACGACTTTAGAGACAAAACTACAAAATTTCATGACAACTAAGGTTGGTGTAATGGGTTTAACAGAAGGGATCTGTCTACTTTACATATCACCTTGGTTGTACCTGAGTTAAGTGTTTAGTTAGGGCCTTACCTCCATGGAAGTCAGATGACAGAGAAGGGAAAGCAGCCTGAGAGGAAAGTCACTCCAAGTGACCTGGAGCCTAGCAGATTGGGTCCAACTCTACAGTACATCTGCGGAGGTGTGAGGGTTAATTTTATATGTCCACTCAGCTAAGCCACTGTACCCAGCTTTTTGTCAAGCACCAGTCTATGTGTTACTGTGAAGGTACATATATTTTAGATGAGATTAACATTAGAGGTTGAGTAAATGAGAATACCCTCCATTATAGGGGTGGGCCTCACCCAATCAGTTGAAGGCCTTAAGGGAAAACACTGAGGTCCCCCCTAGGAAGAAGGAATTCTGCCTCCACACTGCCTTTGGACTTGACACTGCAACATCAACCCTTCCTTCAATTTCCAGCCTGCTCTCCAGATTTCAGTCTTACCAGCCCCAACAATTACGTGTGACAATCCCTTAAAATCTCTCCCTCTCTCTGACACATACACCTTCCCCCACCTTCCCCCACACACATACATGCACATTCTGATCCATTTCTCTGGAGAGCCCTAATTCCAGAGGAGACCCTCCCCCAGGTCCAGATATCCTCCATTACTCTCATCTGGCCTACCAGTGTGTTGTATGCTCTGGGAAGGGGAGAAGTATAGTACAAATGAGTAAAACCATGACACGGGGGCCCTGTGGCTCTCCTAAGAGCAATCTCTCTGAAATGAGTTTCCCTGCTGGCCAGAGAGAAGACAGCTTGGTGCAGAGTCATCTGGAATGTGTCCATGAACAAGGACAGGCATGAGTGGGCAGAGAGGAACAGCGGCAGCCTTGGGGCAGGACCACATGAGCTGGGGTGTGAATGTGAGTGTGGGAGGTAGCTCTCCCTCTAGCTCTTTTGCTCCCTAAACTATAGAAGAAAGGAAACTTAAGTAAAATTGCAAACTGGCCAAGCCTTGGAGTCGCTGGAACTATACCTGTGAGCATTCCAGAAATATTTGCAGATGAGAATCTCTAGAAATATGACTTTCTGTCAGACCTAGTGAGTATTACGTTTTATAATATTACTATCAATGGAACTTATTTTGAGGTCATTTGCTCCTGGGGCTTGGACATGCTAGTTATATTTGCCTGATATTAAATCAATTGGACAATATGTCCACGCAAGTAAAGAAACTGCTTAGAAATGCAGTTGCCTGTGCTATTGAAGAAGGATAGTTATTTTGTTGTGAGACTGGCTAGAAAAATAGAATCGTGTTCTCAGCGATACACTCTCAGTTGGTCTCCACCTCTGGTTTAAGCAGAGTACAATAAAAATCTTATGACTTCTCAGAGACTTGACAACAAAGATGCTTTGTGAATTTTTAGGATATTCTAGGACTAGTGTGAACTGTGTTCCCTAAACTTATTTGCCCATGGAACCTTTCTTCAAGGGGTATTTTTTGGGGACTCGTGTTTCATGGAACACATAAACTGGTGATCTTCCTTTAAAGATGCTTTTCCTATTATTCACCAGCTCCAAACCTTTTCATTCTTTCTGCTTGCAGAACAAATCCCTTAGTCTGACATGAGAGGCCATTGGTGATCAGGCCCTCTCCTCTGTAGCTGTATCTCCTACAATTCCTGTTTAGTGATGTACTTCTGCAGCCAAATTCACCATTCCCGGAACCTGAGTCCCATGCCCAGCTTTTCTAAAAGCTTTCTTGGCTTTGTTCTGGTTCTTAAATCCTCACGTCCAAAAGTCCTGTCCTGGTGCATGTGTACAAAGGGCCTTCTGGGTTTTAAAAAGAAATAAGTAGAGCTGCCGGTTTCTGGGAGGCCCTTACACCTTTGAGAAACGTAATCTGAACTAAGACCCACTTGTGGTAGCTGAATTTTATATCCAAAAAGTTTCCCTCTTATGGTTTTGGTAGTTTATGTGTCTTGGTTATTCAGAGGACCAATTATAGATTCCCCCTTTAGCCACCAGAGAGAAGAAAAAAACTCAAAACATCTCTGGTATTGCCACACACTGAGATACCAGATGCCCAAATGCCTGTACAGAGTAGTACAATGTGGCCAGGGCTGGTACAGAGTATTCAGTAGGTGCTAATTCAGTAGGTGCTGTGTTGCTGTGCTTCAGAAGAGAAGATTCTCTCTTCTATTCTCACATCCTCGAAGAGTCTTAGTGGGGATTTATGTCTATCTTCCTTGCTGAGCTGCTTATAGCTCATTCAAGTTCATGATGTGCGTGGCCTTTTGACTTTAACAATTCTGGCCAGGCGCGGTGGCTCACACCTGTAATCCCAGCACTTTGGGAAGCCGAAGCGGTGGATCACCTCAGGTCAGGAGTTCGAGACCAGCCTGACCACTGTGATGAAACCCCATCTCTACTAAAAATACAAAAATTAGCCAGGCGTGGTGGCATGCGCCTGTAATCCCAGCTGCTTGGGAGGCTGAGACAGGAGGATTGCTTGAACCCAGGAGCTGGAAGTCGCAGTAAGCCGAGATCATGCCATTGCATTCCAGCTTGGGCAATGAGAGTGAACCTCCGCCTCAAAAACAAACAAACAAACAAACAAACAAAAAACAATTCTGAGGAATGTGGGAAGCCAGAACTGTGTATGGAAACTGCCCTTCTTTCTGCCTTCTTTTCGGAACAAAGAATTTTTCCTATCAAATGGCAGTTCTCCCTACCCCCGGCCCCAAAGAGAGAGGCAGCAAGGGAAGAAGGTGGAGGAGGCTCCACTTCACAGCCTCTCTCTGACCTCACTTTTCCAGCTCATGCCAGTTCTCCCAGAATCAACTGGTAAATAAAGTCATCTGATCCTCTGAACCCCACCCATGAGCAGCAGGCCACAGCCGCAGCTGCCTTAGGCATTTCAGAAAAACACATCAGAGTCACTACTGGCCTCTCTCAAGGGTCAGGTGACTGTCACTCTACTGAAAACGCAATTTCCAAGCCAATCAAGAAGAGCTTATTATAAGCACACATTTCCTGCTTTTGGGATTCAGGAGCTGCAAGGAAGCTGCTTTCAAAGTGAAAGAAGGATTTCAGGAAGCTGCAGACTGCTGGGAAAGGAGAGAATAGAAACATCTTACCTAAAGCACAGCAGCAAGAGGGGAAGCCCTTGTTCCTGTAGAGAGACGCGAGGGGCAAACTTAGCAAGCTGACCACCATCCACTGCAGCTGGGCCCTTTGTTGATCATCTCACTCAGAATGTGTTTGGTAGAGGAAGGCATTAAAGCATGAGATAGTACTGCCCTTTACTGAACTCCTTTTTTTCCTGGAAATCCTTTAGATCAGCACTAGGAGAAGAGTGGAGGCCCCATATTCTTGATTCGAGAACAAGTCCAGGCAAAGACTCTTCGTTCCAGTCATTCATTTCTTCATTTGTCATTTACATTGTCAAATATTTAAGGAGTGCCTACCATATGCCAGATGGTGCATAAGGACTGAGGACACAGCAGTGACCCAGAGAGCCTGGAACTCCCAAGTCATCAAGTCCCTTATCTTCCTGAATGGAATGTGGGCCATACCCTGGCAGGGTGCAGCCCTGACTTACTGGGCTTTAGAACTGGCAGTATTAACTAGTCACCATGCTGCCAATAAAGAATGGATGTACCGGTCTTAGGAATGCCAGTAGGTGGAAATGTAGAACCATGTGACCTTTGTGTCAGAAAGGACTGTCAAGATTATCTCTCAACTTCTCCATTTTCTGATTCCCAGCCCCGTATTCCTTCTATTATACTCATGAACATGACGCGACTGGCTCATAAGCAATAACATATCCACTTTGAATGATTTTTCTAGCTCTATATCAGCACTGATTTAAACTATTTTTACCAACTGCATTACTTTTTGATTTCACTAAATGGAAATTCTGTAACTGCAGACTAGTGAAGGGGGGTTAAACATTCCTACTGCAAACATTCAAAGCTAAGGATTAAACACATGTTCTTGATAACATTAGTGCTCTGGCCTTGTTCAAATAAATGTAGATGTCGTAGGAAGAGAAGAGATAGGGAGGAAACGGATAAAGAAGTTGAGCTTTCTAAAAAAGCCAAGATCTTGCCACAGTGACTCAGGATGATTGCAAATAAAGCAAGATTGGAATTTTAAAATGCTGTCTCCTTGGCTTCTCATAACCACTCTGCCAAAGGTTTTCGATCTTTCTGAAAACTGATGAGTAATAATAACAGCCATCCATTCTCCAGATCTCGACAACCAAGCTTTGCAATGCAAAAACAAGAAATTACGCGAAGTGCCCAAAGTGGCCTCAAAATGGTAAATGAAAGGCACATTATATTTTCTATTTTTACATTTTGACTCATAAGAGAATAAAGGACCTTAGGAAAATATAAGTATCTTATATTTTATATAATATATAAAATAAATAAAAATATAGTAAAATATAAGTATATTATATTTTGCTGTATGTATTATGAAAATATATAGGAGGCACCCAGACAAGTCATCTTGAAGTTGCTATTTAGCTAGAATTTATTTTATTGTGTGTTTAAAGATATCCAAGAAGAAAATTCTGTGGCTTTCTGGATAAATTACTCCAATATTTAGTAACTTCCTTAACACTCACCTAATGTTTCTCTAATATATCTGGTTGTATGATCAGGAGGGTTACTATGCTATATTTTCACAATTCAGCATCACAATGCAATAATTATCAATAGGTAACATGAGCCTCTCAAATAGTGAGTTGGTGGTGCAGGTGAATTGGGAAGGACAAAAAAACAAAACAAAGCAAAAAACACAGTCCTCTGTAACTAGGCCAAGGGATGGAACCTTCTTTGGCAGGAGCAGGTAGCAGAGCTCTTGCCTTGAGGTATTGTGAGTTACTGCACATCCTCCTGTCCAGAAACCTTTCATGTTCTTCCGTTTTATTAGTTTCAAGTATATTTTTTAATGTCCAAGGAGTTTTATCTCTGTTGAACAGAAAAGGCCGGCCAGTCAAATGTCCTCTATTTCTCTAACATAGCCTTTGCTTCTCAAGCTTCACCAACCACAAGAAAGTCAAGGGTCCAGGTTACCCTCCAAGGCCTACCTAGTCTTTCTGGAACTCCAGCTCCATAGCTGCCCATGCTAAGGCCCCGCCCCAGAGTTCTTCCTCTTCTAAGTAGTAGACATCTGCTGTTTCTGTCTGCCTAGCATCCATCTCCCTATTTAGCTGATAAAGGAACCCTAATTTCCCTTAGGAACACTCCCCTCCCCACCCACTCTGTGTAGTTATGAGGGGACTATTGACCAAGGGCCCTGCCCTCCCCTAGCTAGAAATAGACTCACAATCCAAGCTAGGTCAACAGTCCATCTCTCCAGGGAATGTAAACTTTGAGAGTGTAGCTCAGGAAAGAAAATTGAGGTGATTCACTCTTGAGAGATTTATCTTCCTGGATTCCAAAGCTGCTCTGGTTCCTGTACTTTTGGAGGCTTGGTTATTTAGCTTTTTCTTTAATTTTGTGAGCTATCCCATATCCTCCCAACAACAATATATCTTTAAAAATTGTCTTTAAAATGGTTAGAGTTGGTTTCTGTGGCTTGCCACAGAAGAGCCTGGACTGACATATTCCTCAAAGCCTTAGGGACAATTATCCTAAGATAGAACAAAGTATGACCAGCCACAGAATCAGAACGTCATGGAGAGACAGCCTTGTTGTCCCCTGGCTGGGCAATTCACCTCCTCCAGTTTCTCAAAGGCTTGGAGCCCCTGGCAGGATAGTGCTGCTGACTCACATTCACATTCAGTCCACTCCAGACCAATGCTTCTGGACAGCTCTGACTCCCCCGGGTCTGTTGTGACAACAACAATCTCCCTCTACACCACAGCTTGTCCCAGCTCATTTTGCCTCAATTACGATGCCATCTGGGAATCACCATATATTCTACCTGGTCAGGAATGGCTGATACCATAGGCCTTTTAGATTAACGTTTATTTTAGCAATTTAGGCCAAGCCTCCAGGAGTTCAGCTGAAAATCAGTTCCAACTGGAGTTGCACGTGAAATGAGGGTAAGATTCTAAAGACAGAACTAAGGCAAACCCACATAGGACTGAAGGACTGAAACCACCCTATGCAATGGAATGCCCTATGGCAGTGAAAAAAAAATGAGGAAGATTTCTGTGCGCTGGAATTGAAAGATTTCAAAGATACATTATCTTTTTAAAAATTTTAATTGTGGAAAATTCCAAACATGTACAAAAGAACACAAAATAGTGCAATGAAGCCCCATAGACACACCTCCCGGCTTCAACTACCATTAACTCATGGCCAATCTTTTTCCATCTATACCCTTACCCACATCCAACCCTTCTCTTCAGATTATTTTGAAGCAAATCTCTAACATTATATATATATATAAAATATATATGATGCATTTTGATATATATTTGTATGTGTGAGAAAGAGAGGAAGACAGAGAGAGAGAGAGTCTCATTCTGTTGCCCAGGCTGGAGGGTAGTGGTGCAGTTACGACTCACTGCAGCCTTGGCCACCTGGGCTCGTCTGATCCTCCCAACTCAGCCTCCCAAGTACCTGGGACCACAGGTGCAGGCCAGCATGCTTGGCTAAATTTTGTATTTTTTGTAGAGACAGGGCTTTGCCATGTTGCCAAGGCTGTTCTCGAATTCCTGATCTCAAGCAATCTGCCCACCTTGGCCTCCCAACGTACTGGGATTACAGGCATGAGCCACAACACCTGGCCCCTCAGCCATATTATTTTACCCACAACAATTTCAATATACGTATCTCTTAAACACAAACATAATACTATTATCACACTGGAAAATTAATTGTAATTCCTTGGTATCATTAATAATAAGTTCAAATTTCCAAGATTTCATTTGTTTGACTCAAATTCCAACTAAGGTGCTATGTCCAGGGTCCCCAAGATCACCCCTAGGTTCAGGTGGTCATTAAAACCATTCACAGGACCTATACTTGTGATTATGATTTATTATAAGGAAAGGATACAAAATAAAATCAGCAAAGAGAAAAGGTGCATGGGGTAAAGCCCAGAGTAAACCAGACTTAAGCTTCCAAGGGTCATCTCCTAGAGGAGTCACAGTGGATTCACTTAATTCCTTTAGCATCAAATCATCACAACCGTGTGAAGCGTTGTCTACCAGGGAAGCTCATTAGTGATTCAGTGTCCAGAAAGAAAGCAGGCATTCACCATAAACCATACTGCACAATGGTTTAGGCACAATGAGCCACTCTTACCGTATAGGGGTTGGTAGGAAACTTCATGAACTCCAAGTTTCCATATGCCAGCCAATGGCTAACCTTACAAGGAGACCTTTCCAAGAATAGCAGTCTCAGGCCTGCTGTGTCAACTTTTTTCTTCACAGGTGCATTCACTGCAACTGGTTAGGATCTCTTAAATCTCTTTTTTTTTTTTTTTTTTTTTTTTTTTTGCGACGGAGTCTCGCTCTGCCGCCCACGCTGGAGTGCAGTGGCCGGATCTCAGCTCACTGCAAGCTCCGCCTCGCGGGTTCACGCCATTCTCCTGCCTCAGCCTCCCGAGTAGTTGGGACTACAGGCGCCCGCCACCGCGCCCGGCTAGTTTTTTGTATTTTTTAGTAGAGACGGGGTTTCACCGTGTTAGCCAGGATGGTCTCGATCTCCTGACCTCGTGATCCGCCCGTCTCGGCCTCCCAAAGTGCTGGGATTACAGGCTTGAGCCACCGCGCCCGGCCTCTTAAATCTCTTTTAATCTATGGGATTCTTCTCCATCGCTTTTTTCCTCCTTGTAATTACTTGTTTCTTATAGTCTGGATTTTGCTTACGCACTTTTGTAGAGTCATTTAAAATATTCCTCTGTTCTCTATCTTTCCCGTGAACTGGTAGTTGTATCTACTGATATAATCCAATGTGGGTTCTCTGTTTTTCCTTTTTGGGGGGTAGTAAGACAACTTCATAAGTGGTGTTGTATACTTCGAGAGGTCTATTGCATCAGGCGGCCTCTCTGCTGTGATGCCACTGGCTCAGTCCTTTGTCCATTAATTCAAGAGGGTCCAGAGCAGTGATATTCTGTCATTCCTTCTTCATTAGCTGGAATATTTCTATAAAGAGAAACTCACCACATCATACTTGATGACTCAGTGCTATAGTTTGTATAGTTTGTATAGAAAATTCACCCTCTTATTTTCCAGTTTTAAAACTAATGATGTCCTCTAGATCCCTCCAAAGATGACATATTTTTGAATATCATTATAAAATAAAGACTTACACATATTTGATGGGCACCGGACGCAGTGGCTTACGCCTATAATCCCACCACTTTGAGAGGCCCATGCCAGCAGATCTCTTGAGCTCAGGAGTTCAAGACCAACCTAGGCAACATGGTGAAACCTCGTCTCTACAAAAAATACAAAAATTAGCCAAGCATGGTAGCATGCGCCTATAGTCCCATCTACTCAGGAGGCTGCGGCACGAGTATCGCTTGAACTGAACCCAGGAGGTGGAGGCTGCAGTGAACCAAGATCACCCCATTGCACTCCCGCCTGGGCGACAGAGTGAGACTCTGTCTCAAAACAAACAAACAAACAAACAAAAGATTAAAAACTAAACATAGTTGATGGTTTTCAATCTGTCAATGTCCGTATTATGCTATTGCTGCCCATGATGAGCCTCTACAGTTTGAAACCTGAAACCTTTACACATGATTCTACTGGTCTTTGAGAACTTGCTTCCTTTCTTAGGAGACAAGTTATTCCCGAATCATCTTGTGTATTTCCTGTCCAAATCTGGAATGAGCAGTTTTTCCCAGAATTCATGGTTCTTTTAAGTGAAAACTGGTATTTAGTGTTTACCATCTGGGTGCTAGGATGCCTAAATATTCTCACATTTAAAAAAAAGAGAAGGTGCAAAATAGAACATGGTATGTTAATATTTGTGCAAAAAGGTGGAAAAAATTAAAAATGTTTTCATTAGCTGGACTTGTATAAAGAAGTTCTGGGGACCGGGCGTGGTGGCTGATGCCTGTAATCCAAGAACTTTGGGAAGCTGAGGCAGGTGGATGACTTAAGGTCACGAGTTCAAGACCAGCTGGGCCAACATATTGACATCCTGTTTCTACTGAAAATATAAAAATTAGCTGGTTGTGGTGGTGCACACTTGTAATCCCAGCTACTCAAGAGGCTGAGACAGGAGAATCACTGGAACCTGGGAGGTGGAGGTTGCAGTGAGCCAAGACCAAGTCACTGCCCTCCAGCCTGGGCAACAGAGTGAGATGCCGTCTCCCGCCCTCTGCCAAAAAAACAAGACTCTAATAAAAGTAGTATCTATATGGAGGTAGGAGGAAGGAGCAATAAATTGGATTAAAAAATCACCTTTGAAAAATCCCTCAAATACCACAAAAACAGTATAGAGAAATATAAGCTCTTAATAAGTCAGACATGGTCAGTGTTGAAACAGATCGCTTTTTCCTCGGATGAACACCAGATGAAGTTATAAGCTTAAGTTTGGGGGTCATTTTGCGTGACAAATATGTATCTTTAAACACTAGAATCACACTCGGCACAGTATGAAATCACACTAGGAACAGTGAGTTAGACACCAAGACCAGCTACAGAGATTCCCAACTCTAGCTGCATCTCAGAATTACCTGGGAAGCTTTTACAATCCTGGTGCTCAGGCCATACCTCTAACTAATTTATTATATCAGAATTTCTGGCAGTGGGTTCTAGGCATCTGCATTTTTTTTTTAAGCCCACCTTGTCATCCCAGTGCAGTCAAGGCTGAATCCCACCACACTAAAGGTAAAATTGATGTTAATTCTTCCTTCTCAAGCTCATCAGGGGCAACCCTGAGTGGAATGTTGAGCAGAATAACCTGTATATTAATAAAGATATAGAAACCTGCATTATTTACATACTTATTTCTTTTTTAAAAGTCTATTTTATTTACTTACTTTTTTTTTTTTGAGAGGGAGTCTTGCTCTGTCACCCAGACTGGAGTGCAGTGGCACAATCTCAGCTCAGTGCAACCTCCGCCTCCCAGGTTCAAATGATTCTCCTGCCTCACCCTCCCGAGTAGCTGGGATCACAAGTGTGTGTCTCCACTCCCAGCTATTTTTTTATTTTATTTTATTTTTTAGTAGAGATGGGGTTTAACCATGTTGGCCAGGCTGGTCTCACACTCCTGATCTCAGGTGATCCACCTACCTTGGCCTCCCAGAGTGCTGGGATTACAGGCATGAGCCACTATGCCTGGCCTATTTACTGACTTTTTGAGATAGAGTCTCACTCTGTCACTCAGGCTGGAGTGCAGTAGTGCAATCTCAGCTCATTGCCACCTCCACTTCCTGGGCCCAAGTGCTCCTCCCACCTCAGCCTTCTGAGCAGCTGGAACTACAGGTACACACCACTATGCCCAGCTAATTTTTTGTACTATTCGTAGAGATGGAGTTTTGCCATTTTGCCCAGGCTGGTCTTGAACTCCTGGACTCAAGTGATCGACCCGCCTAAGCCTCCCAAGGTGCTGGGATTACAGGCATGAGCCACTTGCCCATTAAACGGTTATTTCTCTTAGATCTCATTTCTCCACTCCCACTTTTACTTTTCCCCTCCTCCACCTCTCCTTTCTGCCAGACATATCTAGTTGAATTTGTATAAGTTCAGCACTTGTGTGATGCTCTGTCCCCGCTCTATCCATCTGTCTTCTGAAGCAGAGATTCATGCCTTCATAGCCTTCCTGCCTCCTAGTCTCGAGGTCTAGTTCCAGTCCTGATCCCTGCCAACCCTCTTTACATTTCATTTCAGAGAAATATACCTCTCACCTAAGTAGACCTGCCTGAAGACCTGCCTTGACCTACAGCATTCCTGAGATGACTGTGCCAATCAATTCCCTTTGGAGCCCTGGTTTTCTCCTATTCATGGTGTTGGGTTTTCAGGGCTTATTAAGGCATGTAAGTTAACTGAAGAGAAGAAGGTTTCTTTGTGTTCTCTGATAATAGGTCTTACAGGCTTGGTTGTTGATCAAGTTGGGTGTCAAAGTCAGAAAACTTAGAGGAGATGAAAAGATTGAAGCTCCTGCCCGAGGCCCCCTTTGCACCCTTAGGGACCCAATTTTGAAAGACGTAGCCCCTGCCCTAAGGAAATCATAGCCTAAGAAGAAGGCAGGTATTTAAGCAGGTGAATAAAATACCTTATGGTAAGTGCTCTGCTAGTGGTGAGCATGCATTTGACAGAAACTAAGAGAAGAGAACAAAGCTACCATGAAAAGGTGGAGAAAGGGTCAAGGAAGACTTCTTGTAGGAGGTGCCACAGATACTGTGTTTTTATTTTTTTACTTATTTGAGAGGTAGTCTCGCTCTGTCACCCAGGCTGGAGTGCAATAGCGCGATCTCAGCTCACTGCAACCTCCTCCTCCCAGGTACAAGTGATTCTTGTGTCTCAGCCTCCCAAGTAGCTGGGGCTACAGGCATGTGCTGCCATGCCTGGCTAATTTTTGTATTTTTAGTAAAGATGGGGTTTCACCATGTTGGTTAGGCTGGTCTCGAACTCCCGACCTCAAATGATCCTCCCACCTCGACCTCCCAAAATGCTGGGATTACAGGCATGAGCTACCTCGCCCAGCCTATTTTTAACTTCAAAATACACAGGTAATGTATGTTCATTGTAGAAAATTAGAGTGAATTGAAAAGAGACACTGAAAATGAACATAAACACATTTTTTAAATGTTCTAAAGGCGAGGCATGGTGGCTCACATCTGTAATCCCAGCACTTTGGGAAGTGGAGGCAGGTGGATCGCTTGAGCCCAGGAGTCTGAGACCAGCCTGGGCAACATGGAAAGACCCATCTCTATTTTTTTTAATGTTCTGACTTGTGCTAAGTTGGAGGGAGTTATGAGACTAAACATGTAATCACTCCCTTGTACACGATCCTCTTCTGGAACATCACGCTTGGTAATGAGTGCCTGAAGATGCTGCCAGAGCAGTGTGCTGTATTAATCATTCCCCAAACTTGGAAGAGACCAAGATGTATTTTAGTAGGTGAATAGATAAACTATGGTATATCTGAATAATGGAATATTACCCAGCATTAAGAGGAAGTGAGCCAGGCGCAGTGAATCACTGGGAGGCTGAGGTAGGAACATCGTTTGAGCCCAGGAGTTTGAGACAAGCCTGAGCAACATGGCAAAAACCCATCTCTAATAAAAATACAAAAAATTAGCCAGGAATGGTGGCACGCGCCTGTAGTCCCAGCTACTCAGGAGGCTGAGGTGGGAGAATCATCTGAGCCCAGGAAGTCGAGGCTCCACTGGACTATGATTGCACCACCGTCCTCTAGCCTGGGCAACAGGAGTGAGATCCTGTCTGGGGGGGAAAAAAAAGGAAATTAGCTCTCAAGCCATGAAGAGACATGGAGCAAACTTTAACGTATACTATTAAGTGAAATAACCCAGTCTGAAAAGGCAGCATAGTATATTATTCCAACTGTAGAACGTGCTGGGAAAGACAAAACCATGGTGATACTAAAAAGATCAGTGTATCCCAGGGATTAGGGGAAAGGGAGGGATGAATAGGAGAGTGAAACTATTCTGTATGATAGATACTATAATGGTGGATACATGTCATTATACATTTGTCCAGACCCATAGAATGTATAACACCAAGGGTGAACTCTTGTAAACTATGGGCTTTGGACCATAATGATGTGTCAGTGTGGGTTCCACAATTGTAACAAATATACCACTCTGGTGTGGGATGTTAATAGTGGAGGTGGCTGGGGAAAAGAAGTATGTGGAAAATCTTTGCACTTTCAACTCGATTTTACCATAAACCTAAAACTGCTCTAAAAATAAAGTCTATTTAAAAAATTCTAAAGAGTCATTTAAAACATCAACTTTGGGCCAGATGCAGTGGCTCTTGCCTGTATTCCCAGCACTTTGGGAGGCCGAGGTGGGAAAATCAGCTTGAGTCCAGGAGTTGGAGACCAGCCTGGACAACATAGCAAGACCTCATCTCTACTAAAGATAAAAAAAATTAGCCGAGCATGGTGGTGCACACCTGTAGTCCCAGCTACTCAAGAGGCCAAGGCGGGAAGATGGCTTGAGCCCAGGAGTTCAGGGCTACAGAGAGCTATGATTGGGCCACTGCACTGCAGCCTAGGAGGAGACTCTGTTACCTAAAAAAGACAAAACAAAACAAAACAAAACTTTGACAGATGTTATTATGGTTGTATCAGCTTTCTTTCTTTTCTTGTTTTTTACTTATTTACTTATTTATTTATTTTTGAGACAGGGTCTCGCTCTGTCGCCCAGGCTGGAGTGCAGTGGTGCTATCTCGGCTCACTGCAACCTTCGCCTCCCGGATTCAAGCCATTCTCCTGCCTCACCCTCCCGAGTAGCTGGGATTACAGGTGTGTGCCACTATGCTCGGGTAATTTTTGTATTTTTGGTAAAGATGAGGTTTTACCATGTTGGCCAGGCTGGTCTTGAACTCCTGACCTCAGGTGATCCAACCACCTCAGCTTCCCAAAATGCTGGGATTACAGGCATGAGCCACCATGTCCGGCTTGCATCAGTTTTCTTTTTGCTATTGTCTACACGTACATCTTTTTGCAAATACACCTTACCATTAAGATATGTCTTGTCTTTCATCCAGTCTGACAAGTTTTGACTTTAAGAGGAGTACTTACTCCATATATGTTTAATGTAATCACTGATATACTAGGGTTTTAAATCTACATATGGCTGGGTACGTTGGCTCAGACCTGTAATCCCAAAACTTTGGGAGGTCATGGCAGGTGGATTGCTTGAGCCCAGGAGTTTGAGAACAGCCTGGGCAGCATGGTGAAACCACATCTCTACTAAAAATACAAAAATTAGCTGGACATGTTGATGCATGCCTGTAGTTGCAGCTACTTGGGGGGTGCTGGGGCAGGAGGATCACCTGAGGATTGGGAGGTTGAGGCTACAGTGAACCGTGATCATGCCACTGCACTCCAGCCTGGATAACACGGTGAGACCGTATCTCAAACAACAACAAAAACAACAAAACTACAGTTTACTATTCTTTTTGTCTTATCCCACCTGCTCTTTTGTCTTTTTTTCTCCTTTCTTGCCTGCTTTGGTAACATTACATTTTTTTTTATTATTCCATTTTTCCACTCCACTAGCTTGATAGTTATACAATCTTTATAATTTTTTTCTTTAATTTTATCTATTAAAAATATAGAGACAGGGGTCTCACTGTGTGGTTCAGGCTGGTCTTCAACTTGGGGACTCAAGTGATCCTTCTGGCTCCACCTCCCAAAGTGCTGGGATTACAGGAGCGAGTCACCGTATCCAGTCAATCTTTACAATTCTTTAAGTGATTACCCGAGGATTATAACGTTCCTATTCCTGACTGGTTATAGTATAATATAAATTAGTACTTTACTTTGCCAGACAACACAAAGATCTTTGCTACTTTACTGCCACCTTTTGTGTTATAATTTTATATATATATAATTATGTATATAATATTTCTTTCTTTTTTTTTTTTTTTTTGAGACACAGTCTTGCTCTGTCCCCCAGGCTGAAGTGCAATGGCAAGATCTCAGCTCACTGCAACCTCTACTTCCCAAGTTCAAGCCATCCTCTCACCTCAGTCTCCAAAGTAGCTAGGATGACAAGCACATGCCACCATGCCCAGCTAATCTTTGTATTTTTAGTAGAGATGGGGTTTTGCCATGTTGGCCAAACTGGTCTCGATCTCCAGTGATTGAGTGAAACACCCACTCTGGCATCCCAAAGTGCCGGAATTACAGGCATGTAGTTATATATTTTAATATTATATACATTCAATATTATGCATATTTAAAATTCCCAAAGACATTAGTACAATAAATTTTCCTTATATTTACTCCTAAATTTTTTTAAATTTAACTTTTATTTTAGGTTCAAGGGTACATGTGCAGGTTTGTTCTATAGCTAAACCTGTGTCATGGGGATTTATTGTACAGATTATTTCGTGACTCAAGTATTAAGCCTAATACCCATTTGTTATTTTTCCCGATCCTCTCCCTCCTCCCACCCTCCACCCTCTGATAGGTCCCAGTGTGTGTTGTTCTCCTCTATGTGTTCATGTGTTCTCATCATTTAGCTCCCACTTATAAGTAAGAACATGCGGAATTTGATTTCTGTTCCTGTGTTAGTTCACTAAAAGTGACGGACTCCAGTTCCATCCATGTTCCTGCAAAGGACGTGATCTAGTTTTTTTATGGCTGCAAGTATTCCATAATGTATATATACCACATTTTCTTTATCCAGTCTACCACTGATGGACAGTTAGGTTGATTCCATGTCTTTGCTATTGTGAATAGTGCTGCAGTGAACATATGTGTACATGTGTCTTAAAATAAAATGATTGATATTTTGGGGGTATATAACCAGTAATTGCTGGTATTTCTGATATTTCTGATTTGGTATTTCTGATTTTAGGTCTTTGAGGAACCACCACACCGTCTTCCACATGGCTGAACTAATTTACACTCCCACCAACAGTATATAAGCATTCCTTTTCTCCCCAACCTTGCCAGCATCTGTTATTTTTTGATTTTTTAATAGTAGCCAAGCTGACCGGTGTGAGACAGTATCTCACTGTGGCTTTGATTTGCATTTATCTAATGATCAGTAATGTTGAGCTTTTTTTCATATGCTTGTTAGCCTCATGTATGTCCTTTCTAAAAAAGTGTCTGTTTATGTCTTTTGCCCACTTTTTAATGGGGTTGTTTGTATTTTTCTTATACATTTGCTTAAGTCCCTTATAGATGCTGGATGTTAGACCTTTGTCAGATGCATTTGTCAGATGCATAGTTCGCAAAAGTTTTCTCTCGTTCTGTAGGTTGTCTGTTTACTCTGTTGATAGTTTCCTTTGCTGTGCAGAAGCTCTTTAGTTTAATTAGATCCAGTTTGTCTATTTCTGCTTTTGTTGCAATTGCTGTTGGTGTCTTCCTCATGAAATCTTTGCCTGTTCCTATGTACAGAATGGGATTTCTCTTTATTTCTGGGTTCTCTATTCTGTTCCATTTGTCTCTGTGTCTGTTTTTGTACCAGTACCATGCTGTTTTGGTTACTGTAGTATAGTTTGAAGTCACGTATTGTGATGCCTCCAGCTTTGTTCCTTTTGCTTAGGATTGCTTTGATTTTGTGGGCTATTTTTTGGTTCAACATTATTTTTTAAATAGTTTTTTCTCGTTCTAAAAATTTCACTGGTAGTTTGATAGGAACAGCATTGAATTTATATACTGTTTTGAGCAGTATGGCCATTTTAACAATATTGGTTTTTCCTGTCCATGGGCATGGAATGTTTTTCCAATTGTTTGTGTCGTCTCTGATTTCTTTGAGCAAGATTTGGTAGCTCTCCTTGTAGAGATCTTTCACCTTCCTGGTTAGCTGTATTTTTATGTATTTTATTTTTTAGGTGGGAATTGTGAATGGGATTGCATTCCTGATTTGACTCTCGGCTTGACTGTTGTTGGTGTACAGAATGGTTAGTGATTTTCGTACACTGATTTTGTATTCTGAGATGTTGCTAAAGTTGTTCATCAGCTTAAGAAGGTTTTGGGTTTGGCACGGTGGCTTATGCCTGTAATCCCAGCGCTTTGGGAGGCCGAGGCGGATGGATCACGAGGTCAGGAGATCGAGACCATCCTTGCTAACATGGTGAAACCCCATTTCTACTAAAAATACAAAAAAATTAGCTAGGCGTGTTGGTGGGCACCTGTAGTCCCAGCTACTCGGGAGGCTGGGGCAGGAGAATGGCCTGAACCCAGGAGGCGGAGGTTGCAGCAAGCTGAGATCGCGCCACTGTACTCCAGCCTAGGCGACAGAGCGGGACTCCGTTTAAAAAAAAAAAAAAAGAAGAAGAAGAGGGTTTTGAGCTGAGACTATATGGTTTTCTAGATGTAGAATCATGTCTCTGCAAACAGGGATAGGTTGACTTCCTCTTTCCCTATTTGGATGCCCTTTATTTCTTTCTCTTGCCTGATTGTCCTGGCCAGAACTTCCAATACTATGTTGAATAGGAGTGGTGGAAGAGGAGAGGGCATCCTTGTCTTGTGCCAGTTTTCAAGGGGAATGCTTCCAGCTTTTGCCCATTCAGTATCATGTCGTCTGTGGGTTTGTCATCGATGGCTCTTATTATTTTGAAGTACATTCCCTCAATACCTAGTTTACTCAGATTTTTTAGTATGAAGGAGGATTGAATTTTGTCAAAAGCCTTTACAGCATCTGTTGAGATAATCATGTGTTTTTTGTCTTTAGTTCTGTTTATGTGATAAATCACATTTACTGATTTGCGCATGTTGAACCAACCTTGCATCCCAGGAATAAAGTCTACTTGATCATGGTGAATAAGCTTTTTGATGTGATGCTGGATTCAGTTTGCCAGTATTTTGTTGAGAATTTTTGCATTGATGTTCATCAAGCATATTGACCTGAAGTTTTCTTTTTTTGTTGTGTCTCTGCCAGATTTTGGTATTAGGATGATCTAAGCCTCATAGAATGAGTTAGGGAGGAGTTCCTCCTCCTCCTCAATTTCTTGGAATAGTGTAAGCAGGGATGGTACCAGTTCCTTTTGTACATCTGGTAGAATTCAGCTGTGAATTTATCATGTCCTTGGCTTTTTTTTTTTTTTTTTTTTTTTTTGGTTGTTAGGCTATTTATTCCTGACTCAATTTCAGAGCTTGTTATTGGTCTGTTCGGGGATTCAATTTCTTCCTGGTTCAGTCTTGGGAGGGTGTGTGTTCAGAGGAATTTATCCTTCTTTGTTTTTCTAGTTTATGTGCATACAGGTGTTCATAATACTCTCTGATGGTTGGTTGTATTTCTGTGGGGTCAGTGGTAATATCCCCCTTGTTGATTCTGATTCTGTTTATTTGAATCTTCTCTCTTTTCTTCTTCATTAGTCTAGCTAGTGGTCTATTTATGTTATAAATCTTTTTAAAAATCCAGCTCCTGGATTCACTGATCTTTCTAATGGTTTTTTGTGTCTCAATTTCCTTTAGTTCAGCTATGGTTTTGGTTATTTCCTGTCTTCTGCTAGCTTTGGAATTTGTTTGTTCTTGGTTCTCTAGTTCTTTTAGTTGTGATGTGAGGTTGTTGACTTGAGAGCTTTCTAACTTTTTGATGTGGACATTTAGTGCTGTAAATTTTCTTTTAACCCTAACTCAGCTGTGTCCCAGAGATTCTGGTATGTTGTATCTTTGTTCTCATTCGTTTCAAAGAACTTCTGATTTTTGCCTTAATTTCATTATTTACCCAAATGTCATTCAGGAGCAGGGTATTCAATTTCCATGTAATTGTATAGTTTTGAGTAAACTTCTTAATCTTGATTTCTAATTTGATTGCACTATGGTCTGAGAGATTGTTATAATTTCAGTTATTTTGCATTTGCTGAGGAGTGTTTTACTTCTGATTATGTGATCAATTTTAGAAGATGTGCCATGTGGCAAAGAGAAGATTGTATATTCTGTTGTTTCTCAGAGAAGAGTCCTGCAGATGTTTATCAGGTCCATTTGATCCCATGGCTTAGTTCACATCCTGAATATCTTTATTAATTTTTTGTCTTGATCTGCCTAATATTATCAGTGGGGTGTTAAAGTCTCACACTACTATTGTATGGGAGTCTAAGTCTCTTTGAAGATCTCTAAGAACTTGCTTTATGAATCTGGGTGCTCCAGTGTTGGGTGCATATATATTTAGGATAGTTAGATCTTCTTGTTGAATTGAACCCTTTACCACTATATAATGCCCTTCTTTGTCTTTTTTAGTCTTTGTTGGTTTAAAGTCTGTTTTGTCTGAAACTAGGGTTGCAACCTCTGCTTTTTTCTGTTTTCCATTTGCTTGGTAAATTTTTCTCCATCCCTTTATTTTAAGCCTGTGGGCGTTGTTGCATGTGAGATGGGTCTTTTGAAGACAGCATCTCAAAGGGTCTTGTTTCTTTTTTTTTTTTTTTTTTTATACAGAGTCTCACTCTGTCACTCTGTGGCCCAAGCTGGAGTGCAATGGCATGATCTCAGCTCACTGCAACCTCCACCTCCTGGGTTCAAGCCATTCTCCTGCCTCAGCCTCCCAAGTAGCTGGGACTACAGGTGCATGCCACTACGCCCGGCCAACTTTTGTATTTTTAGTAGATGCAGGGTTTCACCATGTTGGCCAGGCTGGTCCCAAACTCATGACCTCAAGTGATCCTCCTGCCTCAGTCTCCCAAATTGCTGAGATTACAGGTGTGAGCCACCGCGCCCAGCCAGGTTTGATTCTTTATCCACCTTGCCACTCTGTGTCTTTTTTTATTTTTCTGAGACAGAGTCTTGCTTTGCCACCCAGGCTGGAGTGCAGTGGCATGATCATGGTTGACTGTGACCTCCACCTCCCGTCTTCAAGCAATTCTCATGCCTCAGTCTCCCAAGTAGCTGGGATTACAGGTGTGCACCACCACACCCAGCTAATTTTTGTAATTTTAGTAGACACGGGGTTTCACTGTGTTGGCCGGGCTGGTCTCACACTGCTGGCCTTAAGCAATCTGCCTGCCTTGGCCTCCCAAAATTCTGGGATTACAGAATTTTGTGGCTCACTGCACCTGACCTCTGTGTCTTTTAATTGGGGCATTTAGCACATTTACTTTGAAGGTTAGTATTGATATGTGTGAATTTGATCCTGTCCTCATGATGTAAGTGGGTTATTTTGCAGACTTGTTTATGTGGTTGCTTTATAGTGTCACTGGTCTGTGTACTTCAGTGTGTTTTTGTAGTGGTCAGTAATCGTCTTTCCTTTCCATAATTAGTGCTTTCTTCAGGATCTCTTGTAAGGCAAGTCTCATGGTAACAAATTCTGTCAGCATTTGCCTGTCTGAAAAGGATTTTATTTGTCCTTCACTTATGAAGCTTAGTGTGGCCAGATATGAAATTCTGGGCTGGAATTTCTTTTCTTCAAGAATGTAATATTGGCCTCCAATCTCTTCTGGCTTGTAGGGTTTTTGCTGAGAGGATTGCTGTTAGTCTGATAGGATTCCCTTGTAGGTGACCTGACCTTCCTCTCTAGCTGCCTTTGAAATTTTTTCTTTTATGTTGACCTTAGATAATCTGATGATCAAGTGTCTTGGGGATGATCTTCTTATGAAGTGTCTTACTGGGGTTCTCTGGATTTTTTGAATTTGAATGCTGGTCTCTCTAGCAAGGTTGGGGAAGTTCTCATGGATGACATTCTGAAATATGTTTTCCAAGTTGGTTCCATTCTTCGCATCTCTTTCAAGTACACCAATGAGTTACAGATTTGGTCTATTTACATAATTCCATATTTTTTGGAGGTTTTGTTCATTTCTTTTTATTCTTTTTTCTCCATTCTTATCTGACTGTCATATTTCAGAAAGCCAGTCATCAGACTCTGAGATTCTTTCCTCCATTTGGTCTATTCTTGCTATTAATACTTGTGATTGCATTATGAAATTCTCGTAGTGTCTTTTTCAACTCTATTAGGTCGATTACGTTCTTCTCTGTACTGGCTCTTTTCTCTGTCAGTTCCTGCATTGTTTTATCATGGTTTTTATCTTCCTTATATTGGGTTTCAATATATTCCTGTTGCTCAATGACCTTCATTCCTACCCATATTCTGAATTCTATTTCTGACATTTCAGCCATCTCAGCCCAGTTCAGAACCCTTGCTGAAGAGACAATGTGATTGTTTGGAGGAAAGAAAGCACTCTGGCTTTTTGAGTTGTCAGAGTTTTTGCACTGGTTCTTCCTCATCTTTGTAGGCTTATCTACCTTCAATCTTTGAGTTTGCTGACCTTTAAAATTATTTTCTTTTATCCTCTTTGATGACCTTGAGGGTTTGATTGTTGTATAAGGTAGATTCCACTGACTGGCTTCGTTTTTGTTTTTGTTTTTGTCTTTGTTTTTGAGACAGAGTCTTGCTGTGTTGGCCAGGCTGGAGTGCAGTGGCATGATCTTAGCTAACTGCAATCTTCACCTCCTGAGTTCCAGCAGTTCTCCTGCCTCAGCCTCCCAAGTAGCTGGTGTTACAAGCGTGCCCTGCCACCATGCCCAGCTAACTGTTTATTTGTATTTTTAGTAGAGACGGGGTTTCACCATGTGGGCCAGGCTGGTTTCGAACTCCTGACCTCAAGTGATCTGCCCTCCTCGGCCTCCCAAAGTGCTGGGATTACAGGCGTGAGCCACCGCACCCAGCCTGGCTTCATTTTTGGAAGATTTTAGAGGGTCAATGCTCGGCTCCCAGCTCCTGAACTGTGTGCTCTAACTCTGGGGGACTTGTATTGGGCCCTGGCTTTGTTCTCTGGCTCCTTGGGGTTAAGGATTCACTGTGTTAAGGGGCCATGGTACCCCCGGACCACTGGTCACTACACTCCAATAGGGGGTGTCAGCCGAAGTGTTTCATAGTGGGATGACAGTGAGATTTGACCTCATAGTGGCAGCTGTGTCAGAGTGCTAGCAGGTGCCAGGTTGCCTGCCCCTCTGTGGGTGTTCACCACATTGGCAGAAGCAATGCAGCTGGGGCAAGAGGGCAGAGTGTGGGGTGGTTGTGCTGGTGACTGTGGGCAGTTACACTGGAGGTGGTGTTTGCTGGGGGCAGGACGCCGGTGGGTGCAGGTCTGGGTGCCTTCTCTATGCTCCATAATTAGGAGTGGTTGCTCAGGGTTGGGGAGAACCCACTGTTCTCTGTGCAATGCTAGCATAAGGGTGGTGCACTGACAGAGGTGGCGCTGGCTGGCTTTGTGCCCACTAAGACTCCATCTGCAATGATGGTTGGCGACAGGCGGGGGTGGGGGGTGGGAGACTGCACTCCCCCATGCTGGTGGGGCAAGGAAAGCAAAATCTGCCTGTGCAGACATGCACCAGCAAAGCTATGTGGGGAGCTGTGGTGGGCCCAGGGGGAGCTACAGTATGGGGAGGGAGTGTGTGGGCTGGTGTGTGGCCATACGGGCCACTCCATTGTAGCTCTCCACCGGTCAAGCATGGTCCACGAGTACAGAAGGTATGATACCCCCCAGGGCACCCTAGACTGCCCTGCAAGCAGGTGTGAACAGGCTGGGGTCCCGGGAGAGGCCGGCATACCAATTAGTGCTCAGGTCGGACTGGCTCCATCTGATCTGCAAGACCACCCTGCAGAGTTCAGTTTCTACAGCTCCCCTAGAACTAAAGTCTCCTATGGGAGCAAGGAGAGCCTAGGGGGATTGCCATCCCTAGCTGTGCTCCACTACAAACGCTCCCATATCAAACCCTCCAGGCTCCACATCAGCTGGTGTACTGCCCCTACTGCTGCTCTAAGCAGCTCTCCCTGCCAACTCGAGTGTCATGGCAAGAACAGGTTCCTCCTTGCCAGTTCAATTCACTCATTTTCCCAGAGCCACTGGGGGTCAGGAGCAAGTCCCGGTGTGCAATAGCCTTATGTAGGGTTCCCAGCTTCCTCCCGCTTCAGCCCAACTTCTGTGTCTTCCCTCGTCCACTCTCAGTGCCTTCCCTCTGAAGCTCTGTTAGGAGCATGCCAGTTGTCTCAATGCCTTGGTGGGAGCTATTTTACCTGGCTGTGTCTAGTGGACCATCTTCTCTCCCCCACTTTACTCCTAAATTGACCCTTTCCCATAATAATCTTCAGTTCTCCTCCCCTTTATTTTCAAATTTTCATCTTGGGCCATTTTCCCTCCATTTAAAAAGCTCCCTTTAGTATTTATTTTACTGTAAGCCGATTAGAAACAAGTTCCTTTGGTTTATTTTTTAATGTCTTTTTCTTGCTTTCTATTTTAAAAGATATTTTCACTGAGTATAGTAGTATAATTGGTCAGTTTATTTTTTTCAGCACTTCACAATGTCACTTCTTTGTCTATTAGAAAGGCATCTGTCAATCCTTCTATTGCTCCTTTGAAGGCAATGTGTATTTTTTCCCCAGAGCTTCTTTTAAGAGTGTCTCTTTGATCTTTGTTTTTCAGCAGTTTTCCTAGATGGATCAACATGTGGTTTTGCTTTGTATTTAAACTGCTTGGGGTTCAAAGAAACTTTTGAATTTGTGGTTTTTTTAAAACTGATTTTTGTAAATTGTTAGTATTTCTTTAAATATTTCTTCTGCCATCTCTCTTTCTTGAAGACTCCAATTACACATATGTAAACCATTTCATAATGTTCCCTGTGTCTTTTAGGTTTTTTCCCTACATTTTCCATTATATTTTTTCTTTGTGATTCAATTGTAGTATTTTTTTCCAGAGAAGTTTTCCAGTTCACTAATTCTCTCAGCAGTTGTTAAACCCATGTACTGAATTATTAATTTTAATTAATTAATTTTTTCTTTTAATTAAATAATAGCTTTTGGGAACTAAATCCACATACCATAAAATCTTTTACAGTGTATAATTCGTAGTTTTTTAGTATAGTCCTAGAGTCGCACAACCATCACCACAATCTAATTTCAAAACATTTTCATCATCCCAAAAAGAAACTCCAAGTACATTAGCAGTCATCCCCTATTCCCTCCTCTTCCCAGACCCTGGCAACCACTAACCACTACTTTCTGTCTGTATGAGTTGCCTATTCTGGACATTTCGTATAAATGGAATCATACAATAGGTAGCCTTTCATGACGGGCTTCTTTCACTTGGCCTTTGTTATCAAGGCTCAATCATGTTGCAGCATGTGTCGGTACTTCATTCCTTTTTATGGCAGAATAGTATTCCCATATAGAGATACATCACATTTTGCTTATTCATTTATAAGTTGATGAACATTTTGGTGGTTTGTACTTTTTGGCCATTGTGAATAATATTGCTATAAACATTGCTGTACAAGTATATGTGTAGATATATGTTTTCAATTCTCGTGGGTATGCACCAAGGAGTGGAACTTCTGGGTTGTATAGTAACCACGTTGAACATTTTGATAAACTGCCAAACTGTTTTTCAACGTTTCAGCACAATTTTGCACCCCCAGCAAGGTACGAGGGTTTACATTTTTCCACATCCTGGCCGAACTTTGTTACTGCCTTTTTTATTTTAGGCATATTGGTGGGTGTGAAGTGGTGTTTCGTTGTGGTTTTGGTTTGCATTTCCCCAATGACTAATGATGTTGAGCGTTTTTATGTGCTTATAAACCATTTGTATGTCAATTAGTTTGTCTTTAAGTTCTAAAAGTTTCTAACAGATTCCAGGTCTTTGATGAAATTCTCCATTTTGTCATCTTTTTTAAGGATGATTATCATTTTTTAAGGAAGATTATAAAATAACCACAATTAATTTATAACCTGTGTCTGATAACACCAATATCTCAATCTTCTGTAGGTCTAATCTGTTTCTGTTTTTCATTTTTTATTTTCTGTCAATTGGTTCTATTTATTGACATGACCTAGAGATTTTTACTCAGATGCTAGACATTGTATATGAAAAATTATAGAAGCTCTGTGTGATGTTTTCCTTCTTCAAAGATCATTTAATTTTCTTCTGGCAGACAGATTGGGGCAGATCACCCTAATCCAATAGGTAATGTGATACTTTGAGGCTGGGTTTTAGGTTTTTTGAAGCTAGTTTATTTCTGCTTTGCCGTTACTCCTATCTGCAGTCTGTCAGAAGTCTCAACTGAAAGCCTGGAGGTATTTTTCAAAGCTCCAACTCTTTGCTAAGCCTGACCTCCGATTTTTGACTCCTCAGCACAATGAGACTTTCACTTTTTAGCTTCTTACCTGTCTCTCACTATGTAGTTTTTGTTTTTTGTTTTTTAATTTCTCTGATTTGAATGACTTAGGAAGCAGCAACTGCCTTAATGGAAAAAAAAGAAAAAAAAAAAACTATCAGTCTCACTTTTCAGCCATTCTATTTCCTCTGGAATCTTAAACCTTTTAATCCGTGTTGTCTTGCTAGCCCTGAACTCCACATTTTGTTTCTCTAGCCTTATAAGACTCCTACAAGCTCTCTTAAGCTGTACTTTCCTGCATGGTCCTAGACCCTGTGCTTTTTGCTTATAATTTTTTGCTTATAATTCATTAAATGTCTCAAGAGAGAAAATGATAAGGAGTGGTACCCTGATCTAATTGCTTTTTATTTCTTTCTCATTCTTAGCCCCTCAAGTCTTGGATGCTGTGGTTGCTTTCTGATACCTTCAAATATTTTTTTTTTTAATCTAACTTAACAGTCAAGCTCAGTGAGATATGTGGTCTAAAACCAGCGACCATGTCAGTACTGGTAGGTGATGCCCAACAGATGATAATTTAATGAAACCACAGCACTACCCTGAAAACAAATACAATACTGACAGCTAAGACAGGTTGTTTTCAATCTGGTTCATTGACAAAACTACATTCTATGTGAGGACTAAATTCTCCCATAACTTTTCTTTATTCGAACCACTGTGTAACATTTGCTTTAAGAGGATACTAGTCGTTTGGCATTTATTTGGTAGCAATGAATCATTTATATACAAATATGCATCTTACTTTTTCTCAGTTACCTGTAACAATTAAGATAGCATTACTGGGTGGTGGTTTGATAGACACAAATGCAAGTGTAGGCCCTGAAATGCCAAAGGGGATTAGCCAGATTATCTTATAATTACATTATATTAAAAAATTATCATCCAAATAAAAACATAAGAAATCCGAAATCTTATTCTATACTTGCTGACCATTAAGAATATGCTGGTGTCCACCATGTGAAATAGTTTTATCTATTGTTAGTGATACAAAGTAATACTTCGCATTTGTGCTTACTATTGCCACCTGGTTGTTTAGATTGTTCTGATTATAAAATTGTGTAAACATTCTCTACGGAGAAAAGAGGCAGAACATTATAGAAAATGGAAATGAAGTGACTGAAGACAACCCTTGGTGTCAGTGCCCACTGAGAACACAGGAAGAAAAGTGACTTCAGTGTCCACCTGGTACAAATGGCCACTGAGAGTCCCTGGTGTAAGTAACCAAAGCAGTGCCTGGTCCAAGATGCCACCTAAAACACTGTGAGACTTAGAGAGGAGAAGCAGATTGTTTCAGAGCACACAGCAAGTTACTTGGCAGTTCCAGGGTCAGTGCTATGCTCTACATTGCCTCTATTTCTTCCTGAATTAGAAGAATTACAGACAACTGGAAAAATAAAATTACTCCCTCTCTTCCCCCTAGACAGAAAATGAAAGTAATGAAGACTTTGGGTAAGAATTTTACAACAGCATTCTCAAAGCTTTGCAAGGGGCTTTGTGCATGTAAGAGAATTTGCTATTTAGAGGTTCAGAGATCTGGCTCCTGGAGTTTGGTTATGAAGAAGGCGGAGGCAAGTTTGAAGAAAAGGCACTGACATTTCTCAGTACAATGTGAAGTCCTGAAATAGTTACGAAATAGAATTCTTTGCAATTTCTAAAGTGGTTAGGAAAATCCTCTTCTTTGTACTTAAGAGTTCACATGTACACATACTCATGTACATAAGTGTGCACAGGCACGTGTGCTAGCATCTGTTTCTGCATTTATGCATACAAGTTTGCAAATCCCCCTTTTGGATCACTCACCAAAAGGAACAGAATGGATCATCCATATTGGCCCAGGACTGGACCAGACTATATAAATTCAAGGGTTTATAATGATCAATTACTGTCCTTGCGAAGCACCAAGGCATTTCTCTAGACTTAGTTACTCAGACAGGAAAGAAGTACTCATGACGGGTATGGCTGACTGAATGTATGGTCACAATGCTTCTCTCTCCTGTGGTAGCATACACATCCACCCTCCAGCTGTGACCTCATGGTATGTGAAGTGTGCTTTCCAATCCGCGCACTTTGAACTTGGCCATGTGACATACTTTGGCTACAGGGCTGTTCGTAGACATAGGAAGGCAGAGACTTGAAATATGTATGTGTAGCAGACCTTGCCCTCTTGCATTTCTATTATTGCCATGAGAAGAACATGCTCCAGGTAGACCATTCTTCCAAGGAGAATGAGAGACCAGTGGAGTAGACCTGGGTCCAGCTTAGTTTGGAGCCAAGCCCCAAATGCCATGGAGACTTATGAAGATGAATACATGACTATTGTTAAACCACTAAGTTTGAGGGTAGTTTGTTACAAAGAATTATTGCCACAATAGCTGACAAATACAATGGGGGAGGCAGTGAGTCCTGGACTGAGACCAATTTCTGTGGGTAAGAAGGTGAAAAGAAGTGAAAATAAATGTATCCAAGACAGAAAAATAGACAACAGAAAGCCGGGTTAGGAACAGAAGCATGCATATGAGGAGACCCCCGAAGGCAGCATTAATTTTTGGAGTTTCTGCTTTAATTAGCCCATCCTTTCAGCAAAGTTCGATCTGCACATGCAGTCTTCTGTGGTGGATATAGAGAATAAAGCCTGGTTGGAAGTTGTGGGTGAAGAGGAGCCTCCTACTTAGGGGCTGTATCTAGGAGTTCCATGCAGTGACTACAGTGAAGTGGCCATGCCCCACAGTCAAGTTGCAAACATCTGAGATGAGTTTGCTATGGCCAGGAAGAATTTTCTAGTACATCATAAAGGAGAAATTCAAGGTCTCTGAAGTGGCGGGGGATTGCTGGGAACGATAATGGACTCTCAAGTAGCACTTCAATGTAAAGAATCTCTGACATAAACTATGCACATGTAAATAAATTACAGGCATATAGAAAAATTATGAATTTCACAAAATCCACAATTTATCAAACATATTAAGTCCAAAGTGCCATGTTCCTCCAATTTTAGTATACATAAGAGTCTCCTAGGGTGTTTATTAAAACTGGAGATTCCTCGACCCCATTCCCTCAACTTTTGATTAAGTCAGTCCAGGGCCACACTTTAAGAAACATTGATAAGCTGCTTCCTTGCTATGGTTACAACAACCCGTTGTCTTTCATGTAGGAATTTGGGTATTTCAGGCCCATTTTACACAAGATCCAACTATAATTGTCCTTTAAAAGGTTGAAATAGCCACCAGAAGACCAGGCTTATTGCTATGTGCTCTGCATTTTTAAAGCAGAACCTCCTGAATTCCTCTTTCTATCCTTGTTAATCAAACAACTTCTAGTGCTTAAAATGCACCCCAAAACTCCTTATTGATATGTCATGTGTCACATCAAACCAAACTACATTTAATTTTTTGTGTTTGATTTGTCACTTCACGGGCTAAAATCTTTGAAATTTCAGTTTTTAAGCAAATAAAATCTGTTTTCACATCCTTCTGCCTTTTTCAGGGCAAGGTGGAGGAGAAAAAGTCTGTATTGCTTTTTGTTTGTTTTAAGTTAGGTCTATTAATGTATGATTTATACACAGTAAAATTCACCCTTCTTAGGTACACACTTCTACGAGTTTGACAAACTTATATACTGACATCACCACCATCACCAGTAAGACTTGGGATATTTCCATCACCCTAAAAGAGTTTCCTTGTGCCCTTCGTTAGTCAATCTCATCTCCTTTGTCACTATAGTTTTATCTGTTGCAGATGTCTTACACATGGAATCATACAGTATATAATCTTCTGTATCTGGCTTCTTTTACTTGGTTCAATGCTTTTGAAATGCACCCTTGTCATTCATATCATCAGTAGGTTGTCCCTTTTTACTGCTGAGTAGTATTCTAGCATATGAATGCACCATAATTTGTTTACCCATTAACTAGTGGATAGACATTGTGACATTTCCAGTTTGGGGCAATTATGTAAAAAAGCTTCTATAAACATTTGCATACAGGCCTTTGTATAAATATATGTTTTTACCTCTTAGGTAAAAACTTAGGAGTGGGATTGTGGAGTCACATGGTGTATTAGTCTGTTTTCACACTGCTGTAAAGACAGTACCTGAGGGCAGGGCACAGTGGCTCACGTCTGTAATCCCAGCACTTTGGGAGACCAACGCGGGTGGATCACTTGAGGTCAGGAGTTCAAGACCAGCCTGGCCCACATGGCGAAACCCCATCTCTACTACAAATACAAAAATTAGCCAGGTGTGGTGACACAAACCTAGAATCCCAGCTACTTGGGAGGCTGAGGCAAGAGAATCACTTGAACCTTGGAGGTGGAGGTTGCAGTTAGCCGAGATCATGCCGCTGCACTCCAGCCTGGGAGATAAAGTGAGACTCTGTCTCAAAAAAAAAAAAAAAAAGATACTACCTGAGATAGGTAATTGATAAAGGAAAGAGGTTTAATTGACTCATAGCCCCGCATGGCTTGGGAGGCCTCCGGAGACTTACAGTCATGGTGGAAGTCAAAGGAGAAGCAAGGTGGCAGGAGAGAGAAAGCACAAGGAAGTGCCACACTTTAAAATCATCAGCTCTTCTGAGAACTCACTCACCATCACAAGAACAGGATGGGGGGACCATTCCCATGATTTAATCACCTCCCAACAGGTCCTTCCCTCAATATGTGGGGATTACAATTTGAGATGAGATTTGGGTGGGGACAGAGTCAAACCATGTCATATGGTAAGTATATGTTTAATTGTAATAGAAATTGCCAAGCTGTTTCCAAGATAGTAGTTGTACCATTTTACCTTCAGGCCAGCATTGTATGAGAAATTGCTCATATATCCTTGCCAGCAAGGATATTGCATTTTTAAAAATAGCTATTCTAATACATATGGAGCAAATACATGTGAAGCAAATTGCTTCACAATTGTTCATGCTAGGTTCAGGAACAGATATAACTGATTACTCCCATAGTACTTGTGGTAGAGTCTCCTAGGGTGTTTGTTAAAACTGCAGATTCAGGCCAGGCACGGTGGCTCACGCCTGTAATCCCAGCACTTTGGGAGGCTGAGGTGGGTGGATCACCTGAGGTTGCGTGTTCGAGACCAGCCTGACCAACATGGAGAAACCCTGTATCTACTAAAAATACAAAATTAGCCAGGTATGGTAGCACCTTCCTGTAATCCCAGCTACTCAGGAGGCTGAGACAGGAGAATCACTTGAACCCAGGAGGCAGAAGTTGCAGTGAGCCAAGATTGCACCATTGTACTCCAGCCTGGGCAACAAGAGTGAAACTCCATTTCAAAAAAAAAAAGGAAAAACTGCAGATTCCTGGACCCCATTCCTCGAACTTCTGCTGAAGTCAGTCTAGGGCCACCCTATAAGAAACATTGATAAGCTAATTCCTTGCAACAGTTATATTTTAGTTCCATGCCCTTTGTCACATGACTTTGCAGTTTCTTTCACTAGAGGCAGGGCATGTCTTCCTGCCTCTTTGATGGCAGGCCTATCCATATGCCTTGCTTTAGTCCATAGTGCTCCAGTAATAAGTGCTCCAGTTCTGATACTAGTTTTAAGAGGCCATGTAAGTTTCCACCCATCTTAATTGTGTTTCTTCCATTACCATAAGAAAATCATGTTCTGCTAGATCAGGCAACTCCAGGTGAAGGGTGTGAGAGTATACATTTTTGCTGTTTTAAGCCACTTAATTTTGGTGTGGTTGCTTACACAGCATTGTTATACCAATAGCTAACTGGTACAACACAACAAATTTCACTGTGTGGCAAACTCTTCAGTGTGCCTGCCCAAAAACATTCCTCTCTTTATAAACACCTATAATAGACATTTTATAAAAGATGATATATAATGTCCAACAAGCACATTAAAAGATGTTCAAAATCATTAGTCATCAGGGATATGCAAACCAAAGCTACACTGGAATGCCATCACATACCTACTAGAATAGTTAAAATTAAAAAGACAATTACCAAATGTTGGTGAGGATACAGAAGAACTTGAACTCTCGTGCATCACTGGTGGGGGTATAAAATGGTACATCACTTTGTGAAAATGCTTGGCAGATTCTTATAAAGTTAAACATCCATCTACTATATGAGCTAGTTATTCCACATCTAGGTATTTACCCAAGAGAACTAAAAACCTACATCTACAAAAAGACCTGTACCTACATAAATGTTCTCATAGTAGCTTTATGTGTAATGGCCAAAAATTGAAAATATACCAAATGTACACCAACAAGTGAATGGATAAACAAACGTGGAACATATAAGACAGAATACTACTCAGCAGTAAAAAGGAACTAAGTATTGCTACATTCAACAATGTGAATACATTTAAAAACATTATATAGAGTGAAAAAAGTGAGACACAAAAGTACATACTGTATGACCGCATTTATTAAAGATGCTAGAATATGCAGACTAATCTATTGTGATGAAAAACAGATCAGTGGTTACCTAGGGGTCTCGGGTAGAAGGAGGGATTGACCACAAAGGGACACAAGGAACTCTCTTGGAGTGATGGGAATGTTCTGTATCTTGACTGTGGTATATACATTTGTCAAAACTCATCCAAATGTATATTTCCAATAGGTTCAGTTAATTGTACAAGTATTATACTTCAAGAAAACTGATTACACATTCTTCCTTTCATCCTCGCTAGCAGAATCCTCATTTTGTCTAGCGGCAGCAGGCTTTCTTTGTAGCTCTGAGTGGCTATTTGACATGGTCCGGCCTGGGAAATGTCAGTGAAAATTCCTTGGTGGTGCTTCCTGGAGAGCTCTTTGATAGGGGCAAATTCAGGTGGTTACATGCCTTTTGTCATTCCTCTTTGCCCTACCTATAATAAAGAAATGATGCTGGAGTTGCCATCCCAAGACAGTGAGACAACAGGCAAAAGGAACAAAGTCACCCATGAAGCATGGAGAAATAGAAGGAGCGTAAGTTTAAATAAAACATCACTGTAGAGCTGTGGTGTCAGTAAGAAAAATAAACCCACTTCTTGCTTCAGCCACTATAGGGCAGGGTTTTTGTTACTTACAATCAAATATCATTTCAACAGATGCAGTCTCTCTCTGTTAAGGGATTGAACTCACTGTTTCTAAATCTCAGACCTATTTTGCTGATTTTCTGGGCCACACTCAGTTGTAGAATCTTGGTTGTTTTGGGCAACCAAAGCACCAGCTTCTTTTCCTGGCCCAGCCTCACTGGCGCGCTCTCATGCCCGGTCCCCACTTTCTTACATTTCCCTGAGACAACCAGGTTCCAGAGTTCCCACAAAGTCACTGTGAAGCTCCATGCTGTCCTAAAGCAGGTAAACTCTCTTTTCTCTCCTTAATTTATTTTCCCAGTCAGCACACTTTGACTCAGGCTTTTTTTTCCAAACTAGAAAATTTGTGTTTTGTTCTCAAGTATAAAGCTTGACTCTCCTTACTGGCATTTTCCACCACTGTGCTCTTCTGCCTGTGTCTTTTTCATCATAGCACTGATCTTAGTTTTAATAATACATGTGTGATTGTTAATGTCTATCTCCCTAACCAGAGAGGTGTTAACCTTCAGAAGGGCAGGAACCACATCTATTTTGTGCTTATCTTTATTCTCATGATTTGCAGGTAGTCACGTGGAATCCCTGAATGTTAAATGAATAAACAAAACTTCCACAGTATTTACAGGTAGTAATCAGACTCCTAATTCATTAGCTCAGATTAACAGCCTTGTTCATGCCATGATCATTTTTTGAAAAAATTACAAAACCATGAAGACCAGGCCCACTAAAATATATACACTAATTTCAAACAGGTAGTTAACAATCATTTTTCATCTTGTGTTAATTTTCTGACGCCTTCCTCATACCAACTGGTATAATCCCTTTTTTATCTCCTATTTTGTTGAGTAGATAATGAATTGGTTTGAGTTCGCTCATCTATTTTCTCTACTTTTCAAAATAACTTACTCTCTAGGAGTACCTCCTAAGCTCTACTTTCAACATGGAAGGCAGAGCTGCCCCCTTTTCTCCAGATACTCTGGAATCTTGTTCTCGCAATCAACCCCCTCTGCAGCAACTGCAGTCTCTTCCTTTCCAGTTCTCTTTCCTTCTGTCCTCAGGTATTCATTCATTCATTCAACAAACATTTATTAAATGCTTGCTAAACACTTTGCACTGTTTTATATCGTTGAATACATCAATGAGCAAATCTTCACAGAATTTACATGCAAGTGGAGGGAAAGAGCAGACAATAAACAAAACAAATATGTAAATTACAGTATTTGAGGGCTAAGCAGAAATAAAGCAGGAGAGAAGGAAGGTGGTGGAGGTTTTAATTTTAAATAATATAGTGAGGAGGGACTTCACTGGGATTAGCAAAGCCTCAAATAAAGTGAGGGAACACATCTTGTGGGTACCTGGGTATTATGTGCTAAATTGTGTCCATCCAAAATTTATATGTTGAAGTCCCAACCCTTAGTGCTTCAGAATATAACTATACTGTATTTGGAGATAAGATCTTTAAAGCAGTGATGAAGTTAAAATGAGGCTGTTAAAGGTATCCCATACTCCAATCTGACTGGTGTTAGAAGAATAGGAAGAGACATCAGAGAGAAGAGGCAGTAAGGGGGCTGCCATCAGCAAGGGAAAAGGCAGTAAGAGGGCTTCCATCGGCAAGCCAAGAAGAGAGGCCTCAGAATCCAACCTTGGACTTCTAGCCTCCAGAACTTCGAGAAAATAAACTATTTTTGTTCAGGCCACCTGGTCTGTGGTATTTGTTAGGGCAACTCTAGGAAACTAATATATCTGGGAAGAGTTCCCTAGGCAGGCAAAACAACGAAGGAAAACCCCCAAGATGGGACTTGATTGGCCCAATGGAGTGAGCAAAGGCAGTATGAAATGAAATCAGAAAAGCCATAGGAATCAGATGTTGTAGCATCCTATGGTTTATTGTAAGGACTTGGCTTTTCTCCTGAGTGAACTGGGGGACCTTTTGAGGGTTACGACCAGCATTATGGAGAAGCAAGAAGACCGGTGAACAGGAAAGACTTGAGTTGCTGGATCAAATACAGCTGACAAAACAAAGATTATCCTTTGAATACAGCACTGGTGGCCTCAGCGAGAGCAGTCTTGGTGGAGTTGAGGGTGTGAATGCCTGACTGTGGTGTACTTGGGAATGGGAGAAGAGGAATTGAAGATAAGGAATTCTGAACACTCGAGTTTTGCCATACAGAGGAGCCAAGACATGTGGTAGGAGCTGGAAGGGGAAATGGGGTTTCTTGTTTGTTTTGGGCTGGGGAGAGATTAGAGCATGTTTTTAGCAGGTGAAGGATAATCTAGTATACCCATATTGCCAACACTTTAACACATCTTCACTGGTTTTGGACCAGGTGCAGTGGGTAATGCCTGTAATCCCAGAACTTTGGGAGGCTGAGGCAGGAGGATGGCTTGAGGCCAACCTGGGCAACACAGAAACCCCATCTTTACAAAACAAAATTAAAAATTGGCCTAGCACGCATCTATAGTCCCAGCTGCTCCAGAAGCTGAGGCAGGAAGATCGCTTGAACGCAGGAATTCAAGGTTACAGTGAGCTATGATCAAGCCACTGCACTCCAGCCTGGGCAAAAGAGCAAGACCCTCTCTCTAAAAAAATTTTTTTTTAATGTTCACTGGTTTTGATGCGGGTAATAGCCTCCCGGCTAGTTTCCTCATCATTGATGCTGTCACTGCTGAAGATGCATTTTCTTATCACTTCACTCATCTGCTCAAAAATCTTCAGGAAGTCTTGACTTGCAGTATTAAAAGTTCAAATGCCTTGGCTGAACATTCCAATCTTCTCCACTCTGCCCTTTTGCAGTTTCATCACTGTCTTTGGTGAGGTACAAAGCGTGCCAGGTCAGAGTCAGAAGACATGAATTAAAGTCATGATTCTGTGACCAACCAGCTATGTGATCTTAGGCAAAATACGTCAGTGCACCGGGCCGGGGCTCCTTCCCGTTCCTAAGGAGGCGGGAGGCGTGTCGGGTAGACTGGATTGTCGCAAGTCACTGTCATCTCTAACAAGCGGACTTCTGAGCACAGTTGCGGCCACAAGTAGGCCCATCTCCTGCACCCTCCTTACCCTTCCACTTCTAGGGGCCACACGACTTCTATGGCCACTTCTTCCTACTTCGCTTTTGCCTTCCTAAGTAGACTAGGCTTTAGAAGAGCTACAATGCCAGCTCCTTTAAGGTCGACCTCCTGCCGCTCATAAGGGACTTGCCTCCCACTCTTCACTTGGGACCGTCCCTTCACTTGGGACCGTCCTCTTCACAGTCAGAATCCGCCACGTAGTAAGTGCCGCTTCCAACCAATCAAGAGGCAGTTAGCGCAGACCTTTGAGGGATATCCACTTCCACCAATGATCTTGAAGTTTTCTCCAGCGCCTTGCTTTGTGGGGCGAGGCCAACCACCGCGATGGCCAATCTGTTGCAGGAAAGGTATTCCGGGAACTGATGAGCACACCAATCAGGTAAAAAGACGTCGGGGAGGGGCATTTCTCATTGGTAATTGCGTCCGGAAGAGGGACGGGCCTCGAACGACGCAATTACGATTTGATTGGTTGGTGCGATGTTGACAACCAGGGAAAGTCCGCCTTCCCCAACAAGGCCAGCCTGGGAACCTAGAGTGGCAGCGGCCGCAGCCAATGAGAGAGCAGAAGCGCGGAAAGTTTGCTCAATGGGTGATGTCCGAGAGAGGCTGTCACTCAGGTGGCAGCGGCAGAGGCCGGGCTGAGACGTGGCCAGGGGAACACGGCTGGCTGTCCAGGCCGTCGGGACGGCGGTAGGGTCCCTAGCGCGTCTTTGCCTTGGTGAGAGCTCCGAGCGGCGGGAAAGGCAGACGCCAGTGGCTGCGCCTCCATGCCTGCGCGCGGGGCGGGCCGCTGATGGAGCGCGCCACCCGCCCGGGGCTGCTGGTACTGGCGCTGCTGCTGCCGCTGCTGCTGGGGCTCGCGGCATGGACTGTGGCCGCGGGGCGCGCCCGTGGCCTCCCAGCGCCGACGGCGGAGGCGGCGTTCGGCCTCGGGGCGGCCGCTGCTCCCACTTCAGCGACGCGAGTACCGGCGGCGGGCGCCGTGGCTGCGGCCGAGGTGACTGTGGAGGACGCTGAGGCGCTGCCGGCGGCCGCGGGCGAGCAGGAGCCGCGGGGTCCGGAACCAGACGATGAGGCAGAGTTGCCACCGCGCGGCAGGTGAGGGGCTGCCGACCCTGGGGAGGCAACTTGTTTACGCGCGCGAGCTGCGGAGGATGCGGTGTCAGGGGGCGGAGATCCGGTACCCGGGCGGGCGTCTTCCTTCGGCTGCGAGGGCACCTGGCGACTTGGGGACGAGCGCGGGGCCACGACGCCCTCCCATCCCCCGGCCAGCGACCTGCCTGGGCTCGGCTCCCGAGCGCCTGGTCCTGGCCGACGGGTGAGAGCAGCATCCTCGCAGGTGCGGGAGAATGAAATTCCAGGGTTGCAAAGAAACGCCACTTCCCCTCTTTCATTGTTTTCGAGCATTGATTATCTTCCAAGGAACCTTTCCCTCTTTTTCCTTACTCACATCGCCTCCTGTCTGTGCTGGCGTAACAGCTGTTTTGAGAAAGGACTTTAGCAAAAGACGTCTGCATTTTCCTTCAAACACAACTATGTAGTGCACCCAGGCAAGGATTGAGATCAGTGTCTCTCTAATTGAGATCTGCGGAACACCTGCATCCGAATCACCTGGGGGTGCTGGTGAAATCTGCAGTTTTCTAGGGCCCACCCCAGTTTTACTGAATCAGACATTCCCTGGGTAAGAGCCTGACATCTGCATGTTTAACAAGCACTCCGGGTAATTCTTGCACGCTAAAGTTTAAGAGCTGTAGTCAAATTCTTGAATATTGATTCTTGAACCTAAGAGCCGTAGTTGGGTTCTTGAATAAGGGGGGTTTACTGTATAAACATTTAATATAGGGTTTTCTTTGAGTTTCTCAGCATTCAAAAAATATTGCTTCAAGGTGATTGTTTTAAAGCACTTTTCAAAGTCTAGACACAATGTAAGGCATGTTAACAGTAAATTTCTGGGACAGCCAATCTTATCACACCCGTGGAGAAAGTGATGTCCCATTTTATAAATGGAGTGTTAAAGGGAGCATTAAGTAAATTAAACCAGGGAAGGCTGGGCTCTGGATTGGAACATATTTTAGACTTATAATATAGTCATTACTAGATCATAACAAGTTAGATTTAATTTTAAATTAATATTAGAACTTTGATCTATATATCTACAGACTACTATAAATAAGATAGGTACCAAAATTCTCTAGGCACCATTTGAATATATAAACATTTGTTAAAAAAAAAAAAAGTGTGTGTATATATATGTATATGTGTGTGTATATATATATGTGTATATATATATAAAAAAAACAAAGTTTTCTTAGGTTTGCTAATGACTCAATTTTCCTGGAAGAGTGTTTTTGTTTATCATAAAGAAATTTCTGAAGCTCCTGCTCAAAATGAATTACATGAAGTAGAGTTTTGTTTTTCTTAGAATTCAAATCCACTTCAACAGGTACTTACTGGTTAACAAGAGCCCAAGGATGCCCTGGGTGACGGAGGTCAGGCAGGTAGATCCTGCCTTCCAGGAGAGTGTGCAGTCTAACAGTAAGGATGAAACGAGAAGATCTATAACAGCATTACAGACCAGAAACAGTGCCAGTGTCAGGGATGTCCCAGGGTTTTTGTGGTATTCTACTAGGTGAGGTATGGGATTGGGGATAGGTAACAAGATAAGAGAAGGTTGTGGCAGAATGTATTGGTTCCTGAAAAATGGGAAAATTGTAATGGACAGTCACTGGACTTGAGGAAACAGCAAGAGGCACAGAGGCTGGAGATTATGTTTGGAAAACATTTTGTCTATGTATATGTTTATTTGTGTGTGTGTGTGTATGTACGTAAGAGATATTGACATGCACGTATGTATGCTAGGCAGGGAGAAGTAGATGAGGCTAGAAAAATAGGTTAGAGCTGACTGTGTATATGTATACAGCCTGATGCTAATAGCATCATGGTCACTTGGGAGTATGTTAAAAATCCGGAGTCGGGCACCACCCCACACTCCCTGAATGAGAGTGTCTGCATTTTAACAAGATCACCGTGTGATTCACATGCACGTTAAAGTTTGAGAAATGTTGGGTAGAGTATCCTGAGTGCCAGGCTTGATCAAAATTACGCCTAAGGAATGTTTCTCTAGCAATAGCGTGTACTGAAAACTTAAGAATAACAAAAGGAGAGTGTTATAGCAGTTCAGATGAGAGGTTTAGTGTAAAGTGGTGTAGGACAGAGGGGACAGAGTTGAGATATTTGATGCAAAACCTAGGTTCTTGGCAAGTGAATTCATTCTTCCTTTCTTGGTACCCTTGTCCAGAGATGGAGACTGTGGCCAGAAGCTGAGAAAAGAGGTTTAGGGAGCAGGGAAGAAAAGGTAAGGGGTTTGGTGTTGGACATGTGACTTGGAGGTGCAGGCAGGACATCCAGAGGGAGACGTTAGGTAGGCGGGTGGAAATGAGTGACTAGACCCAGTGAGAGGGCAGTGTAAATATGAATAGTTGAAGTTGTGGGAAAGGGAAGGCTCATGAGAAAACCTCAGGAAATGCCTTTTATTTTAGGAAGGAAGATGAGCCAGCAAAGGAGACAGAAATACAGCTGGCTAGGTTGGAGGTACAGGAGGAGGACTGGGAAAAAAGAGATTGGTGATGAGCACACTGAAAGAATTAAATGAAGCAGCAGAGACAGTACTCAAATTGCAAGAGGTTAAAGATTCAGGCTTTTCTGCCCCACTTCCTCCTTTCTTCACTGATGAGGTAATTTTTAGAGAAGGAACCTCTGAACTTATTTATGTGCTGAAAAGAGGGAACCTGTGTAGACAGAATGAAAATAAAGGGACTGGACGCATTGGCTCATGCCTCTAATCCCAGCACTTTGGAAGGCCAAGGTGGGTGGATCACCTGAGGTCAGGAGTTTGAGACCAGCCTGGCCAACACGATGAAACCCCATCTCTACTAAAAATACAAAAAATTAGCCAGGCGTGGTGGCGGGTGCCTGTAATCCCAGCCACTTGGGAGGCTGAGTCAGGAGAATTGCTTGAACCCGGAAGGCGGAGGTTGCAGTGAGCTGAGATCATGACACTGCATTCCAGCCTGGGCAACAAGACCGAAACTCCGTCTTGAAAAAGAATAAAAAAAGGAAAATGAAAGGAACAGATGAGGAGGTGAAGGTAGTTGGAGAAGATCCACTTAGCAAGAAGGAGGATCATTTCTTTCTCATAAATTGCAGTGAAAATAGGTATTTTGGCTTGAAGAGCATACATGATCACCAAACAGAATTGGCTAGGAAGAGATAAGACCCAGTTTTGGGGTCTGACTTGTAGTGTGGACTTAAGATAGTGTGGAATGTTTGAGAAACCTTGAATAAGTTGATGGTCAACAGGAGATAAATGCGTAAAGTTTATAAAAGTTATTTCTAAATGCTCTTTAAAAAAAGATAAAAACCCAGACAATATTAATTAGTTCAGTAATAATAGACCAGTACTTCTGTTTGTTTCAAGGAGTATTAGGGGAACAGATTTGAATTAACCAAGCCTTTTATTATGAACAGCTGTGAAGAACTGCAGTACTGGCAAAACTTTTAAAAAGAGGGAGGTGCGGGATTATCTTTATTTTTGCATGTTGTCTTTTGATACTCAAGGAGCAATCTGAGATTCACCAGTTCATTAATTTTTTTCCTCTTGATGGAATTTTCAAGTTTCATTCTAAATGATTACTCTGCATATCAAGCATGTGAATGAGTAAATAAGCTACTTATTTTCTTTAAAAGTTAGCTAGAATAAACTTGTTTTTCTGGTACCCATCTCATTGTCCATGTTTCTTCTGTTAAACATTACATTAGTTGATATTTAAGTGGGATGGTCGTTGCAGAAAGTTGGGAAGTAAGTCTCATCACCTCACTGTTAGATTTTACATATGTTTATGGAATTTTGTGAGCTACCAGTCTTCTGACTTCAACACAAGTAGCAAATTGCAAAGTGTTACTTGGGGTTCTTGGGATGGGTTGGGAAGTCATTCTGACAATCTCAGAAGTTCTAAAGAACTAGTTTTATCTTAACTGTCACTAATTTGCAAAGTACATGTTCCTTTTTCCTCTGATTCTAATTCCTCTCTTAAAAAAGTATTTCTAAATTTGACATTAATCTCTGGTGCTTCTTCAATTTGTGCATCTGTAAACTGATTTTTTTTTTAATTAAATGAGATAACATGAAAATATTTGTAAATATAAGATAGAATACTTTCTTTTTTTTTCCTGTCCTTTTACAAAGTGATCTGATGTGAAACAAAGATACAGAAATCTGGTCTTCCTCAGACTTTCAGATTTATAATCATTTTTCTGTTTGGTTTTTTTTAACTACTAGGACCCTTGAATAGTAGCATATCACAATACCATGTTGAAAGGAAGCTCAGTCATATAATCTTGTTCCTATTCATCCACCCAACTCCAGACTTTTACAGTTAACTGTCACCTTTAAAGAAGAATTTACACAGAACTTTCAAAGCAAGTAATAAGCTAAAATAAATATACTTCAGGCAAGTAATGAACTATCTTTTGTGTCTACAATTGTCTTTAGCTTAATTGATGCCAGGACTGTGCTTAGACTATGTGGACAGGGATGGGAGATTGCTTTTTATCTGATCTCAGGTCCCTGCGTTCATAGGCATCTTCCAGATTGCAGAGAGGACGTGTCCTTATCAGTTGCTGTGAACTGTAGCTTCACCGTGTCTCTTTACTCCCTAAACACTGCCTGATAACTCCATTTGCTTTTGTCCTTTATTGTAAGAGGGGAACTTCTAATACATTTTTATTACAAATTGTTTTAAAATACAAAGGAGAAAACTTGTAAGTTGCAGAGCTAAATGTGAGGGGAGGAGAGAAATGTGTGTGTATGTTTAATTCCATTCTATTTGTAAATGACCATTTTGATTAAAAATGTTTCATAGGGCCGGGTGTGGTGACTCACGCCTGTAATCACAGCACTTTGGGAGGCCAAGGCAGGCGGATCACCTGAGGTCAGGAGTTCAAGACCAGCCTGGCCAACATGGTAAAACCCTGTCTCTACTAAAAATACAAAAATTAGCCAGGCATGGTGGCACGCACCTGTAGTCCCAGCTACTCAGGAGGCCAAGGCAGGAGAATCAATTGAATCCGGGATGCAGAGTTTGCTGTGAGCCGAGATCATGCCACTGCACTCCAGCCTGGGTGACAGAGTGAGACTCTGCTTAAAAAAAAAAAAAAAAAAAAAAAAAAAAAAAAATTATGGAATAAAGTAGAAAAGATACTTTCAAAAATGTTTTAATGTAACAGGAAAAGGATATCTGTTACGCTCATGTTAAACGTGTATCACTGAAAACTTAGATTGTATGTCTTTAAGGTCTAGCTGATATGCCAAAATTATAAAGTATAGCTGGTAATTTTTGATATATTTGTTATGATTTGGGGCATGGCTAATCTTGTCATATGTTTAAGTAAAGGAGATTTGACTTGAAGATTTACTTCATAGGTGAGGACCAGGAAGTATAGTCTAATCAGTGCTAGTTTGTTTATAAACAAGAACATACGCCTCCTTTAGTGAGAGCACAAGTTTGGGTAAAGGATTCTCAGCTACACCAAAAAAACAGGTTCAACCAAATCACATTTGTAGTTTTGTGAAGTACGGCCCTCCCCTCAACCCCCAGAAAGGAAATTTGAAATTTTAAAATAAGCAGTTGTTAATGTAGAAACTATTCAATCTATACAATATTCCGCAGGAAGTAAGGTTCCTTTAAAATGATTTTATGAAGAAATTTAGCATACACTTATCAGAATTTGATAAACTTCAACTGTAAATAGGCAGGTGTTCTGGGTAACTTAAGTCAGCCAGTTTTTCTTTTTTTATTGCATATTCATTGTGACATAAAGTCATTTCTCCTGGATCGAGGACGTAATCAGCAATTACAGGATGAACAACGTCTATGAGATTTCTGAGAGGAATAAAAAACTGCACATTGTAGTAATATAGTAGTTGCCACTTATGCAGACTTACAATTAACACAATAACAGAGTTAACCTGAATTTCTGCTCCTGTTCAAAATTTCGTATTTGGTGCATAACCTGAGGTAAATCCCATCTTTTCCCATCTTCTCAGCCTTTTTGGTGGTGATTGTTTTATGTAGGTAATATGTTTGTCCTACCAAGGTTTATTCATTCAACAAACATTTATTTAGTTTTACTGGGGCCCAGGTACTGTTAGGCCCTGAGAGTAGATGTCTTTTCCTTAGGACGCTCCAAGCCTGACAGATCATTGTGGTAAAGAATTAACTGTCCTCAAATGGATGATAAGTGACATAAAAGTAGTGTTAGAGTGAAAAGAATGGAAGTGGCAAGTTATTGAGTCCCAGAATGAGAAAAATATCAAGGACAGTGTAGGCAACAGAATAGTGTGAGCAAGGGCACAGAGCAGGGAGTTTGTACAGTGAGCACAGAGCAGTGGTTCCTAAGCCAGGGCTCTAGGACCCCTACGGAACTGCAAAGATAAAAATGGGGATCCATGAGATGCCAGTATTTTAAAATAACCTAATGGAAATTAAATATGTAATAGAAGGTACATTAAAAAGTCAAGTTCCTTTGCTTTGAACTAGAATTATATAAAACCTTATATAGGAATTACAGTTCTTTCAAGAAATGTTGAATTTTTTTTTTTTTTTTTTTTTTTTTTTTTGAGACGGAGTCTTGCTCTGTCGCCCGAGCTGGAGTGCAGTGGCCAGATCTCAGCTCACTGCAAGCTCTGCCTCCTGGGTTCACGCCATTCTCCTGCCTCAGCCTCCCGAGTAGCTGGGACTACAGGCGCCCGCCATCTCGCCCGGCTAGTTTTTTGTATTTTTTTAGTAGAGACGGGGTTTCACCATGTTAGCTAGGATGGTCTTGATCTTGTGACCTCGTGATCCGCCCGTCTCAGCCTCCCAAAGTGCTGGGATTACAGGCTTGAGCCACCGCGCCCGGCAAAATGTTGAATATTTTGATTCGTTCTTAAGTATTTCCTCTAAAGATGGGAGAATTTATTATACACAGCGTTCATTTGGCAAATGGAATACTTTAAGACGTGGGGAAAAATATAGATGAGAACTTTTGAAAACCTCACCCCATGGAAAGTGGGGAGCGTGGAGCTGGGAAGGAGAGGGGAGAGGGTGTTGGGCTGGCAGAACAGGCAGAAAAATAAGATTAGGAAAGTACACTGAAGCCAGATTGTGCAAAGCTTTATGTGCCACACCAAGCAGTGTGACCTTTCTTCTTCAGTGGGCACAGGGAACCTTGGAAGGTTATCAGATCTCTATTACAGAAACAAAACTGCGGGAAGAACAGAGGGGAAAGAAACCTGAGGCAGGAAAACGTGTTAGAAAGCATTTTAAGGTGTTCTGATGAAAAGTGAGAATCTTCTAGAGCAAGAGCTGTAGTAATAAAGAAGGAAAAGGGTTTTTTACATTTTGTTTTATTTTATTTTTTGAGACAGAATCTTACTCTGTTGTGCAGGCTAGAGTGCAGTGGTGCAATCTTAGCTCGCTGCAACCTCTGCCTTCCAGGTTCGAACAATTCTCCTGTCTCAGCCTCCCAAGTAGCTGGGATTACAGGCGCATGCCACCACACCCGGCTTACTTTTGTATTTTTAGTAGAGATGGGGTTTCACCATGTTGGCCAGGCTCGTCTTGAACTCCTGATCTCAGGTGATCCACCCGCCTTGGCCTCCCCAAGTGCTGGGATTACAGGTGTGAGTCACCAAGCCCGGCCGGAAAAGATTTAAGAGAAGCTTCAGAAATAGAATTAAGAGTACATGGCTAGGCCGGGCGCGGTGGCTCAAGCCTGTAATCCCAGCACTTTGGGAGGCCGAGACAGGCAGATCACGAGGTCAGGAGATCAAGACCATCCTGGCTAACACGGTGAAACCCCATCTCTACTAAAAAATACAAAAAAAAACTAGCCGGGCGAGGTGGCGGGCGCCTGTAGTCCCAGCTACTCGGGAGGCTGAGGCAGGAGAATGGCGTAAACCTGGGAGGCGGAGCTTGCAGTGAGCTGAGATCCGGCCACTGCACTCCAGCCTGGGCGACAGAGCCAGACTCCCTCTCAAAAAAAAAAAAAAAAAAAGAGTACATGGCTGTTGGCCGGGTGCGGTGGCTCAAGCCTGTAATCCCAGCACTTTGGGAGGCCGAGACGGGCGGATCACGAGGTCAGGAGATCAAGACCATCCTGGCTAACACGGTGAAACCCCGTCTCTACTAAAAAATACAAAAAACTAGCCGGGCCAGGTGGCGGGCGCCTGTAGTCCCAGCTACTCCGGAGGCTGAGGCAGGAGAATGGCGTGAACCCGGGAGGTGGAGCTTGCAGTGAGCCGAGATCACGCCACTGCACTCCAGCCTGGGCGACAGAGCAAGACTTCGTCTCAAAAAAAAAAAAAAAAAGAATACATGGCTGTTGTTTAAATGTAGAGGGGGAGGGAGCACAAAGAGTTGATGTCTGATTTAAATGTTAGGTAATAGGATGGATGGCTACGCTTTTAAGTGGCAGGAATAGATTGTGGGAAAGAAGTTTCCTGAGCCTGTTATGGTGATAACAAGTAGATCCTGCTGAAGATGCAGAACTAGGATAGGGAGAGATGGTGAACTGTAAATCCTGTACAGGTTTGGGGGCTGTCATACTACAGATGGAGGTGAAGCTGTGGACATTGACCATCTAGGAGAACATGTAGTACAAATGGGAAAGTGCCTGCTCTATAGATAGAAAGCTATAAGAATGATAGGTGAGGCTGGGCATGGTGGCTCACGCCTATAATCCCAGCACTTTGGGAGGCTGAAGCGGGCAGATCACCTGAGGTCAGGAGTTTGAGACTAGCCTGGCCAACATGGTGAAACCCCGCCTCTGCTAAAAATACAAAAATTAGCCAGGTGTGGTGGTGGGTGCCTGGAATCCCAGCTACTTGGGAGGCTGAGGCAGGAGAATTGCTTGAACCAGAGAGGTGGAGGTTGCTGTTGAGCCGAGATTGCGCCATTGCACTCCAGCCTGGGTGACAAAGCAAGACTCCATCTCAAAAAAAAAAAAAAAAAAAATAGTGATAGATGAGGACCTAGGAAGGACTTGTCCTGTAGAAACCAGGAAAGATTAATGTCCAGAATGAGGAGCTGGCCACAACGGTGGCTTTTGTGAGGAAAGACCTGATGAGGGGAATGAATCTGGCAGTTAGGAAACCATTGAAAATCTTTCTTGAGAGTAGCTTCCAAGAGCTGGATCGTGGGCAAGAGATCGGGGCTTACTGAGGAATCATCCAAATAAATGCCTTTGTAAGCTACAGCCAAATGTAAGTGAGAGATAGAAGTCTCCGAAGTGTTTACTGACAGAGATGTTCAATATGCCTTCTTCATCCAGGTCATAAATTTAATTTTTCTCTATGGAAATGGCTAAGGTAAAACAGTGTTTATACAACTGGTCTTATGAGACTCACCTGCGGTGCTTGTTAGGCTACATTCTCCCAGTCTCCCTGTTAGGATGAGACGTGTGAACCTTTAATGCTTTTTAATAAGCACTCCAGATTATTTTTATGATCAGGTACACTTGGGTTACACTGAGATAGGTGAAATAGCCATATTTTGCCTATGAAAAAATAACTCAAATGAAGCCATGAGGAGAATAAGAGCAGAGCCATTGGGATGTACACCCACGTCTGACTTAGGCTATGATTCTTTCCACTGGAAAAACTGTCTCTGCAGTTCCTTCAGTTCTTGAATAAGTTAAGAGTTTTTCATCTTGATCATGGAACCCTCAAAATAGGGCAAGTTGGTCTTGGGGAGATAAACAACCTTATATTCTTCCTGTATTGGGAGGTGTTCATTTTTCACTTTTTTTTTTTTTTTTTTGTGAGACGGAGTCTTGCTCTGTCACCCAGGCTGGAGTGCAGTGGCCGGATCTCAGCTCACTGCAAGCTCCGCCCCCCGGGTTTACGCCATTCTCCTGCCTCAGCCTCCCGAGTAGCTGGGACTACAGGCGCCCGCCACCTCGCCCGGCTATTTTTTTGTATTTTTTAGTAGAGATGGGGTTTCACCGTGTTAGCCGGGATCGTCTCTCGATCTCCTGACCTCGTGATCCGCCCGTCTCGGCCTCCCAAAGTGCTGGGATTACAGGCTTGAGCCACTGCGCCCGGCCCCCATTTTTCACTTTTTATCTCTGTTTATGTTTCTTCTTCTTTCTGAAGATAGCATTTCGCTCTAACGCTTAGGCTGGACTGCAGTGGTGCAATCACAGTTCACTGCAGCCTCGACCTCCTGGGCACAAGCTATCCTCCCACCTCAGACTCTGAGTAGCTGGGACTACAGGTGTACGCCACCATACCTGGCTAATTTTTAAAGTATTTTTGAGTACATTTGGAGTCTCACTATGTTGCACAGGCTGGTCTCAAACTCCTGGCCCTCCAAGCAGTTCTGCATCAGTCTCCCTGAGTGTTGGGTTTGCAAAGGAAAGCCACTACACCTGGCTGTGTTTGTTATAAATGCCATATCTTTATTTAAGTTCAACTTTTGTTTCAGATACAGGAAGTACATGTGCTGTTTGTTACATAGTATATTACACCTAGGTAGTGAGCATAGTACCCAATGGTAGTTTTTCTTTTTCTTTTGAGGTGAAGTGTCGCTGTGTCGCCAGGCTGGAGTGCAGTGGCACAATCTCAGCTCACTGAACCTCTGCCTCCCGGGTTCAAGTGATTCCCCTGCCTTAGCCTCCTGAATAGGTGGGACTACAGGCATGCACCACCTAGCCCAGCTAATTTTTTTTTTTGTATTTTAGTAGAGATGGGGTTTCACCATGTTGGCCAGGGTGGTCTCAATCTTCTGACCTCGTGATCTGCCTGCCTTGACCTCCTAAAGTGCTAGGATTATAGGCATGAGCCACCACATCTGGCCCCAATGGTAGTTTTTCAGTTCATCCCCTGCCAGTAGTCTGCAGTGTCTGTTGCTCCCATGTTTATGTCCATATGTGCTCAATATTTAACTTCCACTTACAAGTGAGAACACGCAGTATTTGATTATCTGTTCCTGTGTTAATTCGCTTAGGATTGTGGCTTCTAGCTCTCTCCATGTTGCTGCAAAGGACATGATTTCATCGTTTTATGGCTGCTTAGTATTCTATGGTATGTATGTACCACATTTTCTTTATCCAGTTTACTGCTGATGGGCACTAGGCTGATTCCATGTCTTTGCTCTTGTGAATAGTGCACTAAATGCTGTATCTCGTTGCTATCCTCTGGTCATCTCTGCATTCAGCCTGAGGACTTTGTTTTTCAGCAATATGTATCTACTTGGTGTTTTTCTTGATGAGCACCTCTCTCTAATGAGCACCTCTCTCTTAGACTGTGATTAGGTATAGTAGCAAATCTTCATTGCTCCGGTGGTGTTTCTTAATTCCAGCCACAGCAGAAGGGGAGCCTCCATTCCAGAGACATGCTTGTGGGGAGGAGCCCATAATGAATACTACAGCTAGCTTGTAACGCAAGAGAGGAGGAATACCTTTTTTTTGATACCTGACAGAATTGTTAGGGGATATGCTATTATCCCCATTTCAAGGGGTTAAAATAATTAAGGATACCTGACTCAAATCTAAGAACTAGATTAAGTATCAATCGCCATTAAGAAGGAAAGGGAGATACTTTTTATTTTGTTTTCGTGACAGGGTCTCACTCTGTCCTCCAGGCTAGAGCACAGTGGTGCAGTCATAGCTCACTGCAGCCTCGAACTCCTGGGCTCAAGTGATCATCCCACCTCAGCTTCCCAACTCACTGGGACTCCAGCCCTGTGCCACCGTGCCCAGCTAATTTTTTAAAAACTTTTTTTTTTTTTTAATAGAAATGTGGTCTTACTATGTTACATAGGTTGGTCTTAAACGCCTAGGCTCAAGCAGTCCTCCTGCCTGGGCCTCTCAAAGTTTTGGAATTGCAGGTGTGAGCCACTATACCCAGCCAAAAGTGAGATACTTAATTGTTCCTGCCCATGTTTGTATTTTTAAATATTGCTGAAATAGTCACATACTGCCTAAACATAATAGTTAATGAAAATATTTTTTTTTTTTTTTGAGACGGAGTCTCGCTCTGTCGCCCAAGCTGGAGTGCAGTGGCGCGATCCTGGCTCACTGCAAGCTCCGCCTCCTGGGTTCATGCCATTCTCCTGCCCCAGCCTCCCGAGTAGCTGGGACTACAGGCGCCCGCCACTGCGCCCGGCTCATTTTTTGTATTTTTAGTAGAGACGGGGTTTCACCGTGGTCTCGATCTCCTGACCTTGTGATCCGCCCGCCTCGGCCTCCCAAAGTGCTGGGATTACAGGCGTGAGCCACCGCGCCCGGCCAATATTTTACTTTTAAAAGCAAAACACATGGGCCAAAAAACAGAATGTTTGACTCATTTAAGTATACTCTCATGACAGGTTTTCAGTGAAAGAATAGTTAAATATTAAATCCCCGATTACTTATTAAAACGTGTTCTCATACACACGACACACATATCCAGATTTTATTGTTGAATTTTTGTTTTGAAGATGAGAGCTAGTATTTTATTCTCTGAATATACCTCTAGCACACAACTAGCAACATATTCAGAAAAAGTATCGCTTTTTCTGGCTGTTGTAAATAGAATGTCTAAGTGGGAAAAAAAGAGTTTGTCCTGAATTTAAAAGAAAAATCGTATTTGAAGTGTTCTGATGGTCTCCTTGATTTTTCATGGGTCAACACTGTTTGCTTACACTAAATTTTGTTTCAATTAGATTTTTTTTCATTCAGCCATTTATTTGTGGTTAATGATTCTTGAATAGAAAAATGAAACATCTCTACAATGGGACTAGGAAAGAGTTAACTTGGCTGTTAACTGTTGATCTCTAAATTAATTAGATTGCGTTGTTTTATAAAGTGGCATATCCAAGGTGTGAATTTTTATACTCTTTGTTATAAAATAATTTTCTTACTCAAAGTATCCTTTTGCTTTACCAACTCCTAATTTCTTTTTTTTTTTTTTTTTTTTTTTTTTTTGAGACGGAGTCTTGCTCTGTCGCCCAGGCTGGAGTGCAGTGGCCGGATCTCAGCTCATTGCAAGCTCCGCCTCCCGGGTTCACGCCATTCTCCTGCCTCAGCCTCCCGAGTAGCTGGGACTACAGGCACCCGCCACCTCGCCCGGCTAGTTTTTTGTAGTTTTAGTAGAGACGGGGTTTCACTGTGTTCACCAGGATGGTCTTGATCTCCTGACCTCGTGATCCACCCGTCTCGGCCTCCCAAAGTGCTGGGATTACAGGCTTGAGCCACCGTGCCCGGCCTACCAACTCCTAATTTCTTTAGAAAGCAGAAGGATGACATGGAGGGCAAGAAGTTGGATGGTTCTCTTTTGGTTTGTTATCTAAAATTACTTGAGTTTGTAGGATGGCAAGGTCTTTCCTTTCACAAATCAGACTAAGTTACCATTCAAAAAATTCGAAATTAGAATGAGTGTAGAGTTTGGAAACTAAATTAATTGCTCTTTGAAGGGTTTCAGATGGATTTACTTGAACATGTCTGTCTTGGTCAACTTGCGGCTTTACTTTGAATTTATATACATTGTGCATCAAGTGATATAGAAGAGATAAAGTGGCATCTTGTCCTCCCAACCAGGAATATAACTATACATGCTTACAGCGCGCATGGTCTTTAAAGCTGATAAATACACCTAATGAATTCCTAGAACAACTGTACAAGTCATCCTTTAAACAACTATTTAGGCCAGGCACGGTGGCTCACACCTGTAATCCCAGCACTTTGGGAGGCCAAGGTGGGTGGATCACCTCAGGTCAGGAGTTCGAGACCAGCCTGGCCAACATGGTGAAACCCCATCTCTACTAAAAATATAAAAATTGGCCGGGTGCGGTGGCTCACGCCTGTAATCCCAGCACTTCGGGAGGCCGAGGCGGGCGGATCACAAGGTCAGGAGATCGAGACCACGGTGAAACCCCGTCTCTACTAAAAATACAAAAAATTAGCCGGGCGCGGTGGCGGGCGCCTGTAGTCCCAGCTACTCAGGAGGCTGAGGCAGGAGAATGGCATGAACCCGGGAGGCGGAGCTTGCAGTGAGCCGAGATCGCGCCACTGCACTCCAGCCTGGGCAACAGAGCGAGACTCCGTCTCAAAAAAAAAAAAAATATAAAAATTAGCTGGGTGTGGTGGCGGGCACCTGGAATCCCAGCTACTTGGGAGGCTGAAGCTGGAGACTTGCTTAAACCCGGGAGGCAGAGGTTGCAATGAGCTGAGATTACGCCATTGCACTCCAGCCTGGGCGACAAGAGTGCAACTATGTCTCAAAAAATAAATAAATAAAAATAAATAAAAAATTTATGGAGAGTCTGCTCTGTAGCTGGAGGTGTATGTTCCAGGCAGAAGGAACAGTAGATTCAAAGGCCTTAAGCAAAAATTTTGCATGATGTATTTGAAGAGTTGGGGGAGTCTGTCTGTGGATATGCGAACTCTGAGAAGCCTGTTAGACAATCTAAATCAGGTAGGTGGTTAGATATGTATGTCTGCAGTTCAGGGGAGAGGCCTGAAACCAGATATAAATTTGGGAGTTGCCAGGATATAGATGGTATTTAAAGCTATGAGACTGGATGAGATCACCAAAAAAATCACATGTAGGTAGAGACTATTTTAAGAGATAGGAAAGATAAGAAGGAACCAGAAAATGAAACTGAGAGAGAATAGCATAGAACTGAGTCCAAAAAAAAAAAAGGCGTGGTGTCTTGGAAGCCATATAGAGTGTGTTTCTTGGAGGGCAGGAATGGCTGGTCAGGTGCTGCTGGGTGGTCAAGTGAAGCAAGACCTGACCATGGGATTTATCAGTGTGAAGATCATTGTTGACTCTGACCAAAACCATTTCAGTAAGATGACAGGGGCAAGAACTTGATTAGAAATAGTTCAACATAGAAGGGGAAGAGGAGATTTAGAGACAGTATATAACAACTCTTTCAAGGAGTTTTGTTGCAGAGGGGCAAGAAATAGATTGGATGCTCGAGGTGGGAGAAGGATTCATTTTGTTTGATCTGGTTTGGTTTTTAAGTTGGGGAAAATAGTAGCAGGTTTGAATGCTGCTATAACAAAATACTGTAGACTGGGTGGTTTATAGACAACAGACATTTATTTCTTATAGTTCTAGAGACTGGGAAGTTCAAGATCAAGGTACCGGCAGATTCAGTATCTGGTGAAGACTGATTCCTCACTAATTCCCCACATGGTGGAAGGGGTGAGGGAGTCTCTGGGGCTGCTTTTACTTTACTCATAAGAGGACCCCACCTTCATGAACTAATCACCTCCCAAAGCCCCACCTCCTGGTACGATCACCTTGGGGATTAGGTTTCAACTTGTGAATTTTTGGCAGTGACACAAAAGTTCAGTTTATAGCAAATGCTGATGGGAATATTCTAGTAGAGAGGGAATGATTGATGGTATGGGAGGGACAGGAGACATTTGCAGGAGCAAGACCTCACGAATGCCTAAGGGGGAGCTCTGTTGCTTACTTGGAGGTGTTGGTGGTAGATGGGAGTGTGGACAGTTCACTTGCACTAACAGGAGGGAAGTTGGAACTCATGGTCCAGGTACTGATGAATAGATAGAGGTGGTGGGGGAAAACAAGCTGATTTCTCCTGTTTTTCTCCATGAAATAGGAAGCACAGTCACCAAGATGTGTGAGCTTGAAAGAGCTGGTATCAGAAGTTTGAGGAGCGGGGAGACATGAAATGGTTAACATGATTTAGTGGCATAATGGATAGATTAGGGAAGGGTGTTATGATTACTGAGCATTGTTAGTAGCCTTTTTGAGGTTGGTGGTCATTAATTAAAGTGAGGATAGTCAACCTGGTATGTTTCTCTTGAGATACATTCAACTGCACAGATGTAGGAGTGAGAAAGGGGAGAAGACTGACTTTAACCAGTTCTTCCAGAGTGTGACATGTGAGAGGCAGGGTAGGGAGTTGAGGTGTGTGCAAAGTAGTGCTTAAGATGAAGGACTGTAGGATTTTAACTGGTTAAGAAAGAAGTGAGGGCATGGTGGTAGTGAAGGTTGTAGTATCAGGCTTGTAGGTTCTGGTGGGGTCAGAAGTTTGTTGCAGTCAGGGAAGTAGAGGAAGTGAGCTGAAGAGAGGGATTGGTGGTTAGGGGGTTGCGGTGATTTGTAATGACAAGGTCTAGTGTCTGACCACAGGAGCAGCTGAAGCAAGGTAGACAGATAATGAAAACCCAAAGAATTGAGACAGAAGTATGTTAAATATGTTAGGTAGTGACAGTAAACCAGCAGCTGAAATTTTCCAGGATGGGGCTAGTTACCAAAGGGTAAATTAGATGTCTACTGGGAGGGGTAATGGACCAAACAGTCTGATCCTGAGGATTTTCAGAGAGGAGAGGAAAAAAGTGGTCTGGAAACGGCAACAAGATACATGGAGTCCACTTACCCCATTCTGAGCAAGGGTTATGCTTCTGTAGGGCAGCGATGTCCTCAGGGAAAGCCCGGTTTCTATGAGAGCAAGAAGATAAGTGAACGTTCAGGGAAGACAGTGTTTCAGGGGAAGGGCTTTCAGGAGGTAGGCAGGTAGAAGAGGACATACCAGGGGACATTGTGTTCCTTAGGGGAATTAGAGTGTGGAATGAAGGATGACCTATGAGTCAGGGGCTTTTCATAAGTGACATAAACAGATAAAGGGCATATTGAAATTGTCTTGGTCCAAAGACAGTGGTGGCAAGAGTGGTAGAAGGCCCCCTCTTCCTTTCTACTAATAGAGGCCTGGACATGGGCTGGTTTTCTTTTGAGTATGTGGGATAAGTGCCCAATATCTTAGATACCTGTTTAATTTTAAAAATATTTTTAATATTTACAGGCCACTAGTAATTATCAGCACTTTAGATGGGAGAATTGCTGCCTTGGATCCTGAAAATCATGGTAAAAAGCAGTGGGATTTGGACGTGGGATCCGGTTCCTTGGTGTCATCCAGCCTTAGCAAACCAGAGGTAAGAATTTTCTGTTAAGTGTTGACTGGAAAACTTAATTCTAATGAGTAATTGCTGATATTAAGAAGTTTGGGGCCCTATTGCCCAGGTTTGAGGCCTATCTGCCTCTTATAGGTTGTGTCCCTTTAGGGCAATTACTTAACTTTTCTATTCCTCAGTTCCCCTCTTGTGAAATGAGATGGATAATAACATCTTCTTAGGATTACTTGGGGCATTAAATGAGTTAATCCTCTAAGTGAGCAGCTGAGGATCCTATCTGCCATATCAGCATAGCACATTATCTGAGCTATAAATGATTGTTTATTATCATCACAAGGTCTCTAGAAATAATAAGATAAATATAAATAAAAACTTTATTGAATTTTACTACTTAGAAATCTGTGCTGCAAAATCCCATAAATTATTATTCCCTAATTATAAACAGAATTCATCTGAAATTTTTTTGTAATGTAATTCTAGGCAAATTTGATTATTTGCAGAAAATCTATACTTAATAATTTGGAGCTCTAGAATAGTAGAGGGGAAAGAGCATAGATTCAAAGAGACCTCACTTCCAAAATTACTCTGGCACATGACTTCAAGCCCCTCAGAGTTTTAGTTGCTCTCATCGATAAAGTGAGGACACAGCCTGCCTTCATGGGGTATAGATGGGGGAGATTAAATAAGAGAAGCTGATTTTCCTCACCTTTAGTTTCAATTCTGATGGATGAAGTCTCTCTCGTTTTGTGGAGCTTTAGTCTGTTGTTTAAATTATTTAAGAATGAGTCCATCTTTTGAGTGGTGACTACTAACATTGAAGCAGTCACCTCTGTTTTCCAGAATGCCCGTGGCCTTCTTTTATATCGAGTTGTTCCTGTAGGACACTCCCTAGGGTAGTCTTTTTTCTGTTTTGTCATCAGTCTTTTTCTTTAAAAAGCTTCCTAGCTGATATTAAGTATGGAAAAGACAAAATCTTACATGAGGGGTTTGACAATGACCTGATTATTGGTGACCAAACTTTCCAATGGGAAACTGTTATCAGTGACCCATCTATAATAACAGACTTTCCTGTGCTTTCCAGTAAACCCAGCCCGAATCTTTTCTGGTGCACCCAAACTGATACTTAAGGAAACAACACTGCCAAATTTCCACATTTGCTGTGTGCTAAACCCTGAGTAGACTTTATACATGGCTACTCTTTCTCAGTATACTGAAAATACATTTTGAGAGTAGAGAACTTCTATTGTATTATGAGTTATTAATGCAAATAGCAATTTGATTGTAAATTACATTGTTTATAATTGAGTATGGTATTCAAGTGAATTACTACTTAAGATAAACTTGTTTATTTTTCTTCTGTTGGGATTATGCTTGGGTATGCATGTTTTACTTTATTTTTAGACTAGACATAGACGATCAGCAAAATGAGAAGATTGTAAGCTGCTTACATCTGAGGTAATATCAGTGTGTTGTAGTGGTTCAAAGCATGTGTGTGTTTGCAAACTGAAGTATACATAGGTACAAAAAGATAAGTTGCATGGTATGGCAAAGTAGAGTGCAAATAGTTGTAATAACCTGAGTGCTAGTAAGAGTGTTTGAGTTATAAGCAGCTAGTTGCATTTGAAGATTTTCTTACAGATAGCAGTTACATTAGCTGTTTTTAAAACTACAGTTCAACTTTCTTACTGTCCTTAGTTCGCACCATTTTCCGTGGTTTATTAGGGCTTCCTTGTTTTTAGTGTCCTCTCTCACACCCACCCACCCCCAATCCTAGATCTTTTGGATAGAATGCTTTGAAATGTTGAATCGTAGGCTGGGCGTGGTGGCTTATGCCTGTAATCCCAGCACTTTGGGAGGCTGAGGAGGACCGATAACGAGGTCAGGGGTTTGAGACCGGCCTGGCCAACATAGTGAAACCCCGTCTCTACTGAAAATACAAAAACTTAGCGAGGTGTGGTGGCAGGTGCCTGTAATCCTAGCTACTCAGGAGGCTGAGGCAGGAGAATCTCTTGAACCTGGGAGGCGGAGGTTGCAGCGAGCCAAGATTGTGCCACTGCACACCAGCCCAGGCGACAGTGCAAGACTCCATCTCAAACAACAACAACAACAACAACAAGAGAAATGTTGAATCGAAAGCTCACGGGTTGCTTTTCATGCAAGAAAAGAATCCTGGGCCAGGCAGGTGGCTCATGCCTGTAATCCCAGCACTTTGGGAGGCCGAAGCGGGTGGATCACGAGGTCAGGAGATCGAGACCATCCTGGCTAACACGGTGAAACCCCATCTCTACTAAAAATACACAAAATTAGCCGGGCGTGGTGGCGGTGCCTGTAGTCCCAGCTACTCGGGAGGCTGAGGCAAGAGAATGGCGGGAACCCGGGAGGAGGAGCCTGCAGTGAGCCGAAACTCGCCACCACACTCCAGCCTGGGCCACAGAGCGAGACTCCATCTCAAAAAAAAAAAAAGAAAAGAAAAGAATCCTGATACCTCTTTGCATTATCTAGGTTTAATGTTATACTTCATAGAAAAAAAAAATCTGAAGGCATTGAAACAGCTGTGATAACATGATAGATTTTACTAGATTGTACTGCTGCCCCAAATTCTTGGACCATTTCTTGAGAGTGGATGTTTAATATGTAGAGATACTGATGATATAACGTTGTTCCCAGCATTGTAACATATACTCAATGCTCCTTACACAGTGTAATCCTCATAGTAACCCTTCTGAGGTTACTACGTTGGTCCCATTTTGTAAAGAGGAAATGGCAGCTCAGATAAATTTGCTTGAGGTTGCTGACTGGCTATATATATATATGATGAGGTTGGAACTGAGCCCAGGCTTGCCTAACTGTACTCCATTCTGCCTGCTCTGAAGCCCCTTTGCCACCTTGTATATACCTCCCTTTCTTTACAAACTCAGGCTATTCATAGAGTACAGTGGTTCTCAGACTGTTTGGTTTCAGAACCTGTTTATACTCTAAAAAATTATTGAGGGCTCCAAAGAGCTTTTTTTTCAGGCTGGAGTACAATGGTGTGGTCATATCTCTTTGCAGCCTTGAATCCTGGGCTGAAGCAATCCTCCTGCCTCAGCCTCCTGAGTAGCTGGGACTATAGACATGCACCACCATGCCCAGCTAATTTTTTTTTTTTTTTTTTTTTTTTGGTAGAGAGAGTGTCTCAATATTGCCCAGGCTGGTCTCGAACCCCTGGGCTCAAGTGATCTTCCCACCTTGGCCTCTCAAAGTGCTGGGATTACAGGCATAAGCCACCACGACCAGCCTAAAACAAATGTTTGAAAAACATTTATTTTATTAAAGAAATAACAGTAAACCCACTCCACAATAGCATAACATTTTTACGAATAATAACTATATTCTTTAATACAAAAAATTTAATGAGAAAAGTGGCATTTTACATTTTTGCAAGTCTCTTAAATTTCTGGTTTAATAGAAGACAGTTGTATCCGCTTCTGCCTTAAAAATATTGCATTGTTGTTTTGATTTAACTACATAAAGAAGAAAATTTAGTCACATACAAATGTAGTTGGAAAAGGGAGGAATATTCTAGTAGCCTTTTCAAATAGTTGAGGCCATTTTTTTTTAATACTCTGCCAAAACAAGTGGAAGTTTTTTAAAGGTTAGTTGCAGTGTGGAATCGGAAAACATATCAATGAACATTTTATACTCTGAACACTAACATCCATTGGTCTGTCTTGCCTTTTACTCACGCATGATTTTATAACTTGGAAAATATTGACTGAGTTACATAGATCTTTTAAATATTGGCATATTTCCTTATGGAATATTTTTTAAAAATCAAATTTGTTGCTGTTAACCACTGATCTCGTCAGAAAAGTCTGTAAGTACTGGGAAGCTGTCAAGAGAAAATTGGCAGATGCAAGTTTTTTGTTTTGTTTTGTTTTGTTTTTTGTCTTTTAGAGACAGGGTCTTGCTCTGTTGCCCAGGCTGGAGTGCAGTGGTGTGATCATAGCTCACAGTAGCCTCCAACTCCTGGGCTCAAGCAATCCTTCCACCTCAGCCTCCTAAGTAGCTAAGACTATAGGCGCTTGCCACCAAGCTCAGCTACTTTTTTTTATTTTTTGTAGAGATGGAGTTTTCTTATGTTGCCCAGGCTGATCTTGAGCTGCTGGGCTCAAGCTGTCCTCCTGCCTCAGCCTCCTGAAGTGCTGGAATTACAGGTGTGAGCCACCACGCCTGGCCCAAGTTTTCCAGTATTCTAGAATTCACCTGAAAATGTAAATTTTATCACAAATACTGTCAGATATGTTCTTTGAAGTCAAAAGTTCACTTTGTTCATTTTTTAGAAAGTGTCTACCAGATACCCAAGTCCTATAATCATGATTTTTCTCGGTTGACTTTTGAGTAAAATTGGAGCTCAGTGAACAAAGCTGCTAGTTCAGCTCACAACTCAGTTCCAGAAGTGCTTTTCCTCAAGACATGCTTTAGCATGTGAAGAAAGGCTTGTTACATACTTCATAATTAGGCATGCAGAATAATGAAAAGATATGTACTCAGGGTCAAGATTTAATGAAATCAGCCTTTTTTATTGCTTCATCAAGAACATTCTTAAGTGCAACTGTCTCTGTTTTTTTCCTTTTACTTCAGGTGTATGACAGTGAAGAATACCATTGTATTCTTAGTTTGGTTCCTGAATTGTGCCAAGGCACCTGCAGTTTTAGTCAGCTTTGCTTTTATACCTTCAGGGCAAATAACCCAGTGAAAAGGCAAATCACACCTTGCTTGAAAACTGTTTGCTATTTTGCACCCCTGAAAGAGTCCACAAACCATACTTTGAAAATTACTTATTTGGTTTATGATAGAAATATAAGAATATTTGTGAAATTATAAACATATTAGCAAGGAGAGAAGAATGTATTGTGAGCGTGAGTCATCTGTTATTCAGCAAGGTGTGTGCTGCTCAGCATCTAGAAGTTATGTTCAAAAGTTGAACATTTGTTCAGTTCAGATTTAGAAAAAAAAAAAGTTGGACAAAACACCACAAAAGGATCATCAAGGCCGGGCACGGTGGCTTACATCTGTAATCCCAGCACTTTGGGAAGCCAAGGCAGGTGGATTGCTTGAGCTCAGGAGATCAAGACCAGCCTGGGCAACATGGCGAAACCCCATCTCTACAAAACATACAAAATACAAAAAAAAATTACAAAAATTAACTGAGTGTGGTGACATGCACCAGTAGTTCCAGCTACTCGGGAGGCTGAGGTGGAAGGATTGCTTGGGCCTGGGAGGCGGAGGTTGCAGTGGGTCAGATCACACCACTGCCCTCCAGCCTGGGTGACAGTGAGACCCTGTCTAAAAAAAAAAAAAATCAAAAACTGCCATTTGAAATGCTGTGAATTGGATGCATAGAGTAATACTACCTTCAAAATGCATCCAGTGCAGTGTTTTCTTAAAGTCCTTAACCTTCATAATAGTTAACTTTGTGAGAAGTAGTTAACTTCTTCTCTCAGAAACCCAGTGTGTTTGTTTGTAAAGGCTGGTGTAGGGAAGAGGGCCAGTTGTAGCAAGCAGAAAGAGCTGGCATGGATATATAGCAGGTGTCACCTCCAGGTAACAATAAATAGGTTCATGGCTTCCTGTGGGGACTCCTGTATTAGAATGTCAGTTCCTCCAAGCTTTCATCAAGAGTGGTATGAAAGTTGGGCGCAGTGGCACCTGCCTCCTGAGTAGTCGTCCCAGCTACTCAGGAGGCTGAGCCCAGTTGAGCCCAGGAGTTTGGGGCCAGCCTGGGCCACAAAGCACAACCCTGTCTTATGAAGAGGAAACAGATTCAACTCAGAAGACCAGAGAAGATGTATTCTCTGCAACTATCAAAGTTACTTATTAATCTGAGAAGCTGAAGGATAAAGGATTTGATAGACTGTATAACAATTTTTAAGTTATTGATAAAGGAATTGATTGTGGATCCCATGTACTTTTGCTGGAATAATAAAGCCACACAGGAACTTTATAGACTGTGTGGTATTGTGGAGGAGGGCCTAGGATTCAGGAGCTTCCGTTTTAGTCATAATTCTTCCATTAACTTACTGTGTGAACTGGCTAAATTATTTAATCAGTAGAGCTTTAATTTCCTCCTCTGTAAGATTATAGGATTGGACTACATTTCTAAAGATAATCTAACTTCATGCATCAGGTACAGTCACATGCATGAAACACCCAAGTAAATTATCTGGAGAAATTTTTGAACTTTCGCTTTTACTACATTTAAGGATTCTTCTGAAAACAAAGAACAAATTCACTAGGAATTACCATTAGGTACATACTTGCCTCCTGGCTTGCTCTGATGTTGTTCTTAACCTTTTCTGATCCAAAAGGCTTATAAAATAGTGTATTTTGTTGCTTTAGTGGGGTTTTGATTATGTCAATGAAAAAAATAAGCTCCTGGAAGATAAGGGAAATTGACAGTTCCATTAAGAACAGGATGTTTTACATTATATTTAGAATGAATTGTATGAATTGTGTACCTTGGGACACACATCTCATTTGCCATTATCTCCTGAAAAGTGTCTGGATACATAAGCTAAAACCGTTAGGGTGCGTGTTTGTGTGTCTTAGAATAAATGATGCACCTAAAGTTCACTGTATTAGCTTTAACAGATATGCTTAGGTTCTAAGCATAATATTTTTGCCAGTTAATGGTAGCTAAGAACTTTTTAATTTTCAGAAGGACCACCTGACATGAAATCTGATTTGCTTTCCTCTAGTAATTTATATTCAGATTCAACCTTGGAACAAAGCACTAAGGAAATTTGTCTGTGGTTCCCCACTGATTGTCTTAAAATTTTGTAACACATGAGCATCATTTTTTCTTTAGGATCTCTGGGCTACATTTGGATCACTTCACCAAATCTAAGTAGATTGAACTATCTACTTCTTTATGTCTTGGAACTCCTTTTTAAATATGAAGACCTTCCTTATTGTTATTCAGAAAGCATATTGTTATTGTGTATATATAACTAATTTGTACTTAGATGAATACCTTTATCTTTTCTTTATTTAGAGATACCATATTTGTTTTCTGTTTTGCTTTTCTGTTAAAGATGCCCTTTTTTTCCTCTTAAGAAGAACAAACAACTCTAACATCTAAACTTAGATAAGGTTTGGGGTTTTGCTTTATTTTGGGCATGTTTCTCCCCAAGGGACACCGCCTTTCTGTTTCAGACAGGTGCAGAAACAGACAGCTCTGATGCTGGTGCTCTCCAGCCTCCTCCCCCTCCCCACATCAGACTGCATGCATTCCACTAATATAAGGGCTTTGAAAAGTGGGACTGCCTTTGAAAAGGGTACAGCTTTACTGGTTACTGATTTGTTCAGAAAGAGTCTACTAGTAGACCCTTTTAAGTGTTTATTAAAAGAGGATCTGTAATCTCTTTTAAAGCCTCTCTTACTTATACTGAAAGCTGTCCAGGTTGTTTTGCAGTTTTTCATTTGTACGCAAACTAGCACATTTTGAGTCTGTGTCATCTAAGATGGCAGTTTATTTTGAAGCGTAGCTGTCAATCATGTAGCAAGCCAATATTTAAATAATTGCCTGGGTTAATTGCTTTTCTTTTAATTATAGAAATGAAACAGTGCTTTAATTTAATTTTGTTGTATTAATCCCTTAGCATGGCTGAAAGTAGTGCTGTGAACTAAGCTAATTTATCCCAGCATTGCACGTCACCAAAGGAGAAACTTATTTGGTCCTGGTTTTTTTTTTTTAATTTTTTTAGGAAATTGGCTCTTCATGTACATTGTTTATGTCGTGAATATATATTAATCTAGGTGAAGGCAGAGATAGTTACTAAAATCAGTGTTCTTTTATCATGACTGTGAGAAGTATGCTTAGTCTGGTAGTTTTCCTTGAGGCAGTTTGTTTTGTAGGTTGACTAAATTAGTGAAAAAAAGAATTAAACAGTTATCTACTTGGTATTTCTCTGCTCTTGAATACTAATTTACAGTTTTTGAAGATAATAAATACTAAATCATTGCAGAGTTTTTCTCAACATTTAAGCATATAGCATGTCACTTGGGATGCATTCTGACTAATACACGGATCTGCTGAACGATCTCATTACCCCTCCCTTTAGGGCATCATCATCTAATGGTGATACCCCTTCCCTTGTCTTTCAGGTACCATTCCTGGAGACCCTTTACTTTTATCAAACAGTCTTCCTTTTACTTTCCCCAATGTTTCCAGGGAGGTGTAAAAATATATGTTTCTGTAATACAATAATATTGAAGCATCTCTTTTTTTTTAAGTCACAAATAGTCAATTCTGACGTCTAGTAATGTAGTCAGTTGCTCATTTTGGTTAATTAAGATTTACTGTTTATGTTCCATTCAAGTGTACCATTTTTGAAGAATTAAAATATACAAACATATATGTGTTAATTTTTCTTTAGCATTGATTGTCCTTGTTGATTAATAAAGTTCTTTCAATCCATTAGAGTTTTTATGTTACAGTCAAAGAATTTTAGGCCTGGTAGAGCTTTCTGATAAAAACTGCAGCAGTTTGAGATATTTAATTCTACATTGAATTAATCTTTATTTGGTTTTGAGGCCTTGTTTTTAAACAGATGTGAATCTATGTCTGAGAAAGAAATAACTGACTTTGCATAATTAAGCTTTCTGTCTGCTTTCCCCTTTAATTTACTTCTGGAACAGGTATTCTCTAGAATTCAAAAAGCTTTTGTTATTTTTGAAATTTTGTATTAATGAATAATAGTTCTCTCCTGAAGTTTCCAATAGAGAATAAAATAAAGTTCATAATGAATTATAAGTAGTCACATGAGCTAGATTGAGTTTATATTTTTGCTTTTAACTAAGTATACATGTATATATATACATAAACACACACAAGTTACCTTAGAAGTTCAAAGTAAGCAGCCCTGGATCATAACTGTTGTTTGAGTAGCACTTTATAGTTTGTAAAGTGATATCTATTCTTACTTAGTCATTTACATAGCCCTGTGAAGTAAATATTCTTATTAACCCTAATTTTTTGGATGATAAAATTGGAGATCAAAACGGTTCAGAGATTTGTCTGATGTAGTAAAGCTGAGACTCAACCCTAGATCTTTGTACTTACGTCTTCCCTCTTTCCAAATTTAATGTTTTTTAAAATACCTTAATGCTTACCAATTTATTTGTGTTTTCTCTACTAATAATTCTTCATGTGCTTTATGGAGATTAATTACTCAGAGACATCCTGCGTAGGGCACACTTAGCACATAACTCAGCACATTTTGAGCACCTAAACTGCTTCTAGGACAATCCTAGTGGGATAGTCACAGGCACCAAAACTTAACACATCCAAAACTGAATTCAACATTGTTGGATTGCAGGAGGGAGGCATGCAGAATTGTGCACTGCCCAGGACAGATGTGATTCCTGCCTTCCTAGAACTTACAAGGTACTGTGTGGGGCCAGCTAGGGAGGCAAAGATGAAATAATTATAGTGTAAATAATGCAATTGAGTGTGGTAACTGGCGCAAGGCAGGATAGAGCACAAAGAAAGACTCCAACAAGCTTAAGTGCTTACCTAGCCTGATGGTCAAAGAAGGCCTTTCTTGTATGATCAGGAGTTACTGAGGCAAGAGATGGGTAGAGAGGAAGGGGAGGATTGCTCTGGGAGAGGAAATAGCCTATCTCAAGGCCTTGAGGTGAGAGTTACCATGGCATTTTCAGGGAACTAAGAGAAGTTGAGGATGGCAACAGGAATGAGGGTTGAGAGAGAGTAGCCGAAATGAGCCCATTGAGGTAGGCCAGGCCAGGACCAGGTTATACAGGGTCTAGTAAGCTATGTTTGGCATTTCAGATTTTATCCTGAGCCATGAGAAACCATTGAAGGTTTAAGTGGAAGTGATCACTCTGACTGTAGAAAATGGCCTGGAACAACAGCAGAAATTGGGAGACTATTTCTAGTCTCCCACGCTAGTTAAGGGACTGCATGGTAGTCATCCAGATGGGGATGATAGACTGGATGGTGACAGTGGAAATGAGTGAAGTAAAGCGATGGATTCAAAGGATGTTTAACAAGGAAGATCTTTATGAAGATACAAGAGCAAAGGAGGATTTAGTAGTAAATTAAGAACAGGTATAGAAAGGAAGAACATGCGTTTTCTAGATATGAGTTCGGAGAGACCATGAGAGCTCTCCAAGCAGAGATGCTAAAGAAGGCATTTGACTTTATGGGTCTTGTGCTGACAGAGGGAAAGTCTGGGCTGAAATTAAAATTAGAAACACTTGTGTCATGAGAACTGAGAAGATCAATCACCTTGAAAGAAAGTAGGGTGAGAAGACCTATGACCAAGTTTTAAAGTCCAACATTTTAAAATTGAGAGAGACTGATGAGTCAGAGAAAATTGAGAGAAAAAGTGTTTCAATGATAGATTTGTTTCAGTAGGATTTTAGGGATTATCCTGCTTTCCTTCAGATTTTCCCATCTGCTACTTGGTGTGAAGACTTTATGAATATTTATAAATACTTCCATAATTAGAGATAACTGGCTTATAATGCAGATGCCTCTTCAAACAACTCCTTGATTTGTTAGTCTTATTGAAAGTTTTCAGCAAAACAGAACATCAGAAAACCCTTTCCACTCTCAATTGGGGGAACTTGGAAAGCAGTGGGAAAAAGCAGGAAGCCTGTGGATGCCCAAAGTGTTAAAAGCATTAGTCAATGGTTGGAGACCAAAAAGGAATCCCTTTTAAGTTAGTCGTGGAGAGTGACTTTGAGAATCAAGTGAAATAAGAGAACGTGAGACATTCTGTAAAACAGTGAATTGTTCGTTTTTATCCGACGTCACATAGTGAATGAGTAGTAGAGTCAGGGACCCAGGGGATGGGGTTGGATGAGGTGCAGTCAGCTGCTCTGGTTGGTGTGGATACATCTTGATTTTGTATTTTGGATGTGTGCTGTTGCCCTACCACCGTGGTTTGCAAAACAACTGGTATGGCTAAGAAAGTAATTGTTCTAGATGGAGACTTCCAGATAATAAAAAAGTAAACAATTGAGCATTTTTAATGGCATAGTTTTCTTTTTCTTTTCTTTCTTTCTTTCTTTCTTTTTTTTTTTTTAACTTTAAGTTCCAGGATATAGCAGAACGTGCAGGTTTGTTACATAGGTATACATGTGCCATGGTGGTTTGCTGCACCGATCAACCCATCATCTAGGTTTTACACCCCACATGCATTAGGTGTTTGTCTTAATGCTTTTCCTCCCCTTAACCCCCAACCCCGACAGGCCTCAGTATGTGTTGTTTCCCATGTGATCTGATTGTGTCCATGTGATCTCATTGTTCAACTCCCACTTACAAGTGAGGACATTAATGATGTATTCATGTATTTCACATCTTCCCAATCTTAATGAGTTGTATCTTTTTATTTATTCCTTGGGATCATCGTTGTAAGCATGTTACTGTATTATCCTAGAAATGTTCCTTGGGGTTCTTAGGTGGGATAGTGATGTGTGCCCCTTTAATAAATATTCTAGGACAATTGGTATTTTACATGCTCTTTCTTCATGGCCTATGTTCATTCTTCCTTATCTCTACACTCGGTGCATCTGCATCTTGCCACACTTTTTCTTACCCTCTCTTCTCCTTTTTAAACCTTGTTGCTTCTTACCTTATACACAGAACTTAGCTTTTGTTAACTATCAGGGCACTAACTATCAGTGTGTTCCTTTCCCCTCTTTCCTGGTTAGCGAACACACCGGTCTCACTAAGTCTCCTGAACCCTTTTCAATTTTCAGTCTTATAGTGGGTGAGTTACTTCTGGATACAATTTTTGGGATTTGAGAGTGTTTAATGCCCGAGTCACTAATCAGAATGCTAGTGTGTGCAAATCTGGCTTCCAAAACCGAATGAGGGAAAGTTCTTTATAGAAAAATCCTAACTAGGCTGGGCGTGGTGGCTCACGCCTGTAATCTCAGCACTTTGGGAGGCTGAGGCAGGTGGATCACGAGGTCAGGAGATTGAGACCACCCTGGCTAACACAGTGAAACCCTGTTTCTACTAAAAATACAAAAAATTAGCCAGGCATAGTGGCGGGTGCCTGTAGTCCCAGCTACTCAGGAGGCTGAGGCAGGAGAATCGCTTGAACCCAGGAGGCGGAGGTTGCAGTGAGCTGAGATGGCGCCACTGCACTCCAGCCTGGGTGACAGAGCAAGACTCCATCTCAAAAAAAAAAAAAAAAAAAAAGCAAGAAAAAAGAAAAATCCTAACTAATAAATGCAGAAAGAATGATAAAATTAGAAATTGCTATTCTAGTTCTTTTGTTGAAATAGGCCATCAAGCAATACTAAAATGGTAAAAAGTTGATGGGACACTTTAAATGGAGGGATCAGACTGTCTCCCCCAAACTCAAGTGATTGATAGTAACATCATTAAAAGTGGGGCATGCAAATACTATATGCCTCCTAATATGGTATAGCACAGGGGCCAGCAAACTTTTCCTGTAAAGGGCCAGATGGTACTTATCTTAGGCTTTGGGAACCGTGTGGCCTTTAGTTGCAGCTAAAAGCAGTGATAGACAGATACATAAATGAATGAATGTGTGGCTGTGTTCCAATAAAACTTTACTTACAAAACAGGCATTAGGCTGGATTTGGCCCATGGGCTCTAGTTTGTAGACCCCTATTATAATAGGAAGTGCACAGCACCAGATATGAAGTCTTCTTGTCAAAATAATTGAACCTGCATCAGATCAAAGCTCCAAGTCTAATCATACTCTTCAGGAAATAAAGGAACAAGTTAAATGACATGTACAATCCTGACTGTGGGACATTCTATAGGACAGATAAGCTGGTTTCTCAAGTAAATCAGTGCGTAACAAAGGGGGTGAAAGAAGCTCCTTTGTGGAGGGAAAAGAATCAGATGTAATATGTAGACTTGGAATTCCTCATCATAAAGTAGATCTTTGAGATAATAGGGGAAATTTTAAAATTTGATGATTTTACTCCAATAAACAAGTATAGAGTAGGTGAGTGGAGATAGATGGAACAGTTGGCAAAATGTTGATAATTGTTGAAACTGGATGGTAGATACATGGGAATTTATTAATCTCTCTACATTCTATATGCTTGAAATTTTTTATAACAAGTTAAAATAAAGTTGAATATACCCCAAAAAGTGTGTGAGTCAGTCAGGGAGAGGGGTTGGCTGCATAGAAAAATAGGGAAGAATCAAGTGGCAAACATTTTTTCTTATAGTTGGAGGAATTTTTGTTTTTTATTACTGGTAGTGCTCATTTTAGTAGTAGTACTTCCTTTATTTTCTCACATGAAATTCCTTCCTCCACTTTAAAACTAACGTTCTTATTTTCACATTTTAATTTCAGATGGAAGTCCTTGATTGCAAGTGCCACTGGTATTCATTGTACCACTTAGATTTTGTTAAGAAACAGAAACGGGATTACTTTACTAAACTGCTTTGTGATTACACAGATAGACTCTGGGAGTTTGCTAGCACCTTTTATTTTAAATTATAAACAGGGAAAAAACAAAGAAAATAAATACAAAAATTTAGACTTTTTAAAATGACTTAAGGGAGAAGCAAGTCACACAATGAGTTTGAGATGCAAAGCAGCGGATCAGAACAAATAGCTGCTTACATGAACAAATCAGTGGGATGTGAAAATGCATCACCGTAACCTACATTTTTTTCTACCGAGAGATTTGCAGCTGACTATCGGGTGACTCATTCCTATGCTTAGGGGGTGAGGTAATGCTATTGTGAAGGGTGATGTCATCTCTGTACCTGAACTGCATGCATATATTGCTTCTGTGGCTCTCAAGGAAAAGCTCCATCTGCTTTCACATATGCAGCCTGAAAGACTTGACAAGATTGGCACAAAGGTCAACAGCCATGTGTATGACTCATAAGCAACCAATTAGTGAAGAGCAGCTATGTAAAAGTGAACTTTTAAAATCATAATCCAGAAATATGACATGATGATTCATTATTGAATCATAATGCCTTGTTGTTTGTGTTTTGCACTTATTGAGTTAATGCTGTTGAGCATTTAACTTTTAAAATAAGGCAGTTTTCTCAGTATGGTCAATCATACCAAGTCTTGGTTCTTTAAACTATATTTTTAATTGAAGATAAGGTTGGTTGGTCAGTCTGTTGGTTGATTGGTTGGTTTTACTTTTGGAGAGGGCAAAAATGGATTTTATTCCATATTGGTTTGGCAATTGATTTTTGCACTTAGGAGACATTGTATTCCCTAAGGACCCGCTACTGCTTTAGAGGAAAAGAGGTTTTTAATGGAAGAGGAAATAAGTCAAAAGAAATGCTATCTGTTTACTGCAGACGCACTTACTCCTCTTCCTCTTTTAGTCATGCACACCTGCTTTCTCTGTTTATACTTTAACCTAATACTACTGTTGAGATGACCAATTAAAATATCTATTTTTAACTTTATTATCATTTGAATCTAGTGTTCTGGTAAATAAATCTAGAATATTTAACAAAATATGGAGGTAGATAACAGTAAATACTTGATTTTCTATCTGATAAGTAACTCAAAATAGAAGATCATCTAGGCTAAATACTACATATTGTTATTATAGGGTATGTGCATACTGTGACCTAAATTTGTTATAATGGCAACTTCAAGTTGGACATTCTACAAAAGATAAAAATAAAGGTTTTAATTTTTGAGAATAAAATTTGTTATCTATTATCAGGAAATAGAAGGAAACAAAGAATAAAATAGTTATGCTAAGACTCCAAGGTAATATTAGGTGAGGTATATACCAATGTCACTTGAGAACTTACTAAAAATCAAATGTTTTTTCAGTAAGAGTAACAGTTAGGAATCTTTAAGTATCTAGAATTATGGTAAACCTTCATTTAATGGTATGGTCTTGAGTTTCATTATAGAGCTCCTACAAGACTCTTGACTACCTTTCTTCTGTTTTTAAACTCTTGTTCGGAAATAATTTCAAACTACAGACAGTTGCACAATAAACGTGGTACCAAAAAAAACCAAAAACCCTTATATGCTCAGATTTTACCTACCCCAACCAGGTTGCCTGCTTTACATGCTCGCCCACGTCCTCTTACCCACTGTCACTCTTCTTCCCCATTTCCTCATACACACTTGTTTTTCTTGAAATATTTGAGGATAAGTTAAATATGCATCATGGCCCTTTACTCTTAAATACATCAATGTATACTTCCTAATAGAGATATTCTCTTATGTAATTACAAAAGTTATAAGCGTTACCAATTTATGTTAATACAATGCCTTACCATCCATATTCGAGTTTTGTCAATTGACCTAATAATATCCTTTATAGCATCCTCTACCCCAAGTACAGCATCTAGTCTAGGGTCAGCTATTGCATTCATTTGTCACGTTAGCCTCTTTTAATCTAGTTGTTTTTTTTTTCCCCCACAACCTTTCTTTGTCAGATATTGACATTTTTGAAGAATATGGTTTCTCTGTTATTTTATTTTTAAAATGGACTTTTCCTTACTTTATGCTTGCCTGATGTTCAGGCTGTGCATTCTTGGCTGGAATACTACATACGTGATGAAGTCTCAGGGCATCTAACTCTCATTGATGATTTTTACTTTGGTTATCCAATCAAGGTGTTATCTCCACTATATAATATATAACTTTTGTTTTTTAATTTCTTGTAACGATAAGTACTCTGTAAGGAGACATTCTAGACCATGTAGATATTCTGTTCTTCATCAAAGTTTCCACCTCAATTTAGCACCATTTCTGACTCTGGTATGACCCAGTCTCTACTGTGATGGTGGCAAAATGCTAATTTTTCCAACTCCAGCCCTTCCTTTTCCCTCATATATTATTTATTTTATCTGCTTGCTATTGGTGTGAACATGTGAATTTCTATTTTTAAAACTTCAGTACTTAACTATTTTGGTGCTTAATTGTCCCATATTTGACCAGTGGCATGCCCTCACCCTTTCCAAGCACATCCTTGTTTTTTGAAAGAATAAGATGGTAAAGGCTCATCTAGCATCTACACTGCCCCAGCCCTGGAATCTGCCATTTCTCTGAGGAGCCCTGGTTCCTTTTGGTGGAGAATGTAATTAGATAACACAATTTGGGCACCGGGTATGAGTGCACTACTTTTACAGCCACTGTGTAAACATAAATATAAACATTAGCTGACCTGGTATTTCTTGGAGGTTCAGTGAACAATTTTTGAGAATATCACAGTGTCTCAGATTATAGTTACAACAAAAAGGAAAGATAAAGGAATGATAGGATTTTTGTCAGCAAACTTACATTGCTAAAATTTTCTTAGATTTCAAAGCAAAAACATAGTGATGCTAGGTTGAAGGCCAGATAGGATTTCTCTCGACAAAGTTGGTACAGAAGGATGTTCCAGAAAGAAGAAATGACATTGACAATGACATAAATGAACAATATCAGTAACATTAAATGTTGTGTTTAAATAACCATGCCTGATTTCTACCCATTTGGGGAGAAGTAAAAGACAGGGATGAAAGGTTTATTTAAGGTCAGATTTAGAGGACTTTGAATGTCCTCTAAAGGATTTTGGATCTTTAGGATTTGGGGTCTTTATTAAGAAGATAATAGCTGTTGAAGATTTTTGAATAGTGTCATAACAAGCTTAACTCTGACTCAGAGAGATTAATCTGGAAGATACATAGAAGATTAAGGAAATTTGCAGTTAAGAACTGTAAAGAGGCTATTATAGTAGTTCAGGCAGGAGATAATAAGGATTTGAACTGGAAAATGAAAGAAAGAAGTGAATTAGAATAGTGGCTTTTAATCTATCTTCCAAAACCCCAGGTTTGGGGCAAAGTGGATGTGTGAGTTGAAGACCAAATGAGAACTCTCAGTTACTGTATGCGAGTTTTCAAGTAAGTATCCCTTTAAAGAAAGCAGTCTGCTGCTTAAAGAACAAAAAACTATGTAGAAAAATTTTGTTAACTCTTACTTCTCTCATATTCCTGTTTCCTAAAGTTTTGAGCCTGGATAATCAGGAAAATAGTTGTGTCATTCGTTGATGTAGATCAAATTATGAATTTTTTAAATGCCAAAGGTCAATGTCACAAAGACGTACTAAAACTCTTACTGAGGAGATAAGATATTCTTGGCCAGAAACCTTGGAATTATCCTGGACTCCTTTCTTTTGCTCATGCCATAAAGAGAATCAACCATGAAATCCTGTTGGCTTTACCTTTCAATTATATCCCAAACCTGACTATCTTAAACAGCTCAACTGCTTATCAACTAATCTCTTACCTTCCGCCTGCTCTCTCTGCCTCCACCCTTGCCTCTCAGCCTGTTCACTTTCCTTATGGTTTTTCAAACGTGATAGGTACACTTCCATCTAAGAACCTTTGCAAAACCTGGCCTGACCTGGTTAATTATCTCATGTTTAAGACTTTGCCCAAATGTTACTTTCTCAGTGGGGTCTACCCTAAGCTCTTTATTGATAATCCCCTCTCCACCCCATGCATATTTACCATTCTCCCTTTATCTTGTTCCATTTTTTTTTTAACGGCATTTATCACCTAACATACCCCATGTAATTTACTTATTTATTAAGTTGTTTGTCTCATGACACCAGAGTTTAAGCTTCACAAAGGCAGTGATTTGTTTGTTTGGCTCACTGATCTATCCCAGCCATCAGAATGTGCCAGGCCATAGGTAGGCCCTTAATAAGCATTGTTAAAAGAAGGAAGGGCAACTGAGAACACAAAATCAGTAAGCTTACTTACCAGGCTTCTAGCTCATTGCAGATTTGAGAAAGCAAATAAAAGAAAGGATGGGATACTACTTGAATCAATATCTCTAAACTTGTGTTCCTTGGAGCTGAGTCTATGACAGTAATTGGCCTTGATAAAAATAGCCCTAGAAAATACTGCATATATTATCTATAGAAAATTATATTACACATTAACATACTAATGGCTATAAGAGCTCCTATAGTAACCTCTTCTTGAACTCACTTGATCATAAAACTCTCTTTTGGTAACTCAGCCTACCATTATGGGACCCTTTTGGCCCATGGTAAACTGAGTTTGAGAAAAACCTTACTAGAGTACTATGTGTAGGGCCTGGGAGTGATTGGCAGTTCCTTTAAATTACTTCTGGTTGATCGACTGCGCTGCTTCATGTGCTAGTCAGAAGGAGGCTGGAGTACATCAGAATCAAGACTCTAGCTCTTAATTACTATTATTCTTTTAAAGGTATGACGTTTTTATTTTTCTGGGAGAAATAAAAAAATAATAATTAATGTTACTGCTCTTTTAAAAAGTTAGCTTCTGTTTTAGGTATTTGGGAATAAGATGATTATTCCTTCCCTGGATGGAGCCCTCTTCCAGTGGGACCGAGACCGTGAGAGCATGGAAACAGTTCCTTTCACAGTTGAATCACTTCTCGAATCTTCTTATAAATTTGGAGATGATGTTGTTTTGGTTGGAGGAAAATCTCTCACTACATATGGACTCAGTGCATGTAGTGGAAAGGTAAGTGAAAATACTGAATTTACTTTGGGGAAATCAGAATAAATTAGGGTAGAAAAAGTAATTTATTAAACGACACTTATTACTAGTTGAGATTTATTGTAATTATTCCCTGAGGTTGTCATTTGTTTTAATAAGAGAACTGTGAGGTAGGAAGGGGAAACTAGTAACGGAATAAATGGCAGAGCCAGGAATAGAATAGCAGGAGGAAGAGAATTCATAAATATGGTCTACTGTGTCTCAGATGTTTTTTTTTTTTTTTTTTTGGAGACAGAGTCTTACTCTGTTGCCCAGGCTGATCTCAGTTTATGGCAATCCCCACCCCCCACCCCATTTCACACCCCCTCAGGTTCAAGTGGGTTCAAGTGATTCTTGTGCCTCAGCCTCCTGAGTAGCTGGGATTACAGGCACGTGCCACCATGCCTGGCTAATTTTTGTATTTTTAGTAAAGACAGGGTTTTACCGTGTTGGCCAGGCTGGTCTCCAGCTTCTGGCCTTAAGTGATCTACCCACCTCAGCCTCCCAAAGTGCTGGGATTATAAGCAGGAGCCACCGCGCCCAGCCTCAGGTGCTTTTTTTTATACATTATTTTGCAATCCTCACAGTCTTCCTAAGTGTAATTTTTTTTTTTTTTTTTTACATTTTGACAGATGAAGAACCTTCTAAAGATTAATAGTAATCCTAATGATAAGAATAATTGACACTACTCATTTATAGGGTTTGATCCTATAATAAGGTGATCCAAGAAGAAAGTTTATACTCATTTTACAGATGAAGAAACTGAGACTTTAAAAGATTCAGAAACTTCCAGGGTCACATTTAACTTAGATCTATCTGACAACAAAGTCATGCTGTTAATAACCTAGACTTTCTCCAACATTAGCTCTTAGGATATAATCGTAATATAATCTGCTTCTAAGGTTGGGTCTTATAAATCCATTATCAAGAGTAACTAATTAAAAACATCCTTTCAACCAGGCACAGTGGCTCACACTTGTAATCCTACCACTTTGGGAGGCCAAGGTGGGTGGATCACTTGAGGCCAGGAGTTTGAGACCAGCCTGGCCAACATGGGAAACCCCATCTCTACTAAAAATAAAAAAAAATAGCTGGGGATGGTGGCACACGCACGCCTGCGGCCTGTAGTCCCAGCTACTCAGGAAGCTGAGGTATGAGAATCACTTGAACCTGGGAGGTGGAGGTTGCAGCGAACTGAGATCACACCACTGTACTACAACCTGTGCAACAGAGTGAGACATCATTAAAAATAATAATGACATAAATAGATAATAGACTCCATTAAAAAATAACAAAAATAAATAAGTAATTAGCCAGGCATGGTGGTGGGTGCCTGTGGTCCCAACTACTCGGGAGGCTGAGGCAGGAGACTGGCGTGAACCCGGGAGGTGGAGCTTGCAGTGAGCCGAGATCGCGCCACTGCACTCCAGCCTGGGCCACAGAGCAAGACTCCGTCTCAAAAAAATAAATAAATAAAATAAAAATAAATAAATAAATAAATAAAAACATCCTTTCTAAAAAGGTAAAAAATAAAAATCTTTGTAACCCTTTAACACCTTGACATGTAAACGGTTTATATACAGACTTGGACTAAAATAAGGAAGAATAGAAACGTGGTCTTTTTACTCTTGAGTTTTTCAACTTTAACAATTCCTTATCTAAGTGTTAGGCCCATAGCACTTTCTTGCTCTTGCAGATGCTTTTCTGCCTTCTCCACCCACCTGCATCTGCATTGTATTGAGGAGGCCATGCCATCCTATCTGGCCGTTTTTTGAGCAAAGCACTTCAATCTCTGTTTACTTCGGTAGTCTCATCTGTAAACAACAGGATTGAACCCGATCACCTGGTTTTCTGATTTGATGTGCTGCTACATAATTCTGGTATTGTAGAAGGTATGCTTCTTTTCATGAGGATTTTAGTTTGGATCATATTAAGTCTTCCTTTTTTCTTTTAGTGAAAACTTGAGGGAGTTACTTTTGAATACAAAAAGCTCTCAGAAAAGCTTCAAATTTTTAAAAACCAAACACTTTTGTTATACGGAAACTCTAAGGTTGATTTTTTGTTTTTAAACTCACCTGAAGTTTTATTAATGATATTGTAGAAAAGCTATCACAAGTAGCTATCCATTTCTTCTTGTATATTCCATGGAAATTCTCCAAAGTAAGGCTAAAATTACGTAAATCCTTAAAATCAGTCCCTGAAATAAATATTCATTGGTACTGTCGTTGTTCTAAATAACTCATTTTAGGAGTTAGTAATCTAACTGATGCTTCTTATTACTTGAGTACTTCATACACATTTCCTTAGTTTCCTTTCACTTTTTAAAAATTATAGATTCCTTTAATATCTCTGATCTCTTATGAGTTTATCCTTTTACTAATTTTGTGTCTAATTTTGTCTTTTCAGGTGAGGTATATCTGTTCAGCTCTGGGTTGTCGCCAATGGGATAGTGATGAAATGGAACAAGAGGAAGACATCCTGCTTGTACAGCGTACCCAGAAAACTGTTAGAGCTGTCGGACCTCGCAGTGGCAATGAGAAGTGTGTATTCAGATAGTATTGCTGTTGGTATTGTTTAGAAATACACCTAATACCAAAATTTATCAGACTTCTGTTTTTGGAAATTTTTGACTAGTTTGTTGCCTTAAAAGCATATTATTCTTTTTTTTTTTGAGATGGAGTCTTGCTCTGTCACCCAGGCTTGAGTGCAGTGGCGCGATATTGGCTCACTGCAGCCTCCGCCTCCTGGGTTCAAGCGATTCTCCTGCCTTAGCCTCCCGAGTACCTGGGATTACAGGCACGTGCCACCACACCCAGCTAATTTTTGTATTTTTAGTAGAGATGGGATTTCACCATGTTGGCCAGGCTGGTGTCAAACTCCCAACGTCAGGTGATCCAATGTGGGCCCTAAAATAAAAATGATTTCATGTTTATTAACAAATTCTGAACTGAACTTCTCACCATATGCTTCAGGATGTGGTAACCACAGGGGTTCTCATATGACGACTATTTATTAGTTTAGTCTCAGGTTAATGATTTTTTTTTTTTTTTTTTTTTTTGAGACAGAGTTTCACTCTTGTTGCCTAGGCTGGAGTGCAATGGCATGATCTTAGCTCACCACAGTATCTGCCTACCAGGTTCAAGCGATTCTCCTGCCTTAGCCTCCCAAGTAGCTGGGATTATAGGCATGTGCCACCATGCCTGGCTAATTTTGTATTTTTAGTAGAGATGGGGTTTCTCCACATTGGTTAGACTGGTCTCGAACTCCCAGCCTTAGGTGATCCACCCACCTCAGCCTCCCAAAGTGCTGGGATTTCAGGTGTGAGCCACAGCACCCGGCCTAATGATATTTTTTATAGCAATCTCATCCCTCGAAGTTCTTTGAATACAGAAAGATGCTAAGAGAAAATTGATGTGTTTCTTTGAGCTTGAACCTATTTGACTCTCTAATTATGTCTAGTAGGTAGTTTCATAGTTTGTCTGATTATCCCAATTTTAAAAAAATAATTTTACTCAATTTTCTTGAACTATTAAAACATTTCTTTAGCCTAATTCCTTTCTGTTCCCTTCTTTAAATAATGAATGCCCTTATGTAATTTTTATATTTAAATATGTGATTAAAAAATGTGATACCTAGATTGGATATGTTGATCCTACATCAAATGCTTGATTTTTTTTAAACCTAATATTTAAGTTTCAAATTGCCTATATAGTAAAAATAACTTTAGATTCCATCTTTATCTTTTGAAAATGAACCAGACTTTAGGGTTTTCTCTGATCCAATGCAATGTAATTCAGTTTCTTTTCCTGAAAACTGTTTTCTCAAACTCAGTTAAGAATGCTCAGTTTATTCTTTCAACTTTGGACTATGAATAGGGCTTTGCATTTGCAGACAACTTGACCTTCTTTATCCTGACTGGATTTTGTTTTTTAAGTGTTTGAGTGCTTACTGGGAGCTCAGCTACCATAGCAGCAGATGTCCAACTTAACAGAATTTTGAGTTACCAGAATAGGAAGGATCTGGGTTTCTAAGATCCATGATTCTTTAAAATATAATTATTTCCATAAATGTCAGAATTCTTAACTATGCCCTTTTATATCTAAGTGATAAGACACTATACTCTCAGTAGTTGAGTGATTTTTCAATTTACTAATTATAGAGGAAACCTTATTACTGCCACTTTATGGATAAAACTACTGAAACTTACTTAGGAAAGGGTAAATGACTTGCCACATCTTGTTCAGTGGAGATCCAAGATTGGGGCTGAGGAGGTATGACCTTCACAGGTTTGGTATCCTGGATCACATTGCCTTTTTGAGGCCATGTTTTAGTGTGAATTTAAGACTGGTTCATTCATCTTGACTTTTACAGTGGTTTATGAGGGCATAATTTTGCTGTAGTTAAATGAAATGTATCCTGCCTTTAATCAAGAGGTAAGGCAGACTGTGTGCTACCTCATTTTAAGGTGACATTGATGTGTTTTGGGAAAATCACTCTGATGTAGAAGTACAAACATTTGTAAATTTTTGAGAGAAAATCTGTCCCTTAGCTGTTGTAAGGGACACATCAGTCAGTCCACAACCCTCAAAACCATTGTGTCTGAAGGGTCAGAACAAAGTTCTTGTGGGCCCTCTTGTGGCGTGAATCAGTGGAGCACTCTTTTCCAGAAGGTTACGTTGACTTGTTCTTTTTCTCATCACATAATTTTAGTATTTGCTTCTTCAATCTAGAAGAATTCTATATTATTTTGTCCCTTTATTTAAATGTAAATTTCTAAAACACACCTTTATAAATTTAAGGTGGAATTTCAGTGTTGGCCACTTTGAACTTCGGTATATTCCAGACATGGAAACGAGAGCCGGATTTATTGAAAGCACCTTTAAGCCCAATGAGAACACAGAAGAGTCTAAAATTATTTCAGATGTGGAAGAACAGGAAGCTGCCATAATGGACATAGTGATAAAGGTTTCGGTTGCTGACTGGAAAGTTATGGCATTCAGTAAGAAGGGAGGACATCTGGAATGGGAGTACCAGGTACCTAACATCACTGAGGATTTGTAAATATGGTTCTTCCTCTCCCAGTCTGACCAAACTTATTGATCGGGTGGAACGAAATTACTACTACTTGGGGCTCTCAGCTTGTTCTCTGTGCTTTTAGAAATTTGTGATTTTAAATGGTATTTTATGGGTTGGAACTACATAACTACTGCTTGAATTATTTAAGACCTTTTTTCCATTTTTGTTTAGTTTTGTACTCCAATTGCATCTGCCTGGTTACTTAAGGATGGGAAAGTCATTCCCATCAGTCTTTTTGATGATACAAGTTATACATCTAATGATGATGTTTTAGAAGATGAAGAAGACATTGTAGAAGCTGCCAGAGGAGCCACAGAAAACAGTGTTTACTTGGGTGAGTAAATGTATCTTATCTAACGATAGTATACATTGACATCTAGATTGTCTTCTTACACTGTTCCTTCCTACTTCAGGAGTGCCTGTAGTAGTTTTAAATCCTAATATCATCTCTGATTTAGGTTGCCCTTAAGAGTTATACTTTGATTTCCATTCCTGCTACTTTTCCATTTGTCCAATTCTGAAATTTGTTGTTTTGTTTTGTTTTGTTGGAGATGGAGTTTCACTCTTGTTGTCCAGGCTAGAGTGCGATGGTATGATCTCTGCTCACCACAACCTCTGCCTCCTGGGTTCAAGCGATTCTCCTGCCTCAGCCTCCTGAGTAGCTGGGATTACAGGCACCTGCCACCATGCCCAGCTAATTTTTGTATTTTTAGTAGAGATGGGATTTCACCACATTGGCCAGAATATAGTGCACCTGACCTCAGGTGATCCGCCCACCTCAGCCTCCCAAAGTGCTGGGATTACAGGCGTGAGCCACCGCACCCAGCCCAATTCTGAAATTTTTAATTACTGTCACATATTCTTTTTCTCTGAGATCTATATTAGAAAGGCTTAGAAATATTCTCATTATATAACATGATTTCAAATTACTCATTAGCCCAAGAATGGTGCCATGCACCTGTAATCCTAGCTACTCCAGAGGCTGAGATGGGAGGATCTCTTGACCCCTGGAGTTAGAGGCTACCCCAAACTATAATCATGTCACTGCACTCCTGCCTGGGTGACAGGACAACACTCTATCTGTTTATATATGAGGATCGCTTGACCTCTGGAGTTAGAGGCTACCCCAAACTATAATCATGTCACTGCACTCCTGCCTGGGTGACAGGACAACACTCTATCTGTTTATATATATATAATTGTTTATATGTAATTACATATATGTATTACATATATAATTATTTATATGTAATTACATATATGTAATTACATATATAATTATTTATATGTAATTACATATAAAATATACTTATATAGCTAGTTATATATCCTCAAAGTCTATAATTTCCTATATTTGTATTTGCATCCTTATTAGTTTGTGCCCCTCCCCTCTTTAAGATTAGGTTTATTTCTTTTTTATCAGTGCATCTATACAACTGATCTAAAAAATAAAATTCTGGTGTGCTTCTGGGCAATTGAAAGCCTTTAATATTATAAATTTTGAAAACTCTTGAATCTAATTATTTGAATTAGTCTGTCATCAAATACTTATAAAATTCTTTAAGCTCTGACAATGTGCCACCCACCTGTCGGTTTGAATGCAAAGCAAAGCAAGAATTTGTATGTTGTTATTTGTATTTGTTATTTGTATGTTGAATTTGTATGTTGTTAATTGTCATGTGTATTTTGATAGTATTTAACTGAATTGTTAGCAATATTTCTAGAATTTAGGTAAACTTTCTTGGGAAAGTTACTTAGCCTAAGCTGTTTGTTTTGTGAGAGTACAGTGACTTCCTGTCTTTGAATTTTTCTACTGGAACAGTTTTCCTGTGTTACTGAAAAGGTGCTATTATTCAATGAGAAATATCATATGGACCTTGTGTGTAACTTTCCCTCCCTGTTTTTGTTGAATATCTGTTGAGTTTATCTTTGAATGCTTCAAGCATGTTTCTTCTTTGACAAGAGTTCTGTAGTATATGTAGAAATAACTGGAATTAATGAATTTTATTTAATTAAAAACCTTTTTTAAAAAATCAATGCATAATTGACAATGTTCTGGTTGATTCAGGAATGTATAGAGGCCAGCTTTATCTGCAGTCATCAGTCAGAATTTCGGAAAAGTTTCCTACAAGTCCCAAGGCTTTGGAATCTGTCAATAATGAAAACGCAATTATTCCTTTGCCAACAATCAAATGGAAACCCTTAATTCGTAAGTGAATTGTAAACTTTTCTAAATACCATTAGCGTTCAGAGACCTAATCCTGACTGTCTTTGCCCTAGTTTTGAATACTGCAGAGATAAGAACTGTTATATACTTTTATTGGTAAACCATCATGGTATTTCAGATGTTAATAATGAATTTTTATTATCATTTAGGGCATTATTTCTTGGAAGCAGCAGTTGCTTCTATAAAAGTGTTAATAAAATATTTCTCTATACAACTTAGAAAAACTCTTAATCATTCGCTGACCATGCCAAAGTAACATTTAACTCTTAATGTATTTATATTAAGACCATTTAGGCAAAAGTTCTCTGGCTAGCACATCATATTCTTTGAGACATGAATGAATAGAAATCAAATACTGGGCACCTACTTCTTTCATTATCTTTCTATACCTTGTACGTGTTTTTTACTACATATATCATGTCATATTTTAATTGTTTATTTAAATGACTCAGATTCTCTGTAAGACTGTGTGCTTTTCAAAGGCAAGAGTCCTGGGCCATTTGTTTAACTTATATGTTTGAACTGAATTATGGTTGAATATCAGTTTATTCAATTAATGAGCACATGCCTTTTTATTCAAGTCATAACAGATAAGATTTAAGAAATATTATTATTAATAAAATAATTATTTTATTTTAGATTCTCCTTCCAGAACTCCTGTCTTGGTAGGATCTGATGAATTTGACAAATGTCTTAGTAATGATAAGTTTTCTCATGAAGAATATAGTAATGGCGCACTTTCAATCTTGCAGTATCCATATGGTAAGTGAAAATACTGAGATTTATTTTATTTTTTAATTTGAAATTAATTAATAGAATTCAAATGAAGAAAAGTCGATTAGAATATAGAAAATAAAATATCTTGGGAGACAATTTCATGAATTATTACTAAGTATACAAGCTTCAAAGTTAGGTTGCCGGGGTTCAGATCCCATGTTTGCCACATACTAGATTGGGCACATCTAACTCCCTGTGTCTCACTTTCTTTATCTGTAAAATTAGAATAATAATCCTAATATCTATGTATTAAGTTGTTGTGAGGCCTAAATGAGATAATGCATGCAAAATCTCAGTTAACATCATGCGTGTCACATAGTGTCAATAAACATTGGTTCTCGTTATTAGCTCTTCTTTATCAGCCTATATTATGTAGGCTGTATAGTAGCCTGTATAATGAAGAAAATGTGTTTTTCATAAAACCACATGAAAATGATGCACAAGTAGGTTATTTTAATTTCTTACTCAGACAAGAGAAATTAATGCAAAAGTCAAGAATAGGTGAAATTTGGCATGAAATACATTTCTATTTAGTAAGCAATTTTTTGAAGTTAGGATATATTCAGGTATGAAAGCCTTTTAAAAAGTTGTGTAATTAACAAGTCCTCAAATTTGTATCAGGTAAACACAAAGACTCCTCATCAGTTACCCTAGATGTTAGCACTGGAAAGTTATTATATAAGTTAAATTGATTAAAAAACAAATGAAAAAACAGCTCTGAACTAGAAACAGCAGCCTTTATCTTTTTCTTTTTTTTTTTTTTTTTTTTTTTTGAGACGGAGTCTCGCTCTGTCACCCAGGCTGGAGTGCGGTGGCACGATCTCGGCTCACTACAACCTCCGCCTCCTGGGTTCAAGCGATTCTTTTACCTCATTCTCCCAAGTAGCTGGGACTACAGGCGCCCGCCACCATGCCCAGCTAATTTTTGTATTTTTAGTAGAGACGGGGTTTCACCATATTGGCTAGGCTGGTCTCAAATTCCTGACCTCATGATCCACCCGCCTCGGCCTCTCAAAGTGCCTGGATTACAGGTGTGAGCCACCGCGCCCGGCCCCTTTATCTTGATATTGATCAAAAGACAAGGTAGGCTGGGCGCAGTGGCTCATGCCTGTAATCCCAGCCCTTTGGGAGGCCGAGGCTGGCGGATCACTTGAGGTCAGGAGTTCAAGACCAGCCTGGCCAACATGGTGAAACCCCGTCTTTACTAAAAATACAAAAATTAGCCAGGCATTGTGGTACACGTCTGTAGTCCCAGCTACTCAGGAGGCTGAGGCAGGAGGATCACCTGAGTCCAGGAGATGGAGGTTGCAGTGAGGCAAGATCACTGCACTCCAGCCTGGGCAACAGAGCAAAACCCTGTCTCAAAAAATAAAAATAAAAAAAGACAAGGTAAAAGAGAATTGTGTAATCTGAGCACATAGTACAAAATGGAAGACAAAAAAAGACAGGCTATTTTTCTGGGGCAGACTCATTTTGGCAGCCTAAAGTGAACCAAACAGCATGGATGTTTTCCTTTCATTTTGTGAAGAATGATTGGTGGTAAAATTTGGTATTTTATTGATAACCAAGCAAAAGGAAAGCTAAAAATACCCTGAAGGAAGATTGAGTATTAATTCTTGTATTTAAATAATTGAATTATTAATGAGGTTATGAATGGAGTAGCCCTTAAGATTGTTTCTGATATTATTACTTAATATAAAGAAAATTTAGTATGCTTATAGGATAAAGGAAAATGTCTATTTACTGGAGAAAAATGAGACAAATTATGATGTTTAAAATATGTTAAAGAAGACAGACAAAAGGAATTAGTGTGATCAGTCATAGGAAAATAGATAAATTGTAATAGTTAAAGATGGGCCTATTTTCGATTGCCTTTTAAAAAAAACCATTTTAATGTTTCTATTTGAAGATAATGGTTATTATCTACCGTACTACAAGAGGGAAAGGAACAAACGAAGCACACAGATTACAGTCAGATTCCTCGACAACCCAAATTACAACAAGAATATCCGCAAAAAGGATCCTGTTCTCCTCTTACACTGGTGGAAAGAAATAGTTGCAACGATTTTGTTTTGTATCATAGCAACAACGTTTATTGTGCGCAGGCTTTTCCACCCTCATCCTCACAGGGTAAGTAAGAATCATGGTTGCTTACTCTCTGGTTTCCACTTCCCCACCTCCCATTTGCTTCTCAACCATGGCAGTCTGGCTTCCATCCCTACTGCTCCACCAAAGCTACTCTTGCCAAAGGTCTCAGTGATCTTCCTTGTGTTAAATGTAATGGACATTTTTCAGTCCTTATCTAACTGAACCTCTTTGTATTTGACACTGTTGAGCATCTCCCTTTGACCTTTCTTGCCTGACTTCCTTGACACCATGCTCTCCTGGTCTCCTTGGGTGTGATGTGGATGCTTCAGGACCTGATCTTTCTCATCCTCTCAGTATTGTTGGTATTCCTCAGGGCTCCCTCTTTTCACTGTTCATCCCACAAACTCTCCTTGGATGGTCTTCCCTACTTTCCCAGCTCCAATCTTCTTATATACTAATGGTTCCCAAATCTGTTTCTCTGGAACAGCTATCTAGTAAGTGCTACACAGGCACTTCAAATGAGCCATATCTCAGACTGTCCTGATTTCCACTCCCATTCCCCTCCCCAGCCTATTCTAGCATTTTTCTCTCTCAAAGAAATGTACTGCCATATGCAGTCACCAAAGCCGTGAATCATTTTTCTCTCCCTTGTCAGTCACCAAGTTCTGTCAAATCCTTCCTCCTAGATATCTTCATATTTTTCTTCTTCTATGTGTCAGTTTTCATTTCCCCAGCACAAATACCATCATCACACCTCTCCTGAATCACTGAAATAGCCTCTAACTGGCCTCTGTGCCCCTAGTCCTGAGGCTTTCTGCAGTCCGTTCTCTACACCCTAACTCTAGCTGCATTTCTGGGCTTAAAAACCTCTAATACCTGACCTTTCTCCCCATTGTTGTTAGGCTCAAGTCCAACCTCCTTAGAACATGCAAGATTCTGAATGATTCATACCCTGGCTGCTCATGTCCCGTCCTTCACTGGTACCCTAATCCCTTCCTCCCCTCCGCCATGCTCAGCCACTAGACTGAGCTTCTTTCAGTCTTCCCTGTAGACCATGCTCTCGCTGAGCCTGGTAGTGCTCATCTGTCTAACCTTGCCTTGGAACCTTGTTCCCTACCTCCTCTCCCTTCCCTCTCAAATAATTAACTCCCAGGTAATATCTCTTAGTTTGAAATTAGTTGACATGCCCCCCTGGGAAGTCATCTTTAACCTCCTATTTCTGAGTTAGATTTCCTGCCTGTGTTTACGCTCTGTACTCCCCTTACTAGAGTATTTACTAAAATATTTAATAGGTAATTCCTAATTTCTCTCTCTACCTCTAGACTGTACATTCTTTTTTTTTTTTTTTTTTTTTTTTTTTCAGAGACAGGGTCTCACTCTTCTCACTCTGTCACTGAAGCTGGAGTGCAGTGGCACAATTTTGGCTCACTGCAACCTCCGCCTCCCAGGTTCAAGCAATTCTTGTGCTTCAGCCTCCCAAGTAGCTGAAACTATTGGCATGTGCCACCACACCTCGCTAATTTTTGTATTTTTTGTAGAGATGGGGGTTTTGTCATGTTGGTCAGGCTGGTCTCAAACTCCTGGCCTCAAGTAATCTGCTCGCCTCCGCTTCCCACAGTGTTGGGATTACAGGCATGGGCCACCACACCTGGCCTAGACTGAACATTCTTAAGGACAAGGACTAGTCTACACTGTTTACCACCATCTCCTTAGCCCCTTACACAGTGCCTGGCACATAATTGGAGCTCAGTAAAGATATGTTGAAAGAATCAGTGACTAAACAGGTGGCCCACAGTGCCCCCATTTGACCATAATAATTATTAATATCCTCTAAAAAATATTTTAGGAGATGTTGGTAAAGAAACATTGCCTAATTTAATTTCCTGTTATTAAAAGCATTTTTAATGCAATTTGTGAAATTGGTTGGGAAAGAAATCACTCTAGTTTTTTTTTGTTGTTATTGTTATTGGGTTTTTTGTTTGTTTGCTTTTTTTCCTACCTCATTTTGTCAAAAGAAATCACTCTAGTCTTGCCCAGGAGTTTGCGTTTATGCTTACATGTGTGCACTGTCTTTCTCTTTATATCTAGTTATATATCATGCTGTACATATGACATACCCACATTATAAAGAAACAAAATCCCCTCAAATACTGGAGGGATAGCAATGGGAAGATAAAGTTTTTTTCTTTTGTAATAAAGCAAAATGCTGCATTTTGTTTTCATAATGCTTTTATTTTTCTTGATGCTACTTGTGTATCTTTCAGTGTTGTTTATTTTATAACCAAAATCGTTAGCTAACTTCAGTTCAGCTTTGTACTTTGTAGTGATTTTGTTTTTCACCTTATCAGCAAAGGAAGGAGTCTGAAACTCAGTGTCAAACTGAAAATAAATATGATTCTGTAAGTGGTGAAGCCAATGACAGTAACTGGAATGACATAAAAAACTCTGGATATGTATCACGGTAAGAGTCTTATAAAATACAGCCATTTGAATCAAAGAAGAAATGACCTAAGATCTTGTTTAAATTTTTTAATGTGTAGATACCTAGAAAAGTAAAACGTAGACTTAACCCTCAATAAATAAATAAATTCAAGTAACTTAAATGTATTAAAAGTGGTATATACCCTAAGAAAGATAAAAATAGAGTGTTACAGGAGTTTAGAATTTCAGCTACCAAATTAAGTTCTTATTCAAGTAACTTAGTTATTTAGGGCCTACTATGTACTAGGATTAGCATTTATAGTACCAGATAATAATTACTATGTTTATAAGATGTGATATAAGTCTCCACATGTTTCTGAATCCTCATTTATTTTCATTGTTTTATCTGTAATAGGAAGTAGAAATATAGGGAAAAACACTAATAGAACAGATAGTTTTTAAAAGCAGAAGGGGGAGATGGATTAGCTAAAAGTAGGCAGTTTAAATAAAAGTAAAATAAAAGTAGAGAAGCTATTACAATCTCTCAAGTATAAAATGTAACCTTTGATGCATTGTGGTAACTATAAATGGTGTCATGGTCTATTTTTCATATTACATGGATTATACCTACTTTTCTCTTTGTCTTGATAGCATACTTCTTATCACTTTAGTGATATGGGGACAAGGAAAAGACGTGGGACTATACTGCTTAATATCTAGGGTAATGATTTTATGGCAGAAAAGATTGAAAATAATAGATAAATATGTATATTAGGGCCCTCCAAGGAAACAGAAACGGCAAGATGTGCATATATACCTTATACATAGGCATATATCTATATATATCTACTTCTATATAGATAGAGATGCACAAGCATATTCACAACAAATTAAGGAAATACTTGTGATAATTACAGTCCTCATTTTTGCCACCTGTCATGTGGTCACAGCTGGTATTTATAAGTACCTTCTTCCCCTGTCTATCCCATATTCCCTTTCCCATCAGAGAACACCTCAGCTGGTTGTAATTCTTTATTTGGTGACCCAAATCCACAGTCCTGAAGGGTCTTGGGAGACTGGTAGTTCTGCCTGGATTGAATTGTTACAGTTTTCCATTGATTTTAATCACAAGGCACGATGATACAAAGAGATCCCTAAGGGATTTCATGTGTTCCAGACCTACTCTTTCTTACACCTCCACTGTGAAGCAATACTCCAGTTTCCCCTTGGTAGTCAGGATCAGTCACCCAGCCAGCACAGTAGCTGTCTTCTTTGTTGATTCAAAGGCATGAGGAGTTCAAAGTTGCTGTTGTATCTCCTGGTGGAAGTGTTCCTCTCTCTTAGACGAAGACCTCTAGGCCAGCCAAACATAAGTTCACAGGAACAGGAAGCAAAAATGTTGCTAATAGATCACTAGGGGGTAATGGTGGGTGATGCCACTCCCATTTCCATTCCTTGATCCCTGGACCTGTACATACTGGCTATGGGAGAAACCATGCTACAATATATTAGACACTGATTCAGAGCATATACAGCTTTCTGGAGAACCTTCCCCTAGCCCTGCAAGGCACCTACCTGGCAGTGTAATGGAGTCTTCAAAAGGCCATTCTACCTTTCTATCAAACCAGCTGCTTCAGGATGATGGGGAGCAGGTAAAACCAGTCAATTTCACAAACAAAGCAAAATTTACTAGGTGATTAACAAATGCTAAAGGCTACTTTAATACCCTTGCTAATAAAAATACTAATATGTCAGTGACTGTCAACACCAGCAGGCAGTGAGAGAAAGAATAAAGAATCCAACAACTCCCACGAGGTAGTCTACTACTGAAGTCATTCATTGTTCATTAAACATTTATTCTGAACAGCTGTGTGCAGGACAATAATTCAGGCTTTGGGAGAATTAAAAGACCACTCCTATCCTGGAGAAACTTAAAGTCTATGGGAAAGATACTACTGGGTAAAACAAACATATAAGAAGAAAGTCATGAACCAAATCACTAAATCTGTGATGATCTAGGAGGGCATCATAAGTGAAGTCATATTTGAACTGAATTTTAAATTGTGAGAGTTCGGCAAGTAGAGATGAGGTTTGGGGAGTAGAATAAATGCGGTATCATGAATAAAGATGTATTTGTCAGGCTGTTGTCAAGAAAATTAGAATAATATACTCAAAACTGAATTAGACTTAAGTCAGTTTTTCTTTAACTTTATTCAATATGAAGAATGCAGCTCTTGAGTCTTTTTTTTTTTTTTGTATGGGAGTTCTATAGAATACCTAATGTTTTTAGGTGGCAACGATGTTCTAAGCACTGTTAAGAATATAATCTCTGCATTCAGTCATGAGTTCAAATCCCACCTCTGTCATTTATCAGCTGACAACTTAGGCAAGATGATACTTACATTTCTAGGGTCTGTAATAACATAAGGGTGTTACTCTTTTTAGAAGATAATCCATTTTTATATAGGTGTTTTCCTTAATATAGGAAGATAATTCAGTTGGCCCTCCAGGAGTAGGATATGAACTTTGTGGGCTTTTGCATTTGGGGAGATTGATTTGTACTGAGGTACCTTGACTGGCTATTTTTAGGAATACAGATTATTACTCTTCATTTTCTATGAAAGGAATTGGCCCATGGAACGTTGAAATCTATTGCTTCTCCTTAATTCCATGCTTTAACCAGCTGAGGCAACTACTAAATTAATAAGTATGTAAGTCATAAAGTAATTAACTTACCCTTATAAGGGATATCAGACATAATCTAATTTATTCATTTATTAATTCATGCATTTATTCAACAGACGTTTGTTAGACTTTCGGTTTGTCAAGTAGTGCCCACCCTTTGGAAATACAAAGAGAAACAAGAATGGTTTTCTGCATTCACGGCCCCCACAATACAGTGGCGGTGGGAGAAGGGAGCGGCTTACAAATAATTGCAAAAAATTAAGGTTAAGTTTAAATACTTCAAAGTATTGTGTGAAGAGTGTTATGGGAATGTTGAGACAGGAGTCTAAGAAAGCCTTACAGAGGTGGTGAGACGAGCAGAATGAAAGAAGAATAGGGTTCATTAAGCGCACAGAGGAAGGCCATCCCAGTGGAGCAGACAGCAGAAGCAAAACCTTGAATTGTGAGAGAGCATGGTGCAAATTGACTGGATTGTACAGTGCAGGTCAGTGAAGTCAGCACTAAAGGGAGAAAAAGCCTGCTTAGTGGAGGCCCCTGTGAGTGACAGATGGTGAGTTGGCTTCTGTCTGACTTGGTACCTCCAGTGGTAAGTACACTGACTCATGAGGCAACCCAACCCATGTCAGCTTTGGTTCCTAGGAAGATTTATGGCTAAAATAGTACCTGGGTAAAATAGGATTGATTAAATTTTTCCCATAAAATTTACAGGTAATTAGCTAAGATAAAACCACATTTTCTGTAATTGAGTACAAAATGTTACAGAATGTAAAAGATACGAGAATTAGGAATATGATATTTTGGTAGATGATAGGAAGTATTGGACAGCACACATCAGTGGTGCAATAGCTGTAAGAACAAGTGATTCCCAATTAAACACATCTTTTTTATTTTTAATTTTTTTCTCGGAAATGTAAGAATGTGTTTGCTTCATTTATACAAACAGAAGAACTAAAAATGCGTTAATCAAATTATACTATTTATTAAGATGAGTTCTATGAGTTTATACATTTTTATGTGTCATAAGATTGAACTGATTTTCACCTTACCACAAAATTTAGAACTATTGCAAACCTTTATAAATTTTACCTCTTTTTAAAGATATCTAACTGATTTTGAGCCAATTCAGTGCCTGGGACGTGGTGGCTTTGGAGTTGTTTTTGAAGCTAAAAACAAAGTAGATGACTGCAATTATGCTATCAAGAGGATCCGTCTGCCCAATAGGTAATGGGTGGTACCTTTAGTAAATTGAAATCAGCACAGTGTGATCTAATCTCATGGGTAAAATATCCTTCTTACTGTACTCTGTAAACACCATAGAAAACACAGTTTCAGACCTTTCAAATCTTAGGTTCTAAGTGCTGCCAATTAACCAGCTGTCTAAAAGTTGTTATCTATATAGGTTGCTTTCTATCTACTTTTAAAATATGCCCTTGTTTTTTATTATTAACTCAGGACTTTCATTTAGTGGCTTATAATAACTAGACTTCAATAAATTGCAGCATTTTAAAATATTCTATATTTTTGTGTAAATAAGGAAAAGTACTAGAACAAAAACATTTGAATTATATTGTCTCTATCCGGTAATAACTATTATTAGCACTTTAGAGTATATCCTTTTGATTTTGTTTTCTGGTCATAAATTTACCTAACTGGTAGCCAGTTGCCAGTACTGTACAGTTTTGTCTGTTGCTTTCTTCTTCATATCCTCTATGTTTTTCATGTTATTAAGAGTATTTTGGCTGGGCGCGGTGGCTCATGCCTGTAATCCCAGCACTTTGGGAGGCCAAGGCGGGCGGATCACAAGGTCAGGAGATCCAGACCATCCTGGCAAATGCAGTGAAACCCCGTCTCTACTAAAAATACAAAAAAATTAGCCAGGCGTGGTGGCGGGCACCAGTAGTCCCAGCTACTCGGGAGGCTGAGGCAGGAGAATGGCGTGAATCTGGGAGGTGGAGCTTGCAGTGAGCTGAGATCGCGCCACTGCACTCCAGCCTGGGCGACAGAGCGAGACTCCATCTCAAAAAAAAAACAAATTTTTATTAGAATCCTAAAGTATATTTAAAGTATTTTATGGCTTGGTAATAGTCCATTTAATACACGTGCTATATTTTGTTTAACCATTTCTTATTGTTAAACAATGTGGTTTCTAATTTGTAACAATTAGAAATAACTTTACCATAAAAAAAAAACTTTGCAATATTCATCTTTTTATGTACATTTTGACAATTTCTGTTTCCTTAGGATAGATTCCTAGAAGTGTGATTTCTGGCTCAGAACAGTGTGATGCTTAAGATGATAGGCTTCCAGCAATACGTTTTATTCTAACTATGTAGAAGGCTCTTGTTGCTTTTTTTTTTTTTCTTCTCTTTTTTTTTTTTTTTTTTTTTTGAGACAGGGTCTCACTCTGTCACCCAGGCTGGAGTGCAGATTGCACAGTCTCGGCTCTCTGCAACCTCTGCCTCCCTGGTTCAAGTGATTCTCATGCTTCAGCCTTCCGAGTAGCTGGGATTACAGACATGCACCACCATACCCAGCCTAATTTTGTATTTTGGTAGAGATGGTGTTTCACTCCTGACCTCAGGTGATCCACCTGCCTTGGCCTCCCAAACTGCTGGGATTACAAGCATGCACCACCATGCCCAGCTAATTTTTGTATTTTTAGTAGAGACAGTATTTCACCGTGTTGGCCAGGCTGGTCTCAAACTCCTGACCTCAAATGATCCACTTGCCTTGCCCTCCCAAAGTGCTGGGATTGCAGGTGTGAGCCACTGTGCCTGGCCTCTTGTTAATTCTAGATTAAATGCACGCTAATTGTTGTGCTGTTGTCATATCTGGTAGTCGCAGTTTTTTCAAATTCCTGTCTGGTAAGGACAGGAGTTGGGTGGTTTGGGTACTAGGGAACTAATTTTTTCCTTTTGGTAAATAACTTTTGAGTAGTTTAAATATTCATATGTGCCAGGCACTACATAAGCTATAAAAACTAAGGTTTCTGCCCTTAAGAAGCCTGTACCTTTTTGGTGCTTTTGTATGTACACTCAAGTAAATACAATGCAAGAAAGATTTTGACCTTTGCCTTATCTTAGTAAATATTAATAGCTTCTCATGAAGAAGAGCAGATGTGGCCAAAAGGCAGTCAAGCTTCATAAAAATGGTGACATTTGCTCTGGGTGTCAAGAGTAGCCTTTTCCTCAGTAGAAGACAGGTGGGGAGGGATGGCCAAGTGCATGAAATGGCCCGAGCAAAGGCTTTCACAAGCACTTGGAGGTGGTATGGAGAATGGTAAGAGTTCTGGAATAGATGGAACAAAGGGTGAGAATAGGGGAGGATGGAAGAGAGGAAGAAAAGGATAGGTTGGCCAGGCACAGTGGCTCATGCTTGTAATCCCAGCACTTTAGGAGTCCTAGGCGAGTGGATTACTTGAGGCCAGGAGTTCGAGACCAGCCTGACCAACATGACAAAATCTCATCTTTACTAAAAGGCAGGTGGAGGTACAGAGATCGTATCACTGTTCTCCAGCCTGGGTGACAGAGTGAGACTCTGTCTCAGGCAAAGAAAAAAAAAAAAAAGAGATAGCTTATAGCACCTTAAATGCCAAGCAAAGAAGTTGGGATTTTAAAACTTTATTTTTTTTTTTTTTGAGACGGAGTCTCGCTCTGTCACCCAGGCTGGAGTGCAGTGGCCGGATCTCAGCTCACTGCAAGCTCCTCCTCTCGGGTTCACGCCATTCTCCTGCCTCAGCCTCCCGAGTAGCTGGGACTACAGGCACCCGCCACTTCGCCCGGCTAGTTTTTTGTATTTTTTAGTAGAGACGGGGTTTCACCGTATTAGCCAGGATGTTCTCGATCTCCTGACCTCATGATCCGCCCATCTCGGCCTCCCAAAGTGCTGGGATTACAGGCTTGAGCCACCGCGCCCGGCCTTAAAACTTTATTTTTATGTGCAGTAGATGCACTTGTAGCATTTATTTCCAGGAAAAAAAAAAAAACTGAAATACTTGTATTTTTTAAAATACAGGACTTGTGTGGCCTTTTAGAAGTATACCCCCTAGGCTGGCTGGGCACAGTGGCTCACGCCTGTAATCCCAGCACTTGGGGAGGCCGAGGCAGGTGGATCACCTGAGGTTAGGAGTTTGAGACCGCCTGACCAACATGGTGAAACCCCGTCTCTACTAAAAACACAACATTGGCTGGGTGTGGTGGTGCACATCTGTAACCCAGCTACTCGGGAGGCTGAGGCATGAGAATCACTTGAACCAGGGAGGTGGAGATTCAGAGAGCCAAGATTGTGCCACTGCACTCCAGCCTGGGTGACAGAGCAAGACCCTGTCTCAAAAAAAAAAAAAAAAAAAAAGAAGTATAACCTAGGCTAACTCATCTGTTTCTAATTTTAGTTTTCAAGAAAAGATCCTATTTTATTATTTTTCTGTTTTCACTATTAGATATGAATATTTCTTCAGATATGAACAGCCTTCAGTGTTGTCTTACTCTCTTTTTCAGGCTAATGTTATTTCTTTAATTTTCCTTTTTTATTGATATATAATACATCTACATATTTTAGGGGTATAAGTCGTATAATTTGTAAAGATCAAATCAGTGCAACTGGAATATTCATCACCTTAAATATTTTCTCTTTCAGGGAATTGGCTCGGGAAAAGGTAATGCGAGAAGTTAAAGCCTTAGCCAAGCTTGAACACCCAGGCATTGTTAGATATTTCAATGCCTGGCTCGAAGCACCACCAGAGAAGTGGCAAGAAAAGATGGATGAAATTTGGCTGAAAGATGCAAGGTAACTAACTTTGTTACACATACACTTAAGCTAGTTTTTAGCTTGTGTGATTACAATATCAATTTTATAACTTTAGGGTTTTTTTTTTTTTTTTTTAAAGAAAAGGAACAGCAGAGTTCTGTTTCATGTTTTGAAAAGTTCTCTAACCACTTGTGAAATTTTGATTTAGATTTTGAGAACATGCAGGGGTGACTCATGCCTATAATCCTAGCACTTTGGGAGGCCGAGGTGGGAAGATTGCTTGAGCCCAGGAGTTCAAGACCAACCTGAGCAACATAGTAAGACCCTGTCTCTTAGAAAAAATAAGAGAGAACTTACATTCTAAAAAATTATTAGTTAATAGGGCTCTATACATTGTGACTGATTGAGGGATTTATGGTGTCTTTTCTCAATATAAGGTATCTGCTTCTGTCTCCAATTTTAAAAATGTTTATTTAATTCTTAGCACTTAACAATTTACAACTTCTTTTTAAGTAGTTTTGAACTATTTGCAGTTAAAAATACATAAACTTAGCCTGAATATATATATATATATATTTTTTTTTAATTTATTTATTATTATTATACTTTAAGTTGTAGGGTACATGTGCATAACGTGCAGGTTTGTTACATATGTATACTTGTGCCATGTTGGTGTGCTGCACCCATCAACTCGTCATTTACATCAGGTATAACTCCCAGTGCAATCCCTCCCCCCTCCCCCCTCCCCATGATAGGCCCCGGTGTGTGATGTTCCCCTTCCTGAGTCCAAGTGATCTCATTGTTCAGTTCCCACCTATGAGTGAGAACATACGGTGTTTGGTTTTCTGTTCTTGTGATAGTTTGCTAAGAATGATGGTTTCCAGCTGCATCCATGTCCCTACAAAGGACACAAACTCATCCTTTTTGATGGCTGCATAGTATTCCATGGTGTATATGTGCCACATTTTCTTAATCCAATCTGTCACTGATGGACATTTGGGTTGATTCCAAGTCTTTGCTATTGTGAATAGTGTTGCAATAAACATACGTGTGCATGTGTCTTTATAGCAGCATAATTTATAATCTTTTGGGTATATACCCAGTAATGGGATGGCTGGGTCATATGGTACATCTAGTTCTAGATCCTTGAGGAATCGCCATACTGTTTTCCATAATGGTTGAACTAGTTTACAATCCCACCAACAGTGTAAAAGTGTTCCTATTTCTCCACATCCTCTCCAGCACCTGTTGTTTCCTGACTTTTTAATGATCGCCATTCTAACTGGTGTGAGATGGTATCTCATTGTGGTTTTGATTTGCATTTCTCTGATGGCCAGTGATGATGAGCATTTTTTCATGTGTCTGTTGGCTGTATGAATGTCTTCTTTTGAGAAATGTCTGTTCATATCCTTTGCCCACTTTTTGATGGGGTGGTTTGTTTTTTTCTTGTAAATTTGTTTGAGTTCTTTGTAGGTTCTGGATATTAGCCCTTTGTCAGATGAGTAGATTGCAAAAATGTTCTCCCATTCTGTAGGTTGCCTGTTCACTCTGATGGTAGTTTCTTTTGCTGTGCAGAAGCTCTTTAGTTTAATGAGATCCCATTTGTCAATTTTGGCTTTTGCTGCTGTTGCTTTTGGTGTTTTAGACATGAAGTCTTTGCCCATGCCTATGTCCTGAATGGTACTACCTAGGTTTTCCTCTAGGATTTTTATGGTATTAGGTCTAACATTTAAGTCTCTAATCCATCTTGAATTAATTTTCGTATAAGGAGTAAGGAAAGGATCCAGTTTCAGCTTTCTACTTATGGCTAGCCAATTTTCCCAGCACCATTTATTAAATAGGGAATCCTTTCCCCATTTCTTGTTTCTCTCAGGTTTGTCAAAGATCAGATGGCTGTAGATGTGTGGTATTATTTCTGAGGACTCTGTTCTGTTCCATTGGTCTATATCTCTGTTTTGGTACCAGTACCATGCTGTTTTGGTTACTGTAGCCTTGTAGTAGAGTTTGAAGTCAGGTAGCGTGATGCCTCCAGCTTTGTTCTTTTGACTTAGGATTGTCTTGGAGATGCGGGCTCTTTTTTGGTTCCATATGAACTTTAAAGCAGTTTTTCCAATTCTGTGAAGAAACTCATTGGTAGCTTGATGGGGATGGCATTGAATCTATAAATTACCTTGGGCAGTATGGCCATTTTCACGATATTGATTCTTCCTATCCATGAGCATGGTATGTTCTTCCATTTGTTTGTGTCCTCTTTCATTTCACTGAGCAGTGGTTTGTAGTTCTCCTTGAAGAGGTCCTTTACATCCCTTGTAAGTTGGATTCCTAGGTATTTTATTCTCTTTGAAGCAATTGTGAATGGAAGTTCATTCCTGATTTGGCTCTCTGTTTGTCTGTTACTGGTGTATAAGAATGCTTGTGATTTTTGCACATTAATTTTGTATCCTGAGACTTTGCTGAAGTTGCTTATCAGCTTAAGGAGATTTTGGGATGAGACAATGGGGTTTTCTAAATATACAATCATGTCATCTGCAAACAGGGACAATTTGACTTCTTTTCCTAACTGAATACCCTTGATTTCTTTCTCTTGCCTAATTGCCCTAGCCAGAACTTCCAACACTATGTTGAATAGGAGTGGTGAGAGAGGGCATCCCTGTCTTGTGCCAGTTTTCAAAGGGAATTTTTCCAGTTTTTGCCCATTCAGTATGATACTGGCTGTGGGTTTGTCATAGATAGCTCTTATTATTTTGAGGTACGTTCCATCAATACCGAATTTATTGAGCGTTTTTAGCATGAAGGGCTGTTGAATTTTGTCAAAAGCCTTTTCTGCATCTATTGAGGTAATCATGTGGTTCTTGTCTTTGGTTCTGTTTATATGCTGGATTATGTTTATTGATTTGCAAATGTTGAACCAGCCTTGCATCCCAGGGATGAAGCCCACTTGATCATGGTGGATAAGCTTTTTGATGTGTTGCTGAATCCGGTTTGCCAGTATTTTATTGAGGATTTTTGCATCGATGTTCATCAGGGATATTGGTCTAAAATTCTCTTTTTTTGTTGTGTCTCTGCCAGGCTTTGGTATCAGGATGATGTTGGCCTCATAAAATGAGTTAGGGAGGATTCCCCCTTTTTCTATTGATTGGAATAGTTTCCGAAGGAATGGTACCAACTCCTCCTTGTACCTCTGGTAGAATTCAGCTGTGAATCCATCTGGTCCTGGACTTTTTTTGGTTGGTAGGCTATTAATTATTGCCTCAATTTCAGAGCCTGCTATTGGTCTATTCAGGGATTCAACTTCTTCCTGGTTTAGTCTTGGAAGAGTGTAAGTGTCCAGGAAATTATCCATTTCTCTAGATTTTCCAGTTTATTTGCATAGAGGTGTTTATAGTATTCTCTGATGGTAGCTTGTATTTCTGTGGGGTCGGTGGTGATATTCCCTTTATCATTTTTAATTGCGTCGATTTGATTCTTCTCTCTTTTCTTCTTTATTAGTCTTGCTAGTGGTCTGTCAATTTTGTTGATCTTTTCAAAAAACCAACTCCTGGATTCATTGATTTTTTGGAGGGTTTTTTGTGTCTCTATCTCCTTCAGTTCTGCTCTGATCTTAGTTATTTCTTGCCTTCTGCTAGCTTTCGAATGTGTTTGCTCTTGCTTCTCTAGTTCTTTTAATTGCGATGTTAGAGTGTCAATTTTAGATCTTTCCTGCTTTCTCTTGTGGGCATTTAGTGCTATAAATTTCCCTCTACACACTGCTTTAAATGTGTCCCAGAGATTCTGGTATGTTGTATCTTTGTTCTCATTGGTTTCAAAGAACATCTTTATTTCTGCCTTCATTTCGTTATGTACCCAGTAGTCATTCAGGAGCAGGTTGTTCAGTTTCCATGTAGTTGAGCTGTTTTGATTGAGTTTCTTAGTCCTGAGTTCTAGTTTGATTGCACTGTGGTCTGAGAGACAGTTTGTTATAATTTCTGTTCTTGTACATTTGCTGAGGAGTGCTTTACTTCCAATTACGTGGTCAATTTTGGAGTAAGTACGATGTGGTGCTGAGAAGAATGTATATTCTGTTGATTTGGGGTGGAGAGTTCTATAGATGTCTATTAGGTCTGCTTGCTGCAGAGATGAGTTCAATTCCTGGATATCCTTGTTAACTTTCTGTCTCGTTGATCTGTCTAATGTTGACAGTGGAGTGTTGAAGTCTCCCATTATTATTGTATGGGAGTCTAAGTCTCTTTGTAAGTCTCTAAGGACTTGCTTGATGAATCTGGGTGCTCCTGTATTGGGTGCATATATATTTAGGATAGTTAGCTCTTCCTGTTGAATTGATCCCTTTACCATTATGTAATGGCCTTCTTTGTCTCTTTTGATCTTTGATGGTTTAAAGTCTGTTTTATCAGAGACTTTAGTATTGCAACCCCCGCTTTTTTTTGTTCTCCATTTGCTTAGTAAATCTTCCTCCATCCCTTTATTTTGAGCCTATGTATGTCTCTGCGTGTGAGATGGGTCTCCTGAATACAGCAGACTGATGGGTCTTGACTCTTTATCCAGTTTGCCAGTCTGTGTCTTTTAATTGGAGCATTTAGTCCATTTACATTTAAGGTTAAGATTGTTATGTGTGAACTTGATCCTGCCATTATGATATTAACGGGTTATTTTGCTCGTTAGTTGATGCAGTTTCTTCCTAGCCTCGATGGTCTTTACCTTTTGGTATGTTTTTGCAATGGCTGGTACCGGTTGTTCCTTTCCATGTTTAGTGCTTCCTTCAGGGTCTCTTGTAAGGCATAGCCTGAATATATTGCCCATATTAACTATGATATGCTATAGGAAGGAAGGCCCTTTAAAAACTATTAAAGGAGAAGAAAAAGGAAGCATGTGTAGATAGACTGCCACCAAACAACTGGAGTGAAACTCCTACCTACAGGTGTCTAAGCAACATTAGACCCACATGAGGTACCTTGTTAAAGTGGTGCTTATTATAGACTCAACCAATAAGTAAGCTGTGGAAGGTCCAAGTGAAATGGCCACGTATCTCAAGGTCTTGTGAGGCGCTGCCCTACTTTGGATTAGGGCTTCAGAATCACAGCCACCAAGGAATCCTTTCTTCACTTTGCATAAAAGGCTTAGGCTGCTCTGGCAGCCCCAGACAGTCCCAGGTACTGTTTCATGTATAAAATTAAGCTTTAAAATTAAGTTTTTTAGAAGGAATGAATGGAATGTGATGTTCTCTATCTCACATTACATGTTTTTATTTAGTTTGTATGTTGTTTTGTTGTTTGCCATTTGGTAAGTGGCCTTATTATAGTTGCTTTTTAAACAGAGGGTGCAGTTCAGGTACTTTAATCAATATATATTCACTCTTACCCCTTTGTATTTCTCCCACTTTTAGCACAGACTGGCCACTCAGCTCTCCTAGCCCAATGGATGCACCATCAGTTAAAATACGCAGAATGGATCCTTTCTCTACAAAAGAACATGTTGAAATCATAGCTCCTTCACCAGAAAGAAGCAGGTCTTTTTCAGTAGGGATTTCCTGTGACCAGACAAGTTCATCTGAGAGCCAGTTCTCACCACTGGAATTCTCAGGAATGGACCATGAGGACATCAGTGAGTCAGTGGATGCAGCATACAACCTCCAGGACAGCTGCCTTACAGACTGTGATGTGGAAGATGGTACTATGGATGGCAATGATGAGGGGCACTCCTTTGAACTTTGTCCTTCTGAAGCTTCTCCTTATGTAAGGTCAAGGGAGAGAACTTCCTCTTCGATAGTATTTGAAGATTCTGGCTGTGATAATGCTTCCAGTAAAGAAGAGCCCAAAACTAATCGATTGCATATTGGCAACCATTGTGCAAATAAACTAACTGCTTTCAAGTCCACCAGTAGCAAATCTTCTTCTGAAGCTACATTATCTATTTTTCCTCCAAGACCAACCACTTTAAGTTTAGATCTCACTAAAAACACCACAGAAAAACTCCAGCCCAGTTCCCCAAAGGTGTATCTTTACATTCAAATGCAGCTGTGCAGAAAAGAAAACCTCAAAGACTGGCTGAATGGACGATGTACCATAGAGGAGAGAGAGAGGAGCATGTGTCTGCACATCTTCCTGCAGATCGCAGAGGCAGTGGAGTTTCTTCACAGTAAAGGACTGATGCACAGGGACCTCAAGGTCTGTATTTGTGGCGCATCACCCTTGGGTTTCAATCTGACGTTTTGTGATTCAGAGAAGTACGTGCAGTACTCTGACGCATCCTTAAGAGTTGGGGAGAGTAAAAGCATCTGAGAACAGAGGTCTGAGAAAGTAGCCTTGGAGGGGCCTGCTGCAAGAATAAGAAGTCTTATGTCTGAAACCTTTAGGCAAACCATGCATTCCTTCTCTTCGTTAATGTGTTTGTGTTCATTTTACTGTAAAAGGTATTCTCAGTAGTCCAGGTGAGGGAAAAAAAGAAAAAGGAATCTTTAGGTAAAATCCACCATGAGCAGATATAGCCTGTTTTTTTGTTTTTGTTTTTGTTTTTTTGGTTTTTTTCCTCTATGATTTTGAGTAACCCTGACACGAATACCTGCAGGGCTCTGAAGCAGCATGGTGAAAGGTACCCGAATGGAAGGAGAGACACGGGTTCCTTCATTAGCCAGCTTGAATTGGGGCAGATCTCCACACTTTTCCTTCTATTTCTGAACTCTTTAGACTTCGGGGGAAGGGGTAAGAAGCTGAATGGGGAAAGGTAGCAAATAGTTAACCAGATGACTGTTTATAGCTCTAAAACCTTGGATTCTATTTTCAATATATTCAATAGTGAATGTTGTAGTAATATAATGTGCAAAATTACTTAAAGATTCTTACTAAAACATGACATTTCCTTAGTAGTGTTTCTAAAAATAAGTATATGGAACTTTTATTTAACTAATTTCCCACATTCCATGTACTCTTAGCCATCACCAGTAGATGTGGAGTGAATGTATAAATACTTTTCTGATGAAAGTAGCTTGAAGTCTTGATAGATGTGATTCCATTTTAAGTCTTTTCAGTTTTATGTAACCACAGACTTGTTTCAGGCACAAAAGTAGCTATTTGGACACAAGTTATTTTCTTCTAAAATCAGCGGTAGGTTTTCAAATTCTTTGGTATATTTTAAGAGTTTTAGGGTAACAAGTGTAGGAATTAGAAATAATTCTTATTTTTCAATATAATTGTTATTTAGTCACACATAATGATTATGCTTCAGTGATTTTGATGTGGGCCCAAACTGATTACCAAGAATTACCAAGAATTGTTCTGCACTGAATGAAAAGTTCAGAGATGAATTATTTGGTTGGATTGGAGAAGACAGTTTACAAGAGACCACACACCGCTAATTTGAGAGAATACTAGCATTTAGGTTTCAATATAGTAAATGGTTATCACTAGGTGGAAAACAACTAGCTGAAATACACATTCTTCCTGTACTTAACACTTGCTGTACGCACAAATGCCAACTTGAAAGACAATGAACCATGTTTTCACTAATAATGAATATTCTTCTGCTAATGTTATAATGTAAATGAGATATTGGTAAGTATCCATTTAATGCTACAATGTTGTCTAAAGATTTTTCTGTAATTGTCTATGCACCAGAAAAATTGCAAGAAGAAAGTTAATATTCCTGTTAGTTTTTCTAGAAATCAGAAAGGTTTTTTCCTTTCTAAATAGAAGGCAATTCCTTCTAAAGATTTCTAGTGTGGTCCCCAACCAACAACAACAACAAAAAAAGCCAAGATTTTTATTCCTGGGTGAAAAAGCTGTACATTTTGCTACGTTCTGACCTAAATCTTTGGCTCAGTGTTAAACCTCCTAGGCCCTCTTCCCCTGTTATATTTTGGTCACATTTTTGTCTTCAGGACTTTGACTCCTACCTCTTTAGACTGACTTCTGGTCTTCTCTTTTCTCCACTCTGAGCTTTTCTCAGTTTCTCTTGATACACAGTATTCTGACAGAAACCTGGCCTTTCTTCATTATTCTCATCACACCTGGGTTATTTATTCTCTGGTTTCTATGGGGCATGAACCATGTCTTTTTTTTCACCTGTTATAGTCTCAGTACAATGCCTGAATGTTCTAGATGGTCATATCATTTATTTTGAATTTTATTTTTTTTGCACTTAAAAGTGTTTATACTGACTTAACCAGAAAAGAAAATCTGTTGGCCCATGTGGCTAAACTGTTGAGAATTCAGGTAAAGCTTTAGCTGAGATCAAGAGAGTTAGCCAGAACCTGGTTTCTCTCCTCCCCATTTCTTATTTCTATTTAAGTCGTTTGGAGGTGGTGGGGTAGAGGGTGGAGAGAAAAGTATTGCTTTTTCCCACTATTTATCAGAAGTTTTATTCTACTTAAACCAAGGACACCTACCCATCCCCCAACAAGTCCACTCCCTGGCCAGGCAATGGGATTATGTGGATTGGCTTAAGCAACTTGTAGAACATGAATGCCTTCCACACTAACCATGGGGTTTTGCTGCACAGTCAGCAAGAAGGAAGTTCCCAAAGTAAAGTCAAGATACTTCTGGTGGAAGCACAGGGAGACAGACACTGGAGAGCCAAAAAACTTATCTATTATAGGGTTCAGTAAATAACAACTGCCATCAGATGATGGGAGTTGAGAAGAAAGATGACATTTAATGCAGGATAGTCTATTATTGCCTCTGGTACAAAGTTATTTATTGGAGAGCTGCAGATTATTACCATAGATCTTATACACAATAACTTGATGCTTCCAAGTCAAAATCGTTTAATGGTATTTTAGAGTTTGGGAATGCAATGTTATTTTCTGTCATTATTTGAAACATGATGAAATTCAATTTCATGAGCTACATGGCTTCCTTTTTCCTCATTTCAGCGGCTATGAATGGTGGTCATATTACCCGCAGAGTAGAGTAGACTCTGAGGGAAAGATGATGTATTTCATGTAGGGCATTTTGGGTTTGAGGAGCCCATGGGATCTCTGGTTAGATGTATTCAATAAACAGTGTCATACGAGTTTAGAACTCAGGGCAGATATATGGGAGTAGATGTAGTCTTGAGAACACAGAGGTTTTACAAGAGGCAGCATACAGTAGTAGTGAAGAGCTCTTATCCCTTCTGATAATCTATATCCCCCTCTCAGACGCAAACCAAAAGATCAGTCTGTTTCATTCATTCACCAAATAGTAATTAGCTACCATAGAGCAAGAACTGGACTGAAATCTGGGCATGTGGCAGTGGATCACAAGGTCCTTTCCTCATAGACCCAAACTGCTCAGGTTTGAATCCCTGCTCCACTACTTGCTAGCTGGGTAACCTTGGGCAATTTGTTTAACTTCTGGGCCTCACTTTTTATGTCTGTAAAATGGGGGTAGTTCTCATCTAATGGGGTTGTAGTACACGAGTTAGTTAGTAGTAAACTGCTTTGAACTGTGCCTAGCACATTGCAAGTTGTATTTACAAACTCGTTATTATTAGTTATAATTATTAAGGCTTTAAGTCATAAGTGTAGAGATGCTTGCCTGGGAAGAATATATAGAATAATAAGATTGAGGATTAAGTACCATGATCCCTAGGGAATGTGCATCTCAAAGGGTTTAAGTAGATGTTCAATAAATACTAGCACTCTTTGCTACCCTTCCCTTTTCTTTACTAGCAGTACTTGTCTGGCACAGAAAAATTGTCACTATTTTCATATTAGCCCATTTTAAAAAGAAATATACTTGAAAATATCTAGTTTATTGTATTTTTTCTTTGTAGTCATTTAAATAATTCTCTTTACTTTTTCTCCTTCATGCACACCCACTGTACTTTTGTCTGTTGTATTCTTTCCAGCCATCCAACATATTCTTTACGATGGATGATGTGGTCAAGGTTGGAGACTTTGGGTTAGTGACTGCAATGGACCAGGATGAGGAAGAGCAGACGGTTCTGACCCCAATGCCAGCTTATGCCAGACACACAGGACAAGTAGGGACCAAACTGTATATGAGCCCAGAGCAGGTGAGTTTTTCAGACTTTTACTTATTAGCACAGCAGCAGATGTACCTGATCAATCTCTTCCCATGTTTTCATTAAAATGCCCAGTAATCTAAAACCCAGTAAGTCTGAAAATTATGAAAACTGGCAGTAGTGTTCCAGTAGTAGAATAGTGACACAGCTAAGATGTAGTTTCTACAACCTGAATTGGGGCTGGATTAAGAAGAACACAGCACATAAAATGCACTCACCCCCTGAGCAAGCACCTGACAGTAACCAGGAATTTGGAAAGAGACTTTGAATGCCACCGTCCCAAACTTAACTTCGGTTTGCCTTGTGTAGACTGTGTTGGAACTGTTTTCATAGCCAGCTAGACCCAGAGGTACTATACTGAGCTTCCCTCTGTAGTCATTCATAGGCAACTTCCAGCATGTACCATAATAGGAAATAGAGGCACACAGGCTGACAGGTGTTGCCTTGTGGGCTGCTTGGCCTTCACAGGAAAAGTACTGTAATCAGGGCTGGAAAAGTACTGGAAGAGCAGGGGGAGCAGGGTATCCTGAAAACGTCAGATGAGCATGCTCAGCCACCACCAGGCAAATGACCTTCACAAGCTTCTCTATGCTTAGGGCAGCGGGTCTCAGACGTTTTGGGCTCAGTACCTATTTACACTTGTAGAAATAATTGAGAACCCAAAAGTTTTCTTAACAAAATTTTATCTATCAATATTTTTCATATTAGAAGTTAAAAGAGAAATTTATAAAACTTTATTAAATCAATTAAAGTAACAGAATTAAATCTATCACATCTTAAGATATTTTTATGAAAAATAAGTATTTTCTAAAACAAAAAAAATTCCCCTGAAAAAAAAAAAAATTAGAGTGACATTTGTTTACATTTTTGCCAGTCTCTTTAAAGCTGACTTATAAAAGTGCTACATTCTTCTGTCTGCTTTTGTGTTCAATCTGTTGCAATATGTTATTTTGGCTGAAGCACGTGAAGAAATCTGGCCTCACACAGATATGTAGTTGGAAAAAAGAGCAATATTTCATTTCAAGTAATTATAGGTATTTTCTTTGATAGTATATCAAAACTATTAGTATATCAAAACTTAGTAAGTAATAGTTTCTTAAAATTCATTTACACTGTGAAATCTAAAACCATTCATGAATATTTTATACTCTGGTACTTTTAACATCCCTTGGTCCATTTTGTACTTTGAATGGAACTTTTTACCCATGCTTGACTTTATATTGTGCATTAGTCATTTGGAAACTATTGGTTCCCTAAGTTTAGCAACTATTCCAAAAGTTGTCACAGTTCATCATGTAATATAAAAAGTCACTTTGGTTAATATGACCACCAATGTCATCAGAAAAGGCTTTACGTATTAGGAGGCTATCAAATTCCCACTGGTAGATTCAAATCTTCCAAAATTTTAATTTTCACTTAAAAGCTCAACTTTTTATGATTGGCAACAAATACTGTTAGTTTTCCTTGAAGTGCCATTCTCACATTGTTCATCTTTTTTTCTCTTTAAAAAAAAAAAAAGTATTTTTTTTTTTCATCTCAAGACCCCGGAGATGGGGTCATGCTGTGTTACCCAGACTAGTTTTGAACTTCTGGCCACAAGCAATCCTTGAACCTCAGCCTCCCAAAGTGCTAGGATCACAGGCGTGAGCCACCATTCCCAGTCTCATTGTTCATCTTTAAGAAACTGTCCCTCGGCCGGTTGCAGTGGCTCATACCTGTAATCCCAGCACTTTGGAAGGCCGAGGCAGGCAGATTACCTGAGGCCAGGAGTTCGAGACCAGCATTACCAACATGGTGAAACCCCATCTCTAGTAAAAATACAAAAATTAGCTGGGCATGGTAACGCACGCCTGTAGTCCCAGCTACTCAGGAGTCTGAGGCATGAGAATTGCTTGAACTCGGCAGGTGGAGGTTGCAGTGAGCCAAGATTGCACCACTGCACTTCAGCCTGGGTGACAGAGCAAGACTCCGTCTCAAAAAGAAACTATCTGTCAAGTATCCAAGTCTCAACTGTAGTTTGTCAACCAATTATTCTTTCAAGTCAAAATGGTGTTCTATGAAAAGAGCAGCTAGCACATATTGTAACTCAAATAATTGCACAAATGCTAATGATACTCACAAGCTAATCTATGCTTACATCAGCAGGTCTGAACTTCTTAATATTAGTTTGTTTTTTAAATTGACTCATAATTGTACATATTTATGGGGTACGTAGTGTCGTTTTAATACATACGCTATTGGATCAGGGTAATTAGCATATCCAAGGTGTCAAACTTGGAGACAACTATTGTACTTTGGTATGGAGCATAAATGTTTTTATGAATATTTTCCATTTTGTCAGATCATGAAAAAGGTGTATATTTAAAGGTTGAGATTTAATAAATTAATAATTTTTACTGCTAAGGACATTTTAGGTGAAGTGGTTTTTGGTTTTGCCTGTGAGCACGTGGTGCTGAATGTAATTGCTACTGGTACAGCTTGGCACTGCTCGCTTGATTCATGCTTAGGTTCTGTCAATGCAAATGTCAACACAGTGAAAAATTATGTCTTAGTATTATTATGAAAATAGTCTTGGCCTTGCAGACCTCTTGAAAGGGTGTTAGGGTCCCCAGGAATCCATGGACCATACTTCAAGAACCACCGGATTTGATTATCTTTGAAAGATTGTATCAGAGACCAGTAATAGGAACTGCCTTTGAGGAAGGCAACTTTAACTGTCATAGAGCATCCTTTTGAAGTGTTTGTATTGTTTACGTTAGTCAAGTGTTTCTTTTTTACAGTTTGAAATTTCATTTTGTATTTCATCTTTGAAGGAGGTTGCAGTGAGCCAAGATCCTGCCACTGCACTCCAGCCTGGGCAACAAAGCGAGACTGTCTCAAAAAACAGAAAGAAGAAATCAAGCATTTTTACGTAGAGTCAAAAAAGTATCTTAAATGAAAAAAAAATATGCAGAAATGTGTACACCTTTTGTGTAAAGGAGGAAAAGATAGATACACATTTGCTTATGTTTACATAAAAAAAACTCTGGAATGATGTGTAAGAAACAAATGGCTATGGGGGCAGTGGCAGAGGGGAAGTGACTGGTGGGGCTAGGCCAGTGAGGGACAGAGTGAGAGGGAACTTTTACTGTTGGTTCTTTTTGAGCCATAGGAATGTGTTACCTATTAAAAGTTAATTTGAGATGAGAAACATATAAAAATTGGCAATAGACATCAAACCCAATGAACAATAGGTGCCAGTGGTTCTTGTGAATATTGATACCAAAATGAGAATAAAATGCAAAATGTATTCCTAGTAAAAGACAAATAATTTTAAGTATGCTTATCATTATAAGCTGAGTTGGTGATTCCTATATTAAATTAACAAAGATCAGAAAATGGATGACGGTAAGAACATGGAAAATAAAGGTGGGAATAGGGATTTGTACTTGATGTAGCTAAATTTGGCAAATAGAATAATAAAACAATATTTCTACCTCTGTATCACTACAGACAACAAACACAAACTGCAGCAAAGGGAAAGGATGTGGAAATACAAGTGGTGCTAAAGCCAAATATTAGTTATGACAACAAATAAATAGATGTGTTTAAATAGCCCCACGAAAGGGAAACTTCAGATTGGATTATAACTAAAAAAAAAAAAAAAAAAAAAAAAAAAGTTACAAAGGGAAGCTAGGTAAAAAATATACTAGGCTTTATATATAGTTGCTATTTGAACATTTATTGATGAGTAAATTATAATTATATATACTATCATTTTGAACTTCTAGGCCACAAAGAAATATCACAGATATTGTAAATGCCTTTTTATGATCACAATACATTAAAAGAAAGGTATAGTGGTTTATAAATTGATGTTTATAATTTTGTTTGTTTTTATTTTTGCTTTTGCTTCTGTTTTGGCTGGCTGGAAATTTTATTATTTTATTTTTTTGAGACAGGGTCTTATTTTGTCACCCAGGCTGGAGTATAGTTGTGTGATCTTGGCTCACTGTAGCCTCCACCTCCTGGGCTCAAGTGATCCTCCCCCCTCAGCCTTCCAAGTAGCTGAGATTATAGGTCCACACTGCCATGCTCAGCAATTTTTTTATTTTTTGTGGAGATGAGGTCTCACTCTGTTGCCTAGGCTGGTCTTGAACTTTTGGGATCAAGCAGTCCTCCCGCCTTGGCCTCCCAAAGTGCTAGGATTACAGGCGTGAGCCACTGTGCCTGGCCAACTGGAAATTTTAAAACCCTCCTAAATAACTATCAGGTCAGCAGATGGTGGGTTGATAAGTGCAGCAAACCACCATGGCACATGTTTACCTGTGTAACAAACCTGCACATCCTACCCATGTACCCCGGAACTTAAAAAAACAAAAAAAAAGGCCGGGCACGGTGGCTCAAGCCTGTAATCCCAGCACTTTGGGAGGCCGAGACGGGCGGATCACGAGGTCAGGAGATCGAGACCATCCTGGTTAACACGGTGAAACCCCGTCTCTACTAAAAAATACAAAAAACTAGCCGGGTGAGGTGGCGGGCGCCTGTAGTCCCAGCTACTTGGGAGTCTGAGGCAGGAGAATGGCCTAAACCCAGGAGGCGGAGCTTGCAGTGAGCTGAGATCCGGCCACTGCACCCCAGCCTGGGTGACAGAGTGAAATTCTGTCTCAAAAAAAAAAAACAACAAAAAAAACAAAAAAAAAATTATTAAAAAATAACCATCAGATCAATAATGAAGTAAAAATACTCACACGAAGTATGAAGAAAATGTTGAAAGAAGCTGGGCACCGTGGGTTGAGCCTATAATCTCAGCTACTTAGGAGGGTGAGGTGAGAGGATCACTTGAGCCCAGGAGTTCCAGGCCAGCCTGGGCAAAATAGTGAGACCCCATCTTTAAAAAAAAATGTAAAAAACTTTTTTCAAAAATGAAAGACATGAAAAATGGTGAAATCTATAGAAGTTTTCAAAGTTCCATTTTGAGATAAATTTATTTTACAGGCCTTCATTACATAGCACATTACTGTATAAATGATTAGAATTCTGCTCAGTAGAAGGCAGGGAGGAGCCAAGAAGATGGAAAACGAACATAAGAATTGATACGGGTGAAACAGTAAAATAACATCACCATGGTTGTTTCTAATAGTTTAAAATAAAGATAATCCTTTCTAGCATAGATACCTACTTAAGGGGGGGAAATCACAAATAAATTTAGAAATTAGAAAGGATACAGAAGAGATTTTTATTTATAAGGGACTGTCATATATAGTCAATTGGTTGCAACCAAAAGTATCCAAACTGGCTTACATAGAAAAATAAATAAAATAAATCTATTGGCCCTGGTAATTGAATCATCCTGCTCAAATGATCTGGCCAAGGCCTGGTGAAAGGAAAAATTAAAACTATATGAAATACCAAAATACTATAAATACATATTTCTGTCTATAGGAAAAAATACTAGAAGAGCCATAAAATATCAAGTCATTGCTTCTGAGTAGCGGGACTTCTAATGAATTTTAACCTATTTTGGACGTTTCTGTATGTTCCAATTTTTCGACACAGTCATATAACAGAATTGATATTAAAAACAGTTTTGGTTGGGCATGGTGGCTCATACCTGTAATCCCAGCACTTTGGGACAGGTGGATTGCTTGAGCTTCAGAGTTCAAAACCAGCCTAGGCAACATGGTGAAACACCATCTCTGCAAAAAATACAAAAATTAGCTGGGCATGGTGGTGTATGCCTGTGGTCCCAGCTACTTGAGAGACTGAAGTAGAAAGGATCACTTGAGGCTGGGAGGCGGAGGTTGCAGTGAGCCAAGATCATGCCACTGTGCTCCAGCCTGGGTGACAGAGTAAGACCCCTTTTAAAAAATAAAAAAAAATAAAGGTTTTTTTGGCCGGGCGTGGTGGCTCACGCCTGTAATCCCAACACTTTGGGAGGCCAAAGCGGACAGATCACCTAAGGTCAGGAGTTCGAGACCATCCTGGCCAACATGGTGAAACCCCATCTCTACTGAAAATATAAAAATTAGCTGGGCGTGCCGGGCGCGGTGGCTCAAGCCTGTAATTCCAGCACTTTGGGAGGCCGAGACGGGCGGATCACGAGGTCAGGAGATCGAGACCATCCTGGCTAACACGGTGAAAGCCCGTTTCTACTGAAAAGTACAAAAAACTAGCCGGGCGAGGTGGCGGGCGCCTGTAGTCCCAGCTACTCGGGAGGCTGAGGCAGGAGAATGGCGTAAACCTGGGAGGCGGAGCTTGCAGTGAGCTGAGATCCGGCCACTGCACTCCAGCCTGGGCGACAGAGCGAGACTCTGTCTCAAAAAAAAAAAAAAAAAAAAAAAATTAGCTGGGCGTGATGGCAGGCACCTGTAATCCCAGCTACTCGGGAGGCTGAGGCAGGAGAATTGCTGGAACCCAGAAGGCGGAAGTTGCAGTAAGCCGAGATCTTGCCATTGCACTCCAGCCTGGGCAACAAGAGCAAAACTCCATCTCCAACAACAACAAAAAAAGTTTTGAATCATGTTTTTAAAAATGTATGCTTATTTGAGAGGCTGGAAACAATACTTTTACGTTTTAAATATTGTGAAAACAGATAAAAGGAATTCTATCTGGATGCTTATTAATGAAGGCTCATGACTTGGGAAGCCCCTCCCACCCAGCCCTGTTTAAAAGAGATGCTTCTCCCTTCACTCCCTGCCAGAGTCCATCCCACTACACTGGTTTCTTTTTACAGCATTTTTAACTCTTTGAGATTCTTTTTTCTTTCCCTGTAAAATATAAACTATCAGTATAGGGACTTAGCTTGTCTCTCTTTCTACTCTAACACCTGAAACAACACCTAGAATGTGGCATCGTTTCATAAGTGTTTGGTGGATGAGTGAAGGTGAATGCTAGTGAAAAGATGAACACCAGGTAGTCCTGGTCACCCCATACACACTTCTGTGGTGACTGTAGTGTGGCTTGTGGCTGCTGTGTGTGTGTGTCTTGGAAATGGGTTGCCATTTGAGAAAGGAAGAGGTTGATGACCACTGAAGCTATATTTGGTAGTGTTGAAAGTACTAGAAGATTAGGAGAGCTGTAGAAATTGTATGGCAATGTGTATAGTGGTTAAAATTTGGTAGTTAAAAATGCACAGTCTTAATTATCTTCTTAATCCTCTTTAAATGTAGAAACTGTCACTTTATAAAGTGCTCCTTAAAACGTCGCTCAAAATAGTTTGGCTGTATGAATTGTACAATCTTACCCAAACCTTAGAAGCCATATTAAAACATTGTTTTAAAATTATTTATTATTAGAACTCTCTTAATTTTCTCATCCTTGAAATAAATGAGCAGGACCCATGGTTACTTTGTTCTTGGTTGTAATTACAAAGAAACACAGCTTAAGTTCTAGATTTGCACAGTGATTAAACAATCAATTCAAACTCAAAGGATATATTCTACCTCCTAATTCCTTATTTTTTAGATATTTTGTAAATATAACTTTTCATGCATTCATGAGGCTACATTTCTTTTTTAAATATATTTAATAATATTAGAAATAATAAATAAACTTAGTAACACATTATATATCAGTCTGTCCTCTAGGGAATACGGAAGGTATAGGGATATATAACAAAAAAGTAAAAATCACTTACCAAAAATATCTCTAAGACATTAACAGCAGTTACTTCCTTTTCTCTCTCTCTCTCTCTCTCTCTGTGTGTGTGTGTGTGTGTGTGTGTGTATATACACACATATATTTATACCTTACTTTAGAAAATAAAATTGGGGCCGGGCGCGGTGGCTCAAGCCTGTAATCCCAGCACTTTGGGAGGCCGAGGCGGGCGGATCACAAGGTCAGGAGATCGAGACCACAGTGAAACCCCGTCTCTACTAAAAATACAAAAAATTAGCCGGGCGCGGTGGCGGGCGCCTGTAGTCCCAGCCACTCAGGAGGCTGAGGCAGGAGAATGGCGGGAACCCGGGAGGCGGAGCTTGCAGTGAGCCGAGATCGCGCCACTGCACTCCAGCCTGGGCAACAGCGTGAGACTCCGTCTCAAAAAAAAAAAAAAAAAAAAAAAAAAAAAAAAAGAAAATAAAATTGGAATTCTACACTTTTTGGATACAATATTAAAATGTAAGCATTTCCCATATTATTAAATATTCTTAGAAAATATTTCCAGCTGCATAGTGTTCAACATTCATTTGGGACATTTTAATTCCTTGTAAATTTTGCTATTAGGAATATCACTTGGGTCACTGTCCCGACACCCAAATGTCTGTACACATTTCCATCTGCCCTAGGGTGGGTAAAATTAGATGGGATCATTAAGCAGGAGTAAACATTTTTTGCCAAGTTGCTTCTTATAAATTTGTGTTAATTTATATTCTCCAAATAGTGTGTGAGGGTGTCCTTTTCAGTTCCCCTATACGATTTGTTTTTGCACATTTTTTTTTTTGACACTTTCAAAACCCCAGGGATAAGAAGTGAGACAGGGTTCAGATTGCTACAGTCTCTTGGAAGGGAAGAGGGTGATGCCACTGATGTGGTCGCTGAAGCTTTCCATCTGCTCTTCTGTAAGCACAGAGGCAGGCAGCCTGCGCAGAAGGCCAGGGAGACAGATGCCAAGTACAGTTTAGAGGGGAAGTTGTGGAGGGACCATAAACGCTGGCAACTGCCCCGTGACCAGCTCTACTCCCGAATTAAGAAGTACTGGTATGGAGCATTTCCAAAGTTCCCTTCTTTGGCTGTTTCTCAAATGTCAAGTTATATCCCTAAAGAAATTTTCACAAATAAAGGGGTTCTTCTGAGTCACCAAAAGGTCAATTTTAATTTAAATAAAGCTTTATTTAATCGAGTAGTTCTGTTGTAATTCATTTGTTCATTTTAACAACTAAGTATTTACTGAGGGCCTTCTCTATACTTGGCCCCAGTGCTGGACGATAGCAACACAAAAGAAGCACTTCCTTTCCTCCAGGACTTGATAATCTAGTTGTGAAGAATAAGAAATATACACATGAAAAATACAAGCAAGAATGCAAAGTATCCATAATTAAGTGCCCTAATGAAGGCTAACTACAGTTGATTAGTGGTTTGGAGTAATGAAGATTTTCTCATAAAAATGGGTTAGCACTAAGATGATTAGAAATGAGAGATTTGCTTTAGATAGCGTTCCCTTTGAAAAACCTCACCTCAGGGGTAGTCAGGCAGATTTTGCTGGCTCCCACAAACTTTTTTAGCATGGCAAGTCTCCAGGTTTCCAAGAGGCCTGTTTTACTGATGCATATCTCAGCGCTGTACCTGGGCTTTCCTTCTGTAATGCTGAGTAGTTTAATTACTCTTGGTGTAGTAGTGAAGAAAAGAGACTTGGGAGATTAACTCTTTGCTAACATTTTTACACGTGTACTTGCATTTAAACCAAGAAGTGACTAAGTAAACTTTGGGATTCAATAATGCTGTAATATCAACTGTACTGTCTCTATGTTAATTTTTAAACTTTCTTTATATGGGATTTCAGATTCATGGAAACAGCTATTCTCATAAAGTGGACATCTTTTCTTTAGGCCTGATTCTATTTGAATTGCTGTACCCATTCAGCACTCAGATGGAGAGAGTCAGGGTAAGTACCCTCCCTACTCAACAAAAAAGGTTCAAACAGAAAATAATCTAACATTTACAAAAGAGTTTTTTTTTTTTTTTTTTTTTTTGAGACGGAGTCTCGCGCTGTCACCCAGGCTGGGGTGCAGTGGACGGATCTCAGCTCACTGCAAGCTCCGCCTCCCGGGTTCACGCCATTCTCCTGCCTCAGCCTCCCGAGTAGCTGGGACTACAGGCGTCCGCCACCTCGGCCGGCTAGTTTTTTGTATTTTTTAGTAGAGACGGGGTTTCACCGTGTTAACCAGGATGGTCTCGATCTCCTGACCTCGTGATCCGCCCGTCTCGGCCTCCCAAAGTGCTGGGATTACAGGCTTGAGCCACCGCGCCCGGCCTACAAAAGAGTTTTTTAAAGACAGGTGTTCTTGGCTGGGCGCGGTGGCTCAAGCCTGTAATCCCAGCACTTTGGGAGGCCGAGACGGGCGGATCACGAGGTCAGGAGATCGAGACCATCCTGGCTAACACGGTGAAACCCCGTCTCTACTAAAAAAATACAAAAAAACTAGCCGGGCGAGGTGGCGGGCGCCTGTAGTCCCAGCTACTCGGGAGGCTGAGGCAGGAGAATGGCGCGAACCCGGGAGGCGGAGCTTGCAGTGAGCTGAGATCCGGCCACTGCACTCCAGCCTGGGCGACAGAGCGAGACTCCATCTCAAAAAAAAAAAAAAAACAAAAAAACTTAGGTGTTCTTCATACCAGCAGACCAGTTAACTAAAAGTAAAAGAGGTGATGTGAGTAACACAGGGAGGAGTTCTAGACTATTTGCTTCCATTTAAAGTTCAGTCTTCAAAAATTTGGTCAGATTGTTTGTTCTTAGTTTTTGCTTAAATTCATCATAATTTAACAATGTTTTGCACTCAGTAAGTTTGTAATAAGTAAATATTTAGGAGAACCACAAGGTAATGGGGGCCATACATTCATATATTTAAAAGCTGTCAGATTATGCACAATTAGGTTTTTTTTCCTCTCAAAATAAACCATGACCACAGCCTTTAAAGCAGGTAGTACTGAAAATCTTTTTTTTTTTTTTCAAGACAAGGTCTTGCTCTGTCGCTCAGGCTGGAGTGCAGTGGTGCAATCACAGCTCACTGCAGCGTCAACCTCCTGGGCCCAAGCCATCCTCCCATCTCAGTTTCCCCAGTAGCTGGGACCACAGGCACGTGCCACCATGCCTGGCTAATTTTATTTTATTCATTTTGTAGAGATGGGCTCTGCCTATGTTGCCCAGGCTGGTCTCAAACTCCTGGGCTCAAGTGATCCTCCTGCCTTGGCCTCCCAAAGTGCTGGTATTATAGGAATGACTGAAAGTTGTTTTAAAGTAGCCCTCTGGGCCAGGCGCGGTGGCTCACGCCTGTAATCCCAGCACTTTGGGAGGCTGAGGCGGGCGGATCCCAAGGTCAGGAGATCGAGACCATCCTGGCTAACACGGTGAAACCCCGTCTCTACTAAAAATGCAAAAAATTAGCCGGGCGTGGTGACAGGCGCCTGTAGTCCCAGCTACTAGGGAGGCTGAGGCAGGAGAATGGTGTGAACCCGGGAGGCGGAGCTTGCAGTGAGCCGAGATCACGCCACTGCACTCCAGCAGCCTGGGCGACACAGAGCGAGACTCCGTCTCAATAAAATAAAATAAAATTTTTAAAAAGTAGCCCCCTGGGCCAGGCATGGTGGCTCACACCTCTAATCCCAACACTTTGGGAGGCTCGAGCAGGAAGATCACTTGAGGCCAGGAGTTCAAGACCAACCTGGGCAACATAGTAAGACCTCATCTCTACAAAAAATTTAAAAATTAGCAAGGCATGGTAACACATGCCTTGCTAATTTAGTTTAGGCTCTTGTCACTGTTCCTTATTTTATCAGTTTTAGATCTTACTTATTGATCTCTGGCCATGGTAGAAGAGGAAGTAGTTCTCACATAGAGCGAAATGACTCATACCTTCTGACCGAAAGGACCTACCAAATGTTCTGTATAATAAATTGGGAAAAAAAGAAAAAAGATAAAAACAGTCAAAATAACTAAATTTCAGAACACCAGAAATAAAGACCCTAAAAGCTTCCAGAAAGAAAAATAAAACAGGTCTAACCTAAGTAAAGGATCAAGAATCAGAGGGCATCAAAATTTATATAGTTATAAATGCCTCAGAGAACACTATCAAGAAAGTGAAAAGACAAGGTGGATGCGCTATGTGGGAAGCTTGAAGCAAGAGGAATTCCTTGAGACCAGGAGTTCACGGCTACAGTAAGCTATGATTATGCCTGTAAATAGCCTGGGCAACATGACACCCTATCTCTAAATAAATTAATTAAATAAAATAGAAAGTGAAAAGGCAGCTCACAGAATGGGAGAAAATATTTGTAAATCCTATATCTGAAAAGTATCTAGAATTCAGAATATATAAAGAACTATTCCAACTCAACAAAAAGACAACTCATTTTTAAAAGGGGCAAAGCAATAGACCTTTCTCCAAAGAGGATAAACAAATGGCCAATAAGCATGTGAAAAGATGCTCAACATCATTAGGCACTAGGGAAATGCAAATCAAAACCACAACGAGATACCACTTCAGCACAATCTAGGGGATCTGTAATTAAAAAAAAAAAAAAAAAAAAAAAAGCAAAGAAAATAGCAAGTGTTGTCTAGGATGTGGAGAAATTGGAACCCTCATGCCTTGCTGGTGGAATGTAAAATGGTGCAGCTGCTTTGAAAAACAGTCTCTTTTAAACAGTTAAACATAGAATTACCATAGAATCCAATAATTCTGCTCCTAGGTATATACTCACGGGAAATGAAAACATAGATAAAAATTTGTATACAGCTGTTCATACGAGCATTATTTCTAATATCCAAAAGTAGAAACCACCCAAATGCTCATCAACTGACGAATGGAAAAACAAAGTGTGGTATTTTATACAATGGAAAGTATTCAGCCATTGTAAGGAAGGAAATACTAATATGTGCCGCAACGTAGATGAATCTTGAAACCATGCTGAGTGAAAAAGCCAGACACACAAGTCCACTTCTGTATGATTTAATTTTTCTGAAATATTCATAATAGGCCACTCCATAGAAACAAAGATTTCCAACATTTTCTTTATGCTTTAATATGGCCCTTTCTCTCTCTCTCTCTCTCTCCCTCCCTCCCTCCCTCCCTCCCTCTCCCTCTCTCTCTCTCTCTCTCCCCCTTATCCTTCCCTCCACACATATATACATACATACACACACACACACACGCGGGCGCACACACAGTCATCTTGGTATCCACAGGGGATTGGTTCCAGGACTCCCTATGGATACCAAATCTGTAGATGCTCAAGTCCCTTATATAAAATGGTGTAATATTTGCATAGAACCTACATATATTCTGTGTATTTTAAACCTTCTATAAATCATAGTACCTAACATAATGTAAATTCTATGTAAATAAGTATTATGCTATATTACTGAGGTAATAATGACAAAAAAAAAAAAATCTGTATCTGTCCAGTACAGATGCAAGCATCTATTTTTAAATTTTAAAAATCTTTTCATTCCATGGTTGGTTGAATCCTTGGATGTGGAATCTGTAGATGTGGAAGACCAACTGTATATACATATATATTTCTCCTATATTTTGAGGATATTTGATGGAATGTACATCTGTGCTCAGGAAACATATAGTTATTAAATCAGGAAAAGCTATTGATAAATTTTCCACTTGAGAAATATATAGCCTCTTAGTCATTTTGTTAGAGTATCAAAAAATATTTTCATGCTTTTTGTCAAAGTAAACTTAATGATACTTTTTTTCTTTTTAGACCTTAACTGATGTAAGAAATCTCAAATTTCCACCATTATTTACTCAGAAATATCCTTGTGAGGTATGTGTAGTTCTCATCTTTTATCTTCTTTAGAATCATCTTTAGAACTTAAGGGGTCCTTAGCGGTCGCTCAGTTTCCCCATATTACAGATGAGGAAGCCAAAAGTCTAGAGAGGAAAGAGACCTGCTCCCAAGAGCACAAAAAATTTTAAACACTGGAACTGGAGCCTGGCTCCTTCAGCCTAATGTCCAGTGTTCCACACTGTAGCACCAGTAAAATTTATATATTGATAAATCTTGCATTTCCTTAAATAATTAAGTTGGAGTTAGTATGTGTTCATTTTCAAATTGGAAAAAGTCAAAATTTACCTTTCAGTATTATAAGTATAATGAAGGGTTGCATTAAAAAATGGACTTTGTAACTAATATATTAATACCTATATATACTTACATATGTTTTACTAAAAATTGTCATCATGTATGTTGCAAACTTGATGGATCTATTCCCAGGGTGGCTCGTAAGAGTACATGTTATATTCAAAGAGATTTTTAGAAACCAAGAAAAGGTGTTGGTTGCTGATCTCTGCTGTAATTTTTTCTAATTAAAATTTTTATTGAGATAATTGTAGATTTACATGCAATTGTAAGATTTTTAAAACTCAGATTAAATCTGTGTTTCAAGGATGTGATTAAATAATCCTTTATAATATGTTAGAAAATCAAATTACCCAAAAATTGTCCATGCTTTTTTGGAATGAGGGTTGGCAAACTAGTGCCCACAGGCCAAATCCAGCCTACCACCTATTTTTATAATAAAGTTTTATTGGAACACAGCCATGTCCATTAATTTACGACTTGTCTCTGGCTGCTTTTGTTCATCGATAGCAGAGCTGAGTAGTTGTTATCAGAGACTTGAAAACTCGAATATGGCTCAAAAACTTAAAATATATGCAGAAAAATTTTGCCAACACTGATTTTAAAAACTGTACAGTGATCAAACCTGGCCATTTTATCACAAAACAATTTTTATATTTCAGTATATGATGGTTCAAGACATGCTCTCTCCATCCCCCATGGAACGACCTGAAGCTACAAACATCATTGAAAATGCTGTGTTTGAGGACTTGGACTTTCCAGGAAAAACAGTGCTCAGACAGAGGTCTCGCTCCTTGAGTTCATCGGGAACAAAACATTCCAGACAGTCCAACAACTCCCATAGCCCTTTGCCAAGCAATTAGCCTTAAGTTGTGCTAGCAACCCTAATAGGTGACACAGATAGTAGCCTACTTCTTAGAACATGCCTGTCCAAAATTGCAGACTTGAAAAGTTTGTTATTTGCTCAATTTTCTTGTGGACTACTTTTTTTATATCAAATTTAAGCTGGATTTGGGGGCATAACCTAATTTGAGCCAACTCTTGAGTTTTGCTATATGTAAAGAAAGGGCTATCTGTGTTCTTTGTTAGTCTCTTGAAACTGGCTGCTGGCCAAGCTTTATAGCCCTCATCGTTTGCCTAAGGAGGAAGCAGCAATCCCTAAAATATATATAGTGAAAACTAAAATGGAAATATTTTTATAATACAGAAGAAGGAAAGTCCCCCTATGTGGTAACTGTATTGTTCTAGAAATATGCTTTCGAGAGATATGATGATTTTGAAACTGATTTCCAGAAAAAGCTGACTCCACTTCTGTCCCTGGTGGGTAAATTAGGAATCTGCACTATTTTGGAGGACAAGTAGCACAAACTGAATAACGGGGTATGTCCATAGTTTTATAGTCCTATTTGTAGCCTTCAATAGCTTTTATTCTTTAGATGGTTCTAGGGTGGGGTTAGAGCTTTTTGTACTTTTACCTCCAATAAAGGGAAAATGAAGCTTTTTATGTAAATTGGTTGAAAAGTCTAGTTTTGGGAGCAAAAAAGCTGTAGTAAGAAATGGATCATATATATTACAACTAACTTCTTCAACTATGGACTTTTTAAGCCTAATGAAATCTTAAGTGTCTTATATGTAATACTGTAGGTTGGTACTTCCCCAAAACTGATTATAGGTAACAGTTTAATCATTAACTTGCTAACATGTTTTTATTTTTCACTGTAAATATGTTTATGTTTTATTTATAAAAATTGTGAAATCAATCCATTTGGGTTGGTGGTGTACAGAACACACTTAAGTGTGTTAACTATTGTGACTTCTTTCAAGTCTAAATGATTTAATAAAACTTTTTTTAAATTACGTATGGTTGACTCTTATTTTGAGGAGTTAGTCCCAAAATGGTAGATTTTCAGAGTTATAAAATGGGATCATAGATCTAGAAAGAGTCATAAACCTATCCTCAAGAAAACTTCTTCCTAACCCATTTCAGACAGGTATCTTTTTCATCATTTCCCAAAGACTTGGCAGGCCCTTTCAAAATTCACAAGGTCCATAATTGACAGACATTTTTGCTCAGTGCCTACCCTGTGCCCAGGACTGGGAATATAGAGGGGACTCTCCCCTAAAGGGAGAGCTCTCAGAGAAAAGGGCTGTGGTGATGCTAGTTGTATTGATACCGAGGTGCATCTGACATGTGCCACATGGAGGCATGTGGCATGCTGGGCTGACGGGGCATGAACCAGCTAGACACAACCTAGAAAGGTCAAAATGCATAGCATCTCCATCTTACAAACAAATAATGTGTGCCACACAAGGTGATGAGCAACCTGTCAGCTGGAAAAACACTTCCCAGATCTTTGTGGCTGACTGTCTATCCGGACTCACTTGCAGCAGCGCTGCTCTAATGACTTCCCCAGCCTCTAATTGGTTCCTGGCCAGCTCACCCCCGTTGTCTTCATCTCTTGGTCTGCCTGCCTTAGTTGCTGTTCCGTTTCTCCCTTCTTCTTTACCCCAGCCAGGGGTGTGCTTTTGGCAGCATACCCCACTCAGTCCCCCAAAGATCCTTTGACCCCCCGGGACTCCCCTAGGAGCTAGCCATGGCAGACACTGCTATTACCACTCTACTTACGGTCAAACCCAGGTCCAGAAAGGTGCTGTGATTTGTCCAAGGCCACAAAGACAGCAAGAGCAGAACCGGGATCAAAACCTAGGTACTGAGATTCCTAGTCAGTGTTTTGTCTACTCCCTTGCACCAAGCTGTCTAGGGATTTGTAAATTCTTACATGATGTAATCAGGTTTTCTTTCATTTTTACGCTGAGTCTGCTTTTGCTGACCACCAGCAGGAAAGCGGGCACGGGGTTGGGGAAGTTAAGAGACTGGGCTAGCAACACTTAAGTCCGTAACAGTAGTTAGAATGGAGACCCCTGTGTTTTCACCCACAGCCCTTTCTACTGACTCCAAACCCCACTGCACTCTTTAAGTTCTGTTGTTTTTCTGGCATCTTCCCATTCCCTGCCTTGCCTCTGCTTTTAGCACATTGTATTTGATAACACTTATTCTCAGGCTGCAGAGGAGCCAGCAACTCTGATGAAGATTAGCTCCCCCTTGTTCGTTTCTAAGATCTCAGAAAGTAAGGGGACACCTTCTTGTAGTCCAGTAACATCCAGCATAAAGCCTGGTACTTGATTACATATTTGCAGAATTGAGTTTGAGGAACCTAGATATAACCCCCACTACAATAAAAATTTGGCAAAAGTGAAGGAGGAAAGATGGCTTTAAAATCCTGATACTGGCTGGGTGCAGTGGCTCACACCTGTAATCCCAGCATTTTGGGAAGTCAAGGCAGGTGAATTGCTTGAGCTCGGGAGTTTGATACCAGCCTGGGCAACATAGCAGGACCCCATCTGTACAAAAGATACAAAAGTTAGCCAGGTGTTGTGGTGCATGCCTGGAGTCCTGGCTACTCCTCCGGGGGCTGAGGTGGGAGAATCGCATGAGCCCAACAGGCAGAGGTTGCAGTGAGCTGTGGTTGCACCACTGCACTCCAGTCTGGGCGGGAGAGTGAGACCCTGTCTCAAAAAAGAATCCTGATGCTAAAAACAGATGAAAGCATCAAATCCCAGAAGTGTTTTGTTTTGTTTTGTTTTGTTTTGTTTTGTTTGAGACGGAGTCTCCCTTTGTTGCCCAGGCTGGAGTGCAGTGGCACCATCTCGGCTCACTGCAACCTCCACCTCCTGGGTTCAAGCGATTCTCCTGCCAGGAAAGAGCACAGGGCTCTCCTGATTCACCCTTCAGGGAGGCAGTAGGACTAGCCTGAGAGCTGGTCCGGGGATAGGAAGCCCATAAGAAATTTTGAAAACTAGTTACCTAGTCTGCTGTTTGCCTCCCAGGATTAGACAGAAAAGCAGACCTTTATGATGTTAGGATGGTGTGGGGGGTTTTCTTACTGATACCTTTCTCTGGATGCATTTACAACAAAAGCTATTTTATTTCTGTGCCATTTTTCTCTGAGAGAGTGGAGATAGAATAAGCTCCCAGTCTAACCACTAGCCATAGTGGAGAAGTCAAGGGCTAAGCAGGGACTCTGGATGTTCTTTGGCTCACTGCTGGGAACATCTATGATCCCCCATAACTAGATTGTCAAGGCACTGCCTCGCGAGACTTCCCCCTGGAGAGCCTATCCCTGCAACTACAGTAGCTGTCACCAGGTGGCTCATTTTCACCGTTTTCCCCAAGTACAGTCATGCGTTGCTTAAAGATCTGAGAAATGCGTTATTAGGTGATTTCGTCCTGCAAACATCACAAAGTGTACTTACACAAACCCAGACGGCACAGCCTACTGCACACCTGGGCTGTATGGTGCAGGCTATTGCTACGCACCTGGACAGCATGATGTCCACCGAATACTGTAGGCCATGGTAACAAAATGGTAAGTATTTGTGTGTCTAAACATAGAAAGGGACAGTAAAAATACGGTATTAAAAACTTTTTTTTTTTTTTTTGAGACGGAGTCTCACTCTGTCACCCAGGCTGGAGTGCAGTGGTGCGACCTCAGCTCACTGTAATCTCTTCTTCTTCGTTCAAGCAATTCTCATGCCTCAGCCTCTGGAATAGCGGGGATTACAGGTGCCTGCCACCAGGCTCAGCTAAGTTTTGTATTTTTAGTAGAGACAGGGTTTCATCATGTTGGTCAGGCTGCCCTCGAACTCCTGACCTCAGGTGATACACCCACCTCAGCCTCCCAAAGTGCTGGGATTAGAGGCATGAGCCACCGCGCCCAGCCCCGGTATTACAATCTTATGGGACCACTGTTGTATATGTGTTCCCTCACTGACTAAAATATTGTTCTGTGGCACGTGACTGTAGTAGACAGTTGAGGACTGAGATAAAGAACATTCTTCCACCAGTAAAGGTATTCCTCCCTCCCCTCATACGTTCAACACATCATGAGAACAAGCATGTCAACATTAAATATGGCAGATATTGCAAAATTCAACCATACAAAGTCCCACATGCCATGAACTGCTTTTAAATTTCTCATGTGGACAATGACTTAAAACAACAAATAGGCTAGGTGCGGTGGCTCACGTCTATAATCCCAGCACTTTGGGAGGCCGAGGTGGGAGGATTACTTAAGCCCAGGAGTTTGAGACCAGTCTGGGCAACATGGCGAAATCCCGTCTCTACAAAAAAAAAAAAAAAAAAAAATTAGAAAATAGAATAGAAAACAGCCAGGCGTGGTGGCACATACTTAGAGTCCCAGCTGCCTGGGAGGCTGAAGTGGAAGGATCACCGGAGCCTGGGAGGTTGAGGCTACAGTGAGCCATGATTGTGCCACTGCACTCCAGCCTGGACTACAGAGTGAGACTTTGTCTCAAAATAAACAAACAAAAAACAAATACAGGAACAGTATGTACCTGGCTACTTCCAACAACTCTACTCCTAACAACTCTTAGTATCCCTAATCCCTAATCCCTTACTCGGTGCCTCCCTCTTTGGAGCAGCTGAGTAGCTTTCTTTTCTGATTCTTCTTCGTGTTCTAGGGGACTAAGAAAAGGTTGGGGAAGGGAGAGGGAACAGAGAGAACACCCCATGCAAAGGAATGGAGGGAGGGCAGGAGTAAAAAAGAAAGTTCTCAAAGGTGGTGGGGAGCAGACCAACTTAAAAATTATTTTTGAGTCGGAAAGGCCAGGACACTGGAATTCACTAAATACAGATGAAAGAGAAGATGGCTCCTGAGTTTCTGGTGTGGACGATTTTATAGAATCCAGAGGAGGGTGCAGTTTGGGGACAGAAGAAATGACAGATATCCCTTTTTGAAGATGATGGATGAGTATTCCAGGACTTTGTTGGTAAACAGTTAAGGTATTATTAGAAAATCAGAAGCTGGCCGGGCGCGGTGGCTCAAGCCTGTAATCCCAGCACTTTGGGAGGCCGAGACGGGCGGATCATGAGGTCAGGAGTTCGAGACCATCCTGGCTAACACGGTGAAACCCCGTCTCTACTAAAAAATACAAAAAAACTAGCCGGTGGTGGGCGCCTGTAGTCCCGGCTACTCGGGAGGCTGAGGCAGGAGAATGGCGTAAAAACCCGGGAGGCGGAGCTTGCAGTGAGCTGAGATCCGGCCACTGCACTCCACCCTGGGCGGCATAGCGAGACTCCGTCTCAAAAAAAAAAAAAAAAAAAAAAAAAGAAAATCAGAAGCTGTAGAAAGTTACTGAACTGAGGAAGGACATGATGAGAGATTCTAAGATCACTATAGGCTGGACACAGAGGCTTTACTCCTATAATCCCAACACATTGGGAGGTCAAGGCAGGAGGACTGCTTAAGCCCAGGAGTTCAAGACTAGACTGGGCACCATAGTGAGATCCCTATCTCTAATTTTTTTTTTTTTTTTTTTTTTTTTAAATCACAAGATCACTATGGGGACTGAGGAAGAGGGTTGACAAGAGGGAGAAAGAGTTGGAGATGAAACCAGACAGGGGCCGTTAGCCTTTATCCAGCAAGAGGTTAGAGGGCCTGAGCCAGGGCAGTGGAAGCTGAAAGCCATCCCGTCTTTGTCCAGCAGCTGACCGACCACGTGCTAGCTCCCAACAACCAGCGGAGGGCCTTCTATCAATGCTCTGTAATGTTGAGTTTTAAAGGACTTCAGGGGCTGCTATAGTGACTGGCTCTTTAGGAAGAACCTGCTGCTTTCTCAAATGTTAGCTTTTAGAGTACCCAGAGAACACCGTCATAAATGATGGCAGCCACTTGGGGACCAGCTCCTCTCTTGCTAGCAGCAAGAATGTGAGTAGGAAGAGGAGAGGAAACAGTATAGAATTTGCGGGCGTAGAGCTCTACTGCCTGCCAGGAAGAGCCTGGGAGAATTTTCACTACCCAGAAAGGTCACAAACTTGCCCCGAGGGAGTCAGAGGGTTTTATACTGAGAAGTAATGAAGGAGAAAGGGTGCTGTTTCTCCAAAAGGATCTTTTCATGACTTACTCAAGAAAACGGCTGTCCAGCCTGGCCAACATGGTGAAACCTCATCTCTACAAAAAAAAAAAAAAAAAAAAAAGCAAAAATTAGCCAGGCACACTGGTGCACACTTATAGTTCCAGCTACTGGGGAGGCTGAGGCCAGAGAACCGCTTGAACCCTGGAGGTGGTAGCAGGAATTGTCGGTACAAAGACCTGGCCCAGGAAGAAGAAGAGCTCAGGCTGGCCAAGCCAAGATCGTGCCACTGCGCTCCAGTCTGGGCCACAGAGCGAGACTCCGTTTCAAAACAAAACAAACAAAAAAAGCCCAAATGAATAAGTGAAGATATATTCATATTATAGACACGCAATAAGTCAGTAGCACAAGTAGAATTACTAAATGGTTTATTAAGCAGATAAATGACAAATGCAAGTTGCAGAGAAGTGTGAATAGTACAATTGCAACCAAGTAAAAGAGTTTCTATGTCTGTTTAAATGGAATTTTTCACGGGCGTAGAGGAAGTTTTGGAAGGATTCTCACCAAATGCTACACTAGTTACCTTACAAAGGTAGAGCTGGGGAGGGTGGAGAAGATTATTAACTTCAATATGCATCTCAGCATTGTTTGAGTTCTTTCCAATGCAGATAATGCTTTAATGCAATATGATTAATAAATTAGATTTTAAAATTAAGAAAAAGGACACCAATAAACAACATTTACTATATATATATACTTTTTTTTTTTCGAGACGGTGTTTCACTCTTGTCACTCAGGCTGGGCTGGAGTGCAATAGTGTGATCTCAGCTCACTGCAACCTCTGCCTCCCGGGTTCAAGGATTCTCCTGCCTCAGCCTCCCAAGTAGCTGGGATTACAGGCATGCACCACCATGCCTGGCTAATTTTTTGTGTTTTCAGTAGAGACGGGGTTTCACCATGTGGGCCAGGCTGGTCTCAAACTCCTGGCCTCAAGTGATCCACCTGCCTCAGCCTCCCAAAGTGCCAGGATTACAGGTGTGAGCCACCGCCCCTGGCCAGCATTTACATTATCTTAGTTGATCTCATATTTGTATTCTGCTTTACAGTTTATTTGACATGGTCTCATTTAACTCTAATAGGATCTCTGCAAAGCAGGTATTTTCATTACTGTTTTATATGTAAAAAACAAACAAACAAAAAATAATTAAAATAACTACAACAGCCTAACAGGAAGCTTGAAATAATACAGTTATCATTGCATTGCCCTTGTTAGTATAACAATCCCCACTTTTCTGAATAACCCCTAATTCAGAGAGCATTTTAGAGGAGTAACAGGTGACAAGACAGTGCTGGGCTTTGGAATTAGGACTGACTGCATTACTTCTTCCTTGTTTACAATTTTCCTTCAGCTTTCCAATCTGTTTCCTCACTGCAAACAGTACATTTTGAAAATTAAGCAATATAATATATAATATTTAGTGTAGAGGCCGGGCGTGGTGGCTTACACCTCTAATCCCTTTGGGAGGCCGAGACCGGCGGATCACGAGGTCAGGAGATCGAGACCATCCTAACACGGTGAAATCCCGTCTCTACTAAAAATACAAAAAATTAGCTGAGCGTTGTGGCGGGTGCCTGTAGTCCCAGCTACTCGGGAGGCTGAAGCAGGAGAATGGCCTGAACCCGGGAGGCAGAGCTTGCAGTGAGCTGAGATCATGCCACTACACTCCAGGTTGGGCAACAGAGAGACTCCGTTTCAAAAAAAAAAATTTCGTGTAGAACCTGGTAAATAGAATTCAATAAACGGAAGCAAAATGAAATCACAACTTCAGTTCTCTCAATTCTAAAATGGGCACAGTCCTGTGGTAGGCTTATTCTGAGGACTAAGAGACAACTAAGAGTTAAAGGGTCATACAAATATGTGTGATTTATATTTCTTACGATTATATGATGGGGGAGAAAGGTACAGAAAAAAACCTTTAGTAAAACACGCAGCATATAAAAACTTTATAATGTTTATGTTTTATGTTTAAATTGACTATGCCTATGACAAGGACTTAGAGGCTGGCATTTGATCCGGTGAGGACAACGTGTTTTGCAAATATAAAAGTATGGTTATTATTCAAGTAGTCAAGAAACGCCTTTGTTGTATAGGGGTTTCGGGCTGCCCAGGGGGTGGAAGAGGGCTGGGAATGCCTCCTTTCTCCCAGGCCTTTGACCCTAGCTGCCGGTCTACAGGAGTCAGCGGGGAGCCGGGGCGCAGCGTGGCCGGAGGGTTTGGAGATGAAAGATAGGAGGATGCCGTCTGTATTCTGGGACAGGGGCAGGGACTCTGGCTCGGGCGCAGCTGGGAGCGGCGGCAGGACCTGTCGGTACAAAGACCTGGCCCAGGAGGAAGAAGAGTTCCCGGGTGGCCAAGTGGTGACAACAGACGCCGAGGCAAAGAGGGGGCTCCGCGGGCCAGCGGCGCTCTGCGTTCCCCGGCAAGGCCTTGGGATAGAGGGCGGGAGACTGAGTGTCACCGAGTCAGTCCAGTGCGGTGACTGATCCTCTTGTGCCAGATGCCGGAGGGTGAGCTGGGCATGAGAACCACCGGCGATGGAGGTGTGGCTTGCGGGAGATGCTGGTGAAGGAGGAGGAGGGGCGGGAGGAGTCCGTCGCTCTCCTAGGTTAATTACCACTCACTCCGCCCTGGGGGCTAATGGATTCGTCCGGGGCGCAGACCTGCTGGGCAGCCAGAGGGTGGCTCCTGGGTAAGTTTCAAAACCAGCGTTTCTGGAAGACTTGCTGCATACCATGTCCTATCCTAGGCAGTTTATATTCGTGGTATCTCATAGAATACCTTCAATAACCTTGGGAGATATTATGGCCCCCATTTTATGGAGGAGGAAACTGAGGCTTACTGAATCAAAGGATTTCCATGCAATGGGTATAATCAGGCAAATCATAGGTGAATTTTAAGTAGTTAAAAAAAAAAAAAGAAAATAACTCAATTTAGCTACTCATCAGAAATACAGGCCGGGCGCAGTGGCTCACACCTGTAATCCCAGCACTTTAGGAGGCCAAGGCGGGGGGATCATGAGGTCAAGAGATCGAGACCATCCTGGCCAACATGGTGAAACCCTGTCTCTACTAAAAATACAAAAATTAGCTGGGCGTGGTGGCGTGCACCTGTAGTCCCAGCTATTCGGGAGGCTGAGGCAGGAGAATCGCTTGAACCCAGGAGGAAGAGGTTGCAGTGAGCCGAGATCATTTGCCACTGCACTCCAGCCTGGCCTATAGAGCAAGACTCCATTAAAAAAAAAAAAAAAAAAAAAAAAAGTAAAGAAAGAAATACAAACGAAACTAACAGCGGATCCCATTTTTCTGCTATCACATGGAAAACATTTAAAAGATTTATGTGTGTAAGTAAAAGTGTGATGAAAGAATTCTCTCATAGGCTGTTGTTAGAAATGTATCTTTATGATTGTTTTTTGTCAGTATCTGTCTAAATTCGAAAGATAATTTGTCTTGAAAATTCCACTTTGGGAATCTATTCTTTAAAAATAATCACATGGGTAAATGTTAATCTTAGTGGGAAAGGCAAGTAAAAGAGTTAAGGGTTTTTTAAATGTGATTGACCCACTATTACAGGGTTGCTGGAAAACACTAGCCTGGAGGTCCAATCAGCTCTATCCAATTCCAGTAATCATGACCCTCAGGCAGCTTCGCCATAATCACTGCACTCCGGCTTCACCAGGACCCACAGACCCCTTTTCCAAGTTTAAGGGCTGTTTACCTGCAGTAGACTCTCCAAGAGTGCTTGCTATAGTGCACATTTCTTGCAAGGCCTCTTTCAAGTTGTTTTTCTTCCTTTATTTGTTATTATTATTATTATTATTATTTTTGAGATGCTCAGGCTGGAGTGTGGCGTCACAATCTCAGCTCACTGCAACCTTTGCCTCCTGCATTTAAGCAATTCTCCTGCCTCAGCCTCCTGAGTAGCTGAGATTACAGGCATGTGCCACAATGCCCAGCTGATTTTGGGGTTTTTTGTTTGTTTGTTTCTGTTTTTGCTTTGAGATGGAGTTTCACTCTTGTCACCCAGGCTGGAATCCAATAGTGCGATCTCCGCTCACTGCAGCCTCCACCTCCTGGGTTCAAGTGATTCTCCTGATTCAGCCTCCTGAGTAGCTGGGACTACAGGCGTGCACCACCACACCTGGCTAATGTTTGTATTTTTAATAGAGACGGGGTTTTGCCACATTGGCCAGGCTGGTCTCAAACTCCTGGCCTCAAGAGATCTTCCTATCTCAGCTTCCCCAGTAACTGGGACTATAGGTGTGCACCACCCATCCACTACTTCCAAGATTTAAAGAATCCAAAGTTTTAAGAACCTATATTTTGAACACTCATAGGTGAGTCTAAGACATTGCTTCTCGATCTCGACAGCACAATAGAATAATAATGTGCCCTTAAAAAAAAAAAGAAAAGCAGCCAATACACAGGCAGCATTCCAGCCCTGCAAATCACAACCTGTGGGTGTGGAGCCCAAGCCTCAGGATTTTTTTAAGCCTCCCGATGATTCCAAAGTGCAGTCAAAGCTGAGAACCACGTGCCTCCCCTTTCATAGTGGCTACAGGACCACGAGCATCAGCAGAAATGCAGTGTCTCGGGTTCTACTCCAGACCTGCTGGACCAGAATTCATGCTTTAACAGGAAGCCAAAGTAATTCACACAGACATTAATATTTGAGATAGACTGTGGTGAGGTTTTAGATTTATTTCAACCCTCCTCCTGTACTGGCCCTACCCTGACTGCTTCAGGGACAGGCGGGCACTCAGATAAAGTGCACCTGGGCCATGGTTCATTCTACTGACATCTCCCAAGCAACTCCTAAGAGGAAGGGACTATTCTAGAAGGGACCTACAACCATTCCCCCAGATCCCTAAGCTCTGGATGGACAAATGCAGGCTGAGTAGGAACTAGCTTCGAAGCTAGACAAATGTTGACAGTCAGAACTCTAGGTTTGTTGGAAACTTAAAGTAAACCAACAATGTGAGACATTTAGCAAAACTTCAGACACAAGCAGGTTGCATTCATTGGTCCCTACCACCTCTCACAGGACCTCAGAACTGGTCTGCCCACCTCCGGTCTCAAACCAACTCATGCTGTCATGACAGAATATTTTACAACATAAATCTGGCCGTGCTATTTCTTCCCTGCTTAACATCCTCTGAAAGTCCCTGGACATCCTCAGTTTCAAAGTCAAACTCATGAGCTTGGCCTACAAGGCCCTCCACCAACTGACCCAGTTGATCCTTAATTCTTGAGAACCCACATGTGCCCGTTCTGCTTTTCAGGAGTCACAAATGAACTCCTGGCCTTTTCTCAAGCTGCCATGCTCCCTAGCTTGTCTGTCTGTTCCCCCCCTTACTTCCTCTACCCACCTGGAAACCGTTCCTATCAAGTTTCTCCTCCAGGATCACAATCTGGGTGAATATCCTCCTGATCGGCCCTCATCCCAGTGAAGGGATGAACGAGACATAATTAGGAAGAGGCCTGTCACCTGACTTTGGGGGTTTTTTTATTTGTTTTTTTGAGACACGGTCTCACTCTTTTGCCCAGGATGGAGTGCAGTGACATGATCATGACTCACTGTAGCCTCAACCTCCTGGTCTCAAGTAATCCTCCCACCTCAACCTCCCAAGCAGCTGGGACTACAGGCACACATCATCACACCCAGCTAATTTGTTGTTGTTGTTGTTGTTATTTTGTAGAGATGAGGTCTCACTCTGCTGCCCAGGCTGGAGTGCAGTGGCACAATCATGACTTACTGTAGCTGTGACCTCCTGGTCTCAAGCAATCCACCTCAGCCCTCGAGTAGCTGGGACTGCAGGCATGCACCACCACACCTGGATAATTTTTGTATTTTGTTGTAGAGACACGGTTTCACCATGTTGTCCAGGCTGGTCTCGAATTCCTGGGCTCAAGCTGTCCTCCCACCTTGGCCTCCCAAAGGTGAGATTACAGTCATGAGCCACTGTGCCCGGCCCTGACTTTTGATTTGAAGGCCCATCCAGTGAGAGCAGTTTGACTCTGTTCTCAAGGCACAGCTTTTAAGAGCCAAGACCCACCTGAGCTTGGACACACCAGGATACAGTTTTAAGTGTTTAACAGAAACCCAAATTACCAGTGACATAAACCAAGAGTTCTCAACCATGGCTGGGGAGCATTTTAAATATCCAATGCCGGCCAGGAGCCACCAGTGGCTCATGCCTGTAATCCCAGCACTTTGGGAGGCCGAGGTGGGTGGATCACCTGAGGTCAGCAATTCAAGACTAGCCTGGCCAACTTGATGAAACCCCATCTCTACTAAAAATACAAAATATTAGCCAGGCATGGTGGCAGGTGCCTGTAATGCCAGCTATTGGGAAGCTGAGGCAGGAAAATTGCTTGAACCCAGGAGGCAGAGGTTGCAGTGAGCTGAGATTGTGCCACTGCACTCTAGCCTGGCAACAGAGCGAGATTCTGTCTCAAAAAATTATCCAATGCCAGGCTATACTTCAGGCCAATTAAATCAGAAATTTAGGAGAAGTGGCAAGCATCAGTTTTTGTTTTTGTTTTTGTTTTTTTGAGATGGAGTCTTGCTCTGTTGCCCAGGCTGGAGTGCAGTGGCGTGATCTCGGCTACTGCAAGCTCTGCCTCCCGGGTTCACACCATTCTTCTGCCTCAGTCTCCCTAGTAGCTAGGACTACAGGCACCCGCCACCACACCCAGCTAATTTTTTTTGTTGTTTGTTTGTATTTTTATTTTATTTATTTATTTTTTTTTTTTTTTTTTTTTTTTTTTTTTGAGACGGAGTCTCGCTGTGTCTCCCAGGCTGGAGTGCAGTGGCGTGATCTCGGCTCACTGCAAGCTCCGCCTCCCGGGTTCACGCCATTCTCCCGCCTCAGCCTCCCAAGTAGCTGAGACTACAGGCACCCACCACCACGCCCGGCTAGTTTTTTGTATTTTTAGTAGAGACGGGGTTTCACCATGTTAGCCAGGATAGTCTCGATCTCCTGACCTCGTGATCCACCCGCCTCGGCCTCCCAAAGTGCTGGGATTACAGGCTTGAGCCACCGCGCCCGGCCTGTTTGTATTTTTAGTAGAGACGGGGTTTCACCGTGTTAGACAGGATGGTCTCGATCTCCTGACCTCGTGATCTGCCCGCCTCGGCCTCCCAAAGTGCTGGGATTACAGGCATGAGCCACTGCACCCGGCAGTGTATATATATTTTCAAAGCTCCACAGTGATCCTAATGTTCAGGTAAGCTTGAGAAACATTGGCTCAAACAATTGGAGGTTTATTTTATTCCATGCGACACTCCAGACCTGACGAGACTACTGTGTACCACCCAAAAAGCCAGCGTTCTTCTCACTGCCATTTCACCATCCCTAGGGCAGGGCCCTTATCCACGAGGTCCAACTAGGCTCATAACTTGTCCAAGCACCAGGATGCAGGAGGGGAAGGGCATGGCCTGGGAAGAGCCATATACCATTTTTAATTATGGCCCATTGGCGGGGATCTAGTCACACGGCTGTGTTTTATGCAAGGGAAGCTGGGAAATGTAGTCTTTATTCCAAGTGGCCATTGCTCAGCTAAAATCTTAGGGGTCTGTTAATACAGAAGAGAAGATGGCTATTGGAGAGAATCTAGCAAATTCAACCTAAGGAAGAATATTCTCAAGAACAGAATGGCCATGTACGCTCCCTGCCACCTGGAGAAGTCATCATGCCAGGAGAGAACCACAGCTCGAAGGCAGTCAGATATTCACTCAGCCCACAACTCAATTTTTCTTTCTCAGTCACCACAGCCAATATACCAGCCTTCTTCCTGTTCCATGAGCACACCCAGCACTCTTCATCAGATGGCCTTGTGCTTGCCACCAAAGAGCTTCTGCCCAGAGTTTCTCCTGTCATTTGGATCTCAGAGAGGTATCCATTTTTTTTTCTTTTTCTTTCTTTCTTTTTTTTCCTGAGGTGGAATCTTGCTGTGTGGCCCAAGCTGGAGTATAGTGCTTGGCTCACTGCAACCTCTGCCTCCTGGGTTCAAGCGATTCTCCTGCCTCAGCCTCCCTAGTAGTTGAGATTACAGGTGCCAACTACCACACCTGGCTAATTTTTGTATTTTTAGTAGAGATGTGGTTTCACCATGTTGGACAGGCTGCTCTCGAACTCCTGACCTCAAGTGATCTGTCCGCCTCAGTCTCCCAAAGTGCTGGGGTTACAGGCATGAGCCACTGCATCCGGCTTGCATTTTTTTTTTTTTTCATAGTGCTTATAATCTCTCTCTCTTTTCAGAGATGGGGTCTTGCTTTATTTCTCAGGCAAGAATGCAGTAGTACAATCTTGGCTCACTGAAGCCTCAGCCTCCAGGGCTCAAGGGATCCTCCTGCCTCAGCCTCCCAAGTAGCTGGGATTACAGGCACACGCCACTAAATATAGCTTTTTATTTTCCGTAGAGATGGAGGTCTCACTATGTTGCCAAGGCTGGTCTTGGACTCCTGGGCTCAAGCAATCCTCCCGCCTTGGCCTCCCAAAGCACTGAGATTACAGATGTGAGCCACTGCACGCAGCAGTCCTTGTAATCTTGAGATAGATTACTAGGGTTCAAGTCCTGGCTCCACCATTCACTAGCTGTCTGACCTTTCTGTGTCTCAGTTTTCTCATCTATAAAATGGGGATGGTAATAGTGCCTGTTTCTACCTGTAAAGTTAAAGCTAAAACGGTAAATGTTACGCGTGTGTTTTATGGAGCATTTCCAAACTTTACTGTGCATTTTAAGAACACTTGGTTGTCTCTTTCAGGTTTTCACCCCCAGGCTCCTTGCGGGTCACCAATAATAACCTTGTTGCTATTAATACATCCAGTGCTAAGTCCTCAGTCCTGGCCCAGCAACAGCATCTGACGCTGCTCATCCGCAGATTGCTCCCTCCTCCCTGTCACCTTTCTTCACGTCATCTCCAGAACATCAGACCCCTGTGGGTTTTGTCCCACCTCAAAGCTCCCGCCATCTGCCTGACCTTTCAACTTTGACCTGCCCTAGACCTCAGTCCTCGGACCACTTCCACTCCTTGGCAAGGGACCGAGTCTCCTGATTTTCAATGCCATCCATATGCTGTTAATTCCTGAGGATCTATCTCCAGGCCCTGACCTCTCTCCTGGACTCCGCCCTGTGGAGCCAGCTGCCTCCTCAAATCGTAGAGGCATTTCAAACTTAATATTTCCAAAACCAAACTGATCTTCCCCAAATCCATTTGGACTATCGTCTTCTCCATCTCGATGAAAAGCAGGTCACCTTTCCAGTTTGCACAAGCCAAAAAACGGAGTCATCATCCATGTCTCTCTCTCACGCACTCCACAGCCAATCTGTCAAGAAATCTCAGGCTCTGCCTTCACATACAATCAAAGTCCAACCGTTTCTCCACCTTCTCCACCTCCACAGTGATTGCTGTGGTCCACGCCACCCCTACCTCTCACCTGGATTATCCCGCTTCTCCCTTTGTCCCCTCTGTCTTTTCTCAAGCCAGTGGTCAAAGTGATTCTTCTAAAACAGAAACCAGGCCGGACATGGTGGCTGCCACCTGTAATCTCAGCACTTTGGGAGGCCAAGGCAGGTGGATCACTTGAGGTCAGGAGTTCAAGACCAGCCTTGCCAATATGGTGAAACCCCCATCTCTACTAAAATTACAAAAATGAGCTGGGCGTGGTGGCAGGCACCTGTAACCCCAGCTACTCGGGAGGCTGAGACAGGAGAACTGCTTGATCCCAGGTGGCGGAGGTTGCAGTGAGCCGAGATCCCACCACTGCACTCCAGCCTGGGTAAAAGAGCAAGACTCTGTCTCAAAAATAAATAAATAAATAAATAAATAATAAAACAGAAACCAGGTTATGTGACCCTTTGCTCATTACTTTACAGTGGCTCCTGTCTCACTTGAAATAAGAGTCACAGCCTTTATCAGGGCTTACCTGCACCTAGACAGTCCTGAGAAACCTTGTAACCACCCTGATACTGCCTCCCAGGCGCCTCCCCAGGGTCTGCCCTTCCTGTTCCTTGAGTCCCAGTCCTCCCTGTGTGAAGGGCTCCCCTTCTCCAAGGTGTTGCTCAAATGCCACCTTCTCTGAGGAACCTGTTGAGCCTCTGCCTGGTGTCATAACTCTGACATCCTCCTTGCCTGCTTTGTCTTTTTCCACTCCGCTTACAACCTCCAACATGGGCCGGGCGCGGTGGCTCAAGCCTGTAATCCCAGCACTTTGGGAGGCTGAGACGGGCGGATCACGAGGTCAGGAGATCGAGACCATCCTGGCTAACACGGTGAAACCCTGTCTCTACTAAAAATACAAAAAACTAGCCGGGCGAGGTGGCGGGTGCCTGTAGTCCTAGCTACTCGGGAGGCTGAGGCAGGAGAATGGCGTAAACCCGGGAGGCGGAGCTTGCAGTGAGCTGAGATCTGGCCACTGCACTCCAGCTCAGGCGACAGAGCCAGACTCCGTCTCAAAAAAAAATAAAAAAATAAAAAAATAAAAAAACAACAACCTCCAACATGCCACGTTTCCCTCGTTTTATTTATTGTCATTTTCCCCAACTAGAATGGAATCTCCTTGTCTTATTATTATTTTTCATTTTTGCCATATTCCCGGTACTTAGAATTGTGCCTGGTACACAGGTGTTAAGTATGTATGTGCTAAATGAGAGGAATGAATTAATGATGGAATTAAAAATCATTTTTGTCCAGCATTGTGGGTCTGTTTCTTCATAGTATAAAGAACTCAGATGTATCATTTATGTTGCAAACATTGTCCTACTTTGTTCTTTGTCTTTTAATTTTTTTTTTTTTTTTTTTTTTTTTTTTTTTTTTGGGCAGGGTCTCACTCTGTCACTTAGGCTGGAGTGCTGTGGCATGATCTCGGTTCACTGCAGCCTCCGCCTCCTGGGTTCAAGTGATTCTCCCACCTCAGTCTCCCAAGTAGCTAGGACTCAGGAGCACACCACCATGCCTGGCTAATTTTTGTATTTTTGGTAGAGATGGGGTTTCACCAGGTTGCCCAGGCTGGTATTGAACTCCTGGACTCAAGAGATGTGTCAGCCTCAGCCTCCCAAAGTGTTAGGATTACAAGCATGAGCACTGCACCCGGCCTGCCTTTTTATTTTATGGGTTTTTTTCCATGCAGGAAGTTTGATTATTATGTAGGCAATGTATTAATTTAATTTTTTAATTTGTAGTTTCCAGATTTTATGTCATATTGAGAGAAACTTTCTTTTATGTGTGTTTGTGTCTCTCTCTGTGTGTATATATACATATTTGTTGTGATAAAGTACACACATAAAATTTACCATTTTAACTATTTTTTAAGTGTAGAGATCTATGACATTAAGTACAGTCACACTGTAGTGCAATCATCATCACCATTTATCTCCAGAACTTTTCAACCTCCCAAACTGAAACTCTGTACCACTGAATAATAACTCTCCATTTCTTTCTTCCCCAACCCCTCACAACCACCATTCTTCCTCCTGTGTCTATGAGTCTGACTAGGCATCTTATACAAATAGAATATACATTCTTTAATGTTTGGAAATTAACGGACACGTTCTGGAATGTTGCAAAGCCAAAACATTCTTTTAAATTTGTTTAAAATAGAGACAGGGTCTTGCTTTGTTGTCCAGGCTGCTCTTGAACTCCTTAGCTCAAGTGATTATCACACATCAGCCTCTCAAAGTGCTGGGATTACAGGCACGAGACACCACTCCAGGCCCCAAAACATTCTTGAGGGTTTGGATATGGTTTATCTGCACCCAATCTCATCTTGAAATGTGATCCCCAGTGTGGCAGCATTAAGGAGTGGGGCCTACTGGGAAGTGTTCGGGTCATGGGGGCAGGTCCCTCATGAATGGCTTGGCGCAGTTCTTGAGGAAGTGAGTGAGTTCTTGCTCTCAAGGGACTGGGAATGAATCAGTTCCCAGGAGAGTAGGTTGTTACAAAGCCAGGACACTCTTCATGTTTTCTTTTCTTTGCTTGAGTCCACTTACCCGTTGACTTTCTCTGCCATATTATGACACAGCATGAAAATCTTCTTCAGAAGCCAGAGCCATGTCCTTGAACTTCCCAGCCTGCAGAACCATGAGCTAAATATACCTCTTTCTTATATAAATTACCCAGTCTCAGGTGTTCTTTAATAGCAACACAAAATGGACTAGTAAAAATTTTTTTTTTTTTTTGAGATGCAGTTTCACTCTTGTTGCCCAGGCTGGAGTGCAATGGCTTGATCTCGACTCACTGCAACCTCTGCCTCCTAGGTTTAAGCAATTCTCCTGCCTCAGCCTCCCAAGTAGCCCACCACCACGCTCAACTAATTTTTTGTATTTTTAGTAGAGATGGGGTTTCACCATGTTGGCCAGGCTGGTCTCGAACTCCTGACCTCAGATGATCCTCCCACCTCAGCCTCTCAATGTGCTAAGATTACAAGTGTGAGTCACCATGCCCCAGCTGTAAAAGACATTTCAATCTGTGCATGCTTTGATCCACCTTACCCTAGCTCCCGAGTTATAGTTTATCTCCAGTAAAGACTTGCCACTGTCTGTCCAAGACTTCCAGGGGCTGTGCATCCTCTTCTGCTATTTCTCAGCGTGTGATTCACATGGCACCAGTGACTCAGCCGCCAGTGAACCATATAAAACAACAGCTTACTGGAGTTCACACCAGATCTAATGACTCTCCATCCAGACCTGGTAGAACTGAGGAATTAGCATTTGACCCAGGCACTCCACTGCCATCCCCTGCTAGGAACTCTCAGAGTCAAAGGTCAACCGTGAGTGGCCACTTGATCTGGAAGAGGGCACACTGTCATAGAAGCCTGGGGCCTAAACCCTCACGCCTTGGTTGCTGGTGCTTTCTGTGAAATGAATGTAAGAATTCCTGTGTCACAGAGAAATGAAGATGGAAGACAATACTCTCTGTGGCCATGTTTTGCAAGCTCTGAAATACATACAACATACAAAAGCTGTTAGCACTACCTTCAAGCCCCCAGTCCTGTCTCTGCATCCTCTGCCACGGGGTCCAGGCCAAAAAAAGACAAAAGCATCCATAGAGTTGACATCATGGTGGTGGGGGGCACACAGAATCTACAAGCAAGGGTGGGAAAATAGGTGTCAATCAATTCTCTTTTATATTAATAATGGAAAGAAACACTGTATTAGCCCTTTAAAAATGTTAAGTGCATTCATGTACTTTCTTTTCTGTATCTTGTGAAATGGGTGTAATTATCCTCCTTCTACACATGAGAAAACAAAAGGTCAAAATGAGATTTTTATGGGAGGAGGAAGCCAAACCCAGCTCAGCCAATGGCAGCTCAGCTACCACCCGTGTGACATTTGGCCAAGTCACCTGAGGCCTTGGTTTTCTCTGCTACAACGTAGGCCTGATGGCTGTATTCGCTCAATGGTGAAGGTAGGTATTGGGTAAGATAAGGTATGTGCTCAGCCCAATGTTTGGGCTGGCACATTGCATGACTTTGTGAGTCTAGTTCCAGGATACCTGCTCCTGATTCTCTGCTCTCAGCCTCATATTGAGGAACGTCAGGGGACCCTAAAAAATACAAGAGGAATGAAGACAGATGGGGATGGCTGCTGGAATCTGGCCATGTTCTGCCCAGAAACAAACTAGGTGAAGAGTAAAGAGTTTTATTCTGAGACTATTAAAATGTCTGTTGACCACAGCAGGCTCCCCCTGGATCTAGTCACTAAACACAGCTATTGGACCAGGGCAGAGCTTGGACTAGGAAGACACAGGGATTGACTGAGACACCACCCAAACCCAATTTGGAGTTCCTATTGTCCTGCTTTTCCCCAAAGGCAACTTCAGTTGGAGAGAGTAGAATTCAGTGGGCAAAGTTGTGAGTCAACCTCAGGAATGTCTTTCCAGGTCACTTTACCTGATATTGCCAGGTACTGAGAGCTTCCTTGCTCTCTGCCTGGAGCCTGAAGCTGCTGGGGGCAGTTGCAGAAGACGCATAGAGCCCTTCCCCCTCTTTCCTGTGCAGGCCCTTGGAAAACTGTTTCTCTCTCTCACCCTCGTTCCTTCCTTCAGTATTTGTTGGGCACCTGCTATATGCCAGGTTTCAAGAGCAAGAAAGAAAATAAAATGCTCCAAGAGATGTTTAAAAAAGAAATTATTCTAAAGATAATACACATTAAAATTAAGCATGGCTGGGCATGGTGGCTAACACCTGTAATCCAGCACCTTGGGAGGCTGAGGTGGGCGAATCACATGAGGTCAGGAGTTTGAGACCAGCCTGGCCAACATGGCAGAACCCCATCCCTACTAAAAATACAAAAATTAACTGGGCGTGGTGGCACATGCCTGTGTTCGAAACAAGTGCTCAGTCCCGCAAAGAAGAACCAGCACTCAGGCAAACAGTTTTCTCAGCAAGGCAATTACTTCTGCAGAAGGGTGCTGCCTGTGTCAGCCACGATGGCAAGAGCAGCCCAACAAAGGAGAGAAGGGGTTTTTATCCCTAACGCAGTTCTTGTTTTTGTGTCCTTTCCCCATTGGCTGGAGTTGAACCTCACAATCTAAACTGACTCGACTGGCTAAGACTTAAAATTCTCCAAATAGGGTAAACACTCCATTTGCTAAAAGAGGAGTAGGGAGGAGAGACTGTTACTAACTAGGCAAGAGGGAAGGCATGCCTAGGCATGCCTGGACACGCATGGGCACAGCAAGGGGGTTGGTTACAGAACAGAAGGAAATTTGAAACTCTTTCCAAATAAGGTAGTGAGATGAGGACTTTGAAGGCCAAAGTGGAGAAAGGGGAAAGCAAGGAGAAGGGCTAGCTTATAACCTTACAACTCATAAACAGGGACTTAAGTTTTGAAGAGGAACTTAGTTGTGCTAACACCTATAATCCTAGCTACTCTGGAGGCTGAGGCACGAGAATCGCTTGGACCTGGGAGGTGGAGGTTGCAGTGAGCCGAGATCACGCCTGGCGACGGAGCAAGACTCTGTCTCAAAAAAATTTTGTTTAATAAAATAAAATATAGCTCACAATGATTGAGCAGTCACTGTTTGCCAGGGTAGGCACTAAGTGTTCGCTCACAGACTCCTCACAGCCCCCTCTGAAAGATGTAGGAACAAAGGGACTTAAGAATACACAGAGAGAGCAAACTGTTAGGGACAGGGGGTTGTCAAAACAGGATTCTTCAGAGGAGGCTGTGTCAGCTGTCAGCTAGGGGAAACCAGGAGAAAGGGCTGTTTACAAAAAGTAACAGCAAGTGGAAGGCAGAAAGTGGGAGAGGGATGAGTACGCGTGCAGGGCAGGTGGAGATGGGGCTGGAGGGAGGGGTCGCTGCCTCCTAGGAAGGGCCTTAGCTGTGGGACCGCCCACGTGGTGGTTATACAGACAGACAACGAATATGTAATCGGACCTGTGTTTTATGATTCCTCTAGAGTTAAAATGGGGAGCACTGCAGGGGGCGTTCCCGGGTGCCATAGAGGAGGCCTGCTGCGGTGGGATCTAAATGGAGGGCTAAATTCGAAGGAGATTTCTGAGGCAGAATCTTAGGACTTTAGTAGCTATTTCTCAGAGCCGTTTCCTCAGCCTCCTGTGGGAAGGTGCGGCAAGTGCCTCAAAAGCAGCGTGTTAGGGTGTCAACTCATGCTTCTCTCCTGTGTCTGATCCCTTCCTGGGCTCCCCTACCGCTGTCCTCTCCTGCTCCAGGGGACCCAGGTCATGGCTCACCTTCTTGCTCTCTCCACCTAGGGGAGAGACAGTGATGGTCTCTCCAGAAATAGACATTTCCAAGGAGATTTCTGAACATCTCAGATTAAGAACTACTGAAGGATATCTCTGAATCCAGCTGACCTTGGTCCAGGTTGTTCACACCGATGGCTATTAATCAAAGAAACGTGGACATTAGGGAGCAAGACAATAGTTTTATTAAAGTTTTAGAATAGGTCAGGCACGGTGGCTCACGCCTGTAATCCCATCACTTTGGGAGGCCGAGGTGGGTGGATCATCTGAGGTCAGGAGTTCAACACCAGCCTGGCCAATATGGCGAAACCCCGTCTCTACTAAAAATACAAAAAATTAGTATGCGCCTGTAATCCCTACTTGGGAGGCTGAGGCAGGAGAATCACTTGAGCCTGGAAGGCGGAGGTTGCAGTGAGCCGAGATCATGCCATTGCACTCCAGCCTGGGTGACAGAGGAAAACTCTGTTTCAAAAAATAAATAAATGCAGTTTTAGAATAAAACTTTTATTTAGAATAAAGTGACATGCAAGTTTTCAAAAATGACTAAAACTTTAGGGTTGGAATCAAATCTGGGATTTAAATTCTGGCTTTGTTACCTGTGGACTTGAACCAGGTATTTAACCCCCCTCAACCTCTATTTCTTCATCTGAGTATGAGGATGAAATAATATGTGTGGTGTGTGCAGCAAATATATATTGTTACTAATGTTTTCACCTCAGCTAAAGCATTTTGTAGAAATTCCATGTGTTAAAACCATCAGCTGATCCACATGACCTGTCACTGAAAAAAAATTATTTATTAACAAGCATTGAGAGGTAGTAAGCTTTCTTTTGTAGATACTTTCTTTTCTAGACATCTTAGAAGGCATGTTATGGATAAAAGAGATTCACTAAAGATTGTAACAAGATAGGGAGAAAGGAACGTACTGACCAGGAAGCATTTTACAACTGATGAAGAGATAAAGGGCCTTTGAAAAGTTATTCCACCTCACCAGGGATCAAAGAGACTGTACTCTTATCAAACTAATAGTCAGTCTTCTTCCTTTCTTTTCTTTCTCTTTCATTCTTTCTTTCTTGAGAATAACAGGGATGATAAGGACACTATGAGTTAAGTACTCTCATAAATGGCTAGTAGTATTCTAAAGAGATATATCTTTCTTTTCCCTTCCCTTCCCTTCCCTCCCCTTCCCTCCCCTCCCCTCCCCTCCCCACCCCTCCCCTCCCCTCCATTTTATTGTGGATAATTTCAAACACACCCAAAAGCAGAGAGAGTAGAATCATGAACTTCCAAGCACCTGTCACCCAACAACAATTTTTATTTTGTCACTGATATTGTTTGACCTATTTCCTACCCCCATCAACGTTGTTTGTTTTGCTAGAGCTTTTTAAAAATAAATTTCAGACATCAACTCTTCAGATAATTAATATTTCAAAAGAAAATGATCGCTAATAGACAATAAATGCTTAAACATAACCAAAATGCCCTCATCACACCTAACAAAATTAGTAACCATTTCTTAATATTAAAAATACATCTGATTAGAAAGTAGTAATTGGTAATATGCATCAAGAATGTGTTCGTGCATTTCGACCCAGTAACTTTGCTCCTCCTTTTCTTTTTTACTTTTCTTTCTTTCTTTCTTTCTTTTTTTTTTGAGACGGAGTCTCTGTCGCCCAGGCTGGAATGCAATGGTGCGATCTCGGCTCACTGCAACCTCCACTTCCTGGGTTCAAGCGATTTTCCCTGCCTCAGACCCTGACTAGGTGGGATTACAGGCGCCTGCCACCACACCTGGCTAATTTTTGTATTTTTAGTAGAGACAGGGTTTCCCCATGTTGGCCAGGCTGGTCTTGAACTCCTGACCTCAGATGATTCAGCCACCTATACCTCCCAAAGTGCTGGGATTACAGGCATGAGCCACTGCACCTGGCCTGCTACTCCTTTTCAACCTAATTACAGAAAAAAGGTTTATATTGTAAAAAATGTCACCTTATCCCTTATTTGTAAGAGAAAATGCATAATGGAAAAAATCTGGAATAGCTAACAACAGTAAATTATGGTATGTTAATGCAATGATGTTTATAAAGTTTTAAGGTTGAGTGGGAATGTTGATAGTTAATGCAATTAAAATCAAGCAGGATTTAAAATTACAGTACTCAATATGATCCAGCAATCCTACTACTGGGTATTTATTCAAAGTAAAGGAAATCAGTATATCAAAGAGGCATCTGCACTCCCATATTTATTGCAGCACCATTCACAATAGCCAAAATATCAATCAACCTAAGCATCCATCAACAGACGAATGGTTAAAAAAGTGTGGTATATATTTGAGTGGAAAACTATTCAGCCACAAAAAGGAATAAAATCCTGACATGGATGAACCTGGAGGACATTATGGTAAGCAAAATAAGCCAGGCACAGAAAGACAAATATTACATGTTCTCACTCATATATGAAATCTTTTTATGTTTTATTTTTATTTTATTTTTTTGAGACAGAGTCTTGCTGTGTCACGCAGGCTGGAGTGCAATGGATCAATCTCAGCTCACCACAACCTCCACCTCCCAGGTTCAAGCAATTCTCCTGCCTCAACCTCCCCAGTAGCTGGGATTACAGGCATGCACCACCACGCCTGGTTAATTTTTTTGTATTTTTAGTAGAGACGGGGTTTCTCCATGTTGGTCAGGTTGGTCTTGAACTCCCAACCTCAGGGGATCCACCGCCTCGGCCTCCCAAAGTGCTGGGACTACAGGTGTGAGCCACCACCACGCCTGGCCATATATGAAGTCTTCTAAAAAGTTGATCTCACAGAAATAGAAAGTAGAATAGTGGTTACTAGAGGCTGGGAAGGATAGGAGGGGAAGGAAAATAGGGAGAGGTTGATTAAAGGATACAAAATTATAGCTAGATAAGAGAAATAAGCTTTACTATTCTACAGCACGATAGAGTGACTAGAGCCAACAACAATTTATCATATACATTCCGATTGCTAGAAGAGAAGATTTTGAATGTTCCAAAGATAAAGAAATGATAAATGTTTGATGTTATGAATATACTGGTTACTCTGTATATTAGTCAGGGTTCTCTAGAGGGACAGAACTGATAAGAACAGATATCCTATATCCATATATATATCTTATATATATAATATATATATGGGAGCTTATTATTAACTCACATAATCACAAGTTCCCACAACAGGCCATCTGAGGAGCAAGGAAGCCAGTCCAAGTCCCAAAACTGAAGAACTTGGAGTCCACGTTCGAGGCCAGGAAGCATCCAGCACGGGAGAAGGATATAGGCTGGGAGGCTAGGCCAGTCTAGTCTTTCCACGGTTTTCTACCTGCTTTATATTCTAGCCAAGCTGGCAGCTGATTAGATGGTGCTCACCCAGATTAAGGGTGGGTCTGCCTTTTCCAGCCCACTGATTCAAATGTTAGTCTCCTTTTGGCAATACCCTCACAGACACACCCAGGATCAATACTTTGTATCCTTCAATCCAATCAAGTTGACACTCAGTATTAATCATCACACTCTGATTAGACCACTACACATTGCATACATCAAAACATCACCAAGTACCCTACAAATATGTACAATTATTATGTGGTAATTTTTAAAATAATTTTTTAAAAAGAAAGAAATCAACCAGGGGATGATACAAGAGATAGAAAGTAGGCATGAAAAAATACTTTAATAAAATATATTATTGCCCAAAAACAGAAAAACAAAAATAATTACAGAATTCAGTGTGAATTTTGTAAATATGTGCACAAAAGGTCTCACTGACTATCTCAGGCACTGCTCAGGGTTCATTCATAAGATAGGAGCATTATTAATGCCTCTTACAGATGAGACAGTTGATGTTCAGAGAGATTTTCTAGAACATCCTCAGCTAGTAAATAGTCAATTAAGGCATGGGTGAAGCCTCAGTTTTGTCTGACTCCAAAATCAAGATTTTGGCGAAGTGTGCTGGCTCACACCTCTAATCCCAGCATTTTGGGAGGCCAAGGCGGATGGATCACCTGAGGTCAGGAGTTTGAGACCAGCCTGGCTAACATGGTGAAATCCCATCTCTATTAAAAATACAAAAATTAGCTGGGCTTGGTGGCATGCACCTGTAATCCCAGCTACTTGGGAGACTGAGGCAGGAGAATCACTTGAACCCAGGAGGTGGAGGTTGCAGTGAGCTGAGATGGTGCCATCACACTCCAGCCTGGACAATAAGAGTGAAATCCTGTCTCAAAAAAACAAAAACCAAAATAAAACAAAAAGTCAAGATTTTAACCTTTATCCTGCCACCCTGGCATCAAAATGTTAACAGTAGTTATCACTGAGTAGTGGGATTTTATAGGTGGTCTCCTTTTCTTCTTCCAAACTTTTCTTCACTTTGCAATATTTTCTACTGAAGGCATTATTTTATGCTAGAAAAAATATTATCACATTACATATCTAAAATTTCATAATTTTAGAGCTTATTTAAGATGGTGCCCACCATCTAAATAACTTGTAGGATTCTGTCTTACAGAAATAAAAACATCAATAGGTAAGGATATATGTTCATGAATAGTTATCACAGCACTATGTGTACAGGAAAAACTGGAAAAGCATGACTATCCACTAATAATGAAATTGTAATACATCAACATGCATCAATTCAATGGAATATTAGGTAGTCATTAAAAATAATTAAATCTATAAGTGGGTGGGAAATCAGCCTGCAGAGTATTGTGTCCAGCCTGGCTACTCCAGAGTGCCCTACGGTCCTGCAGCATTGGCATCGTGCATGTTCTCACTCATCTGTGGAGTTTTTTAAAAAGTTGATCTCATAGAGGTAGGAAATAGAATAGTGGGAGCTTGTTGGAAATGCAGAATGTACACCCTAGAACTACAGAACCAAAATTGCATTTTAATAATATTCCCTAGGGGAAACACTGGTGTACAGTATGATCCCAAAGCAAAAGATTTCTCATGCATTGTGCAAAGCTGGATAGTCACAACCAAAATCTATCCTCTCCTTCTAAACTAATAAACCCCTCATTTTTAGCTGGGAACATGGCCATCCAAAATAGAGATTATACTTCCCGGCCTTCCTCAGAGTTTGGTAAGGCTGTATAATTAAGCTCTGACCAACGGGACAAGACAGTAAGTGAAGAATATCATTTCTGCATTGTGCTGCTAAAAGAAAAGTATCTGTATCCCCCTGGTTATTCTTCTTTCTGCTAACTGAAAAATGTCAACAACTGAATCAGCCACTGTATCAGTCAGCCTGGGCTGCCATAACAAAACACCACAGACTGGGCAACTAAAACAACAGAAATTTATTTTCTCACAGTTCTGGAGGCTGGAAAGTCCAAGTTCAAGGTCCAGCAGGGTTTGGTCTCTGGTGGGGGCTCTCTTCCTGACTTGGACACAGCTGCCTTCAGATCGTCCTCCCATGACCATTCCTCAGTGCATGTACATGGATAGAAAGATCTCTTTCTCTCCCTCTTCTAATAAGGACGCCTATTAGAAGAGGTGTCCTGCTGGATTAAGGCCCTACTCTTATGCCCTCGATTAACCTTAATTGCCTCCTAAAAGCTTTATTTCCAAATACAATCACATTGGGGGTTAGAGTTTCAACATATGCATTTGTGGGATACATAATTCAGGTCATAGCATCCACCTTGGACCTAGAGATGAAGCCACAACAAACATGTTCTACCCTCCTAACTGTCTACCTCTGAACTATTAGGCAAGAGAGAAATAAACTAGCATGTTGGTCAAGTTACTATGTTTTGGTTCTCTTTGTTATAGCCGCTTAACCTATTTCCTCACTGACTCATACGTATGTATGTTTACGTGCATTCCACTGAGCAAGAAGAAAAGTATGAAACAATGCCCTTTAAACTGTTGCTGTTGATTGCTACAAGGCAGGAGTGATGGATAAACTAAAATAAGAATATTGAGGGGAAAAGTTATCCAACAGCACCTCACGTTTTGCAGTCACAGCCAATATCTAGATGACTGTGGGAAACACACTTTTCCCAACTTTATTAATAAATGCTTAAAACAGTAAGAATCTTTACAATAGGACTCTTCCCCCCTCCCTCCACCCGCCCGAGACCAAGTCTCACTCTGTTGCCCAGGCTGGAGTGCAGTGGCGTGATCTCAGCTCACTGCAACCTCTGCCTTCTGGGTTCAAGTGATTCTTGTGTCTTAGCCTCCCGAGTAGCTGGGACTACAGGTGTAAGCCACCACACCTGGCTAATTTTTGTATTACCATGTTGGCCAGGCTGGTCTTGAACTCCTGACCTTAGGTGATCCACCTGCCTTGGCTTCCCAAAGTCTGGGATTATAGGCATGAGCCACAGCACCCGGCCAGGATTCTTAATTATAATGAAACATGACACAAATTTCAGTTCTAAATACACACTGATTTCCCCTCCCTCCCTCTCTTCCTCTCTCTGCAATGGGCATGCTGTAGCCCAGGGCAGCCCAGGGAGAGGGGTAGAATGAACATGATCCCAGGGTCCCATTGCAGTTGGAACATCCTTCCAGTTTTATTTTCAGTTCTCCTCTCTGCACTCCAAGGTCGTAGGATTTCCACATGCCCTTGGAAGAGCCTTTGGAAGGTATTTTCATCCTTCCTACTGGTAAAATGGCATCAAGGGTCCCCACCGGTTCAAGATAGGGACCTTGACTATATGGTGATGAAGACAGGGACACCCTGGCAGTAGCAGGTAGCCTTTGGCTATCTCTGCAGCAGGCTGGTGCTTGGGATCCAGGAGGCACGGAAAGTCAGCACTCCGGAGGAGCTGGTTGGGGTCACCCTGGGCCAGGTGCAGATCGTGGGAAGCTGGATATGTGAAATGGCAGGTACTGGTGAACTTGCGCTCGTCCTCCCATGTGGCCTCATGTTCCTGTGATGGGAAGAAGCCAGGAAGTCCTAGGTCTTTGGCAGTCATGTGGGGTCTTTTGAAAGCAGGGTACCCATCCGTTAGCTTGGGGTTGGGGTTAGGGATGGGCCTATAAAACTCTTTGTCCCGGAGTTGAGCATCGAGCTTTGCCTGCTGTGGAAACAAATCACACATGAATGGAGGGGTGAGAGACGAGAGATGATGTAGCTTTTCTTGGAAGCATCCAAGACAGAGCACACCCTTCTTTGCTTTATTTTTTTAAAACTTTAAATTAGTCCTTGAATGTAACCTATACAGCAGAGGGAATACTGAAATTACACAAAAGAGCTTATAGTGAAAAGTAAGTCTCTTTTCCATTCTCCTCCTCCTTTGGTTCCCATCTCCAGAGACAACCACTGCTATCAGTGCTTTTTGTGTCTCTCTAGAAATATTTGATGTGCATATAAACATGTATGTGTATATCTTCTTCCCTTGGTTTGTACAGAAATGATGAATATTATATTCCATTCCACACTTTGCTTCCATTAAATAACATCTCAGAGATTGATCCATCTTTGTTTGTTTAGATCGTCTTTTCTCAGTGGGGAAACCTCAGGACAAGAAAAGATTTTTAAGTAATCTTGAAAAGAGAAAATGATAAAGGAAAAAACTGATAAATCTAACTATATTAAAAATCACAATTCACACTCCCTGAAATATTTAGTGCAAAGACAAACCACAAACTGGAGAAGAGTTTATCCACATATATAACTGACAAATGAAAAATGCTTAGGGCCAGATGTGGTGGCTCACGCCTGTAATTCCAGCAATTTGGGAGGCCGAGGTGAGTGGATCACTTGAGGACAGGAGTTCGAGACCAGCCTGGCCAACATGGTGAAACCTCATCTCCACTAAAAATACAAAAGTTAGCTGGGTGTGGTGGTGCACGCCTGTAATTCCAGCTACTCAGGAGGCTGAGGCAGGAGAATCACTTGAACCCAGGAGGCAGAGGTTGCAGTGAGCCGAGATTGCACCACTGCACTCCAGCCTGGGCAACAGAGCCAGACTCCTCAAAAAAAAAAAAAAAAAAAAAAAGGAAAAATGCTTAGAATATTTTTTAGAAGTCCTACAAATTAATAAGAAAAAGACAAGCAACCCAGTAGAAAAATGAGCAAAAGACATGAACAGACATTTTATAAAATAACAAATCTCCATCAACAAATGAAAAGGTGGCCAACCTCATTAATAGTCAGTGAAATGAAAATTATGACCACAGGAAAATATGATTTTGCACCCACCAAACTGGCAAAAATTAAAATATCTGTCAATACCAAGCAATGGCAACATTGCAGAGCAACAGAAGTAACCGTCTCCTACTGGCTATAATGTAAATTGGTGTGACCGCTCTGGAAAACAGTGATTTTACCTAATACTCCATGACTAACAATTCCACTCCTGGAATGGATAAACACTTGAACATTAGGATGTGTCTTATCTCATCTTCAATGCAGCATTTGGGAGTGGGAAGAGTAGGAACAAAGCGCCCAAATGTCCACCAATAAGAAGGGACAGATACAGAAGAGACAAATACAGTACACTGTGGCATATTCACGCAATGTAATACTATGCAGCAGAAAATGAATAATACGCCATAATGCTTAGCAAAAAGTGACAATTGCGGAAGGGTACAAATTCAATGTGTAATAAAGTTCAAAAAGGCAAAACCAAACAATTTGTTTGAAGGGATATATACGTATAAGGTAAAATAAGTTTTTAGAAAAACACACAAGGGAACGACTTTTTTGGGGAGGGATAGAGTTTCGCTCTGGTTCCCATGTTCAAGCGATTCTCTTGTCTCAGTCTTCCAGACAGCTGAGAATACAAGCGTGCACCAACACGTCAGGCTAATTTTTGTAATTTTTGTAGAGACGGGATTTCGCCACATCGGCCAGGCTGATCTCAAACTGCTGGCCTCAAACTCCTGGTCTCAAATCCCTGGCCTCAACTCTTGCCTGCCTTGGCCTCCCAAAATGCTGGGATTACAGGTGTGAGCCACTGCAATTGGCCTACAAGGGAATGATTAACCACTTCTGGAGATGGGAGGAGGGGTAAATCTGTGGGCTAACCAAAAGGCTACAAGGTACTGCTACTGTTAATGTGCCATGTTTTAAGCTGTCTGTAATGGTTATATCGGTGTTTATCAGTGTAATTTAAACTGTAAATGTGTATTATTTACAATCTTTTGTATGCATGATATATATGATGTACATTTGAAAACTTACACACATGGCCGGCCACGGTGGCTCACGCCTGTAATCCCAGCACTTTGGGAGGCCAAGGCAGGTGGATCACGAGGCCAGGAGTTCAAGATCAGCCTGGCCAAAATGGTGAAATCCCATCTCTACTAAAAATACAAAAATTAGCCGACGTAGTGGCAGGCACCTGTAATCCCAGCGACTCGGGAGGTTGAGGCAGGAGAATTGCTTGAACCCGGACAGGCGGCAGAACTTGTAGTGAGCCGAGATTGTGCCACTACACTCCAGCCTGGGTGACAGAGTGAGACTCCATCTCAAAAAAAAAAAAAAAAAAAAAAAATACATACGCATACATGCACATGCACATAAAAGATCTCTAAGTCACATCTCCTGGCATTGGATATTGTTCTAACAAGTGTCCAAATGTCCACATTTGTAATACAAATGAAGCAATAGAGGGAATTTCAGTGGACAGTTGATTGAATGACAGGACTTGCATGCCTTCCTACCTCTTGCGGCGTGACCCTGGAGTATTTGTGCTTCCCGTAGGGTTGATAGTCGACCATGTGGGAGCTTTGGTATATGTCTAAATCCACAGGGTCCTAAAGCACAAGGAGAATATGAAACAAGAGATTCCCCCTCGTCACTCCTCCGCTTAAAGCCATTCAATGGCTTCTTGCTGTTTGTAGGACAAAGGCTGACTTTGGGCCTGACATTCAGAGCCCAGATGATCTGGCTGTGACCCACTTTTACCATCCCACCACCTTCCTGCCCTCTCTACTCCAGCCTCACTTCCTCCCGCTCGCATGGGCCTGGCATGTGCTTTTTCCTATCTCCTGATAGAAATGCAAGTTGCCCTCCTCACAGACTAGCAAACTCCTATCTATCCTCCAAGACCCAGACTAAACATCTCTTCCCCAAACATCTCTCCCACCCTTTTATTCTCTACCTCCCAAGAGTTAAACCCTTTCCTTGTTCCTCACAACCCTCCACAACAGCACTTACAGGGTGTACTGTGATGGATTTAATAAAGTACACTAGATCAGGTTTAGTGTACTTAGACATCTCTGCAGTCCCAAAGCCCAGCACAGGGCCTGGCACACTGTGGGTGCCTAATAAGTGCATGCTGAGTAAATAACTGAACCCTCAGAAAATTATAAAGAAGAGAACTCAGTTCTCTTCTTCTTGTACAAAAAACCAAAAAAATAAAACAAAAAAACCCCAAAACTATCATTCCAGAAAGATGAGAAGGAGGAGCCTTAAGGAGCCTGGCCCTTCCAGGGGCTTGCTGAGGCTACCCAACCCTGAGACCATCACAGGGGATAGTAACCCACATCACTCACCTGTCCCGGGTATTTCACACCTGCCATGGCAAAAGACCTAGACACAGACAAGTTGTTTAGCCCTGCTCTGCCACAGACAAGGAAAGCAGCCACTATCTTCAAGCTGTGCCAATGCAGCATGGCTGCCCCAGCTTTCTTAGCCCACTCCTCCCCATCTTCCCTGGGCTCCCACCCTGCATGTCACTCCATCATCAAGGGGTTGGTGGTGATACCAGGGTCCCTGGGGCAAAAGGGCTGGAGCAGGACTCAGGAAGAATGAGGGTTGTGTAGAAGATCACATTTACTGATCAGGTTTACTGTTTGAGAGGTATATCTGATCCTAGGGCAAGTGAAGTGCTGGTAAATGTTTAACAACCATGTTTTCAGGGAAAATAGGCCCTGGGTTTATAGCATCTGCTAATTTCTGTGGTGTAAATGCTCCTATCGTGGCTCATTTCAGGCTATCAACATAATATCATTGGCACTGAGTTGCACAGATATGCACAGGATGGGCTCTTGTGAGCCAGTATGAACTGGCTCCAGCTCACATGTTCCTCTGAACCAGGCCTCAGCACTTCCCCTGGATGGAGGAAGGCCCAGGCCTAGGACTCAGAGCCACCTTTATTCAGAGGGGAGTATCCAAGGTGAAGAAAGTTGCGAGACTCTGCATTCCCAGCTGAACGACAGTAGTTTGTAGGCCTAACTCCGACCCCTCCCTTCCAGCCCTGAAGTCCTAGCAGGGCCCTCGCTGCACAGACTGCTTGTGTGCATGGCCCCCTAGATCCTTGAGGGGTACTCCACTGCATTCCCAGGGAACCCTCCCCTAAGCCCCACTCCCTTCAGCAGACAGTGGCCCAGCAGGGTGGTGCTCAGATCTCAACAAACCCCTGTGTTCCCTTCCTTTTGCTCACAGACAGCTTCTCTCCTAGGGCTGGGGACCAGCTGCCATGCAGACACAGCCGACCCTTTCTTCTGCCAGGGCAAGACGACGCTCCTGCCCTCCCACCTCCAGGTGCCCTTGCCACATGGAGAGTCCTGTTGCTGTGTCCCACTGCCACGCCTGTCTTTGAGTTGAGCCCTGACCTATGATGAGGGTCCCTGTCATTGTGAGGTGGGTGGGTGGGTGGCTGCTCGGGCTGCCTGCAGGTCAGTTCCCCTGTCCCTGGCTCACCAGAGCCAACATGAGTCCTGGCAGCACTGGAAGGTCTTGGGGACCAGTGCTTTCTGACACTCTACAGAATCTCTCTATTCCTAGGAGAGAAAGGTAAATAGAGCCCACGTGGTTTATAACATCAGACTGTGTGTGACTAAATCCACTTCGCACCATAGACTGCCACCCAGGCCTCGGTTGCCTGACAGGCTGGCTCAAAATTGTCAAAATGTCATACTTTTTGACATTCATAGTGTGTGGCTACAATAAAAAAAAATATACAGAAACAAGCTTTGGTGAGGATATGGAGAAATTAAAACCATATGATTTAGCAAGACCACTTCTAGTTATAAACAAAAAAGAATTGAAAGCAAGGACTCAAATGGATACCTGTACCCCAATGTTCACAACAGCATGATTCACAATAGTCAAAAGGTAGAAACAACTTAAATGTCCTTCAGAGATGAATGGATTTGGGATATATGTACAATGGAATATTATTCAGCCTTAAAAGGGAGGCCGGGCGCAGTGGCTCATGCCTGTAATCCCAGCAACTTGGGAGGCCGAGGCAGGTGGGTTGCCTGAGGTCAGGGGTTCCAGACCAGCCTGACTAAATTGGAGAAACCCTGTCTCTACTAAAAATACAAAAATTAGCCAGGCGTGGTGGTGCATGCCTGTAGTCCCAGCTACTCAGGAGGCTGAGCCGAGATCACACCACTGCACTCCAGCCTGGGTGACAGAGTGAGACTCTGTCTCGAAACAAAATTTAAGAAAAAAAAAAAAAAAAGGGAAGGCAATTCTGACACTTGCTACAGCATGGATAAATCTTGAGGACATTATGCTAAGTGAAATAAAGCAAAATAAGCCGGTCACAAAAAGACAAATGCTGCGTGATTCCAGTTCTGTGAGGTACCTAGAGAAGTAAAATTCATAGAGATAGAAAATAGAATGATAGTTGCCAGAGACTGAGGGGAGGAACGGGGAGTTATTGTTTAATGGATATGAAGTTTTTGTTTCAGAATATTTTAAAACGTTCTGGGAGGCCGGGCGCGGTGGCTCAAGCCTGTCATCCCAGCACTTTGGGAGGCCGAGACGGGCGGATCACAAGGTCAGGAGATCGAGACCATCCTGGCTAACACGGTGACACCCCGTCTCTACTAAAAAATACAAAAACCTAGCCGGGCCAGGTGGCAGGCGCCTGTAGTCCCAGCTACTCGGGAGGCTGAGGCAGGAGAATGGCGTAAACCCGGGAGGCGGAGCTTATAGTGAGCCGAGATCCGGCCACTGCACTCCAGCCTGGGCGACAGAGCGAGACTCCGTCTCAAAAAAAAAAAAAAAAGTTCTGGGAATGGATGGTGGTGATGGTTGCCCATTGTGAATGTATTTAATGCCACTGAATTATGCACATAAAAGTGATTAAAATGGTAAACTTTGTTATATATGTTAAATTGTATATATATATTTGTGTATATTATATATTTTTATGTAATTATATATAAATATGTATATTTAATTATATATTATATTAAACATATATATGTTATATATTATATTATATATATATAATTTTTAAAAATATTCATGTATTTCTTTTTTTTTTTTTTTTTTTGAGACGGAGTCTCGCTCTGCCGCCCAGGCTGGAGTGCAGTGGCCGGATCTCAGCTCACTGCAAGCTCCGCCTCCCGGGTTCACGCCATTCTCCTGCCTCAGCCTCCCGAGTAGTTGGGACTACAGGCGCCTGCCACCGCGCCCGGCTAGTTTTTTGTATTTTTTAGTAGAGACGGGGTTTCACCGTGTTAGCCAGGATGGTCTCGATCTCCTGACCTCGTGATCCGCCCGTCTCGGCCTCCCAAAGTGCTGGGATTACAGGCTTGAGCCACCGCGCCCGGCCTAAAAAATATTCATGTATTTCTTCTCAGAACATACAAACTTATCTTCTCAGAGAATAGAAAACAGAGATTTCACTCAGTGACAAAGATGGACACAGCCAGTTCACCCTGTCCCCCCATCTACTTAGAAAATCCCCTGCGGGAGGGGATGCCTAGAGCACACAGCACCCCTTGGTGTGGGGCTGTGCACAGGTCTAAAGGCGCTCGACTTTACCATCCAAACAGGAAAACAGCTGTCCAGATGACAGGAAGATTCCACTGTCCGTAATCTTCATGGTGCCAGGTCCCCTGGGGCATCTAGGGCAACGATGCTGCTGCAGTTTATACAGTTACACAGTCAAGTCTGTGCCAAAGGAGGTCCCATCAGGCAGCCAGGTTTCTGTTCAGTCTGGGCAGCAATGCCAAATGGCTGCCCCCATAGCCTGGCATGAGCTGATGGCCCAGCGCAATCCCAAAGCAAAGAAGGGCAGAGCTGGGCCAAAAAACTGTGGTAATTTCCTCTCCCTGCCTCCAACAGCGTTGTCTGCTCCTTTTGCAGCCCCACACGCAGGCCTCCCGACCTGAGGGTCTGGGCTAGCGAGTCTGATTGTTTTCCTAAGCCCCCATAACCCAAGAATGAGGACCTGGAAAGAGGGATGTGAGGTTTCTGAAGAACAGGCATCAGGCAGCTTCGGAGATGCCCTCAGCCCACAGGAAGAGTGCTGTGTCAGGCAAAGATGGTCTCTTTCCAGCACTTCTTGGTGAGGATGGTGCCCGGCTTATGTTGGGCATCTGGGTTGTTGGCTAGTGGAAGACACTGGGCTTTCCAGGATGTCTTGCTTCAGCTCGTAGAACACAGCAGAGTCCTCTTTTGTGAGGAAGGTGATGGCCACCCTACTCTTGCCTGCTCGTCCCGTGCAGCCAATGGGGTGGATGTAATCTTCAATATTTTTGGCCATATCATAGTTGACAACCATAGACACATCTTGGATGTCAATACCACGACCAGCCACATCTGTAGCCACTAAAATATCCTTGGCCCCAGCCCTGAGGTTGGGATTTGAATAATCCACCTTCTTTAAGGGACACCTCCTCCATAAAGCTTTCCTTTATCTCACTAGGTGCCACCATAGACTCATTTATCCAACCAATATTTACTGAGCACTTATTTTGTGTTTGGGCATTGTTCTGAGCTTTATAGACACAAGAATGACAAAAATAGATGGAAATCTCTGCTTACATTCCAGTGAGATGAAAACACAGGCCGGGCGCGGTGGCTCAAGCCTGTAATCCCAGCACTTTGGGAGGCCGAGACGGGCGAATCACGAGGTCAGGAGATCGAGACCATCCTGGCTAACACAGTGAAACCCCGTCTCTACTAAAAAATGCAACAAACTAGCCGGGCGAGGTGGCGGGCGCCTGTAGTCCCAGCTACTCGGGAGGCTGAGGGAGGAGAATGGCGTAAACCCGGGAGGCGGAGCTTGCAGTGAGCTGAGATCCAGCCACTGCACTCCAGCCGGGGCGACAGAGCCAGACTCCGTCCCAAAAAAAAAAAAAAAAGAAAACACAGAGCAAACACAATAATAAGTAGGTCACCCTCCATAGATAGAGAAAATAAGCCAGGTGATGCACAAGAGAATGACTAGTGGCACTTCAGATGCGAGGTCCAAGAAGGTCTCTCCTAGAGGATGATGTTATAGTAGAGATCTGAAGCATGGGAAAGAACCAGCCATGCAAAGATCTGGAGGCTGATTCCAGAAACAGCAATCAGCTAGTGCAAAGCCTAAAGGCAGGAACCACTGAGAACAAGAAGAACGAGCCACGTGCCTAGAAAGAAGTGAATGATGGGCAAGGTCAAGAGATTGAGTCAGCTGGAAATCTCTGGCATTCCTCTTCTTTCTTTAATGGAATGCCAACTTCCCCTCAGAGAACTGCTTCTTGCCTTTCTTTGGTTTGAGTGTGTCCACAGAATTCATGTGTTAGAAATTTAGTCTCCAGCATGGCAGTGTTGGGAGGTGAGGCCTTTTAAGATTCAAGTAGGTGGTTAAGAGGGATTAATGCCGCTTTCTTGGGACTGCGTTAATTCTCGCCATAGTGAATGAGTTATTGCTGTCTCAGGACTGGATTAGTTACCCCAAGAGCCAGTTGTTATAAAGTGAGGCCGCCCCTTATGTTTCACCGCTTTTGCACACACTCACTTGCCCTCCCACTTTTGTACCACGTTATAATACAGTATGAAAGGCCTTGCCAGAAGCCGCTGCCATGCCCTTGAACTTCCTGACCTCAAAAACTGTGAGCCAAATAAACTTCTGGGTTTTGTTGTTGTTTTTGTTTTTTATAGAGATGGAGCCTTGCTCTGTTGCCCAGGCTGGAGTGTGCAATGGCACAATCTTGGTTCACTGCAATCTCTGCCTCTTGGGTTCAAGCAATCCTCCCACCTCAGCCTCCTGAGTAACTAGGATTATTGGCATGCACCACCACGCCTAACTAACTTTTTTTATATTTTTAATGGAGACAAGGTTCCACCATGTTGGCCAGGCTGCTCTCAAACTTCTGAACTCAATTCATCTGCCCGCCTCAGCCTCCCAAAGTGCTAGGATTACAGGCGTCAGCCACCAGGCCCAGCCTTAAACTTCTGTTTTTTATAAATTACCTAGTCTGTTGTATTCTGTTATAGCAACAAAAAATGGACTAGGACACTCCCGTTTGGGGATCACATGGTGTGGGTGGTGCTGATCGTACTCCAACTCTAAATGGGCACATTGCCACCAGAATATTCCACTCTCTAGGCCAGAGTGATTGATCCAGGGAGAGGCTCATGATCCAAGCTGGACTGATGAGTGCCATCCCTAGCTCTTGGGAAGGAAGAGCTGAAACAGCAGGCACTAAGAACCATGTGAGCCTCAAGCTGCCTGAAGCCACTGTGTAGAGAAAGTCAGGCCAATAATAAAATCAGCACAAAGAAAAAAATACCCAAGAGATAGAAACAGCAATAGCATTTTGACTAACACTGAGCCCCTGGATATAACCATGCCTGAAGTTTGACCTACATCTACACCTCGCAGTTTATGCGAACCGGTACATTCCCTTTCTTACTAATGCCAATTTCAGATGGGTTTCTGTAACTGTCAGCTGAAACAATACCTACAAATTCAAGGTTGGAGAGCTCACATAGTTATTTCTCCTAACTGTGGGATTCTTGAGGGAAAGAGCTGGATCTTCCTTTCTATTACTCAGTGCATGGACACTTAAGTGTGGGGATTTAAGAAGTGCTTGTGAATTAAATAAAACTGAAAGAGATGGCAAAGCCTAAGGCAAAGAACAGAGGGGCCACAGGGATAAGAGTAGAGGGGACAGCTGGGGCATAACAAGTGATTTTTGTGACCCAAGTATGTCTTTTTCAGAAAAATATTACCAAGTACACTTTTGGAGTCCTGAATTCAAATTCGGATACTTGCTATCCTCATGTCTTTGAGTAAATCATGTAAGATTAATAAAAGGCAGTCTGATCATCTGTAAAACAGAGGTAACATCTACCTGAAAAGAGCGTAGAAAGTCAACAGATATGTCTATGAAGGTGCTTAGTGTTCTTCATACCAGTATTTGCCCCCATATTTTTTGAGTTCCTGCTGTATCTCAGGCATTGTGCAAGGGCCTGGAATTATGGTAATGAAATAAAATAGAAATGGTCTCTGTCCTTATGAAGTTACAGTATGGTGGCAGATAAATATTCAAATCATCACACAAGTGAGTCTTTCATTACAATTTTGACAAGTGCCATGAAGGAGAAATGTGGAGTAGCGGAGGTTGATCCAGTCTTGGGATCTGGTCAGAGAAGACTTGCCTCAAGCAATGACATTTTAACTCGGTTCTAAAGGGGAAGGAGAGTTCTGTTCACTGCCCTACGGCAGGAAATGGACTTCCCAAGTGTAGGAGAGAAGCTGCTCTGCTGGAGCAGAGCCAGGAGGGACAAGGGCAGCTCCAGATGAGGCTGGAGAGGGGATGCTACCTCATCAAGCAAGGTATGGGAAGAACTTTTGACTTTATCCATTGTAGGCCACTGGAGGAGGAGGAGGAGGAGGATGATGATGATGATGATGATGATGATGATGATGGCTGGGACAGTTGGATGAGACGGCAGTCGATATGGAGAGAAGTGAGTAGGTTCAAGAGACGTTAGGAAAGTAGACCACATAGGATTTAATCATTATCAGGAAGAGGCAGTGGCAAGACAGAGTAGGTTCAAAAAGATTCCCAGATTTCTCAAATAAGCCATTGGAACTTGATGGTCCTTTGCTGAGGTGGGAAGGGCAGAAGGAGGCATCAGTTTGGGAAGTGCTATGGTTTCAATATTTGTCCCCTCCAAAATTCATGTGGAAATTTAATCTTCTATGTGGCAGGATTGAGAGGTGGGGACTTTACAAGGTGACTGAGTCATGAGGGCTCTTCATGAATTAATGAATTAATGGGTTAGTGGAGTAATGGGTTATCATGGGAGGGCAACTGGTGTCTTTAGAAGAAGAGGAAAAGAGGCCGGGCGCGGTGGCTCAAGCCTGTAATCCCAGCACTTTGGGAGGCCGAGGCGGGTGGATCACGAGGTCAGGAGATCGAGACTATCCTGGCTAACATGGTGAAACCCCGTCTCTACTAAAAATACAAAAAACTAGCCGGGCGTGGTGGCGGGCGCCTGTAGTCCCAGCTACTTGGGAGGCTGAGGCGGGAGAATGGCGTGAACCCGGGAGGCGGAGCTTGCAGTGAGCAGAGATCACGCCACTGCACTCCAGCCTGGGAGACACAGCGAGACTCCGTCTCAAAAAAAAAAAAAAAAAAAAAAAGAAGAAGAGGAAAACAAACCTGAGCTAGCACGTTAGCATGCCCAGCCCCTCACCAGGTGATGCTCTGCTCTACTTTGGGACTCTGAAGAGTTCCCACCAGCAGGAAGGCTGTCACCAGATACGGCCCCTTGGCCTTGGACATCTCAGCCTTTGTAACTGTGAGAAATAAATGACTTTTATTTATTAATTACCCAGTTTCAGATATTCTGTTATAAGCAACAGAAAATGAACTAATGCCAGGAATAAATCTGTGAGTGCAGTTGGGATCATATTCCAGTTGTGGAGCCTGTGTGGTTTCCAAGAAGAGGCGCGTAAACACCATGAGCAGAAGGGTTTATAGTTCAGAGAAGAAAGTTCTGAACATGTTATACACTCTGGAATTGCTGGATATGGGTGGTACTTGAAGCCAACAGGGAGGATGGACAATATCCCTAATTTAGGTACCGTAGCCTCCCAAGTAGCCCTGCAGAGCAACACTGCCCTGACACTAACAGGTATCCTGTGCCTCCCAAATGGAGCGTTCAAGGGCAGCAGAAGGGAAATCAGGCCAGAAGGATGATAAGGTCACTGGCACTTGTGCTCAGGCCTTGCTGGTCCATGTACTCGAGCCTCTTTTTAACCCCCTTTGTGTGCTACCTTCACTGCAGTCAGGTTTTTTTTTTGTCTTTTTTCCTTTTTTTTTTTTGAGATAGTCTCACTCTGTCACCCAGGCTGGAGTGCAGTGACACAATCTCGGCTTACTGCAACCTCTGCCTCCTGGGTTCAAGCGATTCTCCTGCCTCAGTCTCCTGAGTAGCTGGGATTATAGGCATGCACCACCACGCCCAGCTAGTTTCTGTATTTTTAGTAGAGACGGGATTTCATCATGTTGGTCAGGCTGGTCTCAAACTCCTGATCTCATGATCTGCTCGCCTCGGCCTCCCAAAGTGCTGGGATTACACGCGTGAGCCACTGCGCCCGGCATGTTTCTGCAGAATCTCTTAGCTTCAGTGCCAATGCAGCAACGTTAGTGCAACAAGCTGCAGGAGTGGCAGGGCCCTCAGCTCAGCCACCTGCTGGTTCTGGCAGTGTGGACAAGTCACTTCGCTCCCAGGAGCTCAGTGCCCTCTTCACTGAGATTGAAATCCTCAATGCCTGCACAGGCTTCCTCCACCCCAGACGACCACATAGTTACTGAACTTTGAGTGAGCTTGCCCTGAAACACTGCGAAACATGTTGTACCAATTTTTAAGTTTTTACAATGCAATACATGTGACTTTTTCTGAAGTTCAAAACGGGTAAATGTTTTCATGGTTCTCATTTTCTCCTTTAGCAGCAGGCAAGGGAGAATCTTTCCCTACATTTGTAAGAGATGAAAAATAACCCAGAAAGCAAATCCTGCTTTTGTTTTTTTAAAGTTTAAATCACATCCAAATTTTGGGTTCAAATTGTGTAAGGTGGCCGGGCGCGGTGGCTCAAGCCTGTAATCCCAGCACTTTGGGAGGCCGAGGCGGGTGGATCACGAGGTCAGGAGATCGAGACTATCCTGGCTAACATGGTGAAACCCCGTCTCTACTAAAAATACAAAAAAACTAGCCGGGCGTGGTGGCGGGCGCCTGTAGTCTCAGCTACTTGGGAGGCTGAGGCGGGAGAATGGCGTGAACCCGGGAGGCGGAGCTTGCAGTGAGCCGAGATCACGCCACTGCACTCCAGCCTGGGAGACACAGCGAGACTCCGTCTCAAAAAAAAAAAAAAAAAAAAAAAAAAAATTGTGTAAGGTAAGATAAACCAAATTATATTATTTAAAAAAAAAACACTCATATAGAAATATGAGTGTATTTCTAGAAGCATGGTTATGTTAAAATAAACATTATTTTAAAGGATGCAAAAAAAGGTGTATGGACAAGATCCAATAAACAGGTTATACAAAGCAGGGGCACACCAAAGGCCCTCAACAGGCATCATTCCTCCTTCTCCCCTGCTACCTCCAGTGAGGATACTCACCTCTAAATCTAAATATCTATACTGAGAAAATAACCCCATACATGTACAACAGGGTTAGATGTGAAAACTAAAGAAGAAAAATATCAATTACTTAACACCTAGTCTGGTATGCTGTAGGAGTTAAATTATCGTAACCTTCATTCATTCGACGGAAATAGGAACAAGAACACCCCAAAAGTCATCTGAGAGTGACTCCCACATCTCCTACCATAGCCTGGAGAGAGCTGGGCCCCAAATTTCGGCCTATGCAAATTCAGTATGTTAATATTGTTAAATCACAGGAGGAAATTCTTCTCCCCAATCAGAAGCCCTCAACTTCCTCTAGGTTTATATTAAAGGGATTACAATCCATTTCCTTCCTAATACGGCTAATGCGCTATGGGAAGCCCTCAGGCCAGGGATTAAAGCATTTATGCCTTTAATTAGGAGCAACCCTTCCCTTAGAGCCTGAAACACAAACAGCAGGTCGACACTACAAAGGCCTCCTCCCCAGCGCAGTGGGGATATTGCTCCCTCTCCAGGAGCCTGGAGCCTCCAAGAGCTTAGCAAACACTGCCTTTCCCAAACGAGATGTCTTAGCCAGGAGGGCCCTCGTCAGAAATAGAAACCCCTTCACCTGAAGAACAAACAAACAAAAAACAGATCTCGAGTTAATTCAGGATCAGCCCCTGCCGCACAGCAGGGAAGGCGAGAGGAATCCATTTCGTTAAGGGGCCCTGCGGAATCTCCAGATCTCCAGGAGGGATCCGGGACGCTGATTGTCCCACCGCTGCAAACACACTGGGTCATTAGCTTTCAAGTGGATGGCTCTGAAAATTAAGATGTGATTGTGCTTCGGAGAGGTGTGTCCCCAACTGGATGCCTTCAGGAGCCCCACACACAGGGTCTGTCATCCTTTTCCATTCTAGATTCATAGAAACTAGCTGGGTCACCTAGCACAGGGTTTCTCCAAGGGCAGCCCAATGACCCTCTTCTTCAGAGTCTCCTGTGATACATATTAAAATGCAGATTTCTGCTGCCACACTTGTGTCAGAAACTCTGGGAAATGAAGCCAACCCTGGACTTTTAACAAGCTTTATTGGAGATTCTGTGATCCTTACGCATGGGTAAGAGGACCATGGCTGCGCCACCCCCACTGTTTATAGATGGAGGAGCTGAGGCCCAAAATCTTCCAGGGGTGGACAGAGGCAGACAGCCAATCAAAGGTCTGGTCTCGGATGCTTTCGTGGTGGTGGATGTGCACAGTACCTGAGAAATGATACCAGGCGCAGTGGCTCACGCCTGTAATCCCAGCACTTTGGGAGGTCGAGGCGGGCAGATCATGAGGTCAAGAGTTCGAGACCAGCCTGACCAACATGGTGAAATTGTTGAACTGAGATAAGAACTTGGGACCTTTTGCTTCATTTGTTCAACGCACAAGTATTGACTGTCTTTGGTGAGCGAGGCATGGTGCTAGATGCTGTGTGTGTGTGTGTGTGTGTGTGTGTGTGGTCATAGGAAGGAAGGTGTTGGTGGATGATGATAAAAGATGAGAAACGCTGTGTTCCTGCCATCCAGCACTTGACACACTGGGAGGGAGAGGAAGCAGGAAGTGTCCAAAGAAAGCACATGCAGGGCAGTGCAGAGGCAGGCCAGGGTCATCTGGAGTTGAGGGAGACTGAAGAAATGGCAGAGAACAGGTAGCGATGAAATCAAGTGTTAGATGAGGAGCATCCTTCTCTTGTCCAAATTTGGTTCATCCCTGAAGCCTCAGCCACTGCCTGGCTTCTGGTGGGAACCATTTCCTGACTGCTCATTCTCACCCACATCCCTTTTCTCTGAACATTTATGGCACTTCAGCAGATATTTGTCACTTACTTTATGCCATGTCCATGTCTTTGTTTAGTTGTGCTTTTTTTTTTTTTTTTTTTTTTTTTTTGCTTCCCCCACAAAAAACTATTTGAGCTGCCTTTTTCCTCTTGACTTCCTCTGAGCCTGCTAGACCCTCCATAATGCTCTTTGATTGTATAGGGGATATTTAAAAGTCAGGCTGGAAAGGCATCTGGGGCTGTGCAATGAAGACCTTCAGTGCTGGACTTTCATGGGGGAGGCTGAATGCAGAGAGGAAAAAGTTTTAGAGTCAGATGATTTTGCACTTGAACTCAGCTTTACCACTTACAAACTGTGTGTCTTCAAGTAAGTTACTTATATTCTCTCTTCAGTTTCCTTCTGAAGTGGTAAAGTAGGGCTAAAAATGTCTGCCGTGCAGGAAAATACAGTAAAACTCGAAATACCCTGCCCAGCCCAGTGCCTGATATCGAGTACATGCTCAATAAATGAGAGTGAGCATGGAATATGTCACTCAACAGTAACATGATGCAAGGGACCTTTCAAGAAGACCTGTGTGGGGTAAGTATGCGGCGCAGACAGGAAAGAAGAGAATGCAGAAGAAATGATGGCCGGGCACGGTGGCTCACACCTATAATTCCAGTACTTTGGGAGGCTGAGGCAGGTGGATCACCTGAGGTCAGGAGTTCAAGACCAGCCTGACCAATATGGTGAAACCCCGTCTCTACTGAAAAATACAAAAAATTAGCTGGGCATGGTGGCGGGCGCTTGTAGTCCTAGCTACTCGGGAGGCTGAGACAGGAGAATTGCTTGAACCCAGGAGGCAGAGGTTGCAGTGAGCTGAGATCACGCCACCACACTCCAGCCCTGGGTGACAGAGTGAGACTCCATCTCCAAAAACAAGGAATGACAATAGCCAGAGGCTCCTACAACTCCCCAGGCACTTGAGAATTGACTGAACATTCGGTAGTAACAGTAACAACAGGGCAATCCTCTGTGCTGGGTACTGTCCTGACAGCTTTATGTGGATTTGATTTACTTAATCATCACCTTAGGCCGGGCATGGTGGCTCACGCCCGTAATCCCAGAACTTTGGGAGGCTGAGGTGGGTGGATCATCTGAGGTCAGGAGTTTAAGACCAGCCTGGCCAACATGGAGAAACGCCATCTCTACTAAAAATACAAAATTAGTCGGGTGTGGTGTGCATACCTGTAATCTCAGCTACTTGGGAGGCTGAGGCAGAAGAATTGCTTGAATCCGGGAGGCAGAGGTTGCAGGGAGCTGAGATTGCGCCATTGCACTCCAGCCTGGGCAACAAAAGCGAAACTCTGTCTCAAAAAAAAAAAAAAAAAAATTAGCCAGGCATAGTGGTGCACACCTATAATCTCAGCTACTCCAGAGGCTGAGGCAGAAGAATTGCTTGAACCTGGGAGGCAGAGGCTGCAGTGAGCCAAGATTGTGCCACTGCACTTCAGCCTAAGAGACAGAGCGAGACTCCATCTCAAAAACAAAACAAAACAAACACACAAACAACAACAAAAAATCACCCTGTTTCATATATATTATATGTATATATGTTTGTATACATTTTATATGTATTTTTATATATATATATCTCCACACATACATGGAGAGAAAGAGATTTATTACAGGAATTGGTTCACATGATTATGGAGGATAAGAAGTCCCACACTGCCATCAGTAAGCTGGAGAACCAGGTAAACTGGTAGTGTCATTCAGTCTGAGTCTGAAGGCCTGAGAACCAGAGCACCCATGTACATAAGGGCCGGAGAAGACAAGATACCTCAGCCTGAACAGCCAGAGAGCAAATTTGCCTTTTTCTGCTTTTTTGTTCTATTTAGGCTAACCCCAGTGGATTGGATGACACCTGCCCACATTGAGAAGGGTATTCATCTGTACTTGGTCTACCAATTGAAATGCTAATCTCTTCCGGAAATGCCCCCAGAGACATACCCAGAAATAGTGTTTTGCCAGCTATCTGGGCATCCCTTAGCCCAGTATTTTTAAAACAATTAACCTCTGTCATCAGAGGCAAGCTGAAACATAAAATTAGCCAACACAGTAAATAACTTGCTCAGGTTCACACACAGTTAAGTGACGGGAGGAAGATTCTAGCCTCAGCTGCCAGGAGTCAGAGTTCACATTTTCAACCACAGTGTCTATGGCCTCTGCATACCTGGTGAGAAAAAGGTCTAAAGAGGGCAATCCAGGCCGGGCGCGGTGGCTCAAGCCTGTAATCCCAGCACTTTGGGAGGCCGAGGCGGGTGGATCACGAGGTCAGGAGATCGAGACTATCCTGGCTAACATGGTGAAACCCCGTCTCTACTAAAAATACAAAAAACTAGCCGGGCGTGGTGGCGGGCGCCTGTAGTCTCAGCTACTTGGGAGGCTGAGGCGAGAGAATGGCGTGAACCCGGGAGGCGGAGCTTGCAGTGAGCCGAGATCACACCACTGCACTCCAGTCTGGGAGACACAGCGAGACTCCGTCTCAAAAAAAAAAAAAAAAAAGAGGGCAATCCATATGCTGGAATTTGGGGGATGGTTTTTATTTTAAACAATTTCTAAAACATTCAAAGAGAAAATTGGCTCCTGATCTGGAAGCTCTGGTGTTCTATGGGGCATAAACAATTCAGAGCATCAACATCAAACAAGACCATTGTGACCATGATGGATGAAGACAAAAACAAGGCTCCTCCATAGCCATGTCTCAACACAGACAAAACATGAACATTGTCCAAGACAGACACAAAAATAACCAAAAACTTCCTATCCAGCCTAATGGTAACTGCTGCTTCTTTAGCCTTGACTTTTTCCTCCTGCCTGATAGGTAAGAATTATTAGACCAGGCACGGTGGCTCATGCCTGTAATCCTAGCACTCTGGAAGGCCGAGGCAGGTGGATCAACTGAGGTCAGAAGTTTGAGACCAGCCTGTCCAACATGGTGAAACCCCATCTCTACCAAAAATACAAAAATTAGCCGGGAGTGGTAGCAGGTGTCTGTACTCCCAGTTATTTGGGAGGCTGAGGCAGGAGAATCACTTGAACCCAAGGGGCAGAGGTTGCAGTGAGCCGAGTTGCACCACTTCACTCCAGCCTGGGCGAAAGGGCGAGATACCATCTCAAAAATAAGATCACAGAATTACATCTGCTTCCAGAGCAAAACCCGACTCTCTTAAACCCTCCCCCAAATCACCTGACACAAGCTCAAATCCTAGAATAGATTTTTATTTTTATTTATTTATTATTATTATTTTTTTGGACACAGGATCTTACTCTGTCACCCAGGCTGAGTGCAGTGATGCAATCATGGCTCACTACAGCCTCAACCTCCCAGGCTCAGACAATCCTCCCACCTCAGCCTCCCAAGGGAGACCACAGGTGTGTGTGCCACCATGCCCAGCTAATTTTTGTATTTCTGTAGAGACGGGGTTTTGCCATGTTGCCTAGGCTGGTCTCTAACTCCTGGGCTCAAGCAATTCACCAGTCCCAGCCTCCCAAAGTGCTGGGATTATAGGCATTAGCCACTGTCCCCAGCCAATTATATATACTTTTTTTTTTTTTTTTTCTGAATTGGAGTCTTGCTCTGTCACGCAGGCTATAGTGCAGTGGCACAATCTCGGCTCACTGCAACCTCTGCCTCCCGGGTTCAAGCGATTCTCCTACCTCAGCCTCCCAAGTAGCTGGGATTACAGGCGTATGCCACCACACCTGGCTAATTTTTGTATTTTTAGTAGAGATGGGATTTCACCATGTTGACCAGGCTGGTCTTGAACTCCTGACCTCATGATCCACTCACCTTGGCCTCCCAAAGTGCTGAGATTACAGGCATAAGCCACCACGCCTGGCCCAATTATAGATACTTTCTAACACCCTATTCCAAAAGCTTCCCATTTTATGTGTTATTTGCTACTAGAAATAAACTCAAATTTGTTCAATTCCAGGTGGGTCCCTCATGATCTTTGGATGGAAGTCACTGATAACCTATTGAACATCCCAGTGTTTCAGTATCCAATCTGTTTCTCAGACTGCCTCTCCCAGTAAGAAGGAAATGTCATTGAAAGTGGTTCCAATGCCGGGCGTGGTGGCTCACGCCTGTAATCCCAGCACTTTGGGAGGCCGAGGCGGGCGGATCACAAGGTCAGGAGATCGAGACCACGGTGAAACCCCGTCTCTACTAAAAATACAAAAAATTAGCCGGGCGCAGTTGTGGGCGCCTGTAGTCCCAGCTACTCGGGAGGCTGAGGCAGGAGAATGGCGTGAACCCGGGAGGCGGAGCTTGCAGTGAGCCGAGATCGCGCCACTGCACTCCAGCCTGGGCGACAGAGCCAGACTCCGTCTCAAAAAAAAAAAAAAAAAAAAAAAAAAAAAGAATTGCAGTCTCTACCAGTCACTGTGCTAGACACGGCGACTGTTCTACCACTGGATCTTCACAACTCTTTGATGCTGTAACGATTCTCACCCTCACTTTTAAAGAGGACGCTCTCCCCTTTCTGCTGAGGAGCTCTGACAAACACAGTGCATCGTCAAGGCTATGCTGTGGTTGGGAACTCAGAAAGTGTCACTGGCATCATCTTTGCCTGCTTCATTTTTGTGTTTGTCAGATCTCAGCAGAAAGGGGAAAGCATTCTCTTTAAAAGTGGGAGTGAGGCCGGGCATGGTGACTCACGCCTGTGATCCCAACACTTTGGGAGGCCAAGGCAGGCAGATCACTTGAGGTCAGGAGTTCGTGACCAGCCTGGCCAACCGGGTGAAATCCCGTCTCTACTAAAAATACAAAATTAGCCAAGTGTGGTGGCGGGTGCCTGTAGTCCCAGCTACTCAGGAGGCTGAGGCAGGAGAATGACTTGAACTTGGGAGGTGGAGGCTGCAGTAAGCCTAGATTGCACCATTGCACTTCAGCCTGGGCAATAGAGTGAGACTGTCTCAAAAAAAAAAAAAAAAAAAAAAAAAAAAAAAGTGAGGTGAGAATCATAACAGCACCAAATAATTGTTGAGAAGATCCAGTGGTAGAACAGTTGCCACGTCTAGCACAGTGACTGGTAGAGAGACTGCAATTCTTAATTGGTTTTATTTTCTTGTTCAGAAAAGCTTCAATTTGTTCTGCAAGACTCAAAAACTATTTTAAAACTTCATCCTGATTATCAGCTTCTTTCTATTCTATGACTGTGGGATCAAATTACACAACATAGACGAGACATGACGTGTTCGGTACCTTCATATCATATATTTTCCTAATAAAGAAAGCTTACTATTTTAAAAATTAAACATATTTTTTAAATGAACTTCTGTTTCAAAGAATTTTAATCTTTTTATATGTTTAGCAAAGGATTAGGCATTTCACAGAATAAAAATACACAAATGACCCATAAACGCATCATTGTAAATAAAAGGAGTGCAAATAAACATATGATACAATTTTCCACCTATCGGAGTGCCAAAAGAACATTTAAATTTTCTACCTATCGGAGTGCCAAAAGAATGTTTAAAATGTAATTTTCCAGTACTGACATGAGGAAATAGGTACTTGCTCATCACTATCGATACAAGTATAAACGGCCATAACTTTTTTGAAGGCAATTGGAGGTACCTGCCAAAAATGTAAATGACTCCACCCTTTAACCTAGCAATTACACTTCTAGGTGTTGGTCTTACATTAATGATCACTCACTTGTGCAAAGACAGGCATGACATGGTTTGTCATGGCACTGCTTGAATTAGCAAAAACCTGCAACAACCCAACTCTACACCAGCAGAAACTGATTTTAAAAATATGGGTGCATGCCAGGGAATTTATCGGCAACAATAGGAAAAAAAGAAAAGAATATGAGTGCACACATACTATGAAATACTAGCATGTCTTTAAAGAAAATAAGGTCTATTTTCAAATGAACAGAAACAGAAGGATGTCCATGTCCATGCGAGAAACCATTTCTGTGAAAATGTTTAAAATAATGTTGGTAGCCTTGGGGATACCTGAATAAAATCCTTTGGCCCAAAGGCCTGGAAATGGAATACAAAATAACAGCCCTAGGCCAGGCACAGGGGCTCAAGCCTATAATCCCAGCACTTTGGGAGGCTGAGAGGGGAGGATTGCTTAATGCCAGGAGTTTGAGACCAGCTTGAGCAACAGATCTTGTCTTTACAAGAAAAATAGGGCACAAAATAATTCCCTCATCCTTTGACTGCTCCGTAACTACTGATTGCAGTTGTGGATGATGACGATGGTAGTTATGATGATAATGTGATCTATGCCCAAAATAACTGGAAGAAGGATACTGCCCCTAAAAGATCTTGTTCTAACAGTTTCTGCAACATATTAGCAGAGCTTATTTTGTCTTCTCATACTTCTGTCAGCTTTCCAAATTCTTTCAAATGCTTTTTGGGACATGAGGCCAGGGTCAGTGCTGGGTCGGGCCATTTAGATGTTGAAAGGGCAAGGTGATCAGTAAGTCACGCCCCCATTCTCTCCCTGTCTGACCTGGCACGGGAGGCGTAATCTATGAGAGCATCTCCCTCATGCCATCACGTTGGAATTGAAGTGCGGAGAGGAGCACCTTCCCCAGAAACCGCGTTGACAGATCGGTCAGTCACTTTGAGGTCAGCCCCCTCCTACCTCAGCGCAAACCTGGCAGCAAGAGGTTGAGAAAAAGCTTGATGGTTCTGGTCATAAACACTTTCAAGGTAAATTGATGGATCTTAAAGTGTGGTCCTTGCATTTCCAGGGCTGATTGCTAAGAATACAGAATATCAAGTCCCCACTTCCTATCTTCCAAGTCAGAATTTGATGAGGGAGGCTGGAGTGAGGCACAGGAATCAGCATTTTAAACAAGCTCTCAAGGGAATTATTTTGTGCCCTAAAGTTTGGAAACAACTGAGGAAGACCTTGATGATATTTTGCCCATGGCCGAGTCTTTCAGAATCCCATTTTGTCTGATTATATCTTTGTGTGAAGCATTTTTGCAAGCAGTCAAGTGACGCTATATCTATTCCATTACCCTGGTTTAGAAAATAATTAGAAATAAATGAAGGTTTATTTTCACTGGGCTCCTCCATGTATATTCCAGTGATATTAGATATAAGGCAACCCCAAACACAACAATAATAACATTTAGAAAAGAAATAAGAAAACTTCAAGACAAATTACATAGATACAAGCCATTTACCAATTACTTCATTATTAAATATTTATTAAATAACTCAAATATGTATATATGTATAAATATGTTTATCTTCAGCTCTCAGATATTTCCTATTTGTATTCATTTGTAGTATGTAGTATTTAGTGATACAATTTTGTTTTTCCCTACTCTTCCCAGCAAAATCTTGAGTGTAACTGTGTCATTGGTTAAAACCATTTAACCACCTATGTGTAACAGCTTTTTTTTTTTTTAATCATTTTCTTCCTTCCTCCCTTCTTTCCTTTCTTTCTTTTCTTTTCTTTTCTTTTTTTTTTTTTTTTTTTCAGATGTAGTCTCAGTCTGTCACCCAGGCTGGAGTGCAATGGCATGATCTCAGCCCCCTGCAACCTCCATCTCCTGGGTTCAAGCAATTCTCCCACCTCAGCCTCCCGAGTAGCTGAGATTATAGGCACACACCATCATGCCCAGCTAATTTTTGTATTTTTGTAGAGACGGGGTTTCGCCATGTTGGCCAGGTTGGTCTTGAACTCCTGACCTCAGGTGATCCCCCCTCCTCGGCCTCCCAAAGTGCTGGGATTACAGGCGTCAGCCCCTGTGCCAGGCCCCTTCCTTCCTTTCTTCCAATATTTATTGAGCACCTGCTACGTACCCAGCATTGGGAATTTATTAGAGAACAAAGGACAGGTTTACCTATTCATATAGTGTATGTGTAGGATATACAATTACATAAATATAACTTCATGAAGAATTAGAAATAATGCATAAAACCCTGATCCACAGCCATTCCTAATGATAACTCTATGCAGAAAACACAGACTTAGGTTTAAACTTAGTGTTCTTTCTTTGTTTGTTTTTGAGACAGAGTCCCACTCTGTCACCCAGGCTGGAGTGCAGTGGCACAATCTTGGCTCACTGCAACCTCCACTTTCTTTTTTTTTTTTTTTTGAGACGGAGTCTGGCTCTGTCGCCCAGGCTGGAGTGCAGTGGCCGGACCTCAGCTCACTGCAAGCTCCGCCTCCCGGGTTCCTGCCATTCTCCTGCCTCAGCCTCCCGAGTAGCTGGGACCACAGGCGCCCGCCACCTCGCCCGGCTAGTTTTTTGTATTTTTAGTAGAGACGGGGTTTCACCGTATTAGCCAGGATGGTCTCGATCTCCTGACCTCGTGATCCACCCGTCTCGGCCTCCCAAAGTGCTGGGATTACAGGCTTGAGCCACCGCGCCCGGCTGCAACCTCCACTTTCTAGGTTCAAGCGATTCTCCTGCCTCAGCCTCCTCAGTAGCTGGGATTACAGACACATGCCACCATGCCTGGCTAGTTTTTTTTTTTTATTTTTTTGAGACGGAGTCTCACTCTGTCTCCCAGGCTGGAGTGCAGTGGCTCAATGGGCTCACTGCATGCTCTGCCTCCCAGGTTCACGCCATTCTCCTGACTCAGCCTCTGGAGTAGCTGGGACTACTGGCGCCCGCCACCACGCCTGGCTAATTGTTTTGTATTTTTAGTAGAGATGGTGTTTCACCATGATAGCCAGTATGGTCTCAAACTCCTGACCTCAAGTGATCCAACCACCTCAGCCTCCCAAAATGCTGGGATTATAGACGTGAGGCACCGCGCCCAACCTAAACTCAGTGTTCTATAATTTGTTAGTGTGATTCCCAGGCAGGTAACATAAATCCTCATCCCCTTTCAGAAAATGCAGATAAAAATGCCAACCTTGGGCCGGATGCGGTGGCTCACACCTGCAGTCCCAGCACTTTGGGAGGCCGAGACAGGCGGATCATGAGGTCAGGAGATCGAGACCATCCTGGCTAACACGGTGAAACCCCGTCTCTACTAAAAATGCAAAAAATTAGCCGGGCGAGGCGGCGGGCGCCTGTAGTCCCAGCTACTCGGGAGGCTGAGGCAGGAGAATGGCGTGAACCCGGGAGGCGGAGCTTGCAGTGAGCCGAGATCGAGCCATTGCACTCCAGCCTGGGCGACTAAGCGAGACTCTGTCTCAAAAAAAAAAAAAAAAAAAAAAGAAATAGTACGTACAAAGCACCTGGTACAGCTCAATAAATTGTAGCCATCCATATCCCTCACCTCAGCCAAAACCCAACTCTATATATATGTGTACACACACACACACACACACATATAGAGAGGATTTATGTATCCATGCTCAATATCTCTGCCCTTTGCCCAGGCACCATCATTTCTAGTGAGATGGACCCCTGCAAATGGGCTTCCAATTAGCTTTTCTACCTCTGCTCCATTTTCCACCCTGCCAACAGGGTCATCTCTCTAAAGGCCAATCCAGTGTATTCATGCCAGTCAGAACCTTAGATGTGCCCTGCTGCCCTAAGGATAAAGGTGAACCTCTTCACTTAGTCCTCATGGCCCTTCTCGTTCTGGTCCCTGCTCACCTCTCTGTCACGCCTCTTTACTCCCACTAACAGCATTACATTCAAGTCACACCCTCAGACATGCTAAGCCATCTCTTGGCTCTAGGCCTTTAGACACTCTTCCTCCTCCTCTTCATCTGGCTAGCAAACTCCTCACCATCTTGTCACTTCTTCCAGGAAGCTCTCCATGATGCCCACTAGAGCATGCTAGGTGCCTTTGTGGTACTCCCGGGGCACCTGGACTTCCTCTGTCAGTCATGGGCTTATCACATGTCCTGGTGGCTGGCCGTTTATTAGTACACAGCCTCTGGGGTCAGTTCGCGGGAGTTCAGCTTCCAGCCTTGACACTTAGCCACAAAGCCTTAAATAAGTTACTTAACTACACTGGGCCTCAGTTTTCTCAATTGTTGTAGACAATAACAGTACCTACCCCACAGGTTTGTGGTAAGAATTAAATGAGAACATGCATGTAAATTGATTAGCACCTATTAGGAATTCAATAAAGAATGCAATAAATTATTATATTTGCCTTAATCACTAAGGATAGGGGCTATGATTGCCTTCCCAATATCTATTCCATCCTACCACCATTGCATTTGGGTAGAATAACCTTCCCCACCAGCTCCACAGATGGGATCTGATTAGTTCAAGAGTAAACTACAGCGTGCGTTAGAATCACCTGGAGGGCTTGCTGAGCACAAGTTGCCAAGCTCTCCCCACAGAGTTGCTGATTCCATTTCTGATCCCAAGGATTTGCACTTCTAGCAAATTCCCAGGGGATGCTGATAACTGCTGGCCGGGAGGCCACACTTAAAGTAACACTGGTCTAAATCAATCAGGATATCTTATTTCCTTTGCCTTATGATTGAGTCAGGGATGGGCTTGGATCTGTGGATTCAATCACATGGATGCATGATTGCAGGAGAATGCCCCCTCCCGCCTCCCCAGTATAAAGCAACAGCTGCAGATACTGCTGGTAACCAAACTGAAACCATGAACAAAAAAGAAGTCAACCCTAGGCTGTAACTGACACACAGAAAAGAGAAGGCCCAAGAGAATCACAAAGAAACCAAGTAGGAGCCTGGCTGAATGGTGCGGGAAGCCACAAATGCCTCGTGAATTACTGGGGATAATGTGTTCCTTTTATTGTTTAAGTCAGTTTTTGTTGAGTTTTCTGTTACTTGCAACCAAAATATTACTGATACAATATTACCAGCTCTGTGAAGGTAAGAACTGCATTTGGCCCTTCAATATTCCATGCTAGATCTGAGTATGGCACACAAAGTGGGTGCTCAGTAAACATATTTTGGCCCAACATGGTGGCTCACACCCATAATCTCAGAGCTTGGGGAGGCCAAATTGGGAGAATCATATGAGGCCAAGAGTTCAAGACCAGCCTGGGCAACATAGCGAGACTCCATTTCTACAAAAAATACAAAAATTATCCAGGTGTGTGGCACGTATTTGTAGTCCTAGCTACTCAGGAGGCAGAGGTAGGAGGATCACTTGAGCCCAGGAGTTCAAGGTTGCAGTGAGCTATGATCCCATTACTGCACTCCAGCCTGGGCAACAGAGTGAGACCCTGTCAATCAATTGATCAATCAATCAATTTCAACCTACCCAAGGATATCCACTCTCTTACAGAGCAGCTGGTAACAGCCTTAGTTAGGGGGTGAGGAAGCAGTCTCAAAGCTGGTCCACTCCTTGCCTGGTCTCTGTCCTGCATCCCACTCTACCTCTCCTGTGTTAAAATGTGCCTGGCTTGTTTCAAGCCCTGAGTTGCTCCATCTTAGGCTACATTCTTCCAAATACAAGTTCACTTCTAGTAATGAGTCTTGACCATCTGATTTTCACTGAAAGTTTCACTTTCCTCCAATAAGCTTTGCAAAGTGAGTCTGCCTTCTTTAATGATTAATGGATGAGAGCATGTATTCTGTAATACTCTGTCCCTCACCTAGACTGGGCACACTCTCTTGCGGCTCTCTATCAAATTTATTTCTTCTGCCATCATAACCAGCTGTCTGTGCATGGTGGTGATGGCCTGAGCAGTTAAACCCTCTAGAGGGGCATGTCCCTTGCATTCGTTTCCCCCAAGAGTGGGAAGCTGTTGCTGCCAGAACAAATTACCACTAACTTAGTGGCTTAAAATAACAGAAAATGTATTCACTTACAATTCAAGAGGCTAGAAGACCAAAATCTATGTATCAGCAAAGGCATGCTCCCTCTGAAGGCTCTTGGGGAGCCTCCCTTGTCTTTTCCTTGCCCCTTTCAGCTTCTGGTGTCCTCAGATGTTCTTTGGCTTGTGGCAGCACGATTTCAATCTCTGCCTACTTCAGTCTTCTCATGGCTGTCTTCTCTGTGAGTCTCTGTGTGTTCTTTTCCATCTCTCTCCTATTTTTTCAATACATTTTTTTTTTTTTCCAAGACAGGGTCTTGCTTTGTCACCCAGGCTGGAGTACAGTGGCACGATCATGGCTCACTACAGCCTTCACCTCTTGGGCTCAAGCAATCTTCCCACCTCCTGAGTAGCTTGGGACTGCAGGCATGCACTACGTGCCTGACTAATTTTTTGTTGTTGTATTTTTTGTAGAGATGGGGTTTCACCATGTTGCCCAGGCTGGTCTCAAACTCCTGGACTCAAGTAATCCTCCTGCCTTGGCCTCTCAAAGTGCTGGGATTACAGGCGTGAGCCACCACAGCTGGCCCTTTTCCATCTCTTATAAGGACACTCACTGGATTTACATCCCACTCTAATCCGGTATGATATCATCTCAATTCTTACCTTAATTACATCTGCAAAGACCCTATTTCTGAATAAGCTCACGACCTGAGATTCCAACTGGATATGAATTTGGAGAGGACCCTATTCAACCACATCTCTTTAGGTCAGGGTCCTTACCAAAAACACATTCCTCACCTGCCGTGAGCAACACCATGAAACACTCACTACCCGGCAGCCACTGCTGAAGCACCCGGATGACTGTTGTTGGTGCTTCCAGAATGCACTTAGTGAAGCCATGACATAAAAGAGTCATCTCTGGCCGGGCGCGGTGGCTCATGCCTGTAATTCCAGTACTTTGGGAAACTGAGGCAGGTGGATCACTTGAGGCCAGGAGTTCCAGACCAGCCTGGCCAACATAGTGAAACCCCATCTCTACTAAAAATATAAAAATTAGCCGGGCATGGTTGTGGGCACCTGTAATCCCAGTTACTCAGGAGGCTGAAGCAGGAGAATTGCTTGAACCCGGGAGGCGGAGCCTGCAGTGAGCTGAGATCACGCCATTGCACTCCAGCCTGGGCAACAGAGCAAGACTCCATCCAAAAAAAATAAAAAAAGAGTCATCTCCAAGAGGCACTTGCAATGCAGGAGAATGGGGCTGAGCCCAGGATGCTAGGGGAACCAGAGGAGGGACTCAAAACTCAGAATAAGTGTGTGGGAGGGTGGTGGGTTGGGGTGGAATGGTGCAGGATACAGTAGTCTGGCTGGAGTCGGAGGGCCAGAATCAGAGACCAGGGTCTTCCCTCTCATACCTCTCCTAGCAGACAAGCTACACTTTGCTGAATCACCTCCCTCATTGGAGGCTGCCTTTTATATTCATTTCAAGTGGATTCAACTGATAAACAAAGGTTTCTGGTCCACTAGGGGCCTATGGTACTGTCTGTAACAGCCTAGATTCCAACACTTGGTTACCCAGAGGGGTGGATGTTACAGGAAGAAAGTGGATCTACCATCCAGACACTCACTCTCTTGATCCAGCTTGCTACTAACCTGGTATTACTCTAGGCAGTTCATTTAATCAGAGGACGAGAAAGAGGTGAAAGCAACAGGGCCTACGGATACGAGGAGGAGTTGGGGGTTGGGGGGTAGAGCGATCATCAGTAGCCAAGATTTGTTTTCCCCATAAATTTCCAGAGGGCAGGGTGCCTTGTCATTTTCTTCTTCATGATCTCCAGAGGGTCCAACCACAATAGATCTTCCATAAAAATTAACAGAAAAATAAAAATATTAAGACTTGGCCAGGGGGCCGGGCGCGGTGGCTTATGCCTGTAATCCCAGCACTTTGGGAGGCTGAGGCGGATGGATCATCTGCGGTCAGGAGTTCAAGACCAGCCTGGCCAACATGGTGAAACCCTGTCTCTACTAACAAAAAAATTAGCCAGGCGTGGTGGTGCATGCCTGTAATCCCAGCTACTCAGGAGGCTGAGGCAGGAGAATCTCTTGAACACAGGAGGTAGAAGTTGCTGAGATTGTGAGTTGAGATTGTGCCACTGCACTCTAGCCTGGGCAACAGAGCGAGACTCCGTCTCAAAAAAAAAAAAAGACTTGGCCAGGGGCACTGCCTCATACCTGTAATTCCAGCACTTTGGGAGACTGAAGTGGGAGAATCACTTGAGCCCAGGAGTCCGAGGCTGCAGTGAGCTAGGATCACACCACCACTCAGGTCGTGATGAAAAAAAAAAATTAAGGCTCATGGTGAATCCTTCTCTCAACTCCCAGAATCAGGAATAAGTGCTTCTTCAGAAAAAATAATGATGATAATAATAATAATAATAATATAAAAAGGCTTGCTTTTAATGTCATGGACCACGTTTAACTTTCATTTTCTTCATATTTTCTTCACCACGACCTGAAGCCACCTTGCTTGTGTCTGCCTTTGCTTGTCCAGCCACAGGCACTAGGTTGCTGGCTGCTGAAGAGCAGGCAACCAGGGGTCCCGCCAGCCCTGCATCCCACCTGCAGGCCGTGCGCCATCTTCATCTTTCCCTACTCTTATTTTCTTTCGGGTGTGGGCTTGCTTCATCTTTTCCCACTCTTATTTTCACTCATTATTTTTTATCTGGTTGCATCATCTGCAGTTTTGCAAGCCACCTTGAATCCCTTTCTGGAAAATGGCCAGGCATACACAAGTACATTATTATTATTATTATTTTTTGTTTGTTTTGAGACGGAGTCTCGCTCTGCCGCCCAGGCTGGAGTGCAGTGGCCGGATCTCGGCTCACTGCAAGCTCCGCCTCCCGGGTTCACACCATTCTCCTGCCTCAGCCTCCCGAGTAGTTGGGACTACAGGCGCCCGCCACCGCGCCCGGCTAGTTTTTTGTATTTTTTAGTAGAGACGGGGTTTCACCGTGTTAGCCAGGATGGTCTCGATCTCCTGACCTCGTGATCTGCCCGTCTCGGCCTCCCAAAGTGCTGGGATTACAGGCTTGAGCCACCGCGCCCGGCCCACAAGTACATTATTAATCCATGCCTGTAATAGCTTAGATTCCAACGCTTGATTACCCAGAGGGGTGGATGTTACACAGGTGGATGCTACATCAGCATCCTCTTTCAGAGACAAACCAACTCCTTTATTCAACTGATTCCTTTCTCAGTGTCTGTTACACACTGGTCACTGTACTAGGGGTCAGAGTGTCAGACACTAAACAAGCAGACAAGAAAATAAATTCTGACAAAGAACAATTAGTGCAAGGGAGAAAATAAGCAGAAAAACAGGGGTGGGTGTCAGCATTTGCATAGGAAAGTGCAGGAAAGTCCTCTCTGAGGAGGTGACATTTCAGCAGGGACTGGAAGACAAGGAGAGGTGGGGGGAGTCATCCTGGTGAGCAGCACGGGAAAACTGTGCTGGGTTGGGTTTTAGGAATTACAGAGGCCCGTGTGTATGAGGCAGAGGGGACAGGTATCAAGAGAAGACAGGGGTTGGGCATGGTGGCTCACGCCTGTAATTCCAGCATTTTGGGAGGCCAAGGCGGGCAGATCACTTGAGGTCAGGAGTTCGAGACCAGCCTGGCCAACATGGCGAAACATCGTCTCTACTAAAAATATAAAAATTAGCTGGGCGTGGTGGTACATGACTGTAATCCCAGCTACTCAGGAGGCTGAGGCAGGAGAATTGCTTGAACCCAGGAGGCAGAGGTTGCAGTGAGCTGAGATTGTGCCACTGCACTCCAGCTTGGGCAACAGAGTGAGACTCCATCTCAAAAAAAAAAAAAAGAGAGAGAGAGAGAGAGAAGATAGGGAGGCAGCTGCCAGCTAGGCAGGGAGGCCCACTAGGTGAGGAGCATATGTTTTGTTCTTAATGCCATGGGAAAGCCCCATTTGAACCTGGAAGTGACAGCTTCCAATCTGCTGTTGTCTGCTTTTTTTTTTTTCAACAGAGTCTTACTCTGTCACACAGGCTGGAGTGCAATAGTACCATCTCAGCTCAATGCAACTTCCATCTCCTGGGTTCAAGCAATTCTCCTCCCTCAGCCTCCCAAGTAGCTGGGACCAATCTGCTTTAAAAAGATTATTCTATATTCATACTACAGAATATCACAGAGCAATAAAAAGAAACACTTACTGACACATATGACCACTTGGATGGATCTCTAGGGCATTATGCTGAGAAAAAAAAAGCCAACTTCAAAGTGTTGCATGTGCATGATTCCATTTCTACAACACTCTCAAAATGACAAAATTATTGAGATTAGTGGTTGTCTGGGGTTAGGGATGGGGGAAGGGGAAGTAGACTGGGTATGACTATAAAGGGTAACACAAGGGAGATACCTGGTGATAGAACAATTCTGTATCTTGATTGTGGTGGTAGCTACATGAATCTACACTTAGGATAAAATTACACAGACTGATACACACACAGAGTACACAAAAATGAGTGCAGGTACAACTGAAATCTGAATAAGCTCCATGGATTGTACCCACGTCCATTTCCTGGTACTGATAGTATAATATAGTTATGTAAAACAGTGACATTGGGGGAAGCTGGATGAAGGATCTGTGAGACCTCTCTCTTCTATTCTTGCAACTTCCTGTAAATCTATAATCATTTTCAAATAAAACATTTTTATAAAAGTTTACTGTCTGTGTGGGGAGGAAGGGTGAATGTAGGGAGTTTAGAGGATGACAGAGTGGCAGCAGGGGAGACAGGGAGGCCCAGAGGGAGGGGAGAGCTTTGGAAACAAGTGATGAATGGAGGGACCCATGTCACCAGAGGCAGGGTTAGGGAAAGGAAGGAGAAGGGAGGCCCAGGTTTTAGACCTTAGTCACTTGGGGGGAATGGTGGTGCCAATTACTGAAATGGCGAAGAATGGCAAAGGACCAGGCTTATGTGGACGAACAGACCTTTTTATTGTTGCTTACTGTGACAAAGTTCACAGAAAGAAGCAAGTATTAAAATATGCAAATACAGAAGCCAACAGAGCAATGGAAATAATGTATATACAAATACAACATATTTACTTATTTTTTGTACAGATGGGGTCTCCCTATGTCACCCAGGCTGGTCTCGAACTCCTAGGCTCAAGTGGTCCTCCCACCTTGGCCTCCCAAAGTGCTGGGATTACAGCCATGAGCCACTGCACATGCCAGGCCAAGTTTAATGAATTACTCTAATGCATTGCATGCATCTAACCACTACCCAGGTGAAGAAACAAAACCCTGCAAATCACTCACCCTCATTGTTCCTCCTGATCAAAGGTATCCCATAGAGGTAACCACTGCCCTGATTTTTAGAGTAATTGCATCCTTGATTTTCTTCCTAGTTTGTTCATGGGCCATGTTCAGTTTGAGATGCCATAAGACTTCCAAGTGAATGTTTGAATTCAAAGAGCTCTAAATTTCCATCCAATACCAGTGTCAGGTTTCCAAATACTGCCAATTCTTCATGTCCTGTGGGCCATTCCCTTCTTGAGGCTGAAGAAGTGACAACCATGACAACATCACGTACACTTCAACGTTGTAAACATTTGAAGAAGATGGTCAGCGTTTTAGGGCTTGCTGCAAGATGTCCTTGTGCCTTGTTATTTCCTTTCCTCCATTGTTACTTGTGAAGTCTTGAATGTCGAATTTATTTCTACACATATTTCCAGAACAATACCTTTTGAGCATAATTCAATAGATCGGTGAGTCCACAGGGGGCTGCAAGAAGGGTGGGGAGTCAGGAGGTCAGGAGATCGAGACCATCCTGGCTAACATGGTGAAACCCTGTGTCTACTAAAAATACAAAAAATTACCCAGGCGTGGTGGCGTGCACCTGTAGCTCCAGCTACTCGGGAGGCTGAGGCAGGAGAACTGCTTGAACCTGGGAGGCGGAGCTTGCAGTGAGCCGAGATCACGCCACTGCACTCCAGCCTGGGCAACACAGCGAGACTCTGTCTCGGAAAAAAAAAAAAAAAAAAAAAAAGGGTGGGGAGTTCTTCAATTCCCAGGCTAGTCCTTTGAAACTTTCCCTAAACAGTGCCTTAGGCAAACCATACCACCTCATCGGAATGCTGCAGGTGGATGTTTTCCCCAGGGAGTGCTTTGGCCTTCTCCCTAGCACAGTGTTGAAAGCATCATTCCTCTGCGTGCTCCTCCAACATGTTCGCCTCCAGGATGCGCTTCTGTGTTTAGAATCCTTCATCAGGGTTACACTGCAGCATGCAAGGTCCCCTGCATTGATGCCTCTTGGTGCACAGGCTTGAACCTCATAATACAAGGGCCCCCAGTAACTAGATGCCAAAACACTAAATCTTCTGTTATTGCACCCATTAATTACGACATATGTGCACAAATATCTTATGCACATATTTCTAGGTGCCCACACATGGAAAGTGTTAGAAAACCCTAAGATATTTCTGTTTTGTGTCCATTTTGTATATATGAGATCTGAGTGATCCAGGGACAGTTTCTGGGGCCAAGGGATTTACTCCCTCCTTTTCCCTCCAACTTGAATATAGAGAGACTTGGGACCCCCAAGGCCAGTGGTGGGCACATAGGACTCTTCTGACCTAACAAGGACCTGCCCCTGGATGCAGTGGGTACAGTGGGGACCCCTAGAGATGAATCTGACCCCCTCTAGCTGCCTGATCTTGGGTAACTTTCTCGAAGTCTTTGTGCCCCAGATTCCTCTTTGGTAAAAGACAGATATACCCGCACCTACCTCAGAAGTACTTTACAGGAGCTATTCATATACAAAACTCAGCACAGGGCAGTTAGAGCTTATTAACTCATTCTACTTAGCATCTATCATTTAACACTAGGTGCCAGACACTGCAAAACACGGTACACGAATTAACTCCTTTCATCCTCATGAGAGGGCAAAGAGGGGGTTCTTATTATCAACCCCATCCTGCAGATGCTCAGAGAGTTAAGTGACTTGCCCTAAGTTACACAGCTAGTGAACTGCTGTACTGAGCATCTAACCCAGCTGACTTAGCCACTCTGCTTTGTGACCTCCAACATCTTCAACTGATAATGTCCAGCTCAACAGGCCCCGAAGCTCACAGGAGATACTAAAAGGATAATGTCCCACTGTTTCTTTTGGAGACTTCCCGTAGCAGGTTCTTCCCTTCTCCTGGCTTACAAGGACCACAGCAGACATCTGTGAGCATTTCCTCTGAGCCAGAAGCTGTTCTAAGAATCCACATGCACTGTCCCATTCCACTCTCACAGTATTCTCACATGAGAACCAGCTCTTGTCATCCTAACAAGGGTGAGTCCGTGTCTAAAACCACACAACAGTAACAGAGGCAGGACTTCAACTCGGGCCCTCTAGGCTCAATGCCATGCACTTAACCTCTGTACTGCACCATTACCTGAAGAAAGAGTGTTTGTTCTGCATATATCATCTTTTTATTCTTTTCTTATTTTTTCACATATGTCATCTTATGCCTCATTAGCAACAATATAATCTGTTACTATCTTATTTCTCTCTTCACTTAAACAGCATTATATCCAAATGGTGGGTTGAAATTTGACCAGAAGGCACAACTCTTCTGATTCCCAAATTCACTGGACTTGCGTTTAAAATCACAGCGCTCAGCCGGGCGCGGTGGCTCACATCTGTAATCCCTGCACTTTGGGAGGCCAAGGTGGGTGGATCACCTGAGGTCAGGAGTTCGAGACCAGTCTGGCCAACATGATGAAACCCTGTCTGTACTAAAAATACAAAAAATTAGCTGGGTGTGGTGGCACGCCCATGTAATTCCAGCAACTTAGGAGGCTGAGGCAGGAGAATCGCTTGAACCTGGGAGGCGGAGGTTGCAGTGAGCTGAGATGGCATCACTGCACTCCAGCCTGAGCAACAAAAGCAAAACTCTGTCTCTAAATAAATAAATAAATAAATAAAATCACAGTGCTCATGGATGAACTATAATACAAGGGCTACTAACAGTCAATTTTTAGCAATTTTCATTAACACGTAACACAAACCCATTTGAAATGTTTTAAAAAGGTAAATTTTTTTTTTTTTTTTTTTTTTTGAGACGGAGTCTCACTCTGTTGCCCAGGCTGGAGTGCAGTGGCCGGATCTCAGCTCACTGCAAGCTCCCCCTCCCGGGTTTACGCCATTCTCCTGCCTCAGCCTCCCAAGTAGCTGGGACTACAGGCACCCGCCACCTCGCCCGGCTAGTTTTTTGTATTTTTTAGTAGAGACGGGGTTTCACCGTGTTAGCCAGGATGGTCTCGATCTCCTGACCTCGTGATCCGCCCGTCTCAGCCTCCCAAAGTGCTGGGATTACAGGCTTGAGCCACCGCGCCCGGCCAAAAAGGTAAATATTTAAAGCAAAAGTTGCTGCCTACTCCCATACTTAAAAAAACAAGAACCTGATGAAAGTCATGGACTTTTTCCAGAAATGTGGATATTTACATTAACAGAAAAAAATCACACCTGTGCCTTCAAGGAGTTCCCAGAGTCCCTGAGGCCCATCCATTGACCCCAGTGATAAGAAGTTCTATGGATTTACAATTGGTGAGATTCTTTGCCAAGCAAATGTTTTTCTTTTTTCTTTTTTTTTTTTTTTGAGGCAGAGTCTCGCTCTGTCGCCCAGGCTGGAGTGCAGTGGCCGGATCTCAGCTCACTGCAAGCTACGCCTCCCGGGTTTACGCCATTCTCCTGCCTCAGCCTCCGGAGTAGCTGGGACTACAGGCACCCGCCACCTCACCCGGCTAGTTTTTTGTATTTCTTAGTAGAGATAGGGTTTCACAGTGTTAGCCAGGATGGTCTCGATCTCCTGACCTCGTGATCCGCCCGTCTTGGCCTCCCAAAGTGCTGGGATTACAGGCTTGAGCCACCGCGCCTGGCCGCGAAGCAAATGTTTTTCCTTCAATCTGCATTGTATAACTCCGGGTGCAGGAGTGCCCTCCTTCTCTCTTTCTACTTCTATAGACACAAATATGATATATTCTCTCATGTACTGTCATCATCACCTATATTTATCATAAGAATAGATTTTCCTTTTTTATATTCTGTGTTTCAAACTAATGTCACCACAACAAATCCTTAAGTCTTATAAAACACAAACAAAATTTTAGCTTCATCATTTCACTAAACTGATGCCTCAGCTAATGCACAGACCTTTAATTTTCAAGCCTAAACTTGCCCTTGAACTGATTTGTAGATTTCCTACAGATATGCTCAGCATCCATATAGTATTAGAGGCATAAAAACAGGTCCATTTAAAGGAGCAGTTGGGATAGGTTACACCCTTGCTACAAAAGCAGTTCACCTAAGAAAAACACAAATTGTTGACAATATGGTTATCTCTTCTGGTTACTCTTTGCAGGAGATTTTGGATTTAAAAATGCTTCACACACACTTTACTTACAGCATAATATCTAATTGATGAGTCAAAATTTGACCGGAAGTCACAACTCTTATGATCCCCAAAATTTGCTGGACTTGCATTTCAAATTAGGATGCTCAGTGAGGAACGACGATAGAGTATAGTCCGGAGAATTTGCCATTGTTACAAGGCTACTTAAAAAGTGCTCATGCGCTTCCCGCTCCATGTATATGACCAATAATCCTCACAACAATCCTGCAATGTATCAGAACACAAATTTTACGGATAAGGAAACTGAGAATCAAAGAATTTAACTATCTTATCCAAGGTCACACAGCTGGGAAGTGGCCCATGACTTGTCTGGCTTAAAAACCCACACTTTTTCAGCTACGATGTTGCCTTCCTGGCTTTGGCCTGAATTTGGCTTCAGACCAGTATTTGTAGAGTGTCCCCACTGCAAATGGAAACGTTTACGTCACCCGGGAACAGGGCTGAATTTGCCACAACTCTTTATGTCCTTAAAACTTAAATCTGGCCAGGTGTAGTGGCTCATGCCTGTAATCCCAGCACTTTGGGAAGCTAAGGCAGGAGAATTGCTTGAGGCCAGGAGTTTGAGACCAGCCTGGGCAACATAATGAGACCCCCATCTCTATTTGAATCGTTTTTTAAAAACTAAAAAGGTAAAAAATAAAAATTAAAACCTGATAAAAAGGATGATCAAGCAGAACTAGCAGAGAATTTTTTTTTTTTTTCTTAAGACGGAGTCTTGCTCTGTCCCTAGGTTAGAGCGCAGTGGTGCGATCTCAGCTCACTGCAAGCTCTGCCTCCCAGGTTCATGCCATTCTCTGGCCTCAGCCTCCTGAGTAGCTGGGACTACAGGCGTCCACCACCACGCCCGGCTAATTTTTTTTTATATTGGGGTTTCACCTTGTTAGCCAGGATGGTCCTGATCTCCTGACCTTGTGATCCACCCGCTTCAGCCTCCCAAAGTGCTGGGATTACAGGCGTGAGCCACCACGCCTGTCCCTAGCAGATAATTTTTTAGATTAATGTCTGCAACACAGCCACATAATCTTTTAGAGCAAGTAAGGTATTTATCAATTTAATTGTAGAACTTTATTTTAAAACCTAAGCATGCAGTTAGCATCAGATCCTAAACTGAAAGTGCTGGGCCTACATCCCATATGCCTAACAAAAATGTTTGTGCATAAAAATTATTCCAAAATGGGCAATTAATTACAAGATGTCCTGCCATTGGCTCACTTTTGCTCTGTTAGGTAACATAAACCTGTCCCGGAAAATAACCACCTGCCTATACTGACAGACAGGCAAAGTAAAACCTGGCCTTTCACATAAAGAGATAATTAAACAACTGGACGGTTTCAGTTCGTGTCAAAAGTCACTCTCTCCTTTGATCTGTACTTCAGCTAAGGTGCATCACGAACCTCAGGGGTCATGGGAGAAGAGGAGCAGGGCACGAGAGAAATTTCAGTCCACCTTGAAGTGTGAAGTGTTTGCTTTTCCCCAGACAGCTCGTCTCACTTCCTCTCTAGTGAAAATCTACCCTCTATATTCCTTAATGAAACTATCTTGGCATTCTTCGGCTGCCCTTCCCAAAACTTCAAGAAGCTCAGAACGAAGTCATTGCTTTCTGAAAGGCTTCTGGTAATAAACACCATGAAATGTGGGAGTTCTGAGGTACACTGCAGGCTTTTTGGAGTCCCCTGTGATTTTTTTTTTCTTAATGGAGTAAAGTTTTAATCTTTCGGTAACAGCATTTAAACACAACACCTCTACACTACTGAAAATAAGAATCATAATAATATTAACTAAAAGTCACAGCATTTTGTTTAACCCTTCACAATTTTCCCCTTTGTTCCCTACTCAAATGTCATCACAAATTAAAGATCCTGCAGATTACGTGTATACAAAAAGAGGGCTTTTATCTGACTTGGGAGACTGAGAGGAAAGGCTGATGGAGACAATTTCTACTACTTTTTCTAGTCTTAAAGCTTCCTTATTATCTTTTCTCTTGTTTCTCTTCCATGACTTTATATCATTGGCTGTGCACTAAAATGTGAAATTCTCTCTTTGTACATTTTTGTGTCACCCCTAACTGCAAGGCCCTGAGGCCCCATTAATTTCAAAGTGGAGATAAGCCACTGGGAGCAGGAGTCACTATTCAAGGAATCCTTACCCCACCCTTGTTGGCTTGGTTAAGTCAAAAGTACTCTTATCCTAAATCAGAAATCCTAGAAATGAACAGATGTCTCTAGTATCCCTTTTAAAGCAGCAGCCCATAACAGCATGGGTTCTCAAAGACTCAAGCCTTTTAGTTCTCACCTTGCACAACCATAAAATAAATCAAATACTTGTCATTACGATTTGAAGGTGACACTGGTTCCTTCGTGATTAGCTACTCATTGTAGATTTATCTAGCTGACTACGACATGGAAACATGCCCTTTGATTTGCAGATATGGTTTTTGAGGAATCTGATAATGTGATGGATATTTTCTCACGCCCTCCCATTAGCGCAGTGGTTTACTGCGAGTTGAGGCATTTCTCTTTTCAAGAGCAGAAAGGACATGTTTGACTCCTGGCTTCAACACTTACTGAGCTGCAGGGACTTTCGGAGGTTCGTGGATCTCTCTGGACCACAGCTGCCCTAAATAAATGAGGGGGATAGTATTCATGTCCAGGGTAGCTGTGGCAAGAGGTAAAAGAGTAGACAATGGACACTGTTCGCTATTCAGGAGAAGCAGGGCTCCTGGGAAGGAAACTGGCTCCCTGTTAGGCCTGCCTCTGCTGTCCAACCCCCATGGGCCAGAAGCTGGAGGGAGTCAACCTGAAGGGGCTGTGTTTGGTCATGCCCAAAGCCCTTACAACATGTAATCCAGTTATGTCTTTGAGCACTAGCCGTACATTTTTTTCCCCCTGGAAACTGAAAAAAAAAAAATTTCTCTCCATGGTTTCCATTTATCCTCCAGACTTGGTCATTGTCCCTGTCCTTACTCAAATTCTCTGCTAACTGGTAGCTTTGCCTAATGAACGCCCTGCATTCTAGCTCTTACAAGCTTGACTCTGTGCATTTTCTCATTTTCACATTCAGTAAACCTAGAGTATGTGGTGACTGCTAAGTTACCTTGGGCTTAGTTAGCACTTGTAAGCCTCAGAGGAGGGCTCAGTAAATGCTAGCTGAGGAAATAAAAGCTGAAATCCATTTTATTCTAAGGATTTCAGATATCAAAGAATTTCTATGGGTGTATACATCAGGTCAAGAGGATTTTCACTCATTTTAAGAGTCATTCTCGTGGCCGGGCGCGGTGGCTCAAGCCTGTAATCCCAGCACTTTGGGAGGCCGAGACGGGTGGATCACGAGGTCAGGAGATTGAGACCATCCTGGCTAACATGGTGAAACCCCGTCTCTACTAAAAAATACAAAAAAAAACTAGCCAGGCAAGGTGGTGGGCGCCTGTAGTCCCAGCTACTCGGGAGGCTGAGGCCGGAGAATGGCACGACCCCGGGAGGCGGAGCTTGCAGTGAGCTGAGATCCGGCCACTGTACTCCAGCCTGGGCGACAGAGCGAGACTCCGTCTCAAAAAAAAAAAAAAAAAAAGAGTCATTCTCAAGATTCCAACTGCCCCTTGACACTTTTTAAAAAAATTATTTAAAAATATATATAGAGAGAGAAAGACAGGGTCTCACTGTGTTGGCCAGGCTGGTCTTAAACTCCTGGCCTCAAGTGATCTTGCCCCCATTGGCCTTCCAAAGTGCTGAGATTATAGGTGTGAGCCACCACGCACAGCCTCCTTCATACTTTTAACAGGAATTTGTTTTCTCCTTATTTAAGAAAGATCTCAAAACAATGTGTAGAAAAAAAAAAAAAGCCTGAAGGGGAATCACCGAAATGCTAACAGTTGTATTAGATTGGTGGAACTATATACGTTATTTCTATAATATACATATATTCATTTATACTAGTTTATTGTATAAACTTGATTTTAAACACTTCACTGATGATCTGTATCAATGTTAATTATATATAATAAGTATATATAAAATATTCAAGCCTCGGCCAGATGCCGTGGCTCACATCTGTAATCCCAGCAGTTTGGGAGGCTAAGGCGGTGGATCACCTGAGGTCAGGGGTTTGAGACCAGCCTAGCCAAAGTGTGAAACCCTGTCTCTACTAAAACTAGAAAAATTAGCTCGGCATGGTGGCACACGCCTATAATCCCAGCTACTTAGAAGGCTGAGGCAGGAGAATTGCTTGAACCTGGGAGGCAGAGGTGGTAGTGAGCCAAGATAGTGCCACTGCACTCCAGCCTGGGCAAAAGAGACTCTCTAAAAAAAAAAAAAAAAAAAAAGGCTGGGCGCGGTGGCTCACACCTGTAATCCCAGCACTTTGGGAAGCCAAGATGGGCAGATCACCTGAGGTCGGGAGTTTGAGACCAGCCTGACCAACATGGAGAAAACTCGTCTCTACTAAAAATGCAAGATTAGCTGGGTATGGTGACACATGACTGTAGTCCCAGCTACTTGAGAGGCTGAGGCAGGAGGATTGCTTGAACCCGGGAGGCGGAGGTTGCGGTGAGCCAAGATCGCACCATTGCACTCCAGCCTGGGCAACAAGAGCAAAAGTCTGTCTAAAAAAAAAAAAAAAAAAAAAAATTCAAGCCTCTGCTCTGTCCAGTTCTTTCTTCCATAGTCTTTCTCATTTTATATTTCCATGAGGAATATCCTAATATCAGCTATAGATTTAAATAACCACCATGAGAAGCCTGATTTTATTGAATATTGAGTGTCTATTCTATTTGTGAGATATACTGAGTTACAAGAAGACAAAATAAGGACTTGCGCATAGTTCTGAACAACAGGCAGAGATGCTACATAGGGGCACACACCAGAAACTCTGATATCCCTATTTCTCTTTCTGGGTTTGTTCCTGGATTTTAAACGGCCTGGGTTATATTTGGTAGCACCCAAACATCTGCCCAAAGTGATACCTTGAAATGATCTCTGCATCTGTGTCATTCACACAGAAAACTGAGCAGTTCCAGGGCTGCAGAAACCCAAGGAAAAGAACAGATCAGGTTGAGAGAGTTAAGAGAAGCATTGTGATGTGACTGTTGCCTGTTCTACCTGACATTTTACCTGCGTCTCCTTTTCCATCACTGCAAGTTGTCAAGGTGTTTGTGGATAAACAGAGCCCCTTCTCTTAATGATCCATCTTCTCACACTGCTTGATTTATGCACGGATCACTGCCTACCCTTGGTGAAATGGCCAAGAAACCTCAACAGGCTTTAAAAAAATGAATCAGATGCTGACGGAACTGCTGTGCAATGGAAGATATTGTCTCTGTGTCTCCGTATGGCTCCCATAGACCTTGGATGAGTTGACAGAGTCCCACCGCCAACCAGAACGACCCTGGCTCCTTACAACTTTTAGGCCTTCCTAAACTCCTCACCCAACCTCCCACCTTTGCAGCCTCAGCTACCACTCCCATCCCTACAAAAATTTCTTTTTTCTCACTGGCTGTTATCCCTTTTTACCTCCATGCTCTTCATTCTGTTGGAAACTTCCACCCTTCCTTCTTTAGAGGCCACACAGCTCAAATGCTATCTTCCCCAGAAACCTTCTCCAATTGTCCCAGATTTTCAATGCAGAGTCTGCATTCAGGACTGACTAGTGCCCCAAATAGGCTGAGACTATATCAGAGACCTGCTGGCATGGGAGATGTTGAATGATTCCCTGCTGCTACGATGTTTTATAAAAGCTTATTGAAATTATTTACATATATGTTTCATAGCACAAAGAAATTGAAAAGAAAATCTTCAGTGCTTCTGCATCGGCAGTACTCTTTCCTCATACCTGCTTCACTTTCTCAGTACCTGCTTTGGTAGGTGAGATTTCTCACCCAACCCAGCAGCCAGGGAACCAACACTTGAGAACTGTTTTCCCCTTTATGGTCCCAGGATGTCATTTCTTCTGCTTATTTGACTGACATCTGGCTTCCACGGTTGATTTGTTGTAGTATCATGGAGCCAGCTGGCTAATGGGCTGAAAATCAATTCACCGAATGACCAATTTGCTGGATCAACTCTAACTCCATAGTAAGTCTGAAAAGGTAGGCTGTGGAAAAGGGGAATATTAAGGCTAAGTCTCAAAGAATGGGCAGGATTTGGGTGAACTTTTACAAGAGAGAGGCAGGAAGGGGCATTCCAGGAGAGACAACCAGCAATGGTAAAAAAAACAAACAAAAAAGAATTCCTTTTGCTTGGGATTTCTAACACCTCCCCCTCCAAAGAAAGAGAAATAGTTTCAAAATAAATGATTTGCAAATACAGGATCCTTTTCTGGAGTTACATATGCTCTTACTGCTGCAATTGTATACATTTTGAGAAGATTTTGTCTTCATTTGATTCAGACTTTGGTTGAGTAGCTGCCTTCTTTCTCCCACTTTTTGGTAATATAGGTTCTGCTAAAGAATGGAGATCTAGGCCAGGTGCTGTGCCTCATGCCTGTAATCCCAGCACTTTGGGAGGCCAAAGCAGGTGGATCATCTGAGGTCAGGAGTTCAAGACCAGCCTGGTCAACATGGTGAAGCCCCATCTCTACTAAAAATAAAAAATTAGCCAGGTGTGGTGGCACGCACCTGTAATCCCAGCTACTTGGGAGGCTGAAGCAGGGGAATAGCTTGAACCCAGGAGGTGGAGGCTGCAGTGAGCTGAGACTATGCCACTGCACTCCAGTGTAGGTGACAGAGTGAGATTCCATCCCCCCACCAAAAAAACAGGAATGGAGATCTAGCCTTGGAGAATACATTTGCCTCCCTAAAGTACCCAATTTATGTTAATGCAAATTGGCTTGAGTTTAACGGAAATTGATTCACGCTGTCAAGCATGTCAAATGGAAGGCAAACTCCAGTATATTCCTTCAGTAATTTTGGTAACCTAAAAATGTTTTTTTAAAAAAAGAAAAGATGACAGTATATCCAGTGGGTCTGCTGCTTTCCACCAGTTAGGAAACACCCCGTGTTCCTGCTGCTATGATCTTAGAACTTTCTATAGATGGTGTGACCATGGTGATGATGGAGGGAAGAGTGTGTGTCACAAAACACAGGTTCCAAAACCAGACCCATGAGCACACCTGGAGACCCAGCTACTTGGGAGGCTAAGGCGGGAGCGTCACTTGAGCCCAGGAGTTCAAGGCTGCAGTGAGCCATGATCATGCCACTGCACTCCAGCCTGGGCAACAGAGTGAGCTCATGTCTCTAAAAAGAGAAAAAAGTCTTAAATTAGAATTGTTAGACTTCACATAAAAATACAAGATACCAGCCAGGCACCGTGGTGCTCGCCTGTAATCCCAGCATTTTGGAAGGCTGAGGCAGGTGGATCACGAGGTCAGGAGTTTGAGACCAGCCTGGCCAACATGGAAAAACCCCATCTCTACTAAAATAAAAACTGTACATGGTGGCGTGTGCCTGTAATCCCAGCTACACAGGAGGTTGAGGCAGGAGGATCGTTTGAACCCGGGAGGCAGAGGTTGCAGTGAGCTGAGATCGTGCCATTGCACTCCAGCCTAGGCAACATGGCGAGACTCCATCTCAATAAATAAATAAATAAATAAATAAAATACAGGATACCCAGCTGGATTTGAATTTCAGGTAAAATATGATTTTTTAAAGTATGTCTCATGAAATATTTGGGGTATACTTATACTAAAAATCATTGTTTTATCTGAAATTAAAATTTAACTAAGCATCCTATATTCTATCAATTTACCTACATCAGTGATCGCATCTTCTATCTAAAGAAACTTAAGGCCGGGCACAGTGGCTCACATCTGTAATTCCAGCACTTTGGGAGGCTGAGGTGGGTGGATCACCTGAGATCAGGAGTTCAAGACCAGCCTGGCCAAGATGGTGAAACCCCGTCTCCACTAAAAAAAACACAAAAATTAGCCGGACGTCATGGCATGTGCCTGTAATCCCAGCCACTCAGCAGGCTGAAGCAGGAGAATCACTTGAACCTGGGAGGCAGAGGTTGCAGTGAGCCGAGATCACACCACTGCATTCCAGCCGGGGCAGCAGAACGAGACTCTGTCTCAAAACAAAACAAAACAAAACAAAACAAAAAAAACAGAATAGCATCAAAAAACATCAAATACTTGGGAGGCCAAGGCGGGCAGATCACCTGGGGTCAGGACATTGAAATCAGCCTGGCCAAACATGGCAAAACCCTAAACTACTAAAAATACAAAAATTAGCCAGGCATGGTGGCATAAGCCTGTAATCCCAGCTGCTAGGGAGGCTGAGGCAGGAGAATCGCTTGAACCCAGGAGGCGGAGGTTGCAGTGAGCTAGGGTTGCGCCACTGCACTCCAGCCTGGGCAACAAAGCAAGAGTTCGTCTCAAAAAAAATAAATAAATGAAATAAACAAAAAAAAAATCAAATACTTAGAAAAAATTTTTAACAAAACACATGCAATGTCTGCATGCTGAAAACCACAAAACTCTAATGAAAGAAATCCAGAAAGACCTAAATAAATGGAGATAAACACTGTGTTCATGCATTAGAAGACTTAATATTGTTTGTTTTTGAGACAGGGGCTCGCTCTGTCACCCAGGCTGGAGTACAGTGGCATACTCTTGGCTTACTGCAACATCTGCCTCCCAGGCTCAAGCCATCCTCCCACCTTAGCCTCCCAAGTAGCTGGGACTACAGGCATGTGCCCCTCCCCTCCAACACATCAGGCTAATTTTTGTATTTTTTTGTAGAGTTAGGGTTTCACCATGTTATCCACAGTGGTATTAAACTCCTGAGCTCAAGCAGTCTACCTGCCTCAGCCTCCCAAAGTGCTGAGATTACAGGTGTGAGCCACCATGCGTGGCCAACTCAATATTGTTCAGATGCCAATTATCTCTAAATTGACTTATAGCTTTATTGCCACGTCAATCAAAATTGCAGCAAGAGTTTTTGTAAAACTCAATACGCTGATTCTAAAATTTATATGGAAAGGCAAATAAACTAAAATAATCAAAACAATTTTTTAAAATAACAAAATTGAAAGACTCACACTACTTGAGTCTCATTATAAAGCTACAGTAATCAAGACAAATCAATGGAACAAAATAGCAAGTAGAAAAGTAGAGATACATATATACAACTCATTGATTTTCTACAAAGTTGCAAAAGCAATTTAATGAAGAAAAGACATTCCAACAAATGATGCTGAAAGAATTGTACATCTTAATGCAAAAAAAAGAGAGAGAGAGAAATGAATCTCAATTTATACCTCACATCCTATGCAAAAATTAACTAAGCATGGATCATAAAATCTAACACTATAAAAGTTGTAGGAAAAAATGTTTGTGACTTTGGAATAGAAAATGATTTCCTAGATATGACACAAAAGCATGTTCCTTGAAAGAATTTTTTTTTTTTTTTTTTTTTTTTTGAGATGGAGTCTCACTGTCACCCAGGCTGGAGTGCAATGGCGTAATCTCAGCTCACTGCAACCTCCACCTCCCGGGTTGAAGCGATTCTCATGCCTCTTGAGTAGTTGGGATTATAGGCACCTGCCACCATGCCCAGCTAATTTTTTTAGTAGAGATGGTGCTTCACCGTGTTGGCCAAGATGGTCTGAAACTCCTGACCTCAAGTGTTCCAACCACCTTGGCCTCCCAAAGTGCTGGGATTACAAGCATGAGCCACCACGCTGGGCTTTTTTTTTTTTTTTTTTTTTTGAAACAGGGTCTCGCTCTGTCACCAAGGCTGGAGTGCAATGATCACAGCTCATTGCCACTTCAACTTCCCAGGCTCAAGTGATCCTCCCACCTCAGCCTCCCAAGTAGCTGGGACTGCAGGCACATGCCACCACGCCCGGCTAATTTTTGTAGTGTTTGTAGAAACGAAGTCTCACTATGTTGTCTAGGCTGGTCTTGAACTTCTGGGCTCAGGCAATCCTTCTGCCTGGGCCTCCCAAAGGGCTGGGATTACAGGCTTGAGCCACCGCATCCAGCCTATTTTGTATCTTAACCATGACAGTGGTTATACATGTGTTTGTAAAAACTCACGGAAGTGAACATTAAAATGGTGAATTTAATGTATGTAACTTAATATAACTTATTTAAATTTTTTTTTTTTTGAGATGGAGCTTCACTCTTGTCACCCAGGCCGGAGTGCAGTGGCGCAATGTCGGCTTACTGCAACCTCTGCCCCCACACTCAAGCAATTCTCCTGCTTCAGCCTCCTGAGTAGCTGGGATTACAGGTGCCCACCACCACATCCAGCTAATTTTTTGTATTTTTAGTAGAGAAAGGGTTTCACCACGTTGACCACAGCTGGTCTTGAACTCCTGACCTCAGGTGATACACCCGCCTCGGCCTCCCAAAGTGTGATTACATGCGCCACCACGCCCAGCCAATTTATTAAAATTTTTAAAAAGAAGTGAGACATGTAAATACCAGAGCTGTGTAAATGCAAAATTTATTAGATACCGATCATCCGATGGGTGACAAATGGAGTGACAGTGGCTGGGTTTGGAAGCACAGACAACCAGAGAACTGCTGAGAAAAGGTGAAAATAAGGAATCAGCAAGAGACTATTTGGACGAACATCTGGTTGTGAGAAACAGGAAAGAGTCACAGACTTGAGGTGAGAAACTGTGGGGCTGCCACACCTGGGCCTGAATTGCTCATTGATCAGCATTACAGAACGAGTGCTTTGGTTGGTGGTGATGGTGGAGGACCCGGCCTGTATTGCTCATTGATCAGCATTACAGAACGAGTGCTTTGGTTGGTGGTGATGGTGGAGGACCCGGGGCAGACCTCAGGAGAGAAGCCCAGTGAATGGCTCATTGTGTGCTGTGTCTAATGCGTTATCCTTATGTAGGGGTGAGACGGAAAGAATGCAGAACCAGGAATCAGGGTATCTGAGTTCCAGGCACAGCCCAGCCAGTGATAAACTGTGTGACCTGTGAAATCAGATGAGCCTCAGAGGCCACATCTGACCAGAGAGTTTAGAAAGGTGGAATCTCAGCAAGGTGCGGTGGCTCACACCTGTAATCCCAGCACTTTGGGAGGCCAAGGTGGGTGGATCACTTGAGGCCAGGAGTTCAAGACCAGCCTGGCCAACATGGTGAGACGCTGTCTCTACTAAAAATATAAAAATTAGCCAGGCATGGTGGCACACACCTGTAATCTCAACTACTTGGGAGGCTGAGGCAGGAGAATCGCTTGAACCTGGGAGGTGGAGGTTGCAGTGAGCCAAGATTGCACCACTGCACTCCAGCTGGGGTGACAGAGTGAGACTCTGTCTCAAAAAAAAAAAAAGAAAGAAAGTTGGGGTCTCAAGAGCCTTCTACTGTGAGCCATCTCTTGGTTACATAATTTATACCCTAAAATGAGTTCACTAGAATATACATTCGCACAGTCCTTTACAGTTTATTAAGCACTCTTAGCACCAACCTTATTCACCCCTGGTGGCAGTGAGGAGTGTGCTATTCCTCTTTTCCATGTGAGGAAGCTGCTCCTCGGAGAGGTTAATTAGTCTTGTGTAAAGTCACTCCACGTCCGGTGCTCTTTCAGTCATCCCACACCAAGGAGCAGGGCAGTGCCTGCATTTTCTAAGACCAGGCTGAGGGATGGCCCACTGGGGAGAAGGCTTTGGGCCCAGAGCCAGACAGGAGAACTAATTCCTGGAAAGAGCTACAGTGAGAACGCTCCAGGTGTGTAAACACTTCCACTGTATCTCAGCCATTGCCTGGTGGCGGCCCCACTTCCAGTTCACAGGTTTTAAATACTTGTGTTAGTAGGCGTGGTAGTTTGAACCATGACCCCTCCAAGATGCTTTCCTCCTAATTCCAGAAGCTATGAATATGCTACCTCTCCATGGTAAAGGGGATTTTGCAGATGGGATAAAGTTAAGGATCTTGCAATGGGAGATTATCCTGGATTATCCGGGTGTGTCCAATGTAATCACAAGGGTCATTCTAAGAGGGAGGGAGGTGGGTTAGTTAGGAAAAGCTGAAGACAGAAGAGGTTGGCGTGGTGCACTTTGAAGATGGAGGGAGGGGCCACAAACCTGGAAATGGAGGCAAGGAAATTGATTCTCCCCTGAAACTTCTGGAAGGAATGCAGCACTACTGACACCCTTATTTTAGACTGTTGGCCTCCAGCACTGTAAAAGAGTAAATGTATGTTGCTGAAGCTACCAAATTTGTGGTAACTTATTACAACAGAAATGGGAAACCAACACAGTAGGGAAGAAGAAACATTGACCCTATGGAATTAGGTACATTCAGAAAAGTTAAAGCCAAAGATTCTTTTAATTATTTTCCCACATTTAAAACAAAGCAAAATGTACACACACACATACACACACACACACACGCATCTATCCTATGACAAAATGGTCATAATTTTGCTGTGTTTAGGAGATACTGTTTAACACTTCAGAACCCCAAATAAATTGGGAACAAAGACACTTAGAATTCTTTTTTACCCAGAACTGTGCTGAAACTAATGAACTGCAGGGTAGGAGAGTAACTTTATGAACGCAAATGCATTTCAGGGGAGAAGGCATTGAATTGAGAAAAATACATGATTTAAAATTCAACTGGAAATTTGGATGATTTTGTTCATGATTTCTGACCCAATTTCAAATTTGCCACCCTTATCTCTATAAATATACTTAGACTTTTCACGTGCAGATTTTCATTCAGAAAATCCACTCTTGGTTCTCTGCAAACAAGTATTGAAGTATCTTAGAGCTTTGCCAAAAAAAAAAAAGTGTATGGGAATCAAGCTTCCTTTTCCTTTTCAAAATGCATATGATATTTGTTTTAACCCAGCTCTGGCTTTGAGAGTGATCTACTGCTCTGTCGCCCTAAGCGTGAGTTTAGTGGTCATTCCAGTATGTGTTAACAGACAGTGACATCATCTGGAAGCAGGAAATGGCTCTCAGGTTACCGTATAAATTGACTTAAGCTTCAGAGAGGATTACAGGGCAGACCTCTGCTAAGTGTGGAGATGCCATTACCGCTAAATCAAAGGTAACTGCGAGGTCTGGCAGGCACCTGTCAACAGGTAAGGGAAGGAGAAGCCCAGAAGGAGCCTTGACTTAGGATTACATTCTCCAAGCTTTATTTTTATTTCAGGTTAAAGGGTCAGACAGAGAAGCCATTCGCAGTGGTCTTTATTTATGGTTCTCAGAGGCCTGGCTGGTGAAGCGTCATGAGGAAGAGGGATGGTCCAGGTGGGATCCCCATCTCCTGGCCCAGCTGATGACAGACGGAGGGCCCTGAGCTTTGTGAAAACCTAGCTCTTTATCCATGTGCATTAATGTTTGCAGGCAAACATGAGAGCTCATCCTTTGTTACCTTTCTTATGGGGAGAGGTATGTGTTTTCCAAGCCTCCTTAGTCCTTGGCCACCTGAAAAGATTTGTTTCCACTAACTGTTGTTGGTCTTTGAAGGACAGGGGAGGAGGAAGCTGCATCACTGACTGGCAAGCTTGGCTGGAGAGAGTCTCACAGACTATCAGCCAGCTGATCCCTAGCAAGGGATTCTCTGATAACTGATGTGTTAGCAATAAAGTATACCCATTCCAAAAGACATTTCCATTGAGTCAGATGACTCCTGAAAACAAGAGATTTTAGCATCCAAAACAACAAAGCTATAATGGCCAAATGGTTCGAAGTAATATTTTGGAACAGTAAACGGATGCTAGAATCCAGTTTAAAACATTGTCGGCCGGGCTCGGTGGCTCAAGCCTGTAATCCCAGCACTTTGGGAGGCCGAGGCGGGCGGATCACGAGGTCAGGAGATCGAGACCATCCTGGCTAACACGGTGAAACCCCGTCTCTACTAAAAAATACAAAAAACTAGCCGGGCGAGGTGGCGGACGCCTGTAGTCCCAGCTACTGGGGAGGCTGAGGCAGGAGAATGGCGTGAACCCGGGAGGCGGAGCCTGCAGTGAGCTGAGATCCGGCCACTGCACTCCAGCCTGGGCGGCAGACAAAAAAAAAAAAAAAAACATTGTCATCACACCAAAAAGAAATTCCATGCCCACTGGCAGTCACTAGCCATTTCTTCCTCTGCCCAGTAATCACTAATCCCTTCCAGCAACAACTAATCCATTTTCTGTCTCTATGCATTTGCCTATCCTCAATGTTACATATAAGTTGAATTCTACAGTATGTGATCTTTAGCATCATGTTTTCTTTTTCTTTTTTTTTAAGATGGAGTCTCAGTCCGTCGTCCAGGCTAGAGTGCAGTGGCCTGATCTCGGCTCACTGCAACCTCTTCCTCCCGGGTTCACGCCATTCTCCTGCCTCAGCCTCCCGAATACGTGGGACTACAGGCACCTGCCACCATGCCCAGCTAATTTTTTTTTTTTTTTTTTTTGGATTTTTAGTAGAGATGGGGTTTCACCATGTTTTTTTTTTTTTTTTTTTTTTGAGACGGAGTCTCGCTCTGTCGCCCAGGCTGGAGTACAGTGGCCGGATCTCAGCTCACTGCAAGCTCCACCTCCCGGGTTTACGCCATTCTCCTGCCTCAGCCTCCCGAGTAGCTGGGACTATAGGCGCCCGCCACCACGCCTGGCTAGTTTTTTTTGTATTTTTTTAGTAGAGACGGGGTTTCACCATGTTAGCCAGGATGGTCTCGATCTCCTGACCTCGTGATCCGCCTGCCTCGGCCTCCCAAAGTGCTGGGATTACAGGCTTGAGCCACCGTGCCCGGCCGGGTTTCACCATGTTAACCAGGATGGTGTTGATCTCCTGACCTCGTGATCCACCCACCTCAGCCTCCCAAAGTGCTGAGATTACAGGCATGAGCCACTGCATCTGGCCAGCATCATGTTTTCAAGTTTCATTCATGCTGTAGCATGTATCAGCACTTCATTCCCATTTATTGTCAAATAATATTCCTTTGTATAGCTATACCACTTTTATTTATCCAGTCACCAGTTAGTGAACACTTGGGTTATTTTCCTTGGCCAGACATGGTGTCTCACGCCTGTAATCCCAGCACTTTGGGAGGCGGAGGCAGGCAGACTGCTTGAGCCCAGGAGTTTAAGACCAGCCGGACCAACATACTGAGACCCTGTCTCTAAAACAATACAAAAATCAGCCTGGCATGGCGGTGCACGCCTATAGTCCCAGCTACTCAGGAGCCTAAGGTGGGAGGACTGCTTGAGCCCAGGAAGTCGAGGCTGCAGTGAGCCAAGACTGCCCCACTGAACTCCAGTCCGGGCATTGGAGTAAGACCTGTCTCACCGGGCGCGGCGGCTCACACCTGTAATCCCAGCACTTTGGGAGGCCGAGGCGGGCAGATCATGAGGTCAGGAGATCGAGATCATCCTGGCTAACATGGTGAAACGCCATCTCTACTAGAAATACAAAAAAATTAGCCAGGCGTGGTGGCGGGTGCCTGTAGTCCCAGCTACTCGGGAGGCTGAGGCAGGAGAATGGCGGGAACCTGGGAGGTGGAGCTTGCAGTGAGCCAAGATCGTGCCACTGCACTCCAGCATGGGCGACAGAGCCGAACTCCGTCTCAAAAAAAAAAAAAAAAAAGGCCTGTCTCAAAAAATAAATAAATAAATAAAATTTAAAAACAAAAAATAAATGAACACTAGAGTTATTTTTCCTTTTGGGCAATCCGTCTGAACTTTAAAGATGCATCTGTGCTTCTCTGCCTACTATCCATGGTTATTATTTTAGTCTTCTGTCGTCTTTGATGTGTGACTTTTATTTATTTATTTTTGAGACAGGGTCTCACTCCGTCACCCAGGCTTGAGTGTAGTGGCGCGATCTCAGCTCACTGCAGTCTGGACCCCCCACCAGGCTGAAGCCATTTCCCACCTCCATCTCCTGAGTAGCTGGAACCACAGGTATAGTCCATGATTCTGGCTAATTTTTGTATTTTTGTAGAAATGGAATCTCACTATGTTGGCCAGGCTGGTCTCAAACTCCTAGGCTTAAGTGATATGCCCACCTCAGCCTCCCAAAGTGCTGGGATCACAGGCATGAGCCACCATGCCCAACCATAATTACATTAAACTTTTAAAATGTAAGTTTGCATGTGCACAGAAAAAAAAAAAGTGATCAACAAAAAAACAGGAGTCAACATTATTAGTCATCAGAGAAATGCAAATTAAAACCACAATGAGATATCCTTACATACGTATTTACAATGGTTAAAATTAACAAGATTGTCCACATCAAATACTGGTGAAGATGTGGAAGAACCAGAACTCACAAATACCCCTGCTGGGAACGTAGACGGCACAATCACTCTGGAAAAAAGTCTGGTAGTGTCTCAAATTTAAGCATATGCCTGCCATTCCATTCCTAGGCATTTATCCAAGAGGAAGGAAAGCATATGTCTATACAAACACCCGTACGCAAATACTCATGGCAGCGTTGTACGCACAGGTTGAGTATCGCTTATCCAAAATCCTTGGGACAAAAAGTGTTTCAGATTTTGACTGTTTCTAATTTCGGAATATTTGCATATACACAATGAGATATCTTGAGGATGGGACCCAAGTCTAAAACATTCATTTCCATTTCATGTACACCTCATACACATAGCCCGAAGGTAATTTTATAAAATATTTTTTAGCAATTTTGTGCATGAGGCCAGGTGTGGTGGCTCACGCCTGTAATCCTAGCACTTTGGGAGGCCGAGGTGGGCGGATCACTTGAGATCAGGAGTTCAAGACCAGCCTAGCCAACGTGGTGAAACCCCATCTCTACTAGAAATACAAAAATTAGTCGGATGTGTTTGTTCATGCCTGTAATCCCAGCTACTCGGGAGGCTGAGGCAGGAGAATCGCTTGAACCCGGGAGGCAGAGGTTGCAGTGAGCTGAGATCATGCCACTGTACTCCAGCCTGGGCAACAGAGCAAGACTCCTCAGAAAAGGAAAGAAAGAAAACAGGAAAGAAGGAAAGAAAGAAGGAAGGAAGGAAGGAAGGAGAAAGAAAGAAAGAAAGAAAAAGAAAGAAAGAAAGAAAGAAAGAAAGAAAGAAAGAAAGAAAGAAAGAAAGAAAGAAAGAAAGAAAGAAAGAAAGAAGGGAGGGAGGGAGGGAGGGAGGGAGGGAGGGAGGGAGGGAGGGAAAGGAAGGAAGGAAGGAAGGAAGGAAGGAAGGAAGGAAGGAAGGAAGGAAAGAAAGAAAGAAAGAAAGAAAGAAAGAAAGAAAGAAAGAAAGAAAGAAAGAAGGAAAGAGGGAGGAAAGAGTCAAAGGATAGAGAGGAACAATGGAAGGCAATGCACCAGAAGCAAGAAAAAAAAAAGCAGATGCAGCATAAACCTCGAGACATCCAAAATCTAGAGTCTAGCCATAAAACAAGAATAAAATCACTTCCTTTCCAGAAACATGGATGCAGCTGGAAGCCATTATCCTAAGAGAATTAATACAGGAACCGAAAACCAAATACTGCAAGTTATCTCTTACAAATGGGAGCTAAACATGAGTACACATGGGAACAACAGACTCTGGGGAGTACTAGAGGAGGAAGGGAGGGAGAGGGGCAACGGTTTAGCAACTAACTATTGGGTACTATACTCAGTACCTGGGTGAGGGGATCATTTGTACCCCAAACCTCAGCGTCACACAATATACCCAGGTAACAAATCTGCACATTTCCCCGGAATCTAAAAAAAAAAAAATTTTTTTTTTTTTTTGAGACAGGGTCTCATTGTAGCCCAGGCTGGAGTGCAGTGGCGTGATCAGGGCTCACTGTAGCCTCAACTTCCTGGGCTGAGGCGATCGTCCTGCCTCAGCCCCCTGAGTAGCTAAGACTACAGGCAATACCGACTAATTTTAGGTATTTTTAGTAGAGATGGAGTTTCATCATGTTGCCCAGGCTGGTCTCGAACTCCTGGACTTAAGCGATCTGCACATCTCAGCCTCCCAAAGTGCTGGGACTACAGGCATGAGCCACTATACTCAGCCAGAAAAAAAGTATCTTTTAAAAAATAAATAAAAATAAATGCAATTCTTTTTTTTTTTTTTTGAAATAAATAAAATCTAGAGTATCCTCCAGGCACAATCCCACTGGTCCTGGCATTGGAAGACGTCATTGTAAGGCTCAGCTCTGCCAGTCACTGGCTCTGATTTTTTAGGCAAATCTCTTCAGAGGTTCTAATGGGATAAATTTTCCTCTTCATGAAACCCCATACAAATGTTTGCAGCTGGCCGGGCGCGGTGGCTCAAGCCTGTAATCCCAGCACTTTGGGAGGCCGAGGTGGGTGAATCACGAGGTCAGGAGATCGAGACTATCCTGGCTAACATGGTGAAACCCCGTCTCTACTAAAAATACAAAAAACTAGCCGGGCGTGGTGGCGGGCGCCTGTAGTCTCAGCTCCTTGGGAGGCTGAGGCGGGAGAATGGCGTGAACCCGGGAGGCGGAGCTTGCAGTGAGCCGAGATCACGCCACTGCACTCCAGCCTGGGAGACACAGCGAGACTCCGTCTCAAAAAACAAACAAACAAACAAAAAAAACAAATGTTTGCAGCAGCAATAAGAACAACAGTGGATACTGTTGACATTTTACTATTGTTGATATTATAATTATGCTCATCAGTGGATTCAAGCTTTCCCCACAGAGCTTTGTGATGACTGAGGATGGGTGTCACCTAGAGTCCCTGTCACCATCTCCATGGAGATCCTGCATGGGCACTTTGCAGAAAACAAACTATTTCCACTTTCTCAGGGCTGCACTGCTGCAATAAGAATCAAGTCATGTTTGGCCAAGTGCAGTGGCTCATGCCTGTAATCCCAGCACTTTAGGAGTCGAAGGCAGGCAGATCACCTGAGGTCAGGAGATCGAGACCATCCTGGCTGACACGGTGAAACCCCGTCTCTACTAAAAAGTACAAAAAACTAGCCGGGCGAGGTGGCGGGCGCCTGTAGTCCCAGCTACTCGGGAGGCTGAGGCAGGAGAATGGCATGAACCCGGGAGGCGGAGCTTGCAGTGAGCTGAGATCCAGCCACTGCACTCCAGCCTGGGTGACAGAGCAAGACTCCGTCTCAAAAAAAAAAAAAAAAATACAAAAACTAGTCGGCATTGTGGCAGTCGCCTGTAATCCCAGCTATTCAGGAGGCTGAGGCAGGAGAATCACTTGAACCCAGGGGGTGGAGGTTGCAGTGAGCTAAGATCAGGCCACTGCACTCCAGCCTGGGTGACAGAGCAAGACTCTATCTCTAAATAAAGAAAGAAAGAAAGAATCAAGCCATGTTTTAGCTGGCACCACATGGAAATGGATCTACTATTATTTCAGGAGACTTCATGATACCCTTTTGCCACAAGGTCTCATGGGTGGAAAAAAAAGAAGTAAAATATGTTTTAGTATTTGACATCCCCCACTCCTGAGATGAGATCAGCACAAAAGTACCAGTTATATTTTTTCATGTTCTGAATTTTGCCTGTAACCCTGCTAGTTTGGTTTACTTTCTGTCATTATTATCTGTAACCTCATAATGAAAGACAAGCCCTTCATCAAGCTTGAGTCTCCTCCCTGTCTATTAATACAGCCCATGAAAACACCATACTCAAATATTGGCTGCATAATTCCTATAGCCTGCTGCAGAAAATATTCCTGTGACCCTTATAAGAGACTTCTCATCAGCATATGTAAGAGATGAATATTTCTACCTAAGGATGATGGCACCTACAACTGTTTCTGCATTATTTTGAATTTTTTTTAGCATTTTCCTGCTGAGGTAGCCTCTTGGATATCATCACATCTTAGCTAGTCAAATGCCGTTAATCTCTTTTTGGAATAGAGAGATAGTACTTCATAAAGTCAATTGCTTTTTAAGATGCCTCTAAAGAAACGCTGTTCTCCTATATTAGTCTGTTCTCACAGCTAATAAAGGCATACCCAAGACTGGGTAATTTACAAAGGAAAGAGGTTTAATGGACTCACAGTTCCACGTGGCTGGGGAGACCTCAATGGTGGAAGGCAAAGGAGATGCAAAGCACGTCTTACATAGCGGCAGGCAAGAGAGCTTGTGCAGGAGAACCTCCAGTTTACAAAACCATCAGATCTCATGAGACTTATTCATGACCAGGAGAACAGCGTAGGGTAAACTGCCCCCATGATTCCATTATCTCCACCTGGCCCCACCCTTGACACATGGGGATTATTACAATTCAAGGTGAGATCTGGGTGGGGAAACAGCCAAATCATGTCATCTTTTTACAGAGACAGCCAGCTCACTTTCCCCACTACTTCTTCCTTGGGTGGTGCACAGTTAGAAATGCCCAATGCTCAGCAGCAGGGCCAAGCTAGAGTTATTGCTCGGGCTTGGCATAAATAGTGAATTAGCTATTATCTGTGATAACTCCTCCCTGAATTTCTCTGCAGTCTGGAGATCCTGGATCAGTTGAGATATGCTCTCAATTGATCTTCTTGGTAAGAGGGATTCATTGGATTGCATGTTCCTAGTTTCTAGATGCTATTCTTTCTAGCAATAGTATCTTCCCTTTTCCACAGAGGGAATGCAAGTAGCAGTTTCTCCAATTCAATTCATAATTAGATTTCATTCTTCAATCCAACTGCATCCAGCTCGTAGGATTCTAGGAACTCCAAACCTAAACTAGGGCAAAGCCCTGCGGTACTTAGACTTATACGGCTATGCATTTTAAAATGTATTATCTGGGCCGGGTGCGGTGGCTCACGCCTGTAATCCCAGCACTTTGGGAGGCCGAGGCGGGCGGATCACAAGGTCAGGAGATCGAGACTACGGTGAAACCCCGTCTCTACTAAAAATACAAAAAATTAGCCGGGCGCGGTTGTGGGCGCCTGTGGTCCCAGCTACTCGGGAGGCTGAGGCAGGAGAATGGCGGGAACCCGGGAGGCGGAGCTTGCAGTGAGCTGAGATCCGGCCACTGCACTCCAGCCTGGGCGACAGAGCGAGACTCCGTCTCAAAAATAAATAAATAAATAAATAAATAAAAAATAAAAAAATAAAAAAAAAATAATAAAATGTATTATCTGAGATTTATCTTTTTTTTTTTTTTTCAGATGGAGTCTCACTCCGTAGCCCAGGCTAGAGTGCAATGGCATGATCTCCAGTCACTGCAACCTCTGCCACTCTGGTCTGGAACTCCTGACCTGGTGATCCACCCACCTTGGACTCCCAAAGTGCTGGGATTACAGGCGTGAGCCACTGCGCACATACTTAAAATCTTTACAATAAGATTACATATTTTACATACTTAAAACCTTGTCAGTAATCTTTACTTAAAAGCTTTACAGTAAAGTGATATAGGATTTACATGGGAGGATCAAGAGTGGAAAACAGGTCAAGAATATGCAGTTTTCTCACATCTGAACTTGTCTATTTCCTGCAGAAAGCCCACGATCTACCAAAGAAGGGTGCATCATCAAATAAGCCATAATGTATATTTTGTAGGTGAAAACAGTTGAATAAAAGCAAACTGCAACCTTCAGTGCCATCATCAATTATAGGCTCCTTCAAGGATAAGCTTGAGATTAAAAATAAATACTCCTTACCTTTTACAGAAACAGATTTTTAGGAAGCTAAATGAACACCTGAAGAGGTACACCATCATCAGACCCTCTGATTGATGAACAATAGGACACGGCAGCAAGGATTTCACAGCAAGCAGTCCCCACTGGCCAATTAGGTGTTAGGTGCAGTGTTAGACCAGGGAACATGGCAGTAACCAACCGTGTAATAGCCCTGGAGCTCCAAGACTTGACCCTGGTGTGGCAGTTAGCATGACAATCATGGAAGAAAGGCTGCCTGTGGGCAAACAGGTCATCACCTAGGCCTTGTCGGTGCACTGGACATCTCTTGGCACACAGTTTTCCAAGGCCTCTAAAATGAGGCCCCAAGCACCATTGTCTCTGTACATCGTAGACAGAGCAGAGATGACCATCCAATGTCATCTTGCTTTCTTTTCTTCCTCTCTGAAGCATGACTGATGCTAAGCCTTTACACACTACTTACAGAAATAGTTTTGTTTTTGAGATGTTCAAAAACCCCTTTATTCAGCCTTAAATCTCTGGGCATTCAATGCTATATGTGGAGATTTTAAAAAGTTTAATCTCTGAGCAGCCTGTTGGCAGCTACCATTTCTCAGGGTTAACAGAGAAGCCCAATGCACAAGGAATTTGAGTGCCTCTCCCAACAACCCCAAATTGAGGAAAAAAATTGCAAGATCCTACTCACTTTCATTTATTTATTTATTTATTTAAATTATTTATTTATTTTAGACGGAGTCTCACTCTGTCACCCAGACTGGAGGGCAGCGGCGTGATCTCAGTTCACCGCAACCTCCGCCCCCCCCGGGTTTAAGTGATTCTCCTGCCTCAGCCTCCCAAGTAGCTGGGATTACAGGTGCCTGCCACCGCACCCAGCACTTCTTGTATTTTTAGTAGAGATGGTGTTTCACCATCTTGGCTGGTCTTGAACTCCTGACCTCGTGATCCACCTGCTTCGGCCTCCCAAAGTGCTGGGATTACAGGCGTAAGCCACCACACCCGGCCCCTACTCACTTTTAAAATGTAAAATTATGCATTGTGTTGTGTAATACAGTCACCTCTCTGTGGCTTGCAGGACTTCTGAGACACTAAATTGATCAATAAATGATGCTAGGTCCAATTGGAGAAGGAGGTTTCAATTACTTGTATTTCTACAGAACCTTTCCCAAAGGTGCTTCTGAAGAATAACTGTACTGAAGAGATCATAGGCATTGAATTCCCCAGAAGCCTGGGGTCCATATTCACATCAACTGTCTCCATTGCAGGCCAGGCATTGTGGCTCATGCCTGTAATCCCAGCACTTTGGGAGGTCAAGGCAGGCGGATCACAACGTCAAGAGATCGAGACCATCCTGGCCAACATGGTGAAACCCTGTCTCTACTAAAAATACAAGAATTAGCCTGGTGTGATGGCATGCACCTGCAGTCACAGCTACTTGGGAGGTTGAGGCAGGAGAATCGCTTGAACCCGGGAGGTGGAGGTTGCAGTGAGCCGAGATGGCGCCACTGCACCCCAGCCTGCCGACAGAGCAAGACTCTGTCTCAAAAAAAAAGAAAGAAAGAAAGAAAGAAAGAAAGAAATTTTAAAAAGCCTGTCTCTATTGCAGACCTTGTCAGTTTGACAGGGTAGGCATTTCCAAAATCTAACTCCCCCTCAATGGGCACCTCAGTGGCGGGGGTAGGAAGTGGCAGAGCTCTCTCATTTATGTAAATAAAGGTGACTGCATCCCCCTCATAGCTGTGGGTGGTGGAACTCCTTTTATTCCTAAGATTAAAAGAGCAGACTGTAGGGGGCAGAGGAATAACCTTGCGGAAGGGAAGGGGCTGGGGTGGACAGGGGAGCTGGCTTTGAGGAAGCAGAAGTCAGCTGTTTCACAGTATGGATTAGACACACACACTCCAGGTGTTTTGAAACAAGTTTCCCAAAGCACTCAGCAGTCTGCATTCCTTTCCACAACTCTCTAAGAAAAGCATCTCTTCTGGCTTAGGAAGAATCATAAAAAAATTGCCACCCTGACCCCGTCATCTTAATCCCTTGCCATTTGTCGAACAATAGAGAAAACGCACCTGACAAAGGTGTTGGGCTAATGCCACAGCTCCTCATCTCTTTCTGAAGAGCTGAGCGGGAGGCAAAAGATCAAGCGGAGCCCCTGATTTGAGTGTCTTTTGGAAATGCATAAAGCTACAGACAGAAAGGCGGCCTTCATGTGCAAATCATCTAAGGCTGGCGCTACTAGCCTTGGTCCTCCTGGTCTTTGCCCAATGCTTTCTTTAATCTGGAAGTTACTCCTCTTTTCAGATCTAATGTTTTTGCCAGACAAGATCTGAAAATACAGAGACACTGAGATGCATTTTCCCATGCTCAGTAGGGGGAACAATTTGCCTATTTTGAAGTGGCTGCCATTCAAATATTCTGCCAGAGACTTACTACTGAACAAATAGTACAAAAGCGTCATCAGGTACAACAAATATTTTAAGTCTTCTTTTCAAAAGACTTTCCTCCAAGTACTCTTCGTAAAGAGTGTCAACAATAAAAGTGAACTAATTTCAAGCAATAAAATTTAGCAGGTAGGCCAGGCACGGTGACTTGCACCTGTAATCTCAGCACTTTGGGAGGCCAAGACAGGTAGATCACTTGAGGCCAGGAGTTCGAGACCAGACTGGCCAACATGATGAAACACTGTCTTTACTAAAATACAAAAATTATCCAGGTGTGGTGGCACATGCCTGTAATCGCAGCTACTTGGGAGGCTGAAGCAGGAGAATCACTTGAACCTGGGAGGTAGAGGTTGCAGTGAGCCAAGATTGTGCCACTGTACTCCAGCCTGGGCAACAGAGTGAGACTCCATCTCAAAAATTAAAAAAACCAATAGGTGCATTAATATGGGAAAGTTAGAACCAAACCTTGCTCTCCTATTAATTTTTGCAAAAGTCAACAGTGCATTGGTTACGCAAAGTACTAGACTGAGGATTGGAAGGAAGAACTGTTAGCTCATCCACTCTGTTTTTTTTTTTTCTTTTACTTTCTTGAAATTATTTAACAGGAGAAAACCTAAACAGCAAACAGGAAGATGGTCTATTATAAAGTGCTTAAATGTCTCAAGTTGATCAAATGCAAAAATTCTTTATTGGTCAGCCATAGATATAAATGGACACACTAGAAATAATATAGCTCATATCTGTCCAAAATGAAACAGTGCCTCAGCAGTTTAATTTTGATAGTCAATATGCTATACTTTATTGACTAGGACACCTGACAACACTCAATAATAATGTCAAAGTGTAACAACAATAGGGAAATCATGGCATCTTAATTACTTTTGTTTTACCACTACTTCTAACTTATATTTTCCTTAAACGTTAGTGTCACTTTTAGATTAATTAATAGTAAATTCTCGAAATAAATCTCTGACAGAAGATTTAGCTTTGTTCCAGAAAAACGAATGAAGTCATGGAACCAGTAATTTTATTTCACAGAAAGGCTAGGAAAATCTAACATGTAACATTTCATTAATTCAACAATTATTTATTAAGCATCCATGCATCTTCTAAAGGGACAGAGGCCTCTACCCACACAGAGGAGAGTGGAGTACAGTAAACTATAGTACAGTAGATCACAGTAGAGTAGACTACAGTAAAGTACAATAGAGCAGGGTAGAGTAGGATAGAGTACAGTACAGTATAGAGTGAAGTACAGTAGAGTAGGGAAGAGTACAGTAAAGTTGAGTAGACTAGAGTACAGTACAGTAGAGTAGGGTAGAGTGGAGTACAGTAGAGTACAGTGGAGTAAGTAGAGTAGAAAACAGTAGAAGGTGGTAGAGTAGATTAGAATACAGTAGTGTAGATTATAGTACAGTAGAGTAGAGTGGAGTGGAGTGGAGTACAGCAGAGTAGAGTGGAGTAGAGTAGGGTGGAGTAGAGGACAGTAAAGTACAGTAAAGTACAGTAGAACAGAGTGGAGTAAAGTACAGCAGACTGGAGTATAGTCTAGTAAAGTAGAATATAATATAATACAGTATAGTGGAGTAGAGTATGGTACAGTAGAGTGGGGGTACAGTAGAGTAAAAGACAGATTATAGTAAAGTACAGTAGAATGCAGTAGAGCAGAGGGGATTAGAGTACAATAGAGGAGAGGAGAGGACAGTAGAGTAGGGTAGAGTGGAACAGAGCAGAGTGGAACAGAGTGGAGTACAGTAAAGTAGAATGGAGTAGAGTAGGGTAGAATGGAATAGAGTGCAGTAGAGTGGAACAGAGTAGAGTGGAATACAGTAGAGTGGGCATTTCTTACCAACACTGCTCTGCCCTGAAGAGGTTTTGCCCTGTCTATGGATGGCTGTAGACTGCAGTATTCAGTACATCGGTTTCCACCAGATCTGTCCAGGCTATACCCATCCCACTCCCAATTCTCAGCCCCCAACTCTCAGCCCTGACAGGGTACCCATGGCATCCCAAGACATCAGCTAATTTTGTGGTAGCCTCCTTCATTCTCTCAGGGCTCTCTGCCTTCCTCTCTCACAATTTGTTCATTTGTGGAGGAAATATTTATTGAGTACACATACTCTGTGCCCAGGACTCCGTTCTATTCCTAGACGTGAGCAAAACAGACACAGCCTGTGCCCCAGAAATCCACAGTCCGCAGCCCTCTCAGGCAAGCCTCAACCAAATAGTCACAGAAACACATCCTAGTTACCTACTGTGAATGAGCTATGAATAAAGATTAACATGAGACTATTATCAAGGATCCCTCAGCTACTTTGGGGAGGTGAGGAAGAGCCAGAGCTGCCTGAGGATGAGGCTGAGAGCCTCTGAGGAGCAGCAGCAACTAACTGGCTGAAAGGCCGGAAAGGTGGTCAGACCAAAGAAGGGGAATGTCCCAAGACCCTCGGTAGGAAAAAAGTATTCTTTCTCTCTCTTTTTTTTCTTTTTTTATTGAGACGGAGTCTTGCTCTGTCTTGCCCAGGCTGGAGTGCAGTGGTACAATCTCAGTTCACTTCAGCAGCCTCAGCCTCCTGGGTTCAAGCGATTCCCCTGGCTCAGCCTCCCAAGTAGCTGGGACTACAGGCATGCATCACCACACCTGGCTAATTTTGTATTTTTAGTAGAGACGGGGGTTTCACCATGTTGGCCATGCTGGTCTCGAACTCCTGACTTCAGGTGATCCACCTGCCTGGGCCTACGAAAGTGCTGGGATTACAGGTATGAGCTACCACACCTGGCCTCTCTTTTCTAACTCTGAATTGTCTCTTATAATCATCCCCAACAAAAAGCTTGGGGAAAAAACAACAAAAAGCAGAATCTGCATCCACAAGAACTGTAATTCTTGTAGCTGAGGAAAAGATCCAGGAGAAGTTCAAGGAGGGAGTAATTTCACATACACAGGGTTTGGAGAGGTGTGGTACTGACGGTCAGTTGTGGCCTGGTATTCTCTGTTTCCCTGGTATGGCTGCTGCAGTATGCCTTTCAGCAGGGCACAGCATGCCCAGCTTAAGACTGCACTTCCCAGTGTCCTTTGCAACCAGGTAGGGCCACGTGACTAAGCTCCGATGAATTTAAGGAGAAATCATCGTCACTTTCTTTGAGGGAAGTTATTAATGCTTATTTTCCACTTCCTAATCTTTCACTTTTTTCTTTTTTCTTTTCTTTTTTCTGTTTTTGCTTTTGTTTTTGTTTTTGTTTTTGTTTTTGAGATGGAGTCTTGCTCTGTTGCCCAGGATAGAGTGCAGTGGCACGATCTCCATTCACTGCAACCTCTGCCTCCCGGTTCAAGCAATTCTTCTGCTTCAGCCTCCTGAGTAGCTGTGATTACGCGCCCACGACCATGTCCAGCTAATTTTTGTATTTTTAATAGAGATGGGTTTCACCATGTTGGCTAGGTTGGTCTCAAACTCCTGACCTCAAGTGGCTCATCCACCTCAGCCTCCCACATTGCTGGGATTACAGGCATGAGCTACTGTGCCCGGCCCCTATCCCTTTGCTTTCCCAGGGGTAGGAGCATACATGTGGTACTAGGAAGCCAGCTGCTGTGGTGGGGTTAAGGACAAGAGGTGAGATAATCTTAACAGAGAAGGTGCCTGGGTTCCTAGGAGCCCAGAGGAGCAGAACCACCTCCCTAGTCTAGACAGTTCCATGAGAGAAGCCCACTGTCATCTCGTATTTTGGGGTCTAAGTTTGCCTGTTCCTTAATTAACACAAGAGAAGTTCTTATTCAATTATTTTGTCTTTACAATGTCAACTAAAACAAAAGTCATAACAAAAGTCATAATGGAAAAGATAAAGAAATTTGATTACATAAAAATTGTGTAGGGCTGGGTGCTGTGGCTCCTGCCTGTAATCCCAGCACTTTGGGAGGCCAAGGCAGGGAGATCACGAGGTCAGGAGTTCGAGACCGGCCTGGTGAAACCTCGTCTGTACTAAAAATACAAAAAATTAGCCAGGCATGGTGGCACGCATCTGTAATCCCAGCTACTTGGGAGGCTGAGGCAGGATAATCGCTTGAATCCAGGAGGCGGAGGTTGCAGTGAGCCAAGACTGCGCGACTTCACTCCAGCCTGGGTGATAGAGCGAGACTGCGTCTCAAAGAAAAAAAAAATTGTGTAGGTTAGCAAACACCACAAGCAAAATCAAATGCCAAATGATGAAAATGGAAAACAATATTTGCAATGCATGACAGACTAAAGGCTAATATCCCATACATTTTATTAAGCATTTACTACCCATCAGGCACTGTGCTGAGTGCTTCATGAGGACTGTCCTGATTGATACTGACTTCAAACTTCAACCCTGTGTGTAGGTGCCATACAGCACAACAATTAATCATAGGCTCTGAATTTGCCACTAATTTACTGTGTGGTCCTGGAGAAGTGAACTAAAATGAGGATAATAGTCCGTTCTTTAGAGAATTGTTTATAAAAATTAAAAGAGGCCGGGCACAGTGGCTCAAGCCTGTAATCCCAGCACTTCGGGAGGCCGAGACGGGTGGATCACGAGGTCAGGAGATCGAGAACATCCTGGCTAACACGGTGAAACCCGTCTCTACTAAAAAAAATACAAAAAACTAGCCGGGCGAGGTGGCGGGCGCCTGTAGTCCCAGCTACTCGGGAGGCTGAGGCAGGAGAATGGCGTAAACCCGGGAGGCAGAGCTTGCAGTGAGCTGAGATTCGGCCACTGCACTCCAGCCTGGGTGACAGAGCAAGACTCTGTCTCAAAAAAAAAAAAAATTAAAAGAGATAGGACTGCTATGAATGGTTAGGCAGGTTGTGCCTGAAGGAAGGCAAACTACTAAGGGAATAAGTAAGGCTGAAATCCAGTGCTTGCTCTCAAGCCCTGTGCCCCACCACAGGGTGGTACCAGCCCAAGGAAAACGATCCTCTTTCTTATTTGCTCCAAGGCACCGTATGAACTAGCAGCCCTGACATGAGAGAATTGCTTAGAAAAGTACCTGCCATAAGTGGCCAATGTAAGTTACAATTACTATTAGCATTAGCATTATTGTTCTTATTCTCCAGATGAGAAAACCAAAGCTTACAGAAGCCATGTAGTTTGCCCATCACAGGGCTAATGCAAAGATTCTTGTCAATGCATAACAAAAATTCAAACAACCCTGGCTGGGCGCGGTGGTTCACACCTGTAATCCCAGCACTTTGGGAGGCCCAGGCGGGTGGATCACAAGGTCAGGAGGTTGAGACCAGCCTGGCCAACATGATGAAACTCCACCTCTACTAAAAAAACACAAAAATTAGCGGGGCAAGACAGCACGCACCTGTAATCTCAGCTACTCGGGAGCCTGAGGCAGGAGAATTGCTTGAACCTGGGAAGCGGAGGTTGCAGTGAGCCGAGATCGCACCACTGCACTCCAGCCTAGGCGACAGTGAGACTCTGTCCCCCAAAAAAATAAAAATAAAAAATTCAAACAACCCAACAAGAACATGCAAAGGACACTGATCACAGAAAAAGAATAAATATATGAGGAGATACAGAAACTTACTCATAATTAAACAAGAGGAAGTTAAAACAATAAAATATGTTTTTCACCTATAAGTTTAGTAAACTGTGATTATACTCAATATTGAAAAAGTGTGTGCTGCGCATGGTGGCTCATACCTGTAATCCCCACACTTTGGGAGGCTGAAGCAAGAGGATCGCTTGAACCCAGAAGTTTGAGGCCAGCCTGGGCAACATAGGGAGTCCTTGTCACTACAAAAAATTTTAAAATGAGCCTGGTGTGGTAGCACATACCTGTGGTCCCAGCTACTTGGGAGAATGAGGTGGGAGGATCGCTTGGGTCACGGAGGTCGAGGCTGCAGTGAGCCATGCTTGTGCCACTGCACTCCAGCCTGGGCAACACAGAAAGAACCTATCTCAGACAAAAAAAAAAAAAAAAAAAAAAAAGACTTTGATTCTGATGTTCCTCTCAGATCTCCCCAACTTGGGAATTACTAGTTTATCATTTACGTCGATAAAGCAACATTTCTTTTCATTTTAAAGGTTTTAAATAGTTAATTATGCTCCCAAATTCGACAGTGTCAGAATCACTGAGGGGGGAGGAAGGAGGAAGTTAAAAAGTACATAGCCTGCGGGCATCCCACCCTAGAGATACAGACTTTTGGAGACTTGGCATCTTGGGCGGTGCCAAGGAATCTGCATTTTAACAAACTCCCTGAAAGACTCCACACTAGGACTGGGAGGCACTGGTTGGAAAATCAGGTCAGTTCAGCTTCTCCAATCTCAACCCTGGCTAGTGGGGTTGATCCATGTAGATCTAGAATCAGGAAGCAGCCATACAATCAAGGTTGTCACCAATATTATCACGGTCGACAACAGCAGCAGCAGCAGCGGTATCTTAGTTGTTGTCATAGTCATCATCATCGTCATCATCATCAAAAACATCTATGGGTTCCTATTATATGAAAGGCAGGCACTAACTTTTAAAAGTAGAAACGAAGCAGAGGGCCATAGGATACAAAGGCTGTGACAGCTGGGACTAGAAGAATGGGTCTGGATTCAATTGGAAGTTGGTTAAGAAGAGGTATGGTAAGTCAGTAAAATACATCTGTCACTTATACAAAGATATTTTATATATAATGTAGGCCAGCAAACTGATGAAGCCGCTGATTTGATTTGATTTTTTTGAGACAGGGTCTTGCTCTATCACCTATGCTGGTGTGCAATGTCGCAATCACAGCTCACTGTAGCTTCCACCTCCAAGGCTCAAGTGATCCTCCCCACCTTGGCATCCCAAAGTGCTGAGATTACAGACATGAGCCACCACACCCGGCCCATGCCTTTCTGTAAGAGAGAAGAATTCAGTGTTTCCAGAAGAAAACTTCTATCTTCATAAGGATCATGTGCATGACTGGGTGAGGATTTGCAAATTAGCATATCTTGTAGATAAGTTTTGCTCATTTGAAAGCCTAATTTGGTCTTAAAAGAGAAGCTTATTTCAGTTTTCCCAGGCATGATAAAGTGACCTTCGAAATTGGTAAGCCTGGGCAGGGGGTGGCCGGGGCCACGGAGTCCCTTGGTCCCCTGGGTCATGCAGACTGGGAATCTTGTCTGAAGCTCTGTGGGAGCAGGGATTCATTGTTTACCTTTTTTTGTTTTTTGGGTTTTTTTTTGAGATGGAGTCTCGTTCTGTCTCCCAGTGGTGCGATCTCGGCTCACTGCAAGCTCCGCCTCCCGGGTTCAAGCAACTCTCTGCCTCAGCCTCTTGAGTCCCTGGGATTACAGGCACCCACCACCACGCCCTGCTAAGTTTTGTATTTTTAATGGAGACCATCTTGGCCAGGCTGGTCTTGAACTCCTGACCTCGTGATCCACCCACCTTGACCTCCCAAAGTGCTAGGATTACAGGTGTGAGCTACCACGCCCGGCCAGGATTTATGGTTTATCACTTATACCTACAGCTAGAGCCAGGGTCTGGCATGCTCAATAGATATTTCTTGTATTCATAAATGAACCTGGTCATAAACTCACCTGAAACGTTTACTGAAAACATTTTGCAGGGCATGAAAACCGTTTGACACAGATGGAAAAAGGTTTACTTCCTTTCCTTCTTTCTTTTTCCTTTCTCTTTCTTTCGTTCTTTCTTTCATGAGACAGTCTCTTTCTTTTCTTTCTTTCGTTCTTTCTCTTTCGTGAGTCAGTCTCTTTCTTCCTTTCGTGAGACAGTTTCTTTCTTTCTCTTTCCTTCCTTCCTTCTTTTGTGAGATAGTCTCTTCATTGCTTCCTTCCTTCCGTCCTCCCTCCCTCCCTCCCTTCTTTCCTCTCTCCTTCCTTCCTTCCTTTTCTTTCTTTTCTTTCGTGAGGCAGTCTCACTCCGTCGTCGAGGCTGGAGTGCAGTACAATGACCTCAGCTCACTGCAACCTCTACCTCCCAGTTTAAGCTCGTGCCTCAGCCCTCTTGAGTAGCTGGGATTACAGACATGCGCCATCACGCCCGGCTAATTTTTGTATTTTTAGTAGAGACAGGGTTTCACCATATTGGCCAGGCTGGTAAGTAATCTGCCCACCTCAGCCTCCCAAAGTGCTGGGATTATAGGCGTGAGCCACCGCGCCCAGCCAAGACAAAAGATTTTCATAATTATTGTCCAGTAACGGTAGTCAGGGACAAGAAATCCTTTCTCTATTCCTTTTTGATATTATCTGGGATTATACTTAGGTTGGTGCAAAAGTAATTGCAGTTTTTGCCATTAACAGTAATGGCAAAAAAGTTTTAATGGCAAAAACTGCAATTACTTTTACGCCAACCTAATATCTGCATAAATTCACAACAGATCCCAGGATTACTTAAGATGGCTTTTGGAAGCAAATATTTATTGAATAAAAGGTAGCAAGGCCAGGCACAGTGGCTCATGCCTATACTCCCAGCACTTTGGGAGGCCGAAGTGGGAGTATCGCTTGAGCCCAGGGGTTCGAGATTAGCTTGGGCAACATAGTGAGACCCTGCTTCTACTCAAATACAAAGAAATTAAAAGATTAGCCGGGAGTGGTGGCATGTGCCTGTGGTCTCAGCTACTTGGGAGGCTGAAGTGGGAGGATCACTTGAGCCAGGGAGTTCAAGGCCGCAGTGAGCCAAGATGGCGCCACTGCACTCCAGCCTGAGTGACGGAGACTCTGTCTCAAAATAAAAAATAAAAATAGGCCGGGCGCGGTGGCTCAAGCCTGTAATCCCAGCACTTTGGGAGGCCGAGACGGGTGGATCACGAGGTCAGGAGATCGAGACCATCCTGGCTAACACGGTGAAACCCCATCTCTACTAAAAAATACAAAATACTAGCCTGGCGAGGTGGCGGGTGCCTGTAGTCCCAGCTACTCGGGAGGCGGAGGCAGGAGAATGGCAGGAACCCAGGAGGCGGAGCTTGCAGTGAGCCGAGATGGTGCCACTCACTCCAGCCTGGGCGACAGAGCCAGACTCCTTCTCAAAAAAAAAATAAATAAATAAAAAATATAAAAATAAAAATAAGGCCGGGCGCGGTGGCTCAAGCCTGTAATCCCAGCACTTTGGGAGGCCGAGGCGGGTGGATCACGAGGTCAGGAGATCGAGACTATCCTGGCTAACATGGTGAAACTCCGTCTCTACTAAAAATACAAAAAACTAGCCGGGCGTGGTGGCAGGCGCCTGTAGTCTCAGCTACTTGGGAGGCTGAGGCGGGAGAATGGCGTGAACCCGGGAGGCGGAGCTTGCAGTGAGCCGAGATCACGCCACTGCACTCCAGCCTGGGAGACACAGCGAGACTCCGTCTCAAAAAAAAAAAATAAAAAAATAAAAAATAAAAAAAAAAATAAAAATAAAATAAAAAGTTAGCCAAACCTATCAAATGGGGCAATTAAATACCTTTTTCCATTCCCATATAGACACATGAGAGCTGCAATTCTTCATGCTGGTTTTTTTATTTGTTTTTTGAAACAAAGTCTTGCTCTGTCCCCCAAGCTAGAGTGCAGGGGCGCGTTCTCAGCTCACTGTAACCTCTGCCTCCCGGGTTCAAGCAATTCTTGTGCCTCAGCCTCTCGAGTAGCTGGGACTACAGGCGCATGCCACCACACCCAGCTAATTGTTTTGTATTTTAGTAGAGACGGGGTTTCAGCGTGTTGCCCAGGCTGGTCTCAAACTCCTATGCCTGCCTTGGCCTCCCTAAGGGTTAGGATCACAGGTGTGAGCCACCGTGCCTGGCATGCTGGTTTTAAAAAGTTCATGAAACAGAATTTGTTTTACTAATTTAGAACATACTTTGAAAATAATCCTCATTAAATTTAATATCACTTTGCTTCTATACTGATCATAATAGTTCTATCCTTATTGAAGATCTATTTTTAGGTTTGGATCTTTGGTAATCAATGAAATTAACTTGTATTACAGTATTTATGCTTACATTTTAAAACATTTGAAACATTACATAAGAAAACAAATTTTTTTTTTTTTTTTTTTTTTAAAGACAGAGTTTCACTCTTGTCGCCCAGGCTGGAGTGCAATGGAGAGATCTCGGCTCACTGCAACCTCTGCCTCCTGGGTTCAAGCGATTCTCATGCCTCAGCCTCCCGAGTAGCTGGGATTACAGGCGTGCACCACTACACTCAGCTAATTTTTGTATTTTGAGTAGAGCCAAGGTTTCACCATGCTGGCCAGGCTGGTCTCGAACTCCTTACCTCAAGTGATCTGTCCGCCTCCACCTCTCAAAGTGCTGGGATTTCAGGCGGTGAGCCACAGTGCCCAGCCAGGAAACAATTTTATCAGTACAATTAATGATCTATTTATATTGTTTACCTTCTGTTTACAGCAAGTGATCTTTCAAATTTTTAATTTACAGTAATGCTGTATGGTTTCTTTTTCAAAAAATAGGGCCAAGTGTGGTGGCTCACGCCTGTAATCCCAGCACTTTGGGAAGCTGTGGTGGGCAGATCGCTTGTGCTCAGGAGTTCAAGACCATCCTGGGCAACATAGCAAAACTCTGTCTCTACCAAAAATACCAAAACTTAGCCAGGTGTAGTGGCACACACCTGTGGTCCCAGCTACTCCGGAAGCTGAGGTGGGAGGATTGCTCGAACTCAGGAGGTGGAGGATGCAGTGAGCCAAGATCGTGCCACTGCACTCCAGCCTGGGTGACAAGAGACCTCCTCTCCAAAAAAAAAAAAAAGGGGGGGGTGGGGAGGAAATGGAATTTAAGTTTAAAAATTGAATCTATTAAAAGAAAAACATTAAGCAATTAATAGCAGAAGTGGCATAGAGAATCAGCAAAACTCATGAAGAGGACATCAGAATGACCAGATTTGGGAAAACTGAGCTTTAGAAGAGTGTGAAGCCATCAGAGTGCGGACAAGGCTGGCTAAATGAGCTGCTTCTGCTAGGTTCACAAGTGTCATGCAATGGGAGCCACTGAGAGTTAGAAGCATGGGAGGCTCATGACTGGATCTGCCCTCTTAGCAGATCATTATGAGGGTGGTGTAGAGAGAGGATTGGAAGGCACAAGAGGAGGCAGGGAGGCCAGCAAGGGACCGACAGCAGTAATCCAGGACGGAATGAAGGTGGGTGAACCTCAATGCTGCCAGTGGGACACAGAGTAAAGTGCTATCATAGCACGACTTGGTCACTGAGGTAGAAGACCCTTAATTCTCTGGCTTAGATAACTAGATCAACAAGAGACCCTCCATAGAGATCAGGAACAAAGGAGGAGAAGCAGGTTTTCAGAGAATTCTGCAGATGGCCAGGCAAGGTGGCTCACTTCTATAATCCCAGCACTTTGGGAGCCCAAGGAAGGAGGCTCAATATATTGAGGCCAGGAGTTTGAGACCAGCCTGGGCAACATAGTGAGACTCCAGCTCTACAAAAAATAAAAATTAAAAATTTGCCAGGCATGGTGGTATGTGCCTGTAGTCTTAGCTACTTGGGAGGCTTAGGTGGGAGGATGGCTTGAGCCCAGGAGTCTGAGAGTACAGTGAGCTATATCTCACCACTGTACTCCAGCCTGGGCAACAGAGCAAGACTCCATCTCTAAGGAAAAAAAAAAAAAACAGTAATTAAAATGTTTAAAGGAGAGGAAGGAATGGAAACCCATCTATATAGTTTGCTAGGGCTGCCATAACAAAGTATCATATAGACTGGATGGCTTAAAGAACAGAAATGTGGCCAGGCACGGTGGCTCACGCCTGTAATACCAGCACTTTGGGAGGCCAAGGTGGGAGGATCACCAGAGGTCAAGAGGTCAGGAGTTCAGGGCCAGCCTGGCCAACATGGCAAAACCCCGTCTGTATTGAAAATACAAAAATTAGCTGGGTGTTGTGGCGGATGCCTGTAATCCCTGCTACTTGGGAGGCTGAGGCAGGAGAATTGCTTGAAAACCCGGGAGGCAGAGGTTGCAGTGAGCCGAGATCACGCCATTGCACTCCAGCCTGGGTGACAGAGCCAGACTCTATCTCAAAAAAAAAAACAAAAACAAAAACAAAAAAACAACAACAAAAAAAACAGAAATGCATTTCCTCATAGTTCTTGGGGCTAGAAGTCCAAGATCAAGGTGTTGGCAGATTGATTTTCCCTGAGGGCCTCTCCCTTGGCTTGCAGAGGGTTTGTCTTCCTGTATCTCCACATGTTCTTCACCCTGCACATGTCCGCGTGCAAAAACATTTTTATATTGTTTTAAAAAATACCATTTAATGCTTTCTAGTTTATTCAAGCAACAAACAACAGTTGAAGAGGCATTCAAGTCAAGCAGTGGACTGAGCCTGGGGAAATTATGGGGGAGGCAGTTCCAGCTACGTTCTAATAGCATGTGTTCCCCAGACAGACTGCCTAGGTTTGAACCTCAGCTGCATACTTATAAGTTGGGGGACCCCAGTGAAGTTACTTAATCTCTTTGTGTCTATTGCTTTTTCTGTAAAATGTGGAATAACAGTTCTCATCCCATAGGATTGCCGTGAGAATTAAATGGGACAATACACGTAGGGTGCCAAGCACAGCGCCAGCTTTTTAGTACATGTGTCATAACTGTTAGCTCTAAAAATATATGAGCAAAAAGAAGCAGTCCCCATTCTCGGAGAACATCTGGGATAGCGGGTGGCTAACTGCAGAAGTGTTGGTTATTGAAAATGGGGGGCCGGGGAAATCGATGAGTCATCGGGAGAATGCGGGGCCACCCCATCATGATGGAGGGCTTGGGGGAGACTGGAAGAGTGTGGCCAGAGAGTGAAGTCTAATGAAGAAGAAGGAGGGAGAGAAGGCAGAACAGCTAAAAGACTTGAAGGAGTTGCCGGGCGCGGTGGCTCAAGCCTGTAATCCCAGCACTTTGGGAGGCCGAGACGGGCGGATCACAAGGTCAGGAGATCGAGACCATCCTGGCTAACATGGTGAAACTCCGTCTCTACTAAAAATACAAAAAATTAGCCGGGCGAGGTGGCGGGCGCCTGTAGTCCCAGCTACTCGGGAGGCTGAGGCAGGAGAATGGCGTGAACCCGGGAGGCGGAGCTTGCAGTGAGCTGAGATCCGGCCACTGCACTCCAGCCTGGGCGACAGAGCGAGACTCCGTCTCAAAAAAAAAAAAAAAAAAAAAAAACTTGAAGGAGTTTTTGGTAAGAGAGAGGAGAAAGAATGTTCAGGCAGGGGCAATAGTGAGCAAAGATGATACCAATCTGCCTTCTGGCCCTGAGGTGGGAGGAGTGGAGAGAAATGCGGCCTTCTGTGCTGTGGAGATGGCTGCAGGGAAGGACACGACGGGAGGATTCTGGGGGAACCATGATTCAGTCTGGGCAGGGAAGTGCTGCCAGAAAAGATCTCAGATCTCGGATCTTGGAGGAAAGCTGAAGACTCATTGGGAGGCTGGGGCAAAAGCAGAAGGAACAGTGTGAGAAGTTGGCTGAGGAAGCTCAAGAATGGGGTTAACCAGCTGGAGCCAGGGGCCAGGAAGCATTCCAGAGACACGGGAGGAGCGAGACTCACAAAGGGAAGGGGCTTCAGGTTCAAGCAGAGGAAGGGCAAATGAACAACCTTTGCTCAGGCACAGGAATTGCTGGAGCATCAATATTTTGGCTGACCATTTTTTCTCTTATTTTTCTGGACTAAGTATATGGAACTTCTGTGGGATCTTCAGATGCTTAGGCTTCTAGAATGCTCAGGATTCATCCTTTTTGCTAGTCTTCATATGCCTAACGTTTGCAGTGGGAAGAGGGCCATGGGTCTCTGGTGTCGGCTGGTATATGGTTGGGTGGTTCCTGGGCCACACCTCTGCTTCTGCGTGCCCTGGGTTTCATTTTTGTTCACTCTGTATTTGTAGCTCACTCCAGTCTTCCCCAACTCCCAGGGGGATGAGTGGGGTGACAGGCAGGGGTAGTTTGGTTAATGTCAACATAAAGAGCTTGGAAGGGAAAGGGATTCGTGGAACAGAAAATAAATATCACCTTAGTGGAAAGCTTGCTTTCATGGGGGGAAAGGGCTGCCTCAGTTTCCCACCAACACTAGACTCAGTAAGTAAAATGTAAATATTTGTTAAAAGAGCAAATGAATAGTCCTTCTGAGTTCTGTTTCAGTCTGTAAGTCACAGCCTTTGAGGTATCAAAGGAATAGGAGAGAGGTTGTTCAGTTTGCCCCTCTCTAATGACACTACCAACTTTAAAACGAGAACCAAGTGGTCAGAAGTTGGAAAAAAATAGGCTGGGTGCGGTGGCTCACACCTGTAGTCCCAACACTTTGGGAGGCCGAGGCAGGTGGATCATGAGGTCAGGAGTTCAAGACAAGCCTGACCAACATAGTGACACCCAGTCTTTATTAAAAATACAAAAAATTAGCCGGGCGTGGTGGAATCCTAGTTACTCAAGAGGCTGAGGCAGGAGAATGGCTTGAGCCCGGGAAGGCAGAGATTGTGGTGACCTGACATCGCGCCATTGCACTCCAGCTTGGGCAACAAAAGCAAAACCTAGTTTCAAAAGAAAAAAAAGAAGTTGGAAAAAAATGACACGAAGCCCGGTACAGAGGCTTACACCTATCTATAATCCCAGCACTTTGGGAGGCTGAGGCAAGCAGATCACCTGAGGTCAGGAGTTAGAGACCAGCCTGGCCAACATGGTGTAGCCCTATCTCTACTAATAATACAAAAATTAGCTGGGCATGGTGGTGGGCGCCTGTAATTCCAGCTACTTGGGAGGCTGAGGCAGGAGAATCGCTTGAACCTGGGAGGCGGAAGTTGCAGTGAGTCAAGATTGTGCCACTGTACTCCAGCTTGAGTGATGGGACGAGACTCTGTCTCAAAAAAAAAAAAAAAGACACCAAATAAGGAATCAGGTAGTGGATCCAGCTTCAGTTATCTCAACATCTTTCCTTAAATAAAGCATTCTTTCCTCATCAAAACAATAAATGCACTAATTAACTTTACATATTTTGGTCTCTTACTCTAAAAGCTGTATTCTCCTATCACAATTCAAGTTTTCTTGCATTATTTTCTCACCTCCTTTTTCATCTCTACTTGTACCAAAGTTTGCTTGTTTTTCATCTTATCCTAACGTCTTGTTTCATAAAGGCCAAACTTTCTTACATTATACTGAAAACAAAAGCAGACATTTTCTAAAATCTTCCCACCACTCTAGTAAATTATTTTCAGAGTGGGGCATTTTCTCCAAAATTGGATAATGCTTCTACTCTTTTTTGCTACAGTAATTTTTCCCAGGTCCCATTTTGGGATTTGTTTTGTGGGTGTGTACTTTTACACTTCCTTGAATAGGCTCATTTCTGTTCCAACGAGGCATTTGTAAGTAGCCACTTATTAATTCAACAGATATTGATATTTCAAAAATTGATATTTGCTTATTCTAAAGTGTGCAAGGTGTTTTTAAAGAGTAAATTATAAGGCCGGGCGCAGTGGCTCATGCCTGTAATCCCAGCACTTTGGGAGGCCCAGGCAGGCGGATAGCTTGAGGTCCAGAGTTTGAGACCTGCCCGGGCAATGTGGTAAAATCCCCTCTCTACTAAAAACAATACAAAAAATTAGCCGGGTAAGGTGGCCGGCGCCTGTAATCCCAGCTACTCGCGAGGCTGAAGCAAGAGAATCACTTGAACCCGAGAGGCGGAGCTTGCAGTGAGCCGAGCTGCACTCCAGGCCTGGCCGACAGAGACTCCGTCTCAAAAAATATGTAATAATAATAATAATAATAATAATTACAAAGATTCATCTTCAAAGAGCTGCTGATTTACACACTTGAAGCTGTCGGAGAGGTATACTAACTAGTGCAAAGTAGAAAGCTAGATAGGAGACACAGGTAGATTGCTATTTTTTTTTTTGGTTTGTTTTGTTTTTTTCACCGATATGAGTAAATCACGGTGCTGAGACGGGAAGGACTGATTCTGTACCCAGCATGATGTTGATCTAAGCTGGCAGCCATTCAAAGTTAAGAGCACTAAGGCTATTCTCAATTTATATTACTGTTTTCTTCCTTTGGAAATATGTAAAAATGTTAACAAACACTAATGTGCCAATATTTCTAGGATGCTGGAAATTAATGAGTGTAATACATTTTACATTCCATCACAGTATTTATTAAAAATGACTGCATCCCATTATAATTCACTATTGCCGCTCTGCCATTTCAAAGAAGCAACAAGAATGTTACCAAACAGCAGTGGAAAATAAATGAGATGTTTTCTTTGGGTTGAATAATTTCCCAAAATGTTTTATTTTCCAGTGATGAAAACATGCAACTGTCTACTATTCTTTTTTTCTTTCCGCGACGGAGTCTCGCTCCGTCGCCCAGGCTGGAGTGCAATGGCGCGACCTCGGCTCACTGCAACCTCAGCCTTCCAGGTTCAAGCGATTCTCCTGCCTCAGCCTCCCCAGTAGCTAGAATTACTGATGCCCACCACCATACCCGGCTAATTTTTGTATTTTAGTAGAGATAGGTTTCACCATGTTGACCAGGCTGGTCTCTAACTCCTGACCTCAAGTGATCCGTCCGCCTCAGCCTCCCAAAGTGCTGGTATCACAGCCGTGAGCCCCCGCGCCTGGTCTGCAACTGCCTACCCTTTTTTTTTTTTTCCTGAGACGGAGTCTCACTCCGTTGCCCAGGCTGGATTGCAATGGCGCGATCTCGGCTCACTGCAACCTCTACCTCTCGGGTTCAAGCAATTCTCCTCCTCCCGAGTAGCTGGGACTACAGGTGCCTGCCACTACGCCCAGCTAATTTTTGTATTTTTAGTAGAGACGGGGTTGCACCTTATTGGTAAGGCTATTCTTATTTTACATTGGCATAGGTGTCTTAATCAATCTCCTTGATTATATTGTAAAAGGCAATTTAACAAAACATTATTACAGAGAACTTACATTTTAAACACAATTTTTTATCTATTTAAGTTCATCAAATGCTTTTTTTGTTTAATTAAAAAAACAGAGACCAAAAACTTTATTTTGATTTTGACATTCAATAATTTAGGCCATGAACAATAAAAATTATATCTAATTAATACGTAACTGAAAATAGATATGAAAATGTAACTTCCAAACCCCTAGAGGGGGCGTCCACCCCACAGATCCCTACAGAGATGTATGCTGTAACAGAAGTGAAGAGTCGCTAGGTGGCTCTATCATTTTTAAATAAAACTAAGGTACACACACACACACACACACACACACACACACACACACACACACACACACACACTAACCTACAGTTAAGAAACAAAATAACCCACGCAGGTAGAACCTTTCATCAAAACAAGAAAGAATAATGTGACATCGTGGTCTCTCATTCAGAATAATTTGGAGCTATTGGGCTAAGAATTTGACACTAAAGAAAAACTGCAAAGTGTGTATGGGCAAGCAATCTGCTAAAAGAGAAATTATTATATTTTTAAGGACATAAATTACTACAGTGAGATGGTTTCAAATTTTTCATAATTTATTGCCATCTAGGTTCCCAGCTTTTCTTTTGGAATATCTCTTTTTAGTTTAGAACTTTACATTTAAGAATAAATATTAAAGTTCGGTATCATAACTTATTTTAAAACGTTTTCCAAGCCAGGCACGGTGGCTCACGCCTGTAATCCCAGCACTTTGGGAAACCGAAGCGGGTGGATCATCGGAGGTCAGGAGTTTGAGACCAGCCTGGCCAACATGGTGAAACCCTGTCTCTGCTAAAAATACAAAAATTAGCTTGGCGTGGTGGCAGGCGCCTGTAATCCCAGCTACTCTGGAGGCTGAGGCAGGAGAATCATTTGAACCCCGTAGGCGGAAGTTGCGGTGAGCCGGAGATCACGCCATTGCATCCTGGACAACAGAGCAAGACTTCGTCTCAAAACAACAACAAAAAAAAGTTTTCCAATTTCCAATTTCCTTTCATAGTTGTCATCCTTATTTAAAAAAAAAAAATTCATTTCATTTTAGGCCATTTAGGAAGAAAAAAAACAACACTGGGCTTATCTAAATTATGAAAACATTTTAGATCCTTAAACCAAAATACAATTAAGATAAACACTATTCTTTTCTACAGCATTTACCTGAAGATTGAATAGAAACAGTGCTTTAAAGGGTTGACAATAATTTCTTTCTGGTGCCAGAAAAGGCGACTAAATAGTGACATGTGAAGTGTGATTTGCATTTTAGGTATCCAAATTTGCTGATTAAATATTTTTGGATTTCATTTTTAAGAGGTGAGACACCAGAAGAAAAAAAATTCCTCCAAAATACATAACTAGTTTCATCATGAAAATAAATGCCTTGGAGAAGGGAAGTTTCCGAATTAAATATTCTGAACTGCCAGTCGGCAATTGGCAAATAGAAAAAAACGTTTTCCCTCTCCCTCTCGTTTAAATGAAAACCTCGGACCTGTCATGTATTAAGAACACATTTAGGAATACTTTTAATAGTAAAAGAAACAATTTTCTTATTGTTGTTTTGAGCCAATCGAGGATGATTACGTGGAATGGGAGGTCGCCACAGTATTTTACAAGTTTTATTTGTTTTCCCAGGCAGGGAGATGCATTAAAAAAAATTAGCAAAAGTAGAGGGCAAGTCATAGATTTCCCCGTTAGATGAGACTGTTTTTATAAATGAGCGCTTCTTGCACAGTTTATACTACTTAAAACTTGGAAACTTTCGGGTTTAAAATGCTAATTCCGAAGCTACTTATTTGAATGTCTTTGAAAACATTCACCTTTATGTTTTTGAAGATAACAAATCACAACGAAAGCCCGTACAAACCGTACAGAAAACGAACAAATGCTTCCCGAATGTGAGCGAACCTACAGTTTGGTTAGAAAAACTCAACACTGATTTCCGTTCCTCTGACCACAGAATCCCCGAGAAGGGGACATGCCAAAGGGGCCCGTTAATAATCTCTACCGTATACCCCAAAGCACTGTAAATCACATCGACTATTTTCGACTGGAAGCCGATCGGTTGAGACTGGACGTGAATACCGCAACTCGATGACAAAAGGTTAGGAGGAAAGAGGTAGAAAAGGCAAAGGGCGACTAGGCAGGTGGCCCGAGCGGCCACCCCAAGTTAACTTTTCAGAAATCATTAGTACCGTTCGGGTTGTCTTCTCTTTAATATTCCTGGCTTTGCTTATTATGGTGTTAAGAAACGTGGTCTAGGAACTGGGTGCTGCTTTTTGCCCGAAACCTGGAGGCGCCGGCCTCCCCGAGGCTCCCGGGCCTGGGCAGAGGGGTGGTAGGGGCGGGGCGGGCGGGCTTCGGGTTCGGGCGCGCGGGCAGGTGGGGCGTGGCGGGGGCGTGGAGAGCCCAGGCCCGCGGCCACCGCCCCGCTCCGGGCCAGCCCAGGAGGAGCCGCGCCGGGCTCGGTTATAAGAGGCCAGCTCGCAGGCGCTCCGCGAGCACCCGCCCGACCTCGGCCCGGAGCACCGGGCGCCCAGCGCGGGTGGAGGCGGAGCCGCAGGTTTGGCCCCCAAAGGGATGCTCTCGCCCGAGCGGCGAGACCAGCCCCGCTCGCCCCTCGCCGCGGCCGCGCCGCAGCCGCCCACGGCAGCCGACATGGCCCTCTACTGCGGCGACAACTTCGGAGTGTATTCGCAGCCCGGCCTGCCCCCGCCCGCCGCCACCGCCGCCGCCCCGGGCGCCCCCCCGGCCGCCAGGGCGCCTTACGGGCTGGCCGACTACGCCGCGCCGCCGGCCGCCGCCGCCAACCCCTACCTGTGGCTCAACGGGCCCGGCGTGGGAGGCCCGCCCTCCGCCGCCGCCGCAGCCGCCGCCGCGTACCTGAGCGCCCAGCCGCCGCCGCCGCCGCCCCCAGGGGCCGCGGCCGGGCCCTTCCTGCAGCCGCCACCCGCCGCCGGCACCTTCGGCTGCGCTCAGCGGCCCTTCGCGCAGCCCGCGCCCGCCGCGCCCGCCTCGCCCGCCGCGCCCGCGGGGCCCGGGGAACTGGGCTGGCTGTCCATGGCCAGCCGCGAGGACCTGATGAAGATGGTGCGGCCGCCCTACTCGTATTCGGCGCTTATCGCCATGGCCATTCAGAGCGCGCCCGAGCGCAAGCTCACGCTCAGCCACATTTACCAGTTCGTCGCCGACAGCTTCCCCTTCTACCAGCGCAGCAAGGCCGGCTGGCAGAACTCCATCCGCCACAACCTGTCGCTCAACGACTGCTTCAAGAAGGTGCCCCGCGACGAGGACGACCCAGGTGAGGGCCGCCGGCAGGTGCTTCCCAGCCGGGGAGGGCGGACGCTGGGCGCGAGGGCCGGCGCCGGGGTCGGTGTGCGGCTGGAAGATCTGCCAGGAGTCTTCTTGTCCAGGCTGCGGGTGGGAGCGGGTGGAGGAATAAACCACCCAACCGGAGGACAAAGGGAAGGAGCAGGGGATCTTCGGGAGGAAGACTCATTGAGAAAGGAGCTTGACCTTTACATCCACTCGCAGAGGCCGGCCAATTAGAGAAACGAAAAAAATCTGTATCCCAGAACAGGCGGCTACCCCTGGGTGGTGTTGATCAGGCCTTTTGAAGGGGAGGGTCTACTTACAAGTAAGCTCTCAAATAAGGGATTGTTATAAAGGGATCCACGTGAGCTGGGATTTCCATCACGTTTCGCAGAAGACGCGGTGGGAGAACTGGGGGCCAGCCCGGCTGTCCCTAGGTGCACTTCCTCCTCATCGGGTTCCAAAGAGGCTCACTGTGTCCTGAATAGAGCAAGTACGGTGCCTACCCCTAGAGAGAGTGGCACGGGCATCATGACACGGGGGTCTGGAATGGGAGAACTTTAGCAGGGAGGTCCTGCAAATTGCAGTTTGGGTACCTTAACTAGTTAGAAATTTAGAAATGAATATCCCAAATTTGCTGCGGTTTTGGTCTAAGCCCAGTTGCTCCTGGAGTGAGGAGGTCTGTGTTACAGTGGAGTGAGTGTTACCTGCTCTGAGCGGTGGAGGTGGAGAAATGATTAACAAGAAGAGAGAAACGGAATCCCACTTGAGGTTTTTAGAAGGAACCCAGAACAAGGAAAGGGAAAGGGATTGTGATAGGAAAAAGAGAAGAGAGCTGAAACCATTTTAGTTGCACATTACAGAGATCCAGGATTTTGTGTAAATTGTGTGAATATTCTGGAGCTCAGAATGAGCTCGTCCCTGAAGTCGCTGTGGAGCACCACTCTCCAATGGAAATACAATGCAAACTAAATAATCCAAAATATTGTTTCAACATATGACAAATATGAAAATTACTAATGAGATTCTTTGTTATTTTCTCGGTACTAAGTCTTCAAAATCCCATGTGTATTTTACACTACATCTTAATTTGGACTAGCCATACTTCAGGTGCCCAATAATCGTGTGTGGCTAGTGGCTACTGTAGTGGGCAGGGTATGCAGTTCTAGAAGATGCATCCTCTTGATTTGGCTTTTGTACCACCCAAGATTATCATGTAAATTGTCATGTAAACTCTTCTGGACTTTATCCTAAAAGTTCAAAGGTCTATGGCTAGTTTTTTTGTCAAAAAAGTTGGTACCAATGTGGCACAATATACATATCCAGATAGGTGGAGATATTATTGAAATTGTAGTTATATATATATATATTTTTTTTTTCCTGTAACTATTTGCAGAACATGGTTCAGTGGAGGCAGCCTAGCCCAGTGGTTAGTTAAGAATGCTGAGGGTTTTTTTTTTTTTTTGAGACAGTTTCAAAACTGTCTCAAAAGTGCAGTGGCACGATCTCACTGCAACCTTTGCCTCACCAGCTCAAACAATTTTGCTGCCTTAGCCTCCCAAGTAGCTGGGACTATGGGCGCATGCCACAGTGCCCGGCTAATTTGTATTTTATGTAGAGATGGGCTTTCCCTGTGTTATCCAGGCTGGTCTCGAACTCCTGAGCTCAAGTGACCCACCCGTTTCGGCCTCCCAGACTGCTAGGATTATAGGCGTGAGCTGCTGTGCCCAGCAAGAATGCTGAGTCTTTTAGCCATTCATAGTGATATACTCCTGTAGTACCAGCTACTCTGGGAGGCTGAGGTGGGAGGATGGCTTGAGGCCAGGAGGTCAAGACTACAGTGAACCAAGGTTACGCCACTGTACTCCAGCCTGGGTGACAGAGGGAGACCCTATCTCAGAGAATATAAATAAATAAATAATTTTTTTTTTTTTTAATGCTGAGTCTGGAGCCAGCCTGTTTACATCCTGACTATCATGACTAACTAGGAATATGACAAGTTACTTACCAGTCTGCACCCCAGTTCTCCTGTCTGAAAAGTGGAAGCAGTAATATTGCCTATCGCTGTAAAGCTGTGAGCAATAGCTGAGGTTATCCGTGTGAAGCACTTGCCACAAGATAAGCATTCTACAGCACTCTCAGACATTGAATTCTTTTTACTAGAAGTGGAAAAAGCTTTTGGGATATAAAATCCTCCAACATGATAGATCTTTTCTACCTCACTTGTGGTAAATAGAACAAAACTAGCATGACATGCAGAAGAATGAGGCCCTGGTGTCTGAAATGTATTTACCCAATGGGTGAAACATTTGCAGGATTTGTAGGGGCAGGTCCTGCCCAAAATGAGGAGGGGATGTAGTTTCCAGGAGCTTCCTCATACTCAAAATTTATGCCATCCAATGCATAGTTAAAACAATTGCTCAGTAATAATTTTTTTGTCATTTTGAGATTGCCTTTCTCCAGTGGGGCATTTTTCTCAGAGGTGGGGAATGATGCACTTTCAATGAATAATATAAGTGCTGTTTTTGCACTGCTTACTGTGTGCCAGCTACTATGCTGATATAGTTAATCCTCACAGTCAATCCACTAAATTAGTACTATCCTTATCTCTATTTTATAAATAAAGAAACAGAGGCTCAATTTTTTTTTTTTTTTTTTTGTAGACATCTCACTACGTTGGCCCAGTCTAAGGCTCAACTTTAAGTAGCATCAGGATTCCATGACTTCGCACGGTCATACGATTTGGATCTAGAATTAGTGAAGGTGTTACATGATTTAATTATAAGTGTCTCAGAAATGAAATTAGGTCTTCAGATTTAAGTAGGAGACACCACCAGGAGGAGGTAGAGGTGGCCAGAACATCTTTGTTCTGGATTTCTCTCTGAAGCGAAGAGTAACATTTTCCCCAAAAGAGGATTGGTTTGAATATTAGAGTGAATTGAGCATCTTTGTCAGCATCTAATGAGAGTCTGCTCTCCTCCTCCCAGAAATGAAGCTGAGTAAACAAGCATAAAACAGGTCCTTCTCTCACTTGGTTTTTCTCATCTTCTCAGGAAAGGGTAATTACTGGACTCTGGATCCGAACTGTGAGAAAATGTTTGACAACGGGAACTTCCGTCGGAAGCGAAAGCGCCGCTCTGAGGCCAGCAATGGCTCCACAGTGGCTGCCGGGACATCAAAGTCCGAAGAAGGGCTCTCCTCAGGATTGGGGTCTGGAGTGGGTGGGAAACCAGAAGAAGAGAGCCCCTCCACTCTGCTGAGGCCTTCCCACTCCCCAGAGCCTCCGGAGGGCACCAAGAGTACTGCCTCATCTCCTGGAGGACCCATGCTCACCTCCACCCCTTGTCTCAACACTTTCTTCAGCAGCCTCAGCTCCTTGAGTGTCAGCAGCAGTGTGAGTACCCAGCGGGCTCTCCCTGGCAGCCGCCACCTAGGGATCCAGGGGGCCCAGCTGCCCTCCAGCAGCATGTTCTCCCCGACCTCCATCTCAGAGGCCTCAGCAGACACCTTGCAACTGAGCAATAGCACCAGCAATAGCACCGGCCAGAGATCTTCCTATTATAGCCCTTTCCCTGCCAGCACCAGCGGGGGCCAGAGCAGCCCCTTCAGCAGCCCTTTCCACAACTTTAGCATGGTCAACAGCCTCATCTACCCCCGAGAGGGCTCCGAGGTGTAGAGCAGGCTCTCAGACTTGAGTATGCACACCTGAGGCGTGCACACATGCTGATTAGAATGCAGATTCCAAGTCGGTAGGTCTGGGGTAGGACCTGAGTTCTGCATTTCTGTCAAGTTCCTGGGTGATCTCGTGGTCCTTTGACCACACTTGGAGTAACAAGGGTGTAGTAGATAACTCTTTCTACAACCCAGCGAGCTTTTACAGTTTTCTCTGCATGTGGGCCTCTCCAGAGAGAAATCCGTTTCACTCTCTTCTGTGATAGGTAGCCTGTGAGCCCCGTGAGGGCGGGGACCATGTCTATTTTGCTTATCACTGTATGCCAGGATTGCAAGCTCAAGTGTGTACAGACGGCTAAAAAAAACATAAGCCTACGAAGTTACTGGGTGAGAAAACTAACATCAGTTGGCAACTGAAGCAGTAGAGGGTAGTTGGGACTGACTAACAGAAGGCTGCTGGGAACAGCTGGTTCTTTCTCTCTCCCATGGCAGCATTCTGATTTTTTTTTTTTTTTTTTTTTTTTTGACAAGAGTCTCACTCTCTTGCCCAGACTGGGGTGCAGTGGCACTGAACCTCCGCCTCCCGGGTTCAAGCAGTTCTCCTGCCTCAGTCTCCCGAGTAGCTGGGATTACAGGCGCCCACCGCCACGCCCAGCTAAAATTTTGTATTTTTAGTAGAGATAGGGTTTCGCCTTGTTGGCCAGGCTGGTCTCAAACTCCTGACCTCAGGTGATCCACCCGCCTCAGCCTCCCAAAGTGCTGGGATTACAGGCATGAGCCACTGCGCCCAGCCTACATTCTGATTTTTACAGAAGAGCCAGATATCTCAATTTTTTTATAGGAAACCTCCAACTTTGTGTCCTTTGCCTCTAAAGATTTTTTTTTTTGGTTGTTTATCATACTGTCCTAGGCAACACCACAAATCCTTGAGCTATGCATAGGCAGCTCACAAATCACCTCTGTCTGGTACATGGTATATTCTAACGGCAATAAAATGGCACAGGCAGCCCCGTGTGCCAGGCACTGTTCTAGGCACTTGTCATGTATTCATTCAATCCTCTCAGCAACCTTGGGTGGTGGCTATTATTACTACCCTCCCTTTTCCATGTAAGGGAAGTGAAACTCCAGGATGTCAGGTCACTTTGTCTATTTTGATCATCACTGTATACCAGGATTGCAAGCTCAAATGTGCACAGGGGGCCAAAAAAACAGTTGTGACCACTTTCCAAGTGAGACTGATAGTAAACTAGAGGCAAGATCAGACCCAGACAGTCTGGTTCCAGAGCCGGTACTTGTAACCTCCGTGTTCTACTTCCTACAAAACCGAGAAACCAGCCTCCATAGCCAGTTATAAGTACAAGTATATATGCTAGATGTCATTTGACCAAAGATTCTAGTTGAAAATAAAAGTCATCTGGTGCGTTCCCCCTGGGCAGCACCTCTGAATCCTGCGGTCAGAGTCCAAGATCTGGGGTGACCATTGCCCTATTTTGTAATGGTTAGCCTGGCATCCTCTCCCTTTTAGCTTGTATCCTGGGTGTTTCCTTTTCTAACAAAGTATTATTAGAATTGTATTAAAAATAGCTTTTGTGTGTGTGCGTGTGGGTTTTTGTTGTTGTTGTTTTGTTTTGTTTTGTTTTTTGAGACGGTCTCCCTCTCTTAACCAGGCTGAAGTGCAGTGGTGAGATTTTGGCTCATTGCAGCCTCAACCTTCACAGGTTCAAACAGTGGTCCTTTCTCAGCTCCCCCAACCCACCCCAGTAGCTGGGCTCACAGGTGTGCAGCTAATTTTTTAAACTTTTGAATTAATATTTTAACTTTTTAATTTTAAATTTAAATTTTTTGACTTTAAAATAATTTTTTAATTAAAAAAATTTTTTTGATGGGGGTCTCAAAAAAAAAAAAAAAAAAAAAAAAAACAACGCAGCTCACTGCAGCCTCAATCTCCTGGGTTCAAGCCATCCTCCTACCTCAGCCTCCTGAGTAGCTTGGACTGCAGGTGCATGCCACCACACCTAGCTAGTTTTTTTGTATTTTGTGTAGAGATGGGGTTTCACTATGTTGTCCAGGCTGGTCTTGAACTCCTGGACTCAAGCGATCTGCCCACTTCTGCCTCCCAAAGCACTGGGATTAAAGGTGTGAGCCACCATGCTCAGCCAAAATAAAAACTCTTAAATGGAATTTTAGGCCAGGTGCAATGGTTCACACCTGTAATCCCAACACTTTAGGAGACTGAGGTGGGAGGATCACTTGAGTCCAAGAGTTTGAGACCAGCCTGAGCAACACAGCAAGACTGTGTCTACAAAATATTTTTTAAATAATGAAGAAATGGGATTTTATAGTTTTTGATACAATAAACCATTTGTGGTCAGTTTTTAAAAAGATATATTTAATCTTATTTATCTTAGCACTCTGTTACTTCTCAGAGGTATCATTTGAATAATTTTTAAGGTCAACCTTCTAGTGCCCAGTAGAGTGCCTGGTACGCTCATCCACTAGTTGCCGAATGACAGAATTCATTCAGGGCCGGTGCAGTGGCTCAAGCCTGTAACCTCAACACTTTGGGAGGCCTAAGCGGGCAGAGTGCTTTAGCCCAGGAGTTTGAGACCATCCTGGGCAACATGGTGAAACCCCATCTCTACAAAAAATAACAAAAATTAGCTAGATGTGGTGGCATGCACCTGTAGTCCCAGCTACTTGGGGGGCTGAGGTGGGAGGATCACTTGAACCTGGGAGGTCAAGGCTGCAGTGAGCTGAGATCATGCTACTGTATAACAGCCTGGACAGCCTGGGTGACAAAGTGAGACTGTCTCAAAAAAAAAAACAAATTTTTTATTCAAAAAGTGTTCATTAAAATGCTGATAGTTGTCAAATTTATGGGAACGGTGTTCCACAAAAATGAATTTATCGTCCTGTGAGTTGCCTTTGTACCATGTTTTTGGATGTGAGTGTGGCTAGTTTGGAGTTTTAACTTTTTTAGAAACAGGAACAGAAGCACATTATAAAAAAATTTAATATTCCCTGTGTATTTTTTCACCCCGAGACTCTCACAGCATTACTTTAAAAATGTTTTATTTTGAAATATACATACAGAAAATTATTTTTTTAAACAGCTTATTGAGGTACAAATGGCATCACCATTACTTAAACATTATGCAGAAAGACAACCAAAGACTACCTACTCCCATAGTATGTGTTCAAAGAAACGGTTTCTGTGGATATTTTTGTATATGAAAATATCATGGACTTATATAAATATTGTTTCTAGCACAACTCTATATTTGTAAATTAATTTATAATGTAAACTGCGGCAGCAAAGAAAAGTTTTTCCTGAGAAAGTTCACTGCATGCTGAGAAGAATCACATGAAATAAACTTAAAGTGGGATCACTTCTGGCTTTTGGGCATTACTGCTTTCCTGTCTAAAGCTTCTTTGTCCTAAAAAACTAGAGATGTGAGCAGCGTGGCAACAAACCACTGTGGAAAGAGCAAACGATTGGTTTTCTCATTCCACCTACCCACATCTGAAAAGGCTGGAATGAGACAATTACTCTTCAGGAGGATCTTTAGGCTTATGAACATTTTGGGTTTTTGTTGTTGTTGTTGTTGTTGCTGGAGTCTCACTCTGTTGCCCAGGTTGGAGTGCAGGGGTGCAATCTTGGCTCACTGCATCACTGCAACCTCCACCTTGTGGGTTCGAGCAATTCTCCCTGGCATCCTGAGTATCTGGGACCACAGGCACATGCCATCACGCCTGGCTAATTTTTGTATTTTTAGTAGAGATGGGTTTTGCTATGTTGGGCAGGGTGGTCTCGAACTCCTGACTGCCTGCCAGTGATTCACACGCCTCGGCCTCCCAAAGTGCTGAGATTACAGGCATGAGCCAGCGCACCCGGCCGGTTTATTTCTAATAGATTAATGGTTCTGTTATTTAGATTAAATTGAATTTCAGTGCAGCAAACAATCTCTACTATAGAAAGAAATGGTGCTTTGAGGCCTCATGCCTCAAGGAGAGCTCTGCATCCTGGAGTGTGGTCCTTAGGAGGACTGCATGCAGCCCATCATTTCCAAGGAAATAGCTGGAAACTTGCCTCTAACTAGACCAGGGTTCCTCAGTCATCAGCGGTACTGATATTTGGGGCTGGATAATTCTCTATTGTAGAGGTTGTTCTGTGTATAACAGGACATTTAGCAGCACATTTATAAGTTTGAGTAGCTGCCTTCCAGCCTTTAGGCCCTAGTGAACCATTCAGAGTAAGATGGCAAAGGAGAAGGTGAGGAATTAATAAGCAGGTTTCAGATTTCTTTCTTGACACTTTTAGATTCTTCATCCCATTCTTGAACTTACTGGAAAAACAGCAGCCTGGGAGACCAGTGGCTTCAGAGCTGTGAGCCTTTGTACCCCTCCCCCCTCTATCACCACCCGCTCCAGCCCCTGAGGGCACTCACAAGTCCCAAGTCCCTCCCAGGACAAAAAGGGCCAAGCTTTGCTGGGAACCTCAGAGCAAAGTCCCAAGCTGCTTCTCTTCCCTCCAGAGACTTTCCAGACTTGGAAAGATTCTAAATCCTCAGGGTCTAATGGGTTTTTATTTTCTTGAGCTGCTCTAGTAGTTAAACCTTGAGGTTGTTAATGAACCCTCCCCTCCTTCCCTTGTTTTCCTGAGACTGGAGACTTGCTGGCTTCAGGGCTAGAGACCTGGCGGTCTCGCCTTTGTCATGGAAAGCTATCAGCTGGGGTGTGTGCCGGGTGCTGGCTCCGCTGAAAAAAGAAGGAATTTCTTGTGAGATTTTAAAACAAAAAAAAAGTCCACAGAAGACCAGATACCTACTGAATTCCTCCCTACTTTTTTATTCATGATGTCAGGAGATCATCACCAAAACTCTGGGAGGCATGAATAGCAGTCATCATTTTTAAAAAGACAACATTACAATAATAACTCACCTATCAGGTGCCAGGCACTACCCTACACATATGAAATAGAAACTAGCTGTACTAACATCCCAACAACTCTATGAAATGGATACTGTTATTATCCATCTCATCAACAGAATACTAAGGTCTGGGGAGTTTGTATAACTGGGCCCTGGTCACAGATCTAAGTGGTTGCTGCCGGTAAGTGGTGTAACAGGGATTCAAAATTAGGCTGTGTGAGGTCAGAGTCCTCCTGACCTTAACCTACAATAGTGCCTCTCTGTTTCAAAGTGGAGAAGGGAAAGGCACAGAGAGGTTAAGTAACTTGCCAAAAGTCATACAGTTTGTTGGTTCCAGACTTGGGCCTGGAACCCAGGCTCTTCCCCCCCCGCCCCCCATTCAGTAATGTTTCCTTCCAGGCATTTTTTCTGTGTGCTTCCTGAGGTTGGATTTTGGGTCAGGGGCTCCTTTTTGTGAAGATGGGAAGGGAAGTTGCTGTTTCTTGGCATGTCCTCCTCCTCAGGATCAGCTAGCAGCCAGGTCAGTGGCTCAGGTCTCATGCTCTGAAGCTGCCCAGGAAAGCCAGATGATGGGGATGCTGGTAGGGAGCCTGAGCCTCACAGGAAATGTATCCACTGACTCAGCAAATCTCCTTTGGGCACCATTCATCGGCCTGGGCTTTGAGGATACTAAGATGACTAAGACCCATTCTCTGACTTAAGTTGCTCACTACCCAGAAAAAGAGACATACCCTTAGCAAGCATGATGAAGGGCAGTAATAGGTGTGCCCAGGACAGAGAGGATCCCTGGGGCTGCTCTGAGCTTCCCCACCTAGCTATGAGGCTCTGATGGGGAGACAGAATGGTTTAACCTCCTGGAAGAGAAGAGGACAGCTCCCCAGGCCTGGGCCGAGAGGCTGCAACTTCTGCAGGGACGAGACAGACCAGGATGGTTTCGGGTGTACAAAGCCACGGTGCTTCTGTAGAAGCCACTGGGTCAAGTCATGCGGAACTTGCTTCACGGCCTCAGGCCTTTGCACATGCTTAGAGTCAGTTCCCTCAGCCCTTCCAGCCTCCAGGCACATTCTATTCAAGCTAACCAGTCAGCATCAGCATCAGTATCAGTGTCTACACTCCTGGCTCTCAGCTTTCCGCTCCAGTCCTATGTGGAGAGACTGACTTCTTTGCATTGCACTTCAAAGGAGGTTCAAGGCTACCTCCTTTGTTGGAGTGTGTTGGAGTCTCCCCACTCCCCCCACCCCCCTTTACTTCCTTGAAACTCATTCAGTAAATCACAATGCAGGGATCCCTGTGTTCTGTACTGGGATTAGAAAGCAGGGCATTAACAAACATGGTGTCCTCTTTTCCCTCCCATCTCTAAGGATTATGTCAACTGACCCTACTCTACCACCGCTCACCTTCAACTCTGCACACCTGAGCCCACTCATAAGCACTGTGGCCATAGCCCAGTTATACAGACTCAGTCCTGGGCCTCAGTCCTACCCTCAGTGAAATGACGATAGCAATATCTACTCCACAGGCTTGATGGGAGGGGTAACATTCATCTGTGTGTTGGCCTAACCGAAACAACAAGAAGGGCCTCAGTGTCTACTCCACTTGTCTCTTCTCAGAAAGTTTGACATCAGTATTATCCATTTTCCATTTTGTTTGTCCAACAACGCTGGGCAGTGAGTATGTTAGCCTTGTATCACAGAAAGGTAAGAACAGAGCAGCAGTCTTGGCAAATAGCCACCAGGATGGAAATCTCTTGGGAAAGGGAAGTCCACTCATTCATCAACAACTGTATTTACCAGGTGAGTCAGTTAATCAACGTCCCAAAAACCTACTAACTCTTATTTTGCTTCCTCTGTTTCTGTCTCACACCCCACATTCAAGCCTGAAACAAGAACTGCTCCATGACGTCTCAGGGATTCAGCCGCCATCACCACCTCTGTTGGCCGGAGGACCACGGCAGCCTCCTCCCTGGGCTCCCAGCCACAACTCTTGGCTCCTTCATGTTCACATTTCGTTCCTTTCTACTATTCCAAGGTCACTCGCCACTTGGAAGCCAGTGTGATATTTATATAGAGAGAGACTATTATACTGTTTTCCTGCTTAAAAGCTGCTTCTGTGGCCCTGCATGAACCATAGCTTCTGCCCCTCCCACCTCCGCCTTACACACTCCCAACCACTCACCGTCTGTAGCCCCTCGAACATCCCAAACTTGTCTTTTTAAGGGTCTTTGCTGTTCTTCCTTCTGCCACAAGAGCTCAATGCCGCATGTCTTCTCTGGCTTCAACTCTTTTCTTTTCTTTTCTTTTTAATAGAGACAGAGTCTCACTATGTTACCCGGGCTGGTCTTGAACTCCTTGGCTCAAGCAATTCACCCACCTCAGCCTCCCAAAGTGTGGGGATTATAGGCATGAGCCGCCGTGCCTGACCTGGCTTCAATTCTAAGGCCCCTTTTCCAGAGAAGCTGTCCCTGAGCATCCTAGGCCCTCCCCACCCCCACCAACTCCCTTCAGGCTGCATTTTACAGATTTTTTTTTTTCTGCCTTTAACTAAGCCTTTGATTCAAATACAGATATTATAAATAGGATGATTTCTGGAGGTGAGGAGCCAGCAGGGCATGAGGGACCCGTGAGGGCCATGATGTGATTCACCCAGCCACACTCAAGGGCGATCCCATCCATGCGTGTCTTAGCCTGTCTCATCTTTTTTTTTTTTTTTTTTTTTTTTTTTGAGACAGGGTCTGGCTCTGTCGCCTAGGCTGGAGTGCAGTGGCGCAATCTTGGCTCACTGCAACCTCTGCGTCCCGGGTTCAAGTGATTCTCTTGCCTCAGCCTCCCAAGTAGCTGGGATTACAGACACCTGCCACCATGCCCAGCTAATTTTTGTATTTTTAATAGAGACAGGGTTTCCCCATGTTGGCCAGTCTGGTCTCAAACTTCCAGCCTCAACTGGTCTGCCTGCCTTGGCTTCCAAAAATGCTGGGATTACATGCATGAGCCACTGTGCCTAGCCATCATCCTAGTTTGTGAAAAAGCCTCTAAGTGAGATCACTGTTGTATTGATCCTAAGAGAAGGGTACTTAGTTCCTCCTCCCCTTTTGGAGAAACTGATGTTCAGGGCATCCATGTTCCCTTGACTTTTGTTTATGATACACCCCACTTGCCAGACTGGCATTCTTGGGTAGAGAAAACAGACAGTTATCTTTCTCCTTTAGTTTTATAAGATGGGTAAAATCTCAAGAATTTTTTCTGTGCTTAGCCTGGATTTAGAACTCAGCCATCTCCATTTCCCCACACACTACTTCCCCCTTCCCATTTTCATACCTACCCTGTGTCCTCCTGTACTTGAGAGCCTCCGCCAAACACCTGGAGTCTTTGATCATCAACCCTTCAGTTGCCCCCCAGCATTTGCTTAGGTAGAAGACTTTCAAGTTCTTCTCTCCCCCTCTACTAGGTTTTGGGAAAGTAAGAAAACATTCACGGCAGCTGTTACAGTGCACCTTTTCCCACAGACTGGTGGTAAGAGCCAAAAGATTGCCACTGAAGTAAAGCTTTTAAAAACCTTTCCTGCAATGGGATTAACTGCCATGCAGCCAACGATGCCAGCCACACATCATGGTAAAGTCAGCCATGGGCTCTTCCATAGCCTGCTCAGATTTTGTGCTGATGTTCCGCTAGATCTACCTTTCTTGATTCAGGAACCAGTGAGAACACATGTGTCCTATCATGACAGGGTTTTGCCATTACTGAAGCAGTAGTGGGGATAGAACTTGTGTGGCAGTAATCCTCCTTTTTAACGTCTTACATGCCAGGATTTCCCTAGAGAGGCAGCATCACGATTCATTCTGATGTTTCTGAATTTAGTGTTCCTTCATTTGCTCAGCGATTTTTACTAAATGCTTACTATACTTACTGGGAGACACAGCCAAAAGCAATGCCCCAGTAAGGATGGCACTTATATTTCAGTGAGAGCAAAGAAGCAAAGAGGGACTGGCAGCAGGGTGACAAGTGCCTTGATCAGGGAATCGTGGGGGGCAGTGGGACTCTCTGGGAAAGCCCCCACACCCTGACCTGAGCAGGGGTTAGCCAGACAAAGGGTGCTAAGGGGAGGGACTAAGTGTGGGTGGAGGAAGCCATGCAGAGGCCGGGACATGAAAGAACATAGCTCCTGTGGGGAACTGGAAGAAGCTGCCCAGGGAGGCAGGCCAGCCCACAGCAGAGTCTCAGGCAGGGAAGGGAAGTGGAGGCTGGGAGGTGGCTCTATGGCCTGCAAAGCCCATTAAGTAAATAGAATGGGATAGAACAGAATCGAATGGGAATGAGAATCTAATTTTTTTTCAGCCACGTGTGGTGGCTCACATCTGTAATCCCAGCACTCTGGGAGGTCGAAGCGGGTGGATCAGGAGGTCAGGAGATCGAGACTATCCTGGCCAACGTGGTGAAACCCCATCTCCACTAAAAATACAAAAATTAGCTGGGTGTGTGGCATATGCCTGTAATCCCAGCTACTCAGGAGGCGGAGGCAGGATAATCGCTTGAACTAGGGAGTAGGAGGTTGCAGTGAGCCAAGATCGCACCACTGCATTCCAGTCTGGCGACAGCAAGACTCTGTCTCAAAAAAAAAAAAAATTTTTTTTCTTTAAAGGGGAGGTAGGGCTGGCACATGGTGGCTCATGCCTATAATCCTAGCACTTTGGGAGGCCGAGGTGGGCAGATCACCTGAGGTCAGGAGTTCAAGGCCAGCCTGGCCAATATGGTGAAACCCCATCTCTACCAAAAATACAAAAATTAGCCGGGCATGGTGGCGCATGCCTGTAGTGCCGTCTACTCGGGAGGCTGAGGCAGGAGAATTGCTTGAACCCAGGAGGCGGAGATTGCAGTGAACTGAGATCGCGCCACTGCACTCCAGCCTGGGTAACAGAGGGAGACTCCGTCTCAAAAACAAAAACAAAAACAAATACAAACAAACAAAAAACAGGGGAGAGGTGGTCTCACTATGTTGCTCAGGCTGGTCTTGAACTGCAGCAACCCAGCAGCCTTGGCCTCCCAAAGTGCTGGGATTACAGGCCACCACACCCAGCCACCACAACCAGCCGTCCAATTTTAAGAATGAAATTCATTTTAGGCTGGGCACGGTGGCTCATGCCTGTAACCCCAGCACTTTGGGAAGCTGAGGTGGGTGGATCACTTGAGGTCAGGAGTTCGAGACCAGTCTGGACAACATGGTGAAAACCTGTCTCTACCAAAAGAACAAAAAAATTAGCCGGGCGTGGTGGTGTGTGCCTGTAGTCCCAGCTACTCAGGAGGCTGAGGCAGGAGAATCAGTTGAACCCAGGAGGTGGAGGTTGCAGTGAGCTGAGATCGTGCTACTGCACTCCGGCCTCAGCAACAGAACAAGACTCTTTCTCAGAAAAAGGAAAAAAAGAAAAGAAAAGAAAGAAATTCATTTTAAGAATGAAATTTGGACTGCGTGTAATGGCTCAAGCCTGTAACCCTAGCACTTTGGGAGGCCAAGGCGGACAGATTGCTTGAGCCCAGGACTTTGAGTCCTGTCTGGGCAACGTGGTGAAACCCCATCTATACAAAAAAAAATAGAAAAAATTAGCCAAGCCTGGTGGCACAGACCTGTAGTCCCAGCTACTGGGGAGGCTGAGATGGGAGGATCGCTTTAGCCAGGGAGGTCAAGGCTGTAGTGAGCCATGATCACACCACTGCAGTCCAACCTGGGTGACAAAGTGAGACCCTGTCCCAAAAAAAATAAAATAAAATAAACAATAAAAAAAGAATGAAATTTGTGTTTCAAATAGAGTTCTTTGTCAAGAATCCTTTGGAGGGACAAGATTTCCTAAAGAGACCATTCTGGAAGCTACTGTAGAAATATAAGCAAGAGGTGACAGTGGTCTAAAGTAGGGTAGGGACGCTGTGGAAGAAAACATTGGGCAGGTTTGGGAGATATTGAGGAGATAGGAGGGAACAGACTTTGTGGTTTCCGAACGTGGTAGTTGAGGGAGAAGGAAGAGTTTGAGATGACCATCAGGTTCTGCCTGAAGCAACAGGTAAAAGGTGATGGTGTTCACCAGGTCCGGGCCCTGCAGAGGAGGTAGGATTCTTTGTGGATCACCAGGAGGAACTTTGTAGCCGGAGATGAAATCTATAGATCGAGATTAGAAGAGGGGACCAGGCTGGCTACGTACATCTGGGAGGTATTAGGATGTGGAAGACAGATTTAATTTAGTCATTTAATAAAACTTTCATAGCAGCTACTTTGCGCGAGGCCCTATGTTAGGGGCTGGAGATAAATGGTGAGTAAGATAGACTTGTTTTCTTCTCTCTTGGAGTTTACACTCTAGTTGGGGAGACAGACTTCCACTAAATAAATTCACAAATGAATATGTCATTACAGAGCAGCATAAGTGCCATGAAGGGGCCGGGCAGGCTTCTGTGAGTGTATAAAAGCAGGGACAGGAATCTAGCCTGGGGAGTTCGAAAAGGTTTCCCTGAGGGCAGACAGCTTGAATGGAGATCTGAAGAAGTGGTCATGGGTGAACCAGGAGACAGGAAGGGAAAGGGTGTTTCCAAACAGAGGGAACAGCTCTTATACAGTCTGTGTCACAGAGGGCTGGAGGACACAGGGACAGCGACATGGTGGCACATCATCAGATTTGCATTTTGAACGGGTGGGTGAGGTAGGGGAGTCTTCAGGGATGGGGTGGACAAATGTGGGAAGTTATTACAGTTGCTGGTAAGTGACTTGAACCAGGGTAGTGACAACAGAAAGAGGCATGGATCCTTTTGAGAGCTATCAAGGAATTAAAATCAACAAGGCTTGGTGAGGCGTTGGATATGGTGAGGAAGCCATCAGAAATGTATTCTGTGGCCTGGGAATTCAGCTGGGAGGAATGCCATTTTTGAGGAGGGGAAATTGAAAAGTCAGTTGTTTTGGGGAAGAGATCATAAATTTTGTCTTGCCACATTGTGCTGAGTTACCTCTGAGATATTTCAGTGGAAGTGTAAATAGATCAGGAGCTCAGAGGAAAAACCTAGGCTAGAAATTTAAGTTATGAATCCCTGAGGTGGAAATATTAATTAAGGGGCTTCTAGTTTCTCATCTGACAGGTGAAAAAGCTTGGAAGTTACCACTTTTGTACTTACAACAAGAAAAAAACTGAACAAACTAACAACTTTTCTTAGATCCATCAGAGAATTGAGGTCACAGGGCAAACTGCCATCCCAAATACCAGAGAAAGAGGTGGTTACCGAGAACCACAGAGAACCACATCTTACCGGAAGCTGAAGCCTGTACTGATAGAAAAACTTAAACTGTACCTGACAAATTGCAGGAGGCTCAGCCTGTGGACAAACTTAAAGAGTTAAAAACTCACGCCTGTAATCCCAGCACTTTGGAAGGCTGAAGCAGGAGGATCACCTGAGGTTGGGAGTTTGAGACCAGCCTGACCAACATGGAGAAACCTCGTCTCTACTAAAAATACAAAATTAGCTGGGCGTGGTGCCACAAGCCTGTAATCCCAGCTACTCGGGAAGCCGAGGCAGAAGAATTGCTTGAACCCAGGAGGTGGGGTTGCAGTGAGCCAAGATCGTGCCACTGAACTCCAGCCTGGGGGACACAGTGAGACTCCATCTCAAAAAAAGAAAAAAGAGATATGTCATTAGAACTTCTAAAACTGAAATGAAAAGGGAAGATATGATGAAAACGAACAGACTATCCAAGAACTGTGGAACAATTACAAAAGGTATAACTTAACATGTAGTAGGAATACCAGAAAGAGAAGAAAGTGAGAAAGGAACAGAAGAAATATTTGATATAATAATGGCTGAGAATTTTCCAAAAATTAATGACTTTTTAAAATTCAAAATTTCTAGCTCACTGCAAAATTAACAAAATCTTTTTTTTTTCTCTCTCTCTTTTTTTTGAGACAGAGCCTCACTCTTTCACCCAGGCTGGAGTACAATGGCATGGTCTTGGCTCACTGCAATCTCCACCTCCCAGGTTCAAGCAATTCTCCTGCCTCAGCCTCCCGAGTAGCTGGAATTACAGGACTCACGACCATGCCCAGCTAATTTTTGTATTTTTAGTAAAGATGGGATTTCATCATGTTGAACAGGCTGGTTTTGAACTCCTGACCTCAGGCGATCGACCCGTCTGGGCCTCCCGAAGTGCTGGGATTACAGGCGTGAGCCACTGTGCCTAGCCCAAAATTAACAAATTTTTTTTTTTTTTTTTTTTTTTTTGACACGGTGTTTCGCTCTTGTCGCCCAGGCTGGAGTGCAATGACGAGATCTTGGCTCACCGCAAGCGATTCTCCCGCCTCAGCCTCTCAAGTTGCTAGGATTACAGGCACCCGCCATCATGCCTGGCTAATTTTTGTAGAGAGGGGGTTTCACCATGTTGGCCAGGCTGGTTTTGAACTCCCGACCTCAGGTGATCTGCCCACTTCAGCTTCCCAAAGTGCTGGGATTACAGGCGTGAGCCACCGTGTCCGGCCCCCCAAAAAAAATTTTTTGAGACAACGTCTTGCTCTGTTGCCCAGGCTGGAGAGCACTTGCATGATCACTGCTTACTATAGTCTTGACCTCCTGAGCTCAAGCAATCCTCCCACCTTAGCCTCCCAATTAGCTAGGACTACAAGTGTGTACCACCATGCCTGGCTAATTTTTTCATTTTAAAATTATTATTATTTTTGAGGCCGGGCGCGGTGGCTCAAGCCTGTAATCCCAGTACTTTGGGAGGCCGAGGCGGGTGGATCACGAAGTCAGGAGATCGAGACCATCCTGGCTAACATGGTGAAACCCCGTCTCTACTAAAAAAAAAAATACAAAAAACTAGCCGGGCGTGGTGGCGGGCGCCTGTAGTCCCAGCTACTCGGAGGCTGAGACAGGAGAATGGCGTAAACCCGGGAGGCGGAGCTTGCAGTGAGCCGAGATCGCACCACTGCACTCCAGTCTGGGTGACACAGCGAGACTCCGTCTCAAAAAAAAAAATAAATGAATAAAATAAAATAAAATAAAATAAAATTATTATTATTTTTGAAACAGGTCTTCCTTTTTTTTTTCTTGAGACAGAGTCTCACTGTGTCACCTCGCCCAGGCTGAAGTACAGTGGCATGATCTCAGCTCACTGCAACCTCTGCCTCCTGGGTTCAAGTGATTCTCCTTCCTCGGCCTCCCAAGTAGCTGGGATTACAGGCGTGCATGACCAAGTCCGACTCATTTTTTTGTAGTTTTAGGAGAGACAGGATTTCACCAAGTTTGCCAGGGTGGCCTCAAACTCCTGACCTCAAGTGATCCCCTGCCTCCCAAAGTGCTGGGATTACAGGCATGAGCCACCGAACCTGGCTGAGACAGGGCCTTTCTCTGTCACCCAGGCTGCAGTGCAGTGACGCAACCATGGCTCAATCACTGCAGCTCAACCTCCCAGGTTCAGGTGATCTTCTCATCTCTGCCTCCTAGGTAGCTAGGACTACAGGCGTGTACCACCACACCCAGAATTTTTTTCTATTTTTAGTAGAGATGAGGTTTCACCATGTTGGCCAAGCTGGTCCTGAACTCCTGGGCTTCAAGGATTCACCTACCTCGGCCTCCCAAAGTGCTGGGATTACAGGTGTGAGCCACCACACCTGGCCATATTTGCCAATCTTAAGTGGTTGGGTAGAAGATAAACACATAGATCCTTCCTTTACACTGCCCATGAACATGAGTTCTGCAGTAGGGAGTGTCCAGGTAAAAAAACAAAAAACAAAAAAAAGTGAGAACAAAAAAATTCCATTTAACTTCTAGTTAAACATGACAAATGAAATGAGGATTTATCTTTATTCCCTTGAGATATCGCTAAAATGAATTAAATAACTGAGTAAGATGAATACAAGGCATGAGGCAACTGGAGAGGGGAGACAGCAAAAAGACCAATGTATATAATTTAGAACCATTTGTGCAAAAAAAAAAAAAAGTGGTGGGGAAGAGGAAGAATAGATGTATGTTTGTTTACATATGCATAAAATATTATTTGTAGAAACACAAGAATCTTGTTATATGGGCATCCTGGAGAGGTGAGTGGAGGGGCTGGGAGAAGAGTGGGAAGGAGGCTTCAATGCACAGCCTTTGGTACATCACAGTGTGAATGATGTACATATATTCTATTCAAAAATAAATTACTACAATTTGACCTGGAGCAGTGTCTCATGCCTGTAATCCCAGTACTGAGTCCGGCAGATCACCTGAGGTCGGGAGTTCAAGGCTAGCCTGGCCAACATGGTGAAACGCCGTCTCTACTAAAAATACAAAAATTAGCCAGGTGTGGTGGTGGTCCTCGCCTGTAATCCCAGCTACTCAGGAGGCTGAGGCAGGAGAATCGCTTGAACCCAGGAAGTGGAGGTTGTGGTGAGCCAAAATGGCACCATTGCACTCCACCCTGGGCAACAGAGTGAGACTCTGTCTCAAAATAAATAAATAAATACATAAACAAATAAATTACTACAATTTAAAAATTTAAAATACAAATGAGCCGGGCGCGGTGGCTCAAGCCTGTAATCCCAGCACTTTGGGAGGCCGAGACGGGCGGATCACAAGGTCAGGAGATGGAGACCATCCTGGCTAACCCGGTGAAACCCCATCTCTACTAAAAAATACAAAAAACTAGCCGGGCGAGGTGGCGGGCGCCTGTAGTCCCAGATACTCTGGAGGCTGAGGCAGGAGAATGGCGTGAACCCGGGAGACGGAGCTTGCAGTGAGCTGAGATCCGGCCACTGCACTCCAGCCTAGGCGACAGAGCGAGACTCTGTCTCAAAAAAAATAAAAAAATAAAAAATAAATAAAATAAAATAAAATAAAATACAAATGAAAGTATTTCCAAAAGGAGAGATCGTCATTAAGCAAATAACTGTAAAAATAACTCTATGATTCCATAAAGGAAATATTCAGAGTGTTGTCATAGATAGAACAAGGGAATGGCCTGAGGTCTGGGGCTTTGTGGAAGGCCTCCCTGAGTCTCCCAAATGATAAGGAGAAGGCTTTCCAGATGGGTCAAACAAGGGCAGCGAGCTGCAGTAGGAAGGGGCAGTGAACAGGCCAGAAAAACAACGACTCAAGTTTTTATTTATTTCCTTTTTTTTTTATTTTGTCAGATAAAAGGTCACATATGTTTATTTATTTTTATTTTTATTTTTTGGAGACAGAGTCTCACTCTGTTGCCCAGGCTGGAGTGCAGTGGTGGATCTCAGCTTACTGCAACCTCCGCCTGCCGGGTTGAAGCAATTCTTCTGCCTCAGCCTCCTGAGTAGCTGAGACTACAGGCACCTGCCTGCACGTCTGGCTAATTCATTGTATTTTAGTAGAGACAGGGTTTCACCGTGTTGCCCAGGCTGGTCTTGAAGTCCTGAGCTCAGGCAATCCGCCCGCCTCGGCCTCCCAAAATGCTAAGATTATAGGTGTGAGCCACCACGCCCGGCCTGATCATACATATTTATTACTGAACAAACCCACTAGTGCAGAAGCATAGAAACAGAGAAAAATCATTTACTCAATAAAACATATCATACTGTACAGATAGCAGACATTTTCAGTTTGATATGGTAAGATGACAGTGACCTTGATGCAGCGTAAGTATGTCAGCTCATGTACAATTCCTGCTGGGTTATCAGGGAGAACATTTAAGGCAGAGGGTGGAGCAAATGCAAAGACCCTGAGATGGAAGCATGTTTAGAATGCTTGGGTGGGTGGAGCATGACAAGCATGTGATAGAGATGAGCTCAGAGAGGGCGTGCTGGAGGACGGAAGGAGTAAAGCCTCATCGCTATTGTGAGCACTGTGGCTTTTACTCTGAGATGATAAGCAATAGCAGGATGTTTCTTAAGTGGGGAGAGGAAAGACCGGATGCGGTGGCTCATGCCTGTAATCCCAGCACTTTGGGAGGCCGAGGTGGGTAGATCACGAGGTCAAGAGATCCAGACCATCCTGGCCAACATGGTGAAATCTTGTCTCTACTAAAAAAAGATACAAAAATTAGCTGGGCGTGGCCTGCACCTCTAATCCCAGCTACTCGGGAGGCTGAGGCAGGACAATCACTTGAATCCGGGAGACAGAGGTTGCAGTGAGCGGAGGTCACGCCACTGCACTCTAGCCTGGTGACAAAGCGAGACTCCGTCTAAAATAAAAATAAATAAATAAATATAATAAGTAAAAAGGCCGGGCACCATGGCTCAAGCCTGTAATCCCAGCACTTTGGGAGGCCGAGGTGGGCGGATCACGAGGTCAGGAGTTCAAGACCAGCCTGGCTAACGTGGTGAAACCCCATCTCTACGAAAAATGCAAAAATTAGCCGTCCCAGCTACTCAGGAGGCTGAGGCAGGAGAATTGCTTGAACCCAGGAGGCAGAGGTTGCAGCGAGCCGAGATCACGCCACCGTGTCCCAATCTGGGCGACACAGTGAGAGTCCATCTCAAAGAAAGAAAAAAAAAAGATGGATAGGAAGGATCTGACATACACACACACACACACACACACACACACACACACACACATAAAGGTGGAGAGGAAGGATCTGACTTGAGCTTTAGAAGAATAAATCAGGCTTACGGAGTCTGAGAATGAGTGATAGGGAGAGAGGGCTGAGATAGGCGATTCAGGCAGGAGACTGTGAGGAGATGGCAGCGGTTTGGATCAAGGTGGTAGCAGTGGAAGGGAAGAAGATATTCTGGTCAGATTTTGGATTTATCTATTTATTTATTGAAATGGAGTTTTGCTCTTGTTGCCCAGGCTGGAGTGCAGTGGCACGATGTCGGCTCACTGCAACCTCTGCCTCCCAAGTTCAAGCGATTCTCCGGCCTCAACTTCTCCAGCAGCTGGGAGTACAGGCACCTGCCACCATGCCCAACTAATTTTTCCTATTTTTAGTGAAGACAGGGTTTCCACTAAAAATGCCACCATGTTGGCCAGGCTGGTCAAACTCCTGACCTCAAGTGATTCACCTGCCTCAGCCTCCCGAAGTGCTGGGATTACAGGCGTGAGTCACCACGCCCGGCCCAGGATGTATTTTAAAGGAAGAACTGATATAGTTGTTTGGTTTTGTGTGTGTGCATTAGTATCTTAATAAAGTTCAAATCAGTGTGTGTGGTTCATTTCAGCTCCTTCACTGCCAAATCAGGGGGCAGGGACTGCTTCAGTTTCTCTGCCTTCTCTTTTTGCCTGATGACCATGGTGTACAGGTATCTGCTGCATTGAACTTCAAATTTCGCATTGTCCTTCTTTTTCTTTCTTATTTATTTATTTATTGAGACAGAGTCTCACACTGCCCCTGGGCTGGAGCACAGTGGCACAATCTCAGCTCACTGCAAACCCCGCCTCCTGAGTTCAAGCAATTCTCCTGCCTCAGCCTCCCGAGTAGCTGGGACTACAGGCGCGTGCCACCACGCCCCACTAATTTTTGTATTTTTAGCAGAGACGAGGTTTCACCATATTGGCCAGGCTGGTCTTGAACTCCTGACCTCGTGATCCCCCTCCTCAGCCTCCCAAAGTGCTCGGATTACAGGCATGAGCCACCATGCCCAGGCTGTCCTTTTTCTTGATCTTGACAGATTTGGCATCCTTTTGCTAGGCAGTGAGCAGAAAATGCTTGATTTCCTCAATTTTCTGAGGCATGGCAACAAGGCACGCAGGGAGCAGGGCAGACTGGCACCTGGGGTTCCCAAATTTCACCCAGTCATGGATTGCTCCACATTACTCCTCTCGGCCAAATACCACCCCAGAGACCTGATAATAATTGTTGATACATCAGTTTCAGATGCATTGGATATGGGGTGTGAGAGGAAAAGAGGGCTCCCCAAGTTATCAACTGAAAGTAGGAAACAAGTAAGAATGGTGGAAAAGCTGGGCACTGTGGATTACGAACCCCAGCACCCTGGAAGGCAGAAGCGGGAGGATCTCTTGAGCTTAGGAGTTCAAGATCAGGCTGGGCAACAAAGCAAGACCCTGTCTCTACAAAAAAAAAAAAAAAAAAAAAAAGCCAGGTTTAAGAATGGTGGAAAAACGGGTGCTATGGATTACAAACCCCAGCACCCTGGAAGGCCGAGATGGGAGGATCTCTTGAGCTTAGGAGTTCAGGATCAGCCTGGGCAACATAGCAAGACCCTGTCTCTACAAAAAAAGAAAAAAAAATTAGCCAGGCTTGGTGGTGCATGCCGGTAGTCCCAGCTATTCAGGAGGCTGAGGTGGGAGGATAGCTTGAGCCTGGGAGGTGGAGGCTCCGATTAGCTGAGATCGTGCCACTGCACTCAGCCTGGACAATAGAGACCCTATCTCAAACAAACAAAAATAGAATGGTGGAGGAAGTGTTGGAGGTTTAGGGAGATAATGTCAGATAAAAAGAAGTATGGAGGCTTACAAGGGTGAGTCCAGGTGATTTGGGATGATGGAGAAATCTCGGATTTCTTGATGATTGACTAAATAGAGCAAGGGCACATGGGATAAGTCCTGGTGGCTTCCAAGGCAGATTTTGGTGGTGAGGCTGTGCGTATTGGGGTTGGGAGGAGAGCAAGTAATGCCCTTGTCCTTAAACAGTATTTTTATTATTTTATGAGGGCAATATTTGTTTAGATTTACACAAGTGTTCATTACTTTCTTTGCTCACTATTCCATTATGCTTTTTTTTTTTTTTTTTTGCTCTGTCACCCAGAGTAGAGTGTAGTGGTCTGTTATTGGCTCAATGCAACCTCTGCCCCTCTGGGTTCAAGTGATTCTTGTGTCTTTGCCTCCCACGTAGCTGGGACCACAGATGAGTGCCACCACATCCAGATAATTTTTGTATTTTTAGTAGAGATGGGATTTTGCCATGTTCGCCAGGCCGTTCTGGAACTCCTGACCTCAGATGATCCACCTGCCTCAGCCTCCCAAAGTGCTGAGATTACAGGCAAGAGTCACCATGCCCGGCCTGCTCTCTATCCCTTTTCGCATTTGTTCAGGTATCATTCCCTTCTTCCTGAAGTAAATCTTATAGCTATACTTTTTTCCCTGTCTTTTTTTTTTTTTTTTTTTTTTTTTTTTTTGGTGACAGAGTCTCGCTCTGTTGCCAGGCTGGAGTGCAGTGGCACAATCTCGGCTCACTGCAACATCCTCCTGCCGGGTTCAAGCGATTCTCCTGCCGCAGCCTCCCGAGTAGATGGGACTACAGGCACATGCCACCATGCCCAGCTAATTTTTGTATTTTTAGTAGAGACAGAGTTTCACCATGTTGGCCAGGATGGTATCGATTTCTTGACCTCATGATCCGCCCACCTCAGCCTCCCAAAGTGCTGGAATTACAGGTGTGAGCCACCGAGCCTGGCCTTTTCTCTTTTAGTTTTTTTTTTTTTTTTTTTTTTAAATAGAGATGGGATCTCACTATGTTACCACGGCTGGTTTTCAACTCCCGGCCTCACATAATACTCCTGCCTCAGCCTCTCAAAGTGCTGGATCACAGGCATGAGTCACTTCTCCTGGCCGTATAGCTGTATTAAAAAAAGAAAAAAAAAACAACTTTGTTCTTGATTTTGAAAAACGTGCCTCAGGTTTTTCTTCTTCTTCTTCTTTTTTTTTTTTTGAGACAGAGTCTCGCTTTGTCGCCCAGGCTGCAGTGCAGTGGCGCGATCTCGGCTTACTGCAAGCTCCACCTCCTGGGTTTATGCCATTCTCCTGCCTCAACCTCCCAAGTAGCTGGGACCACAGGCGCCTGCCACCATGCCCGGCTAATTTTTTGTGTTTTTAGTAGAGATGGAGTTTCACCGTGTTAGCCAGGATGGTCTCTCGATCTCCTGACCTCGTGATCCGCCCTCCTAGGCCTCCCAAAGTGCTGGGATTACAGGCGTGAGCCACCGCGCTCAGCCTCTTCTTTTTTTTAATAACGGTTCTTTTGGTGAAGTTCTCTTGGCCATAAATTCCCTAAGATTTTATTAGCATAGAAATGCTTAATTTTGCCCTTATACTGAAAGACGGTAAATTTTCAGGACACAGAAATCTAGGTTGACTTTTATTTCTTTCAATCATTTGGAGATGTGATTCCATATCTTCTGGCCTTTGTTATCAGCTGTCTGAATAACTCTCATCTCTTTGAGAGGAATGGGCTTCTCTTTGTGGCTGCTTTGAAGATGTTATCTTTGCCTTTGGTATTCTAAGGTTTCACTAAAATATATATAGATGTGAGGTTTTTTTTGTTTACCTTGCTTGGTATATGTTGTCTTCCTTTGCGGACTCATGCCTTTTAAGTGCTCTAAAAACTTCTTAGTCTTAATTTATTTACATATTACCTCTCCTCCATTCACCGCTTCTGAGACTATGATTACATGTATGTTACATTTCTCATTCCATATATTTAACCATTCTATCATGTTTCAAATCCTTGTCTCTCTGAGCTACATGACCCATAATATTTTTATCTCCACCTTCCAAGTCACTATTTCTCTCTTCTTTTATCCCTGGACTCTAACTTATCTTCCCTTGATTTTTAAATTTCAGCAATACCATTTTTAATTTCAAAAACTTCTATTTGTTTCTTTTTCAACTTGGCGTTGGCATCTTGGATAGTCTCTTATTGTTCACTTAGCTTTACAATTCCATTTTTTATTTTATAGACATTTTGTACATATTTTATACTCTATATCTGATAATTCCAGTATTTGAAGTCTTTAGAAGTCTAAATCTATTGATGATTTCAGCTGTTTATTTATTTATTTATTTATTTTTGAGATGGAGTTTTGCTCTTGTTGCCCAGGCTGGAGTGCAGTGACGCGAACTTGGCTCACCACAACCTCTGCCTCCCAGGTCCAAGCACTTCTGCCTCAGCTTCCCGAGTAGCTGGGATTACAGGCATGTACCACCATGGCTGGCTAATTTTTTTTGTATTTTTAGTAGAGACGGGGTTTCTCCATCTTGGTCAGGCTGGTCTTGAACTCCTGATCTCAGGTGATCCTCCCACCTCGGCCTCCCAAAGTGTTGGGATTACAGGCATGAGCCACCGCGCCCGGCCAATTTCAACTTACGGTGATTTATTATAACTTGTCTTTTTATGTGTCAATTTCCTTTATTGTGAATTCATATTTGGTTGATCTAAATCTGTGAGAATCCTGGCTTTCCTCCAAAGAGAATTTATGTGTGCTTCTACTGTCAGCTGGGGGTGCTATCAAGATGTGAGAATGATGGTCCTTTCTGAGGATCTCGGGTTACTGCAGGAACCCTGCATCCAGTATTCCCAGTCTGCTGTTGGCTTATGGTTAAGCGCCTTCATAATACGCAATACCAATTGCAGTGTTTGTCCTCTGGTCAAATTCAAGCTTACTTACTACCCCCTAATCTGGTTTAAACTCATATTTTTGTTTGTTTGTTTGTTTTGGGGAGGTTACTTTTTTCCCCAACACACGATATAGGTCAACGTTTGTTTTTAACTATCTATTTTGAAATAATTTCATGTGTATAAAAAACTTGCGTGGAATAGTACAAAGGTTCCTGTATATTCACCCAGATTTCCCATTAACTTTTAACCTCTCTCTCTCCCCGAATCATTTCAGATAACTGCAGATATGACACTTCATTACCTGTAAATACTTCAGTATGTCTGTTTTCCTCAAAGAAAGATACTCTGCTACATAATCACAATACGACTACCAAAACCAGGAAATTCATAACGATAAGTACTACAACTAATCCACAGACCCTTTTCAAATTTTACTAGTTCTCTCTCTCTCTTTTTTTTTTCTCTTTTCGAGGCAGGGTTTTGCTCTGTCACCCAGGCTGGAGTGCAGTGTTGCAATCTAGGCTCACTACAGCCTCGACCTCCCAGGCTCAAGCAATCCTCCCACCTCAGCCCCCCGAGTAACTGGGACTACCGGTACACGCCAACATGCCCCAGTAATTTTTGTAGAGATGGGGTTTCACCATGTTACGCAGGCTGGTCTCAAACTCCTGAATTCAAGGAGCTTGAAGCTCAAGGCGCCCACCTACTTCAGCCTCACAAGGTGGTAGGATTACAGGCATGAGCCACTGTGCCCCACTGCTAATTCTCTTAATAATGTCCTTTATAACCGCCATTTTCTTTCTGGTCTAGGATCCAACCTAGGATCACACATAATATTTCGTTGTCACATCTCTTAAGTCTTCATCATTTTGGGGCCATTCTTCAGTTTCCATGTCTTTCATGAGTGACATTTTTGAGGAGAGCAGGTCAGTTCTTTTGCAGAATGTGTTTCAATTTTGATTTGTTTCATATTTTTCTCATGAACAGATTCAGGTTACGTATTTTTGGCAGGAACAGCACAGAAGTAATGCTGTTCTTATTGCATCATATTAGAAGACGTGATATCAACTTGTCCTGTTATTGGTGGATTTTATCACTTAATTAAGATGATAGTATGGGCCAGATTTCTTTCCAATATGTTGAAGCCCTAACCCTCACTGTGTTGGAATTTGGAAATGGAGGCTTTGGGAGATAATTAATCATAGATGAGATCATGAGGATGGGGACCTCGTGACAGGATTAGTGTTCTCATAAAAAGAGACACTCTTGCTCTTTCGATCTCTCTCTGTGGTCTGAGGATGCAGCCAGATGTCAGCTATCTGCAAGCCAGGAAAAGGGCCCTCACTAGAACCCAACCATACGGCACCCTGGTCTTAGACTTCCAACCTCCAGAACTTGGCCAGGTGCCGTGGCTCACGCCTGCAATCCCAGCACTTTGGGAGGCTGAGGTGGGCTGATCATCTGAAGTCAGGAGTTCAAGACCAACCTGGCCAACATGGTGAAACTCCATCTCTAAAAAATACGAAAATTAGCCTGGCATGGTGGCAGTACCTGTAGTCCCAGCTACTCCAGAGGCTGAGGCAGGAGAATCGCTTGAACCCAGGAGGCAGAGTTTGCAGTGAGCTGAGATTGTGCCACTGCACTCCAGCCTGGGTGACAGAGAGATACTCCATCTCAAAAAAAAAAAACCATAACAACAACAACAACAAAAAACTCCAGAGCTATAAGAAAATCTTTATCTCCCTGCCTCTCCTACTCCTCTCCATCTTTCTCATTCTCCATTTGCTCGTTTTCTCTTCATCCGTTCCTCTCTTCCTTCCTTTCTTCTTTGAGACCTCAGAATGGACAAGGGGCTGTCTTAGCTCCCAATTCAGTTTGAATCATTATTGTGTCTTTAATATGAGCAATCCTTCCTTATTCTAAATCAGCAGAGCCCAGTGCTTTTGGAATGGGAAGCAAACATTGTTAAGTCCCTCATTTGGTATAATTATGAGAGGTATGATCCCCAAGCTCCACTCCTTGGTTCCCTGGTCATTTTATTTTTGCTCTGTGAGAAAGAGCGCCATTACTTTGCTGGTTCAGGGCATCTTGTAGGATAATATTCCAACCTTCAAGATATTGACTCCAGGTTAATTTCTTTTTTCTTTTTCATTTCTTTTCTTTTTTAAACATACTTCCATTCTACACCAGCAGGTTAGTTTTTTAAACTGAGTTTTGAATATCGTTCTGCAAGAGCAGCTCTTTCTGACTGATGGGGAACATGGGAGGACCAATAAATCCTTTGGGTGTCATCTCATTTGTTTCCTTTGTTTATTATGAAGTGAATTTCTTTGTGGCAGGGAATGTTGTATGTTGTATGGTTTACTGTCACAGGGTGTGATATTCATTCAGTAAAGTACATAGGTGGTATTCCTGGTACAGCATGAAACACAGAACACAAGTCCAAATCTAGGCTGGGCGTGGTGGCTCACATCTGTAATCCCAGCCCTTTGGGAGGCTGAGGCGGGCAGATCACCTGAGGTTAGGAGTCCAAGACCAGCCTGGCCAACATGGTGAAACGCCGTCTCTACTAAAAACACAAAAATTAGCCAGGCATGGTGGTGGATGTCTGCAATCCCGGCTACTCAGCAGGCTGAGACAGGAGAATTGCTTGAACCAGGGAGGCAGAGGTTGCAGTAAGCTGAGATCATGCCACTGCACTCCAGCCTGGGCGACGGAGTGAGACTCTGTCTCAAACAAACAAACAAACAAACAAAAATCCCTATTAAAAAGAAATCCAAATCTAGAAAAAGTTATTTCTGCAAAGTCAAATGTATCCTTCCCCTATTATGGAAAAGATACCATGTGACCAACTACAAACCAAGTGCCCTTGAAGTATCATGGTATCATATTGAAGATTCAGGCTTGTCAATACCAATGGAAAATTTGGTGCTTAGTGGCTGTAGTCAGACCAGCTTGGTGATGGTGGTCTTCTCTTGAGAATATAAACTCCACCGGGCGCGGTGGCTCAAGCCTGTAATCCCAGCACTTTGGGAGGCCGAGACGGGCGGATCACGAGGTCAGGAGATCGAGACCATCCTGGTTAACACGGTGAAACCCCATCTCTACTAAAAAAATACAAAAACCTAGCCGGGCAAGGTGGCGGGTGCCTGTAGTCCCAGCTACTTGGGAGGCTGAGGCAGGAGAATGGCGTAAACCCGGCAGACGGAGCTTGCAGTGAGCTGAGATCCGGCCACTGCACTCCAGCCTGGGAGACAGAGCGAGACTCCGCCTCAAAAAAAAAAAAAGAGAATATAAACTCGACGAATAAAGATGTTGTCTGATCTGTTTACTCAGTGTACTTAGTGTAGATCTGTGTTTGGTATGTAGAGAGTGCCTAAAAAGCATTTACAGACTGAATATATGATTGACCATTAACTGCTCCTCAGGAATCAGTAAGATTTTCATGTTGGACTTTCTCTTCTACAATGAGATCTATTGCTTGAAGTTTTATCTTCTAGGAGAATTTCCCCTCTTTATTGTCTTTCAGGGCTGCTTCTATGTGAAGTAAGGCTGAAGTCAGACATTCTTGGTTGATGCTGGAATACTGTGCACAGGTAGCTATAAATGGGAGGTAAGTCAGATATCTATAAATCGGAGCTAAGTTGTTTTTTTTTAAATCATAAATCAACATCCTTTACAGCCAACTTTTTGCAGTCACAGGTGTGTACTCCCACCTATGTCGTGGGAAAACTGCTTCACAATAAGCCTACTACACAAGGCTTACTTTTTTCTTTCACTTCAATTTGATGAAATGTTGCTGCTGAGTTAGGTGAGGTATATCTAATAGTGCCTAATACCCATGACAGGTAGCTCAGGTCCCATGGTCAATGGATACCTCACAAGTGGGCATTTAGTGTCTGTCAGATTTCATACTTAAGGTAAGAATTGCGGCTGGGCACAGTGGCTAACGCCTGTAATCCCAACACTTTGGGAGGCCGAGGCGGGGGGATAACATGAGGTCAGGAGTTCGAGACCAGCCTGGCCAACATGGCGAAACCCCATCTCTACTAAAAATACAAAAATTAGCCGGGCATGGTGGTGCATGCCTGTAATGCCAGCTACTTGGGAGGCTGAGGCAGGAGAATCACTTGAACCCAGGAGGTGGAGGTTGCAGTGAGCTATCACACCACTGCACTCTAGCCTGGGCCACAGAACAAGACTCTGTCTCAAAAAGAAAAAAAGAATTGCGTCTTAAAAGGAGAAGAATTATATACTGAAAGAGGCATACTTTCATTCTAAAATTCTAGCAACATCCACAATTATTCTGCTAAAGCTTGTCACAGACTCCATAAGGCCTTCTTATCGGCTTTAGACACGTGAAGCAGGAAGTATGTATTGAGACAGGGCGGCAGAGCTACTTATTTTACAATTTGGGGTAAGCTAGAAAGTTTCCTTTTTCTCTGGACTTCACTCAAGGATGTCAGATTATAGATTTGTCCTTGGGGCAAGACAAACAAAGAACTACAGTAATCTCCCCTTATCTACAGGGGATATGTTCCAAGACCCCCAGTGGATCCCTAAAACCGCAGATAGTTCTGAATCCTATATATACTGTGTTTTTTCTTTTCTTTTCTTGTTTTGAGACGGAGTCTCACTCAGTCGCCCAGGCTGGAGTGCAGTGGTGTGATCTCAGCTCACCGCAACCACCATCTCCTGCATTCAAGCGATTCTCCCATCTCAGCCTCCCGAGTAGCTGGGATTACAGACACCTGCCACCACCCCTGGCTATTTTTTTGTATTTTTAGTAGAGACAGGGTTTCACTATGTTGGCCAGGCTGATCTCGAACTCCTGACCACAAGTCATCTGACCGCCTTGGCCTCCCAAAGTGTTGGGATTACAGGCATGATCCACCATGCCCAGCGCGTACTCACCTATTTTTAAAAACATTATTTATTTCTTTCTTTCTTTCTTTATTTATTTATTTTAGAAACAAGATCTCAAATATGTTGTCCAGGCCGGTCTTTTTTTTTTTTTTTTTTTTTTTTTTGAGATGGAATCTCACTCTGTCGCCCAGGCTAGAGTGCAGTGGCACGATCTTGGCTCACTGAAACCTCCACTTTCCAGATTCAAGTGATTCTCCTGCCTCAGCCTCCTGCCCGAACTCCTGACCTCAGGTGATTTGCCCGCCTGCGCGGGCAAAGTGCTGGGATTACAGGCATGAGCCATCGCACTGGCCAAGGTTTATCTTGAACTCCTGGCCTCAAGCAATCCTTCTGCCTCCACCTCCCGAGTACCTAGGATTATAGGTGGGAGCCCTGCAGCCAGTTTGCACTCAACTAGTTTTGGACCTCAATTGACCTGAAGTAACTGAAACCATGGGAAGTGAAACCACAGATGGGGGATTACTGCCTGTGTTGACCCATCAAGCACTGTACCTCTTTCTTCATTGTAGGGGGTGCAGATTGTTGGCATTTGTCATATTAGAGAGCATATTTTGTCAAACTTCAGATTATGTGATTTACAGAAACTTCACTAGGTAAACAGTCCTGTAAGTTTTGAAGATTTATTTTCTGTTTTCTTGTATTCTGTTTTATAAAGACATGTATGAATATCTAATTCTTGCTCTCCGTTATTATTGTGTCACTATTGGAGAGAACTAGTAATGATCTGTGGGGTAATAAATGGCGAAGTTATCAGCAGAGAAAACCTGTGACATGCACTTGGAGATTTAGCATACCCTCCAGGCAGGGCAGTAAAGGTCTATAGCTAGTCCTACCTGATGAAAGCAAACTACCTCCAATTTCCTCTGTTTAGTAAATTAAGAAAAATACAGCATTGTCACATAAATACTTCCATATCAGATACTGAAGGCTATTTTGATTTTCTCCAATAGGAAGACCACATCTAGAATGGGAATTGCTACTAGTTATTACCAGATTAAGTCTATAACATACTATTATGATTCAAGCTCTTCACTGTTTTATACTTGCTTAACTGAAAAGCTAAAAGTGGATATGAAAGGAATCTTGCATCCATCTTGCATCTTTTATATGCCAAATGTTTCTGATATCTTAATATTATTTAGCGTGGGCTAAAGTTGGATCCAGGGTTGCATGAGTCTACTTAGTAAATTATTACAGCCTCAGCCAGGCATGGCGGCTCATGCCTGTAATCCCAGCCCTTTGGGAGGCCAAGGCGGACAGATGACCTGAGGTCAGGAGTTCAGGACCAGCCTGGCCAACATGGTGAAACCCCATCTCTACTAAAACTACAAAAATTAGCCGGGCGTGGTGGTGGGCATGGTGGCGGGCGCCTGTAGTCCCAGCTACTTGGGAGGCTGAGGCAGGAGAATTGCTTGAACCCCGAGGTTGTAGTGAGCCAAGATCACGTCCATTGCACCCCAGGCTGGGTGACAGAGCGAGACTCCATCTCAAAAATACAAAAACAAAACAAAACAAAAAAACACGGACACTGATGAGGCAGGAGTTCTGAAAGATCTATATCCATAGAAGAAATTCAAATGGTGGTCAAAAATGCATACCTGAGAAAGGTAGTAGACTAAGACAATTATATGAGTAAGCTCTACAATGCTTTGAAGACCATATTATCCCAATGTTTTCTTTAAACGTGTACAAGTGTGATAATTTATTAATATTTTCTATGGAGCTAGCAAAATACTGGCTCCTCTCATACTGGATAGCTATATAACTGAAAAACTATAGATAAATTTCACTTACAAATACATGCCAATGTAGACAAAAGTCTGTTGGGAGACACTCTGTGTGTCTCTTGTGTTTCTGCATGTCTTACAAATAGAGGTACTAACTACTCTTTGTTCCAGACTATATTTTCTTTTCTTTCTTTCTTTTCTTTTTTTTTGAGACAAAGTCTCGCTCTTGTCCTCCATGATGGAGTGTGATGGTGCGATCTCAGTTCACTGCAACCTCCGCCTCCTGGGTTCAAGCGATTCTCCTGCCTCAGCCTCCTGAGCAGCTGGGATTACAGGCACCCACCACCTTACCTGGCTAATTTTTGTATTTTTTTTTAGTAGAGATAGGGTTTCACCATGTTGGGCAGGCTGGTCTCAAACTCCTGACCTCAGGTGATCCACCCACCTCGGCCTCCCAAAGTGCTGGGATTACAGGCGTGAGCCACCGCGCCCAGCCCCAGACTATATTTTCGAGGATGTTTGTACAATCAACAACTTCGGAAGATAGTGATAGAACCTCTATCCTGAGCAGAACACAGGTTTGCTTACTGTCTAGTGTGATACAAATAATGTTTCCCTCTAGTAGCTTTGTTAACTTCTCTTTATAAAAAATTCAGTCTCCCTAGGCCGGGCGCGGTGGCTCAAGCCTGTAATCCCAGCACTTTGGGAGGCCGAGACGGGCGGATCATGAGGTCAGGAGATCGAGACCATCCTGGCTAACAAGGTGAAACCCCATCTCTACTAAAAATACAAAAAATTAGCCGGGCATGGTGGCAGGCGCCTGTAGTCCCAGCTACTCGGGAGGCTGAGCCAGGAGAATGGCGTGAACCGGGGAGCTGGAGCTTGCAGTGAGCTGAGATCGCGCCACTGCACTCCAGCCTGGGCCACAGAGCCAGACTCAGTCTCAAAAAAAAAAAAAAAAAAAATTCAGTCTCCCTAAGCTTGGAGTTGCTGAGCTATGGCACAAGCCTGCTGTGTGTACAGCATCCATTCCAGCCCCTTCACTTCGTTCCTGTGGTACTTGTGGGGCAAGGGAATCCAGGGGAACATGATGTTTACACCGCTTGCTATGCTGTGAGTAATGAAGTCCTTTGCCTCTGACCCAGGAGTCTCGTATTTTGTCAATATGCATGACACTATAGCAGGCTAACTTGTTAGCTTGCAAGCAGGTTAAAAAATCTCTGACCCTTCATGGTTCTCAACAGTTTTAAATTATTATCAGGTTGAATTTAGTAATGTATCAAAAGATCACATATCATGGCAAAATAGAGTTGATTCTAGTTATTAAAGGATGATTCAACATCAGAAAATCTGTTAATGTAATTGACTATATAGTAAGAGAATAAGGAAACAAAGCATAAAGCATAGGCTGAAAAACTGTGTCTGAGGCATTCTAAGAATTTTTCTCTTTCATGGGTAAGCTTTTTTTTTGTTTGCTTATTTGTTTGTTTTGAGATGGAGTTGCCCAGGCTGGAGTGCAGTGGCACAATTTTGGCTCACTGCAACCTCTCCCTCCCAGGTTCAAGCAATTCTTCTCAAGCGATTCTCCTGCTTCAGCCTCCAAAGTAGCTGAGATTACCGGTGTGCACTCCTACGCCTGGCTAATTTTTGTATTTTTAATAGAGACGGGGTTTCACCATTGTGGCCGAGCTGGCCTCAAACTCCTGACCTCAAATGATCCACCTCCCTCACCCTCCCAATGTACTGGGATTACAGGCGTGAGCCACTGCACCTGGCCCATGGGTGAGCTTTTTATACCCACATTGATTGTCCCAACACATAGGTTTGATCTAACTTCTGTCAGCTTACTATTTTTCTTCCTCTTTGCTGTTCTGCTGTGTTTCATGTTTACAGTTTACTATAGGGAGTGTATTTTCTTTTCTGTTTTTCTGCTTATTGATCCCAATGCAGCTCTGTCACTCAATGGTTGCAAATCCTTCTTGAACTCTAGGCATCATGTTCATCTTCTGAAAAATGAAAAGCATATATATTTGCTATCTCATGGGGACGCACCTTTGCATCCTAACAACAATTTAGGAACACTTACTAGGTTAAACTATCTCTTGAATTCAATTTGTTCAGTGTTCAAGGGAGAAAGGACCCTTTTCCCTCTGGGCTTTTGCCTGTCCTCTGCTAACTGTTGATAATTGGTTCCTGTCAGAATAATGAACTCCTACCTCTGATTGCCTGCCGGGCTTTTGCAAGGAAAAAGGACTGCGAAAGAAATTCGGCTTGTTTTTGAGGCTCTAAACATTTCCTACTACTGGAACAACTAACCAACAACCAGCCAGCCAACCAAACAAACAAAATCCCCTAACTCCTGGCAAAACCTTGCAGAGAAAGGCTCAGGTCTGGTCAGACCAGTACCAGTGCCTGCATTTAGCTGCTTCTCTGTAAGGCTCACGCCTTTGGTCTACACTTCAGTTCAGTTTAATAAGAGGAGGGCCTGCCTTGACCTTCATTTCTGCCTGCCTCGACCCTCTTTTGGTATGGACCTGAGGCATAAGTACCTTCGCCTGCAAAGAGAGAGGGAGTGTAGCGTGAGCTCCACCCCACGGCACAGGAATTTGTACATATTCTGGCAGCAGCCCCCAGTAAATCTGCATCCTCCTCGGTCAAGGAAGGCCCTATTTCTAGTGCATTTTGGGCCTTGCCTTTTTGCTTGTCCCCTCTCCAGGACTGAGCTATAGGATGTCGTGGGCCCTTTTGTTTGCATCTGTACTAGAATTTTCCTCTCACTGTTGGGCTCACCCCAAGACAAGTCAAAAACAAGGCAAAACCCATCTCTTCCTTTCCTGGTATTGACTTTTTGGCTTGGGGAGGTACCTGGAAGGCCGGTGCTCACCCACACCCGGCAGGTTTGAAATTTCTGCTCTAAGGCACTGGGCACAATCCCCAGGACTCCACTGGAATTACAAAAGATTTGCAAAGCTCTCTGCAGGAAACTCCTTTTTCTGACATTCAAGGTGTGTTTTCTGGTCTTTCATTTGAGAGACTGCCAAAGCAGATAAAAATCTATTCCCAAAGTACCCTAAAGCAGTCTTTCATTCCACCCACAGGAAATCCCTGATAAAGAGGGCAGGGGGCTTTCTTTCCTCAACCTTCTTGGTCAGGAGAAAGCAACTCTTGAGGCCAGAATTAGCCTCTGCAAGCCTGTTTCTGGGCAAACATATCCGCACCCTCTGCAAAATGCAGCTGGAAGTAGAGCAACGAGCGCCCTGTTGAGAGCTGGGGTTGGAAAATCATTTCAAGATCCGGATTTTAAAGCTTCTTTACAAGCGACTCTTAAGTGTACATTCTTTCTTCTTTTTTTGCTTATTTAAAAAAAATCAGTCAGTTTTACATGCCGTAAAAATTCAACCAACTAATTTAAGTATGTATTCTGTTACCTTTTATCCATGCTTTGGAACAGGCATCGTTGAATGGAAGAGGAATCCTATTAAAAGGGTTCAAGTTGTTCTGGAACAGGGTAGCTGATTGTCAGAGCCTGACAGGTGACACAGAGAGAACATCCTGGCCTGGCGCAGTGGCTCACGCCTGTAATCCTAGTACTTTGGGAGGCCGAGGTGGGCAAATCACCCGAGGTCAGGAGTTCAAGACCAGCCTGGCCAGCATAGTGAAACCCTGTCTCCACTAAAAATACAAAAATTAGCCAGGCATAGTGGCGCATGCCTGTAGTCCCGGTTACTTGGGAGGCTGAGACATGAGAATCGCTTGAACCTGGGAGGTGGAGGCTGCAATGAGCTGAAATCACTCCACTGCACTCCAGCCTGGGCAACAGAGTGAGATTCAGTCTCAAAAAAAGAAAAAAAAAAAAGTCAAAACATCTAGAAGACAGGATCTAGGCCCTAGCAAGTTGGAAAACAGACCACTGCACAAACTTGGGGAAACTCCATCTTCTCCAACTTAATGGGATTCCTCCAGAAGAGATTTAAGAAGGCAGGGTAGGTCTAGATCAGGAGTTAGTAAACCACAGTGCTTGGACCAGATCCAGGGAATCCACTGCCTACTTTTGCACAGCCTGAGTTAATGATTTTTACATTGTCAAATGGTTGGAAGAAATCAGATGAGTACTCTTTATTGACATATAAAAATTATATAAAATTTTGTACTCCCTTCGGCAGCACATATACTAAAATCGGAATGATACAGAGAAGTTTAGCATGGCCCCTGCGCAAGCATGACATGCAAATTCGTGAAGCAGTCCATATTTTTTATTTTTTGAGATGGAGTCTCACTCTGTTGCCCAGGCTGGAGTGCAGTGGCATGATTTTGGCTCACTTCAACCTCTGCTTCCTGGATTCAAGTGATTCTCCTGCCTCAGCCTCCCCAGTAGCTGGGATTACAGGTGTGTGCCACCATGCCTGGATAATTTTTTCGTATTTTTAGTGGAGACAGGGTTTCACCATATTGGCCAGCCTGGTTTCAAACTCCTGACCTCAAGTGATCCCTCTGTCTCGGCCTTCCAAAGTGCTATGATTACAGGTGTGAGCCACCATGCCCAGCCACATTTTTTTTAATTAAGGAAAAGAAAATTATGGCCCAGTGCCTTGGCTCACGCCCGTAATCCCAGCACTTTGGGAGGCCGAGGTGCGCGGTTCGGCCTGTAGTCCCTTTTGAGTAGGAAGCTGAGGCAGGGGGATCGTTTGAGCCCAGGAATTTGAGGCTGCAAAGAGCCATGACAGCGTGCTGCACTCCAGTCTGGCAACAGAATGAGACCTGTCTCTAATATATATTATATTCATATATATGTGTGTGTGTGTATACACATATATATGTATATAATATATATTATTTATAAATAAATATATAATTATTTTATTTTATTTTAGAGAATATGTCAGTGAGATGGCTGGAGCCGCCATGGTCAAGGGTTGCCTTTGCTTTTGAATTTTTTTTTTCTTTTCCCTTAGCTATTTTTTTATTTCATGAGAATGCTCTTAATTACTTTTAAAAGGAAAAACATGAAACTTTTAGAACGTTAACGCAAGGCAGCATTCAGAGACTTACTCAGTTCCCCCTTGCAGGCACCAGTGCCACCTAATTGTTTGCTCCACACAAAAGGCGGATCAGAGAAAATCGCTTCTTTATTCTTCCCTTTACATCATCTCCCCGGCACCTGGGGAGTCTGGATGCACGGAGACCGAGTACAACATGCATCTGATGATGGGTTACACCAAAGCACACCAAGACCTAAATCCTTCCCAGATTTATGAAGATTTTCTATAGCTTAACTAGATTTCTAATTGTCCTGCCACCTGTACTGAAATGTACAGTATGTGTTAATCTTGAATTCTTTTCTGTTTCCATAATCTTGGTAAAGTTTCCTGCACTCAAACAGTAAATCCAGTTTGGTCCTTGGGCTTTAAAGAGGGAGCCAAATTCACTTTTATGATTTCCAGTATGAAGGTGTCTTTGGAGGCGTTTGGGCATCTAAAAGCCCAGAACAATTTTTCTTCCCTGTGGTCCCTGTGCTGTGGCTTCCAGGCTGAAAGCCTAAGTTCACAAGAGTCTGTTGCCTCATTTGTTACATGATTTTTCTATCATTTCGGAAGAGTTTAGAAAGAAATGAGTAAGAGTTTCCACATATTCAGCACACCAGGTATTCTGTTCTCCCCACAAAATGTTCATTTATAGATGACAACTTGCTGGTTTATTTTCTGGTGGTATCGAGATTATAGGATGAAAAGGTACACTCAGTACCTGTTAATGTAACCATTTTTCTGGACATTTTTAAAGGCAGCTGTATCTGAGTCTGCCATGTGACCTTAGACTATGTCAAGTTGAAATAATAACATTGTCTACCCTGCTATCTCACAGGGCTGTTTTCAGGAATTAAATGTGATAAAATATGTAACCATCTCTGAAAAGGTGAAGCACTTTGCAAGTGAGAGTACTCAGTCCTCTTCAAAAGGAGGCTTTTTGAAGGTAGTGAAAAGGAAGCTATTGATACAGGGTATGCATCTTCAGTTGTAAGAGGATTTAGTTCTGGCGATCTAGTGTATGGCATAGCAACGGTAGTTAATAATGTATTGTATCCTTTTTTTTTTTTTTTTTTTGAGACGGAGTCTCGCTCTGTCGCCCGGGCTGGGGTGCAGTGGCGCGATCTCTGCTCACTGCAAGCCCCGCCTCCTGGGTTCACGCCATTCTCCTGGCTCAGCCTCCTGAGTAGCTGGGACTACAGGCGCCCGCCCACACGCCCCGCTAATTTTTTTGTATTTTTAGTAGAGACGGGGTTTCACTGTGTTAGCCAGAATGGTCTCGATCTCCTGACCTCGTGATCCACCCGTCTCGGCCTCCCAAAGTCCTGGGATTACAGGCGTGAGCCACCGCTCCCAGCCAATAATGTATTGTATTCTGAAAATTTGCAGAGAGAGTAGGTTCAGTGTTCTCCTCACATCAGAAAAAAAAAAAAAAAAGGAAAAAAAAGACAAAATGACAATTTAACTAGGTAAAGTGATGGATATGTTAGTATGATTGTAGTGATCAGTTCACAGTGTATATATATATAAAAACACCACCTTGTGTGCCTTGGATATACAGCATTTTTATTTGTCAATCATACCTCAATAATGGATTTGGGTGGGGGAAGCAGGCTTTTTTTTCTGATTGTCACTTTCCTTTTTTTTTTTTTTTTTTTTTTGAGACGGAGTCTCGCTCTGTTGCCTGGGCTGGAGTGCAGTGGCCTGATCTCAGCTCACTGCAAGCTCCGCCTCCCGGGTTCACGCCATTCTCCTGCCTCAGCCTCCCGAGTAGCTGGGACTACAGGCGCCCGCCGCCTCGCCTGGCTAGTTTTTTGTATTTTTTTTTAGCAGAGACGGGGTTTCACCGTGTTAGCCAGTATGGTCTCGATCTCCTGACCTCGTGATCCGCCCGTCTCGGCCTCCCAAAGCGCTGGGATTACAGACTTGAGCCACCGCGCCCGGCCTGATTGTCATTTGTCTGTCAGCTACTCCCCTACGCCAAAAAATTAAAGGCAGTTTTTCTCTTTAGTTGGAGAACTTGAGTTTGTCTGTCGTTAGGTAAGTTGCTTCACTTGTCAGTCTCAGTTTCTTCTTCTGGAAAGTTTCATCTAAAAATATATATATTATAGGCAGGGCGCGGTGGCCCACGCCCGTAATCCCTGCACTTTGGGAGGCCAAGATGGGTGGATCTCCTGAAGTCAGGAGTTTGAGACCAGACTGGCCAACATGGTGAAACCCTGTCTCCATTAAAAATACAAAAATTAGCCAGGCGTGGCGGCGCATGCCTGTAATCCCAGCTACTTAGGAGGCTAAGGCAGGAGAATTGCTTGAACCCGGGAGGCGGAGGTTGCAGTGAGTCAAGATTGCACCATTGCACTCCAGCCTGGCAACAAGAGAGAAACTCCATCTCAAAAACAAAACAAAACAAACAATGTGTATATATATATATAATATATATATCAATATAAATATGTGTACGTTTATAAGATGGTACATTGGAAGAAGCTGGGAAAATAGGACACAGGCATTTCCTCTCTGTACTATTTTGGCAACTTTTTTTGTCATTTTATTTTGTTGTTTTGTTTCTAATGAGAATTACCATTCCATAGTTTTGCAACTTTCTATGAGTCTATAATTTAGAATAAGAAGTTTTTAAAATTATGTGTAAAGCACCTGACGCAATGCCCAGAAATATTTTGGAAGTTCACTCTTTTGTGCTATAAGCATTATGTAGAACTGAGTTTTATTATTATTTGATATTATTATCTAACCCCATAATGACTAATAATATTTGTTGGATGCCTACTGTGTGCCAGACACAGTTTTAAGTATTGTATTTTAAAATTCTAACAACATCCTTAGGTGGTAATTAACGATGATCATTTCTGTTTAGTAAATGGGAAAGCCAGGCATAGAGAAGTTAGGTAATTTGCCCAAGCTCACGAAGTTTAGAAGCTGGGGGAACCAGGTATGAATTCAGATGGTCTGATTCTGCAATTCTCATTCAAAGAAAAGATCATGATTTAGTCATTTGCAGAATTTTAGGCAAGATCAGACCTCTGGGTGGGAAACCTGTACCTCTGCACTCTCATTTCCTGTCTTGACTTCCACAGTGTTCCCTGTCCAGTGGCTGCAGGATTCTATTTGATGAGATTTTTGAGATTCCTAAGGACCCCCTACCGTTCTCCAATAATCTATCTCACCCAACTCTCAAGCTGGTAGAAATTCAACTGATAAGGTGCTCCTTCAACTATGACAGTGGTTCCCACATGGGGATGCAAGACTAAAGGCACAGCTTCCCTGGCCTCGAGCTGAAGACTTGAATTCAGTGACCTGGCCTGTGCCCCTGGAGCCTGTTTTTGCGTTTTGTTTTGAGACAGAGTCTCGCTCTGTCGCCCAGGCTGGAGTGCAATGGCGTGATCTCAGCTCACTGCAACCTCCACCTCCCAGGTTCAAGCAATTTTCCTGTCTCAGCCTCCTGAGTAGCTGGGATTACAGGTGCGTGCCACCACACCCGGCTAATTTTTTATATTTTTGGTAGAGATGGGTTTCACCATGTTGGCCAGGCTGGTCTCAAACTCTTGACCTCAGACAATCCCCCCGTCGCGGCCTCCAAAAGTGCTGGGATTACAGGTGTGAGACACCGCATCCAGCCTTCCCAGAGCCTGTATTTTTAATTTGGTTTACAGATAAATTATTTTATTTTTTGTTTATATAAATATGGGATCTCACTATGTTGCCCAGACTGATCTCAAATTCCTAGGCTCAAGTGATCCTCCCACCTCAGGCTCCCAAAGTGCTAGGATTACAGGTGTGAGCCCCCACACCCAGCCAGATAAATTCTTCTTTTTTTTTTTTTTTTTTTTTGAGACGGAGTCTCGCTGTGTCACCCAGGGTGGAGTGCAGTGGCTGGATCTCAGCTCACTGCAAGCTCCGCCTCCTGGGTTTACGCCATTCTCCTTCCTCAGCCTCCCGAGTAGCCGGGACTACAGGCGCCCGCCACCTCGCCCGGCTAGTTTTTTGTATTTTTTAGTAGAGACGGGGTTTCACCGTGTTAGCCAGGATGGTCTCGAACTCCTGACCTTGTGATCCGCCCGTCTCGGCCTCCCAAAGTGCTGGGATTACAGGCTTGAGCCACCGCGCCCGGCCCCAGCCAGATAAATTCTTATCTTTAGTCAGATTTGGGAAATCATGATTTAAGATTATGATTTGCAAAGATACCTGCTACAAAGCCATTTGGGGGCGTTGGTTATTATGGCAAGGTGTAAAACATCCCTGGGATTTTCAGGCAAGTATGGCTTTGGGAGCAGACAGTCCTCCATTCTAACCCTCTCTTCTGTTCTCATATTTTGCAATTCCTTTAAAATGGAAACAGGCTGGGCGCAGTGGCTCACGCCTGTAATTCCAGCACATTGGGAGGCCAAGGCAGGCAGATCAACTGAGGTCAGGAGTTCAAGACCAGCCTGCCCAACAGAGCAAAACCCCATCTTCGCTAAAATGGAAAAATTAGCCAGGTGTGGTAGCACATGCCTGTAATCCCAGCTACTTGGGAGGCTGAGACAGGAGAATCGCTTGAACCTGGGAGGCAGAGGCTGCAGTCAGCCGAGATTGTGTCACTACACTCCAGCCTGCATGACAGAGCAACACTGTCTCAAAAACAAAAAAATAAGTGAAATGGAAACAGTTCAACCCACCTCACAGTGCTGCTGGGAGGATTAGTGTTAATGTCATGGGAACCATTGCATTTTGTGCATTATCGTTGCTGTTAATTTACCATCTACTACCACATAAATAGGGTTGAATTATCAGCCAAACAGCCAGTCACCTTGGATGGTAGAGAGCCAGGCTCTGGGGACAGGTCAATGGTCTCTGTCACCCAGGCTGGAGTGCAGTGGTGCCAAAATGGCTCACTGCAGCCTCTACCTCCTTCCTGGGCTTTGATGATCCACCAGCCCCAGCTTCCTAAGTAACTGGGACTACAGATGCCTGCCACCATGCCTGGCTGGTAAGTTCGATTTTGATTAAATGGAGAAAGCTTTCCAGAGTGAGGAACAACAGGTCCAGGTGGGAGACACAGTGGAAGTTTTTGGCAGGTGAAAACTCATCCAACAGGAAAGCGACTCTACAGAGACACAAGTCTTAACAAGTCTTGTCTCTTTAAAAGGCCAACAGACCAGGTGCAGTGGGTCACGTCTGTAATCCCAGCACTTTGGGAGGCAGAGGTGGGCAGATTGCTAGAGCTCAGGAGTTCAAGACCAGCCTCGGCAATATGGTATGAAGCCCTGTCTCTACAAAAAATTAGCCAGGCATGGTAGTGTGCCTCTAGTCCCAGCTACTGGGGAGGCAGAGGTAGGAGGATCGAGTGAGCTCTGGGGGTAGAGGCTGCAGTGAGCTGAGATCGCACCACTGCACTCCAGCCTGGGTGACAGAGTGAGACCCTGTCTCAAAATTAAATTAAATTAAATTTAAAAAGCCAACAGTGGTCAGTAAGGGAGTTGATGATGAATGATCACAAATTTCTTACCACTGTTAAAATAAAGACTTGAGCAAACCAAGTCCACTAACGTTGGCGTAACGATGCTTTGCATATAAGGACCATTTTCACCATCCTATTGGTGCCAGAAATGACTCTACCTTTCAAAAGAGCCCTAGCCTCTTGCCTCCAGGGATGTGGTCCCATCCTTATGGGTCTTGATAGGCTACATCATCATGACTTCCCGGTCCTTGGAAGTAGTGAATTTCCTGCCATGTCTATCTTAATCACATCTCAATCTGTACACAATCTCTCAGGCAGAAGTGAGCCTCGGAAGACACTCAAGTTGCCCAGGTAAAAAGGCAATTTGAGCCCGGCGCGGTGGCTCATGCCTGTAATCCCAGCACTTTGGGAGGCCGAGGCGGGCGGATCACAAGGTCAGGAGATCGAGACCACGGTGAAACCCCGTCTCTACTAAAAATACAAAAAATTAGCCGGGCGCGGTTGTGGGCGCCTGTAGTCCCAGCTACTCGGGAGGCTGAGGCAGGAGAATGGCGTGAACCCAGGAGGCGGAGCTTGCAGTGAGCCGAGATCGCGCCACTGCACTCCAGCCTGGGCGGCAGAGCGAGACTCCGTCTCAAAAAAAAAAAAACAAAAACAAGGCAATTTGATGGCCATTTAAAGCTTTAATATCTTTTATTTTAACCTCAGATAAGCAGGATAAACCACCAAGTATCTATACTGGTAGGGACTATTTCTATTTAACTTTTTAAATTACTTTTGTATTTTACTAATAGAAACCAAATTCCTGAGGACTGAATTAAGGAACTCAGGAATTTCAAAGCTTTGAAGTACCTTTCGTATTGTTGTCTATGGAGTCGTATTTTAGAGGTGCTACTCTTTTGTTTTGTTTTGTTTTGTTTTTTTGGCTTTGTTGTTGTTGTTTTGAGATGGAGTCTCACTCTGTCACCCAGGCTAGAGTGCAGTGTGTGAGATCTGGACTCACTGCAACCTCTGACTATTTTTAGTAGAGACGGGGTTTCACCATGCTGGCAAGGCTGGTCTCGAACTCCTGACCTCAGGTGATCCACCTGCCTTGGCCTCCCAAAGTGCTGAGATTACAGGCATGAGCCACCTTGCCTTGCTGTCAGGGTTCTTTAGAGGGACAGAACTAATAGGATAGACGTATATAAACAGGGGAATTGATTAAGGAGTATTAACTCACACAATCACAAGGTTCCAGAATAGTCTGTCTGTAAGCTGAGGAGCAAGGAAGTCGGTCCAAGTCCTAAAGCTGAAGAACTTGGAGTTGGATGTTTGAGGGCAGGAAGCATCCAGCGCAGGAAAAAGATGTAGGCTGGGAGGCTAAGCCAGTCTGATCTCTCCACATTCTTCTACCTGCTTTTATTCTGGTCTTGCTGGCAGCTGATTAGATCATGCCCACCCAGATTAGGGGTGGGTCTGCCTTTCCCAGCCCACTGACTCAAATGTTAATCTCCTTTGGCAATACACACCCAGGATCAATACTTTGCATCCTTCAATCCAATCAAGTTGACACTCAGTATTAACCATCACAGTGGATAACACATTGAGCTATATCAATGTGCCATAGTACACATTGCCCTAGTACTGCCCAGGTATTGTCACCCAGTTGATGACATAACTGAGTCTTCAAAAGGCTAATAACTGCTCTATGAAGCCCTTGCTTAGGATGATGGGAACATGACAAGACAAGCAAATTCTATGATCATAGCCCAGGGCAGTCCTTGTTTGCTGTAAAGTAAGTTTCTTAGTCAGAAGCAATGCTATGTGGGTCAGGCACGGTGGCTTGTGCCTGTAATCCCAGCACTTTGGGAGGCCGAGGCGGTTGGATCACTTAAGGTCAGGAGTTTGAGACCAGACTTTCCAATGCAGTGAAATCTCATCTCTACTAAAAATATAAAAATTAGCCTGGCGTGGTGTTGGCATGCCTGTAATCCTGCTACTGGGGAGGCTAAGGTGGGATAATCACTTGAACCAGGGAGGTGGAGGTTGCAGTGAGCCGAAATCTCACCACTGCACTCCAGGCTGAGTGACAGAGTGAGACCCCTGTCTCAAAAACAAACAAACAAACAAACAAACAAACACACAAAAAAAGGAAGCAGCAGCAGCAGCAATGCTATGTGAATAAAAGTGAATAAGGCACATCCCTATGCAGAATAAATGTCTGTTTCAGCAAGAACATACCATAGCAGTGGTGCAGTGAAGCCTAATTTATACAAATACATTATCTTGGAAATGTTTTTAAAATATAAAATATAGAGAGTAAAGGGGGAATATCCCAATTCACTCTCCTCTCTTACTTCTCCCCTTCCCCATCTATGCACAATCCCAGTATTCTCCCCAGAACTCTTGACTAGTCTTTCAGCTTGTATTCTTTCTGCCTTTTCCTGTACATTTACACCCATATATGTGCATACAGGAATAGACTTTAAAAAAAAAAAAAAAAAAGGGAGAATAGGCTGCTATCACAATACTGTTTTACAACTTCTTATTAAAATTATTTTTCTTTTTTTTTTTTTTTTGAGACGGAGTCTCGCTCTGTCACCCAGGCTGGAGTGCAGTGGCCGGATGTCAGCTCACTGCAAGCTCCGCCTCCCGGGTTTACGCCATTCTCCGGCCTCAGCCTCCCGAGTAGCTGGGACTACAGGCGCCCGCCACCTCGCTCGGCTAGTTTTTTGTATTTCTTAATAGAGACGGGGTTTCACTGTGTTAGCCAGGATGGTCTCGATCTCCTGACCTCGTGATCCGCCCGTCTCGGCCTCCCAAAGTGCTGGGATTACAGGCTTGAGCCACCGCGCCCGGCCTAAAATTATTTTTCTTCATTAGGTCTGAAAATATTGTTTTGACGTGCAGGGAAGATTATGTGTGAGATCTCTGCCTCTAACTCTGTCTCTATGCCTATGGCTACTTTTATTTATTTATTTTCGAGATGGAGTTTCCCTCTTGTCGCTCAGGCTGGAGTGTACTGGTGCAATCTCAGCTCACTGCAACCTCCACCTCCCGGGTTCAAGATATTCTCCAGCCTTGCCTCCTGAGTAGCTGGGACTTCAGGCATGCACCACCAGGCCCAGCTAATTTTTTTTTTTTTTTAGTAGAGACAGGGTCTCACCATGTTGGCCAGGCTGGTCTCAAACTCCTGACCTCAGGTGATCCACCCATCTCAGCCTCCCAAAGTGCTGGGATTATAGACATGAGCCACCGCCCCCAGCTTATGGCTACATTTATAGCTACATCTACATCTAGATCTCTAGAAATATCGACATCGACATCTACATCTATATCTACATAAAACATTATAAAATAGTGAGCAGCCATGAACCCATCAGTGAACCTAGAACTACAACAAAACCAGTAACTTACATCTATATGTATATTTCTTATCTATTCCATTTCCTGAATCTCTTGGTGACTACTTTTTGAAGTTTTGCAGTTGTTATTCCATTGCTTTTTAAAAACAACTTTTGATATTTTAAAAGTTTCAGGCTCATGAGAAAGTGTAAAAATAGTACAGAATGTTCTAGTATACCATTTACCTAGCATCCCCTAATAATAATATCTTGTACATGTTAGCATAGTACATCATCAAAGCCAGAAAATTAAGGTTGGTGTAATAATATTAATTCAAGTACAAATCTTATTGGATTTTTGCCAGTTTATATGTACTCTGGTGTCTGTGTGTGTGTGTGTGTGTGTGTGAATAGTTATATTAAATTTTATCGGCCGGGCGCGGTGGCTCAACCCTGTAATCCCAGCACTTTGGGAGGCCGAGATGGGGGGATCACGAGGTCAGGAGATCGAGACCATCCTGGCTAACACGGTGAAACCCCGTCTCTACTAAAAAATACAAAAAACTAGCCGGGCGCGGTGGCGGGCGCCTGTAGTCCCAACTACTCGGGAGGCTGAGGCAGGAGAATGGCGTGAACCCGGGAGGCGGAGCTTGCAGTGAGCTGAGATCCGGCCACTGCACTCCAGCCTGGGCGGCAGAGCGAGACTCCGTCTCAAAAAAAAAAAAAAATTTTATCATGCATAGATTCCAGTAGCTATTACCAAAACCAGGATACAGAACTGGTCCATTACTTACAACCCTGGTAACCACTGATGTGTTCTCCATCACTATAATTTTGTCATTTTATTGTTTTTGTTTTGTTTTGTTTTTTTGAGATGGAGTCTTGCTCTGTCACCCAGGCTGGAGTGCAGTGGCACAATCTGGGCTCACTGCAACCTCCACCTCCCGGGTTCAAGCGATTCTCGTGCCTCAGCTCCCTGAGTGGCTGGGATTACAGATGTGCACCACACCTGGTTAATTTTTGTACTTTTAGTAGAGACAGGGTTTTGCCATGTTGGCCAGGATGCTCTCAAATTCCTGACCTCAAGTGATCCACCCACCTCGGCCTCCCAAAGTGTTGGAATTACAGGCATGAGCCACCACACCCTGCCTGTTTTTTTTGTTTTGTTTTGTTTTGTTTCACTCAGCATTCCACCCTTGAGATGCATCCAAGTTACTGCACCTAGCAATGCTTCATTCCTTTTGTGTATATGAATGTAAGTTCTGATTTCTCTGGAATAAATAGCCAGGACTTTCATTGCTGGGTAAGTAATGAGTATGTTTAAACTTTATCATAAACAGCTGAACTGCTGAGTAGCTAAATCGTTTTACACTCCCACGAGCAATGTATGAAAGATCCAGTTGCTCCACATCTTACCAGCACTTGGTATTACTAATATTTTTTTCTTTCTTTCCTTTTTTTTTTTTTTTTTTGAGACAGAGTGTCGCACTGTTGCCCAGGCTGGAGTGCAGTGGCGCAATCTCGGCTCCCTGCAACCTCTGCCTCCTGGGTTCACGCCATTCTCCTGCCTCAGCCTCCCGAGTAGCTGGGACTACAGGTGCCCGCCACCACGCCCAGCTAATTTTTTTGTATTTTTAGTAGAAATGGGGTTTCACCGTGTTAACCAGGATGGTCTTGATCTCCTGACCTCGTGATCCTCCCGCCTCAGCCTCTCAAAGTGTTGGGATTACAGGCGTGAGCCACCGCACCTGGCTAATTTTTTTTCTTTTAACCATTCTTATAGATGTGAAGTAATATCTCATCATAGCTTTTAGTAATATTTCATCATTAGGGAAATTTGCATTTCTCTAATGACTAATGATGTGAAATACTTTTTTATCTGCATGTTTGCCATACATATATACTCCTTGGTAAAGTGTTTCTTATCTGTTTTCTGATTGGAGTTTTTTTCCTTTCTGTTGAATTTGGAGAATTCTTTATACATTCTGCATACAAGTCCTTTGTTGGATGTGTGATTTGCAGAACTTTTATTACAGCCTGTTGTTTGTCTTTTTATTCTCTTAACAGAATCTTTCGCAGAGCAAAGTGTTTAACTTTGATGAAGAGCAATTTATTGATTTTTTTTTTTTTTTGTCTTGTAAATCATGCCTTTGTTATCATGTCTGAGAACTCTTCACCTAATCCTAGGTTATGAAGATTTTCTTCTAAGAGCTGTATGGTTTTTTGTTTGGCATTTGGGAATATGATCCATTTTGAGATAATTTTTGCATGAAGTCTGAGGGGTGTAGGTCAAGGTTATTTTTTATGTTTATTTTTTATTTTTTTAGACAGGGTCTCACTGTGTTGCCCGGGCTAAGTGCAGTGGCATGATCATGGCTCACTGCAGCCTTGACCTCCTGGGCTGAAGCAATCCTCCCACTTTCTGAGTAGCTGCGACTGCAGGCATGCACCACCATGCCCAGCTAATTTTTGATTTAATTTTTTAGTTTTTATTCTTATTTTAGATGGAGTCTTATTCTGTCACCCAGGCTGGAGGCTCATTGCAGCCTCCACCTCCCAGGTTCAAGTGATTCTCCTGCCTCTGCCTCCCGAGGAGCTGGGATTACAGGCATGCGCCACCACACCTGGCTAATTTTTGTATTTTTTGTGGAGACGGGTTTCACCATGTTGGCCAGGCTGGTCTGGAACTCCTGACCTCAAGTGATCTCCCCGCCTTGGCATCCCAAAGTGCTGGGATTCCAGGCATGAGCCACTGCGCCCACCCGATGTTTTATATTTTATAGAGACGGGGTCTTGCCGTGTTGTCCAGGGTGATCTCAAATTCCCGGACTCACATGATCCTCCCACCTCAGCCTTCCAAAGCACTGGGATCCTGGGATTATAGTTATGAGCCACCGCACCTGGTCAGCGTTCTTTTTTTAACCTATAAATATCCAATTGTTTCAAGGCTATTTATTATAAAAGTTATCCTTCCTCCATTGAATCACTTTTGCACCTTTGTCAACAATCTGTTGGTGAATATATGAGCCTAGTTTTGTACTCTTGTTCTGTTCCAGTGATCACAAGTGTCTGTTCCTCTGCCAACACCACACTGTCTTAATTACTGTTACCATGTAATAAGTAAGTCTTAAAATCAGGTAATTTGATTCCTCCCATTTTATTCTTTTTCAAAATTGTTTTAGCTATTCTAGTTCCTTTGCTTCTCTGCGTAAATTTCAGAGTCAGCTTGTCTATATCTACAAAGAATTCTGTTGAAGCTTTGATAGATCAGTTTGGACATAATTGACACTTTTATGGTTAGTCTTCAAACTAATGAACATGGTATGTCTCACTATTAGGCTTTTTTTAAACCTTTTTCATCCGTATTTCACAGTTTCTATCATACAGATGCTGTATATGTTTTGTTAGATTTATACACAGTATTTCCTCTAGTTTTGAGCAATTATAAATGTTATTGTGTTTTTAATTTCTGTTTCCAATTGCTCATCACTAATATGTGCTTTCTAGCATGATTCCTTTTTGTGTGTTGACTTTGAATCCTGAAAACCTACTAAATTCACTTATTAGTTCTTGGCATTTTTCTTTTTTGGTGGATTCCTTGGGGATTCTCTAGACAATTGTGCCCTCTGCAAAGAGGGTCAGTTTATTTCTTCCTTTCCAATATGTATGTCTTTAATTTCCTTTTAATTCATAGGCATATACACCCACTTGATTATTCATTTTCCTATTGTTGAAAACCTAATTTTTATTTTATTCTAGGTACCTCTTCTGATATCGTAAGCCCACATTCTTCATCCAAATCTCTAGGATCCAGTTGTATGCTGAAATTCTAAACTTTTTGGATTTTATTTTATTTTATTATTGACTTGTTTATTTATTTATTTTTGAGACAGAGTCTTGCTCTGTTGCCCAGACTGGAGTGCAGTGGCGTGATCTCGACTTACTGCAACCTCCGCCTCCTGGGTTCAAGCAATTCTCCTGCCTCAGCCTCCCGAGTAGCTGGGACTACAGGTATCTGCCACCACGCCTGGCTAATTTTTGTATTTTTAGTAGAGACGAGGTTTCACCATATTAGCCAGGCTGGTCTTGAACTCCTGGTCTCAGGTGATCCACCCACCTCAACCTCCCAAAGTGTGGGATTATAGGCATAAGCCACCACACCCGGCCTCCTTTTTTGAGTTTAGGAAGATCGTTTCAAAAAAAATTAACCAGGTGTGATGGTGTGAGCCTGTGGTCTCAGCTACTCAGGAGGCTGAGATGGGAGGATCACTTGAGCCCAGGAGTTTGAGGATGCAGTGAACTACGATCATGCCACTGCACTCCAGCCTGGGTGACAGAGTAAGACTCTGTCTCCAAAAAAAAAAAAAAAAGAGAGAGAGAGAAAGGATGTTCATAGCATTCCATATATATATGGGAGTTTATTAAATATTAACTTACAAAATCACAAAGTCCCACAATAGGCTGTCTGCAAACTTGAGGAGTAAGGAGAGCCAGTCTGAGTTTCAAAACTGAAGAACCTGGAATCAGATGTTTGAGGGCAGGAAGCATCCAGCATGGGAGAAACATGTAGGCTGGGAGGCTAGGCCTATCTCGCCTTTTCACTTTTTTCTGCCTGCTTTATATTCGATGACAGCTGATTAGGTTGTGTCCACCAGATTAAGGGTGGGTCTGCCTTCCCCAGCCCACTGACTCAAATATTAATCTCCTTTGGAAACATCCTCACAGAAAAACCCAGACTCAATACTTTGCATCTTTCAATCCAATCATGTTGATACTCTGTTAACTAGCATAGCATCTACTGATATTTCATAATGCTTCCAACGAGTCTAGGGTAGCATCCTGTAATCAGACATATTAATTTTTTTGCAAAGAAAGAAATGAATATTCACACGAAGTAAGATAAATAAAATCTACAAATAGCTTTACATCAGTCCTGGTCAGATTTTGCTGCAAATGAGTTTGTACCAAACTTAGGGGGAAAAAATCTTTCTGTTTTGAGAACCTTTTGGATTTAAGAATTGCAGACAAGAGACAGTGAATCTATTATTTGACTTGGAATTTGGTGTTTCTCTGGATTTCTTTTTCTTCATCTGTAGTTTTTGACAGAGTATGTTTGGAGTTTCTCCTCTCATTCATCTGTTTCCATTCTACATGCTGTCTTCTGGGAATTCTTCATGATTTCTGGTCTGTTAGTGACATCTGTTCTTATTTGCTATAATAAACTGATCGTTAAGCCACTTTTCTGTCATTTTACGGGATTTGGGGTTGGCGAGTTTAAGAGATGCGTTTGCACTTGCCACCTGGATCCAGTGCACACCGTATCAGCCTGCTTTCTGCTTTATACATTCATGATGCACAGATGCACACACACAATATTTTTTTTGAATGATCATGTGCTACTGTTGTATTCAGTAAGTAAACATAGTCTTAAGCAGTTATAAATGGGATCCTGCCACCCTGAAGCAAGGCGGATGTTGGCTATTCTACTTGTAAGAGAATGGTGGAAAGACAAAGAGAGAAGAGGCTTGCTCAACAGAGCTGGGTCCCTTGCCACAGCTTCACCACTTCACAAGATGTGGGTGGGACTCAAGGAGGCAGAAAAAGACCAGATGGAAGCATGCCCACGTGCCATCAGTCGTTCCCTGTGGTTGGTCAGATCCTGAAAGACATTTACTGTCTTTTTTTTTTTTTTTGAGACGGAGTCTCGCTCTGTCGCCCAGGCTGGAGTGCAGTGGCCGGATCTCGGCTCACTGCAAGCTCTGCCTCCCGGGTTTACGCCATTCTCCTGCCTCAGCCTCCCGAGTAGCTGGGACTACAGGCGCCCGCCACCTCGCCCGGCTAGTTTTTTGTATTTTTTAGTAGAGACGGGGTTTCACCGTGTTAGCCAGGATGGTCTCGATCTCCTGACCTTGTGATCCGCCCGTCTCGGCCTCCCAAAGTGCTGGGATTACAGGCGTGAGCCACCGCGCCCGGCCTACTGTCTTTTTTCACTTTTCCATATTTTACAGATTTTCTCTGATGACCATGTTAAGTCTATTTCTTTTTAAATTATTGAAGATTTCTTATGGCTTGGTAAAAAAATGGACACTTTGATTCATATCTTTGCTTTTTTATTCAATCCATTGTACTATGTTTTATTGCTAAATTAAAGAAATTCATGATATTTTGGGCTGAATGATTTTGAAAAAGGAAATCCAGCTTCACATGAGTATATAGTTGAAAAGGTAAAAAACTCACAGAAACCCCTGCAAAACCTTCAGAATCTTCAGGATTCTTGGCCCACAATTTGACAATTATTTTTCTAGAGTAATTATTTTTGGGGTACACTTTATACTTTTTGTTAAGTGTACAGTTTAATAATTTTCAGTATAGTCATAGAGTTATGTAACAAATACTATAATCAATTTTAGAATATTTTCTTTTTTTGTTTTTGAGACGCTGTCTTACTCTGTCACCCAGGCTAGAGTACAGTGGTGCGATCTCGGCTCACTGCAACTTTCACCTCCCAGGTTCAGGCAATTCTCCTGCCTCAGCCTACCAAGTAGCTGGGATTACAGGTGCCTGCCATCACACCCAGCTAATTTTTGTATTTTTAGTAGAGACAGGGTTTTGCCATGTTGGCCAGGCTGGTCTCAAACTCCTGACTGACCTCAGGTGATCGCCTGCCTTGGCCTCCCAAAGTGCTAGAATTACAGGAGTGAGCCACTGAATATTTTCATCACTTCAAAAATAAATGTCACATTCCTTAGCTATTTACCCCTCAATCATTTATGCTCCTTAGCCTGAAACAACCACTAATCTTTCTGTCTGTCTATATCTGCCCATTCTGAATATTTCGTATAAATAAAATAATATGCATTTTGTGTGTGTGTGTGACGGACTTCTTAGCATGTTTTGAAGGTTCACCCATGTTAAAACATCAGTCCTTCATTCCTTTTTATGATCAAATACTATTCCATTGCATGGATATACCACATTTTATTTATCCATTTATCAGCTGATGTACATTTGTGTTGTGTTCACTTCTTGGCTATTATGAATAATACTGCCACAAATATTCAGGTACAGCTTTTTGTGTGAATGTATGTTTTCGTTTCTCTTGGATATGTATCTAGAAGTGGAATTGCTGGATCAAATAGTAACTCTACATTTAACCATTTGAAAAACTTACAGATTATTTTCCAAAGTGGCTGCACCATTTCACACTCACCACAGCAGTGAAGGTGACCACACAGACTTCCACAACAAAAAACATTTGTATTTTCTTTTTCAAGAGAAAGAAAAGAAACATTAGCCGGGCGCGGTGGCTCAAGCCTGTAATCCCAGCACTTTGGGAGGCTGAGACGGGCGGATCACAAGGTCAGGAGATCGAGACCATCCTGGCTAACACGGTGAAACCCCGTCTCTACTAAAAAATACAAAAAACTAGCCGGGCGAGGTGGCGGGCGCCTGTGGTCCCAGCTACTCCGGAGGCTGAGGCAGGAGAATGGCGTAAACCCAGGAGGCGGAGCTTGCAGTGAGCTGAGATCCAGCCACTGCACTCCAGCCTGGGCGACAGAGCCAGACTCAGTCTCAAAAAAAAAAAAAAAAAAAAAAAAAAAAGAAACATTGAAAAATAGTTATGGGTTCTAATTTTGTGTTTTCTGCAAAGAGGAAGTCACTTTGTTTTTATCAGTAAAATGGGAACAACCAACCATCTGGAATTCTCTGACCAGCACAACAGGTCTGTGCTTGCTAAATACCATGAACATAATTCTTTCACGGAAGCTCTTTGAACCTGAAACTGAGTAGTACTCAGTGACCATGGGTCCTCAATCTTAGGAAAGCCTTAATCATCCTTGGCCAGGGAGGCAGAACCGATACAGGAGTATGTGGGGTCTGCCCCCAACCCTCAATTAAAGGGCAGTTTATGCAACATGCCTTCTTTTTGAATCAGAGCCAGGGTCATTGTTGGGCTGAGGTAACATTAATTATTTTTCCGCTTGTCGGATTCCATGAAAAAGATGTGAAAATGGCCTGTTTGTGAAAGAGTGCAGGCAGAGGCTGTGAGCTGATTATGTCAAACCTAGTCAAAGCCTCCTTGGTGTGGGAGATTGTAATCAACAAAGCATGGCGGCATCTGCGCCCAGTTCAGGAGGAGCCCCGTCCAGCCTGGCTCCCCAGCAGAGACAGGAAGCCAGCTTTAACTCTTGCTGGGCTGAATTGCATTGATTATCTAAAGAAAATTTACTCTCCTCAATTTCCCAGTACACATTCAGGGGACAGGGAAATGAAGGAGGTAATTATCCTTGTTTTAGGGGTGGGAAAAGCATTGAATTGCTCTCCTGATAGAGAAGATAGAGAAGAAAACAATTCTTTCTGTGACTTGGGTAGCTATACTGATAGGTCAAGACATAGAACTGCAAATCTCGAAAGATGTAGAAATAGACTGGGAACAAAAAGTCTGACAAAGAACTTAGACTTCACTAGCAGAGTCCCCCAGACTTTCTACATAGATGGGGCTCATGGCCTGTGTTCTGTTTGAAAGAGATGTCCTAAGGTGGCAACTGACCTGCACTCTCTTTATGCCAAGTTGAGGTTTCTCAATTATCCTTATCAGAGAACTGAGTGGGGTAGCTAATGATGCTATGGGCAAACTAAAGCCCCTCACCCAATGCTGCCATGCCCTTCTCCTGCCCTTGGCAATCCACCCTTAGATCCAATGATATTAATCCCATTGTGCCCAGTTTTCTTTTTTCATAACCAATATTTGTTATGTCCGCTTTCCTTTTCTGAAATAAAATACATCTATAATAAAGTTTATATACATGACTATAAAAGAACAATTTGCTGTAAACATAAAATAAATTGTTACTGGTCTGCAATGAGGTAAAAACTTACACCAGAATAAAAACCAATACATCACTAAGCACACTAGTTTTGTTGACATTGTTTTTAGTCTCCATCAAGCAAGACTTTCTTTACCAGGCACAGTGGCTCATGCCAAGACAGGAGGCTAGTTTGAACCCAGCAGTTCAAGACCAGCCTGGACAACATAGTGAGACCCTTTCTTTATTTAAAAAAAATTTCCTTTTAAGACTTGTTTGTTTGTTTTCTTTTTTGAGACAGAGTCTCACCCTGTCACCCAGGCTGGAGTGCAGTGGCGCAGTCTCGGCTCACTGCAACTTCTGCCTCCTGGGTTCAAGTGATTCTCCTGCCTCAGTCTCCCGAGTAGCTGGGACTACAGGCACATGCCACCACGCCTGGCTAATTTTTGTGTGTGTGTGTGTGTGTGTGTGTGTGTGTGTGTGTGTTTAGTAGAGACAGGGCTTCACCATGTTAGCCAGGATGGTCTTGATCTCCTGATCTCATGAACCACCCGCCTTGGCCTCCCAAAGTGCTGGGATTACAGGTGTAAGCCACCACGCCCAGCCAACTTTTTTGTTTTTTGTTTTTTGTTATTTTTTGAAACGGAGTCTCCCTCTGTCTTCCAGTCTGGAGTGCAGTGTTGCGATCTCAGCTCACTACAACCTCTGCCTCCTGGGTTCAAGTGATTTTCCATCCTCAGCCTCCTGAGCAGCTGGGATTATAGGCATGTGCCACCACACCCAGCTAATTTTTTTATTTTTGGGGGGAGGATGGAGTTTCGTTTTTGTCACCCAGGCTAGAGTGCAATGGCCCGATCTTGGCTCACTGCAACCATTGCCTCCCAGATTCAAGCAATTCTCCTGCCTCAGCCTCCCAAGTAGCACCCCACACCTGGGATAATTTTTGTATTTTTAGTAGAAATGGGGATTCATCATGTTGGCAAGGCTGGTCTCAAACTCCTGACCTCAGGTGATCCACCTGCCTCGGCCTCCCAAAATGCCGGGATTACAGGCATGAGCCACCGTGCGCCCAGCCTAATTTTTGTATTTTTAGTAGAGACAGGGTTTCACCATGTTGGCCAGTCTGGTCTCAAACTCCTGACCTCGAGTGATCCATGGGCCTTGGCCTCCCAAAGTGCTGGAATTACAGGCGTGAACCACCGCACCCAGCCAAAGACTTTCTTGATGAAAGAAGCAAGATGTTAACAGAAACATTCTAGTGCAGACGCCTTATCAGCCTACTGACACTTTAGCCTGCTCTAGATGATGTAACATTCAGATGCTTAAACCCCTACATAGAGTCAACGTGAATGTTATAGCTACAAGCGAAGACTAATACAGACTTGAAATATTGGTAATTTAATTAAAACCTACGAGTAGTGATGCAATATTCCAAAGTTCTTGGCAAAGTTCAGAATATATCAAGTCCAACTGTCTCAATTTGCAATGTAGTTGCATTCCTGGAAATTTTAGTGCATATTAAACCATTTATGTACAGTTTGAGATTAGGTTGTAGGCTTGGATCATTGGTATCCAAAATAATCAGGTTTATGGTTTTTTTTTTAACCTCCTATGTGAATGTCCAGAGGAACGTTAGAAAATCATGCAACCTTCAAGGTGTGAAACTATCTGTCATGCCACAAATCTCTAGCATCCATAGACCTTTTCCATGCTACATGTCAGTAGTGATCCTCCTAGTCACTGACAAGTAAAAATGGCCTCATACATTTCCACACCCTATGGGGTAGTGCCAACCAGTCTAATTCAACCCCTCCCTTAACAGATGGTCCGGGGAGGAAAGTGGCTTCCCCAGGATGAAACATGAGTTTGAGGGGACACCAGGACTAAAATTTAGGTGCTTGATTCCTAATTCATTCCTATTGTCATCAGCCTGGAGTTTCCTAGGACATTCCTGACACTCATCCTGCCCATTTCTGCTCTCTGGCTACTAGTCCTCCTGGCCATTAACACACTGTTACCTGTAAAGCATTAATGATCTAAATGTTAACTTAAACCCTTGAAAGTCTCTTTGCAAGATTTTGATAAAGTTACCCTCAGGTGATTCTCATATAGAATGCCTATGACTCACACTTCACCAGTCCCTAAAGTTAGTGCTGGAAAATCTATGAAAAAAAATGGTTCTATTGTCAGATATGTTTTGGAAATTCTGGATTAGCCAAAGTTAAAATATTATTTTTCAGGCCCTTTAATAAGTGAATATGTATGTAAATTCCCAATATGGAATATGACTTGACTCATTTTCCAAATTTATTTGCTCATGAACTGCTCCCAACCACCTCTTTGGTGTTTTCTGGTTAAGTAGCTTGTTGCTAATCGGACTTAGATTATTCACATCTTTACCCTCATTTTGTAGATAAAAGAAAGCGGGGAATAGATACTAACTAAAGTGAGTAGTTTCAAAAAGCTGTAGGAAGTTTGTGTATTATTTTAAGTAGAACGTAAAGGAGATAGTTGGGCACAGTGGTACACACCTGTAGTCCCAGCTACTCAGTAGGCTGAGGCAGGAGGATCGAGGAGTTGAGCTCTGGAGTTCGAGGCTACAGTGTGCAATTATTGTACCTGTCAATAGCCACTGCACTTCAGCCTGGGCAGTATAGCGAGACTCTGTCTCAAAACAAATTTTCTTTTTGACAACTGTTTTCTCTTTAAGGAAAAAAGAAAGGAGAGATATTTTTGACTTTTGAATTTTAATTTTCTAATCCCCATGAGGACAATTTTATGTTGGTTCTTTTGCAGTTGGGGAATCTTATTCTTTTCATTGCTTGGGCACAGAGCCTGGACCCTAGTTGTTACCCAAATCGTGTTTGCTAAATGAATTATTCAATAAATTAAATAATCAATAGCAGTCTACTTAAAAGGTGGCAGGATAGCTTCAGGTCATTCTGAGGAGTGGGATTGTTCTCTGTATTTCTTAGGAAGATCAGGAAGATCAGAAAACTTAAAGAATACAGAAAGAGCATCACAGCAAAACCTTTTAACCTCCACATATAAAACTAAACATAATCAGGACAGGCAGGAACAGTTGGGTAGATTATACACTATATAAATTATGGTGATGCCATTCACTATTCCTAAAACGTGTGTTTACAATTGACCTGAGCTGATATGACATATACATAGAAATAATTAAAGAACAATCAGAGATTTACAGTTTTTTTTATGTGCCAGGGGCTGTTGTGGTTCAAGCTTTGAGATATATATATATATATATATATATATATATATATATATATATATACACACACACACACACACACACACACATTTATGTTTTTTGTTATAGTCTTTTTTTTTTTTTTTTCCTGAGACGGAGTCTCACTCTGTCACCCAGGCTAGAGTGCAGTGGCGCATTCTCAGCTCACTACAGCCTCTGCCTCCCGGCTTCCAGCGATTCTCCTGCCTCAGCCTCCTTAGTAACTGGGATTATAGGCATGCATCACCACACCCGGCTAATTTTTGTATTTTCAGTAGAGATGGGTTTTCACCATGAGCCACCACACCCGGCCCTGAAAATGCTTTGTCCTTCTCTACCATGGGGCCAGGTTGCAAATATTCCAAATTTTTGTACTCTGCCTCCCTTTTAATTATAAGTTCCAACTTTAAGTCATTGCTTTCCTCCTGTACCTGACCATAGGTTGTTTGACCAGGCCACATCTTCATCTCGAACACGTTGCAGCTTAGAAATTTCTTCGACCTGGCCAGGCATGGTGGCTCATGCCTGTAATCCCAGCATTTTGGAAGGCCAAGGCGGGGGGATCACCTGACATCAGAAGTTTGAGACCAGCCTGGCCAACATGGCGAAACCCTGTCTCTACTAAAAATACAAAAAATTAACCAGGCGTGGCGGTGGGTGCCTGTAATCCCAGCTATTTGGGAGGCCGAGGCAGGAGAATAGCTTGAACTGGGGAGGGGGAGTTGCAGTGAGCCGAGATCGCACCATTGTACTCCAGCCTTGGCGACAGAATGAGACTCTGCCTCAAAAAAAAAAAAGAAAAAAAAATTTCTTCCACCACTCTTAAGTTAAACCTTCCACAAATTCCTAGATCATGGACACAATCCAGCCAAGCTCTTTGCTAAGGCATAACACATTCGAGGTTTGTTTTTTTTTTCAGTTTGAGGTTCCTTATTTCTATCTGAGACTTCCTCAGACTGGTCTTTACTGTTAACATTTCATCAGCATTTGTGTCACAGCCACTTACCCAGTCTCCAAGACATTCCAAACTGTCCCTCATCTTCCTGTTTTCTTCTGTAACCTCCAAACTCTTCCAATCTCTGCCCAATACACAGTTCCAAAGCTGCTTCCACATCTTCAGATAGCTTTATAGCAGCACCCCACTCCTCAGTGCCAATTTTCTGTGTCAGTTCATTTGTATTGCTCTAAAGGAAAGCCTGAGGCTGGGTAATTTATTTAAAAAGAGGTTTCTTTGGATCATAGTTCTGCAGGCTATGCAAGCATGGCACCAGTATCTGGTCAACTTTTGGTAAAGGCTAAAGACACTTATGATAATGGGTGCCAGATGTGGTGGCTCACATCTGTAATCTCAGCACTCTGGGAGACCAAGGCAGGCGGATCACCTGAGGTCAGGAGTTCAAGACCAGCCTTGCCAACATGGCCAAACCCTGTCTCTACTAAAAATACAAAAACTAGCTGAGCATGGTGGCATGCACCTGTAGTCGCAGCTACTTGGGAGGCTGAAGCAGGAGAATCACTTGAACCTTGAAGGTGGAAGTTACAGTCAGTCGAGATCATGTTGCTGTACTCTAGCCTGGGTGATAGAATGAGACTCCATCTCAAAAAGACAAAGAAAAAAAAAAAAAAAGAAAAGAAAAGAAAATAAAGGAAGAAAGAAAAAAAGAAACTTACAATCATGGTGGAAGACAAAGGGTGAACAAGTGCAGGGGTGTCATATGGTGAGAAAAAAAGCAAGAGAGAGAAGGGGGAGGTCCTAGAATCTTTTAAACAGCCAGATCTCATTACCACTGGGAGGGGAAGGATGTCATTCATGAAGGATCCACCCTTATGACCCAAACATCCTACTAAGCCTCACATCCAACATTTGGAATCGCATTTCAACATGAGATATGGAAGGGACAAACATCAAAACTATACTATATCTGTGATCCCAACACTTTGGGAGGCTGAGGTAGGAAGATGGCTTGAGGTCAGGAGTTCAAGACCAGCCTGGGAAACATGGTGAAACCCCATCTCTACAAAACATAAACAATTAGCCAGGCATCATGGTGTGCATCTGTAGTCCCAACTACTCAGGAAGCTGAAGTGAGAGGATCACTTGAGCCCTGGAGTTCAAGGCTGCAGTGAGCTATGATGGCTCCACTGTACTCCAGCCTGGGAGACAGAGCAAGACTTCATCTCTGGCCGGGCGCGGTGGCTCAAGCCTGTAATCCCAGCACTTTGGGAGGCCGAGACGGGCGGATCACGAGGTCAGGAGATCGAGACCATCCTGGCTAACACGGTGAAACCCTGTCTCTACTAAAAAATGCAAAAAACTAGCCGGGTGAGGTGGCGGGCGCCTGTAGTCCCAGCTACTCAGGAGGCTGAGGCAGGAGAATGGCGTGAACCCGGGAGGCGGAGCTTGCAGTGAGCTGAGATCTGGCCACAGCACTCCAGCCTGGGTGACAGAGCGAGACTCCGTCTCAAAAAAAAAAAAAAAAAAAAAAAGACTTCATCTCTAATAATAATGATAATAAATGAAAGTTTTCTTAGTCTATCACTTATTTTTGGCATTGGGATTTGCTTACTTTTTTTTTTTAATCTTATAAATGGTACTAGTAGAAATATCTTTGTCTGCTTCATTTTTGGTTATTTTTTGAGGGGGTTTATCTTCCAATGAAATTACCTAACCATGCCTATTATAATATTTGCAAGTTACTTACCTGATCCAACAATTTGCAGCTACCAAGTGATGTGCAAGCGAACCTGTTTCTCGTAATCACAGAATGTTACCCTTTTCATTTTTGAAATCAACTCAATAGAGATATAATAATATCTTACACCTATTTGGTGTTGCATTTTTTTCCCCTCTACTGGGAAGCTTGTAAGTTTTTGAAGTGATCATAGACTGTCTGCATTTTCTTGAGTATAAACTATATTTGGTCATATTGAGTTATGTCACCCGGTTCTGTTGAACATTTAATAATAATGAGACATAGTCAGAGATGGAGGTGATGATATTGACCAATATTGGGCAGAACATAGTTGCTCATTTAGTCAAAGATTAAGAAAGATAAAGAGCTATTTTAAACCCCCCAAATAGAAGATATTTACAACAATCACTAAATGGAAAGGATTAATGGCAGACAGGACTTCCACGACTCTTGAGGATTTGCAGGGTCCATCCATATACCAGTAGAAATCCTGAATACAATCACTGTCTTTCTTGTCTTCGATTCTAAAATTCAGACGCCTACAGGGACAAGGTAAGGAACATAAATGTGTATTGGGCCAGAGGATCACAAGGTAGTGGGGGGCGAGGACTAGGAAAACTAGCAAGTGATGCCCACCTGTGGCATTCTTATTAAGGAAAACATTCTTTGGGCCAAGCAAAACACATCTGTGGGCAGAGTTTGGCCATTGGCCAAGACTTCTTTTAGAGACAGTGTACTCGAAGGAGTGTACAGGAGCCACACACGGGAAAAGAAAATAAGACAAACAGGAGAGGTGTGAAAAACATGTCAGTAGACTATCTTTTTTTTTTGTTTTTTTGTGAGACAAAGTCTTGCTCTGTCACCAGGCTGGAGTGCAATGGCACGATCTCAGCTCACTGCAATCTCTGCCTCCTGGGTTCAAGCGATTCCCCTGCCTCAGCCTCCCTAGTAGCTGGGACTACAGGTGCGTACCACCATGCCTGGCTAATCTTTTGTATTTTAGTAGAAACGGGGCTTTCACCATGTTGGCCAGGAGGGTCTCAAACTCTTGGCCTCAAGTGATCCACCCGTCTCGGCCTCCCAAAGTGCCGGGATACAGGTGTGAGTCATCACATCCGGCCATCAGTAGACTTTTAATACTACTAAGACAAATAGTAGCTCAATTCCAGTGAATGGTAACCAACACTCTGCCTCAATTACATAGCACAAGGTGGGGACTGTGGCCAATTGAAGAATGCATACCCTGACTTTTTTGTTTGCTTTAAACCTATTATTATAGACATCTAAAAATACATGCAAAGAAGAGATGACAGCATAATGCAGCCCCTTGAACCCAACACCCAGTTTATCAATCCTAGGCAGGTATGAAAGTCTTGGTCCATTTGTGCATCTGATGAGTGGAAACAGCTACTATTCTATGCTAGCTTGGAGTTATATGCCAGTAGAGAGGTCCAGCACTGCCAGGTTTTTAAAAAATATATTTTATTTATTTGTTTATTTTAAACACAGTATATTGCTGTGTCACCCAGACTGGAGTGCAGTGGCATGATCATAACTCACTACAGCTTTGAACTCCTGAGCTCAAGTGGTCCCCCCTCCTGAGCCTTTCAATTAGCTGGGACTATAGGCACACGCCACCATTCCCACCTAATTTTTGTATTTTTGTGGAGACGGGGTTTCGCATGTTGCCCAGGCTGGTCTTGAACTCCTGGGATTCAAGCAATCCACCTCCCAAAGTGCTTGGATTGTAGGAGTAAGCCACCACACTCAGCCCAGCCCAGGTTTTTTTTTTTTTTTTTTTTTTTTTTTTGAGACAGAGTCTTGCCCTGTCACCCAGGCTGGAGTGCAGTGGCGTGATCTCTGCTCATTGCAACCACCACCTCCCAGGTTCAAGCCTCCCAAGTAGCTGGGATTATAGGTGTGTGCCACCACGCCTGGCCAGTTTTTGTATTTTAGTAGAGACGGGGTTTCACCCTATCGGCTTGGCTGGTCTTGAACTCCTGACCTCAAGTTATCCGCCTGCCTCAGCCTCCCAAAGTGCTGGGATTACAGGCATGAGTCACGGCACCCAGCCCAGATTTTTAAAAGAAACTAGACATTTTGATTTTTATTTAAAACCTTTTAATTGTTATTACACATTTATTTATTTATTTTTATAAACTAATTTTTTTTTTTTTGTAGAGTACAGGGTCTTGCTATGTTGCCCAGACTGATCTCGAACTCCTGGTCTCAAGCAATTCTCCTACATTGGCCTCCCGAGTTGCTGGGGTTACAGGCATGAGCCACTGTGCCTGGCCACTATTTTTTATATGTTGCCGATTTGTTTAAAACTTTAATTTTGGCCGGGCACGGTGGCTCATGCCTGTAATCCCAGCACTTTGGGAGGCCAAGGCGGGCGGATCATGAGGTCTGAAGATCGAGACCATCCTGGCTAACACGGTGAAACCCCGTCTCTACTAAAAAATACAAAAAATTAGCCAGGTGTGGTGGTGGGCGCCTGTAGTCCCAGCTACTCAGGAGGCTGAGGCAGGAGAATGGCGTGAACCCGGGAGGCGGAGCTTGCAGTGAGCCAAGATCGCGCCACTGCACTCCAGCCTGGGCGACAGAGCCAGACTCTGTCTCAAAAAAAAAAAACTTTAATTTTTATTTATTGGTTTTTCTTAAGACAGGCTCTTGCTCTGCCACCCAGTCTAGAGTGCAGTGGTATCATCATAGCTGGCTGCAGCCTCAAATTCCTGGGCTCAAGGATCCTCCCATCTCCGCTTCCCCAGTAGCTAGGACTACAGGTGCACCACCACTCCAGGCTAATTTTTTAAAAGACAGGGTCTAGCTATGTTGCCCAGGTTAGAGTGCAGTGGCTATTCACAGGCATAATCATAGTACAGTGTAAGGCACCCCTGAAGTCCTGGGTTCAAGCAATCCCCCTGGGCTGAGCCTCCCAAGTAGCGGGTCCCATAGGTGATGTGCTACTGTCCATGGCTACTTACTTCACATTTTTAAAACATTGTAGAGGTCACGATTGTGCTGTCAGTTGATGATTTGGGGTAATAACATATACCTGGAGAAAATGCTGCTGGTGAGAGAGGAAATGCAGTTAAATGCTGGGCTGATTCTGGGACCTTTGAGAATATCTGTGCGTGAAAACAATTGCACTGTCAGTCAGGCCACTGCTGGGCCTAGAACATTGCATGATGACCCTTCTAGCACATTATCCTCAGCACTACAAGGATTTGGTCACAGGTTTACCTCTTACCTTAGACACTGAGGTCTTTGAGGAAACTCACAGTCTCTCCCCAGGGCCCAGCACATATTAACAACCGTAGTAGTTTGAGAGATGAATAAGTGAACAAATCAGAACATGAGAGTCTCTGTGTCATGTTTGAGTCCTAAAGTCACTCGTCACATCATCGTGTGGAGGTGTCTCCAGGTCTACCGACATGACTATTATTTTCCTTGTTGCTTAGGAAAAATGTTTTACATTCTTATTAATTAAAATTTGAATAATTAATGCTATTTATTTTCTGAACTTCTTTCCATTTTTTGTCTTTTAGGAGGTCATGAATCAATTAATTCATCAAGAATAATGTGATTTGTGGTCACCTCAGAAAATAAAAACCTAAGTTATTGATAATTAGATGATGTTGAACAGCAGTGTTTGAACACTGAAGACCGTCAGCTGTTTGAGAGAACTGTGCTTTAGACTTAAAAAAATGGATATATAATTTGCATGCCATAAAAGTCATGATTTAGAAGTGTACTACTTGGTGGCCTTTAGGGTATTCATAAAGTTGTGCAATCATTACCACTGTCTAATTTGAGAACCTTCCATCAACCCCCCCAAAATCCTCATACTCTTGAACCCAGGAGGCAGAGGTTGCAGTGAGCCGAGATCATGCCAGTGCAGTCCAGCCTGGGTGACAGAGCGAAACTCTCTCTCTCAAAAAAAGAAATCCTCATACTCCTTAGCAAGCACTCCCCATTTCTTCCTCCCCTAGCCCCTGGCAATCACTAATGTACTTTCCGTCTCCATGGATTTGCCTATTCTGTTCATTTCACATTAATGTAAATAGAGTCATACACGGTTGGCCTTTCGCAACTGGCTTCTTTCACTCAGCATAATTTGTTTTGTTTTGTTTTGTTGAGACAGAGTGCTCAGGCAATCTTGGCTCATTGTAACCTTCACCTCCCAGGTTCAAGAGATTCTGGTGCTCCAGCCTCCCAAGTAGCTGGGATTACAGGCATGCACCACCATGCCTGGCTAATTTTTGCATTTTCAGTAGAGATGGGGTTTCACTATGTTGGCCAGGCTGGTCTCAAACTCCTGCTTTGGCCTCCCAAAGTACTGGTATGACAGGCTTGAGCTACCACGTCCACCTGTAGCATAATGTTTTTCAGGCTCATCCACATTGTAGTATGTATCATACCAAATTTGTTTTCATTACTCTGTAATATTCCATTGTATGAATACACAGGTTGAATAGCCTTTATTCAAAATGTTTGGGACCAGAAATGTTTCAAATTTTGGATTTTTAAAAAATTTGGGAATATTTGCATTATACTTACTGGTTGAGCATCCCAAATCCAAAAGTCCAAAATTCTAAATGTTCCAATCAACATTTCCTTTGAGCATCATGTCAGTGCTCAAAAAGCTTCAGATTTTATATTTCAGATTATCAGATTTGGAATACTCAACCTGTACTACATTTTATTTATCCATTTATCTGATGATAGACATTTGGGTTGTTTCTACTTGCTGGATATTGTAAATAATGCTGCTATGAATATTCATGTTCAAGCTTTTGCATGGACATAACGTTTTCAGTTCTTGTGAACTAAGAGTAGAAGTGCTGGTCAATTTTATTCATAGGATTGTATAGTAATTCCATGTTTGACTTTTGAGGCACTGCCATACTTTTTCCAGCATGTAAGTGGCTGCACCATTTTACATTATCAGTAGCAATGTTCATGAGGTTCTGATTTTTCCTTGTCTATACTTATTATTGTCTATATGTCTGATTATAGCCATCCTGGTGGATGTGAAATGGTAGCCCATTGTAATTTTGGTTTGCATTTTCCCAATGATTGTGTTGAACATTGTTTCATGTGCTTATTGGCCATTTGCATTATTTATTGATTTAATTTATTTTTTGAGATAGGGACTTGTTCTGTTGCCTAGATTGGAGTACAGTGGCTCAGTCTCAGCCCACTGCAGCCTCAAATTCCTGAGCCCAAGTCATCATTCTACCTCAGCCTCCCAAGTAGTGGGAACTACTGGCACAAGCCACCATGCCCAGCTAATTTTTTTTCTTTTAGTAAAGATGAGGTCTCGCTATGTTGCTCAGGCTGATCTCAAACTCCTGGCCTCAAGGGTTCCTCCCTCAGCCTCCCAAAGTAATGGGATTACAGATATGAGCCACTATGCCCCGCCCAATTTGTATATTTTCTTTGTAGAAATGTCTGTTCAAATCTTTTTCAATTGGATTATCTTTTTTTTTTTTTTGCCTTGCCTTTGTCAGGCTAGCATTGTTTTTTTCTATCATTAAGCTGTCATTGTTCTTTATATATTTTCGATACTAGGCCACTGTCTAGTAGATAATGTACAAATATTTTCTCCCATTCCGTGATGGGAATCATCTTCTTGATGATTATAAATTACAGGATTTGATTTTCCAAGTTCAAGCTAGTTTATATTTGTCAAATTTACTCATGCTATAATGTGTGGTTTGGTTTATCATATTTTGTGTTGGATTTTTACTTAGGTACTAATGTGTTTTTCTCTCTTATTTTAAAGGTATCCATTTATCATATCACATAATGAGATCCAGACATGGATGGGCTTAGATGCCCTTTCTCTGAAGTTCTCTGGGCTCTTCCACTTTCCAGGAACACACTTTTTTTTTCTTTCCTTTTTTTTTTTTTTTTTTTTTCCAGCTTCAGACTGTTTGTTGTCAAATAGAAGTACTATCACTCAGGTCTACCCATGAACCACCTGGACACTAAGCATGGCTGGCAAGTAGATCCCAGGGCTGAGCCAGTACAGCTGGCACGAGGCATTGATGATCAGGGTAACACCACCCAGTAGAGAGGCAGTAAAGGGTGGTGTCACTGATGCAGGCTTGCTGAGGTCACCAGCATCTTCAGCTTCTGTGAAGGGGCTGGCGGGCAGGCATGCTGCACCTCTGCAGGCTGCCCTGAGTTTGCCCAGGGTGGCAGTGGTGGGAAGTGCCAGCCAGCACAGAATGAGGGGAACCCAGGTAGCAATTAAGTGGGGATAAATAGCCATTACCAAGGAGGCCTGACAACTGCAGGAGACCGCAGTCTATTCACAAGCAACTGCTTATTTTCCCATTGATCCTTGGCGGGATAGGGCCTTGCCTTCTGCAGCGCCCCAAATAACAGGCTCGCAAAGCCCAGTGCTAAGAGGTGGCATCTGAGAAGAATCCGCTCAGGTCTTCCTGTCTGTTTCATCTTAAGGCCTGCCAGGAGAAGAGATAATTACGGGTCTGAGATTTTGTTCCATCATAGACAATGGAGGGATCAACACATGCCTCTCTGAAATCAGATTAAAAAATTTTTTAAAAGGTTTCAGCTCAGGAAGATACCAGCATTTCCCACAGGTTTCAGTTGGATGAAAAAGGAGAGATTGAGAAAAAAGAAGGAAAGGAAGGAAGGGAGGGAGGGAGGGAGGGAGGGAGGAAAGGAAACTTGATGATTCGAAAAACAGAAATCAACATGGAGTGTGCTAAATAGACTTTGCTTTCCTATTGTCCCGTCCCTTTCCCCCAGAATATCTTTCCCTTGGCTTGTCACCCAACCCGAAAGGCACCCATTCAGGACTTATTCCATTTGGAGCCAAGAATCCCTAGTGAAGCCCAAGCTCTCCAGGGAGGTTTCCCTGGATGTTAGGCCCTCTGCTGGACCTGCGTTTATCCTTCAAGGTCACTGTAAGGCATGGTTTGGGTCTCTTTAGGGAGGCGGTACAGTCTAGAGTTAAACGCACAGGGTGCAGAATTAAATTTCTACATCTGACTAGAGTCCTGTATTCACTAGTGTTGACCTTGCACAGGCTACGTGACCCATGCCCTTATCTGAAAAATAAGCAGAGCAGTGCCTTTCCTCTAAGGCTAGTCCCTGGGATCTGATGACGTAATACATGGAAAGGTACTTAGTTCATAGCAGGGACCTGTACATGTTAGCTGGAATTTTCCCCACCCCAATGAGGGGAGTAACCAGTCCATCGATGAGGACTGAGCGTACAGAAGGGGTTGCAAACTCACATGGCTTCAGGGGCCCAGTGAGTGATGATGATGGAGACTAGTTAAGCAGGCAGGATGTCACTTTATCTTTCTTTTTTTTTTTTTTTTTTTTGAGACGGACTCTCGCTCTGTCCCCCAGGCTGGAATGCAGTGGTGCGATCTCGGCTCACTGCCAACTTTGCCTCCCGGGTTCAAGCGATTCTTCTGCCTCAGCCTCCAGAGTAGCTGGGACTACAAGCATGCACCACCACACCCAGTTAATTTTTGTATTTTTAGTAGAGACGGGGTTTCACCATGTTGGCCAGGATGGTCTCAATCTCTTGACCTCACGATCCGCCTGCCTCTGCCTCCCAAAGTGCTGGAATTACAGGAGTGAGCCACCAGATCTGGCCAGGGTGTCACTTTTTCAACAACCACAATACTTTTTACAGCAGTGTTATGTAATTTGTTGCCACTGTAAATGACTCCCTATTGAAATTAGAGGCATTTACCACTCCCCCCAAATCTAAGTCAGAAATGTTTATATTTCTTTGGTTTGGTTTTGTTTCTACAATAAGAATGCATACTTTTATAATAATTTTTTAAAAACCAATGAAGATTTAGGCTTGCTTCCACAGCACATATGCTAAAAATTAGAACAATACAGAGAAACTTAGCATGGCCTCTGCACCAGGATGGCATGCAAATTCCTGGATCATTCCATTAAAAAACAAATAAATAAAGATTTGGGGTAATGAGAGAGAGAGAAGGGGAAATTGAGATGAATAAAGCCTAGTTTAAGCCAGAAAGGAAAAGTCCTTTTTCTTTTCTTTTTTTTCTTTTCTTTCCCTCCCTCCCTCCCTCCCTCCCTCCCTCCCTCCCTCCCTCCCTCCCTCCCTCTCTCTCTGTCTCTCTGTTTGTTTCTTTTTTTTTTTTGAGACAGGGTCTCACTCTGTCACCCAGGCTGGAGTGCAGTGGCACCATCTCGGCTCACTGCAGCCTTGACTCCCTGGGCTTAGGAGATACTCCCACCTCAGCCTCTTGAGTAGCTGGGACTACAGACTCAAGCCGCAATGTCCAGGGAATTTTTGTACTTTTTGTAGAGACATCGTTTTACCATGTTGCCCAGACTGATCTCAAACTCCTGGGCTCAGGAAATCCATCTGCCTTGGCCTCCCAAAGTTCTGGAATTATAGGCATGAGTCACTATGCCCGGCCAGAAAAGTCCTTTCATATTAAATGATTTTTTTCAACTTTATTGAGGCATAATTGAAAAATAAATATTGTGTATATTTTAGGTGTACGATGTGATGTTTTTATATATGTATACATTGTGAAATGATCACCATAATCAAGCTAATGAGCATATCCATCACCACTCATATTTACTTTTTTGTTGTTTTTGGTGGTAAGAACACACCAAGTCTTTTGTGACAGTTTTAAGAGTGAAAGGAGTGAGTGAGGTGCTGTCTCCTGTCTGTAATCCCAGCACTTTGAGAGGCCAAGGTGGATGGATCACTGGAGCTTAGGAGTCAAGACCAGCCTGGCCAACATATTGAGTGTCCCTCTCTACAAAAAAACAAAAACAAAAACAAAATTAACTGGGCATTGTGGTATGTGTGTGTGGTCCCGGTTACTTGGGAAGCTGAAGTGGGAGAATCCCTTGAGCCCTGGAGGTCGAGGCTGCAGCTACTGCATTCCAGCCTGAGCAACAGCGTGAGACCCTATCTCAAAAAAAAAAAAAAAAAAAAAGAAAAGAAAACAGTGGGAGTTCGCTGGGTGTGGTGGTTCACACCTGTAATCCCAGCACTTTGGGAGGCCGAGGCGGGCAGATCAATAGGTCAAGAGATCAAGACCATCCTGGCCAACATGGTGAAACCCTGTCTCTAGGCCGGGCGCGGTGGCTCAAGCCTGTAATCCCAGCACTTTGGGAGGCCGAGGCGGGTGGATCACGAGGTCAGGAGATCGAGACCATCCTGGCTAACATGGTGAAACCCCGTCTCTACTAAAAATACAAAAAAAAACTAGCCGGGCGTGGTGGCGGGCGCCTGTAGTCCCAGCTACTCGGAGGCTGAGGCGGGAGAATGGCGTGAACCCGGGAGGTGGAGCTTGCAGTGAGCCGAGATCGCGCCACTGCACTCTAGCCTGGGTGACAGAGCGAGACTCCGTCTCAAAAAAAAAAAAAAAAAAAAAAAACCCTGTCTCTACCAAAAATACAAAACAATTAGTCGGGCGTGGTGGCGGGTGCCTATAGTTCCAGCTACTCTGGAGGCTGAGGCAGGAGAATCGCTTGAACCTGGGAGTCTGAGGTTCCACCAGCCTGGATAACAGAGCAAGACTCTGTCTCTTAATTAAAAAATAAATAAATAAATAAATAAATAAATAAATAAATAAATAGTAGAAGGAGTCACGGGACCCGAGTCTGCCCACAATGGCTATCCCTAGGTCTGAGAAGGCTGTGAGGAGCTTCAACAGGGATGGCTCACACAGAAGCTGTGGCTCTGGGCCTGGCAAAGTTCTGATCCGTAGAACAAGGACTCAGAGAGGCCGTGAGGTGGTGCCAGGTTAGATGTGGAATCACAAAAACCAGGTCCCAGTACCATCCTCTGAACTTGACTAGCTCTGGGTTCTTCAGAAATCCTCCGAACTTGTTTGAATCTCACCTTCTTTGTCCCCAGGATGAGGATCCAGGCAGATACCTCGCAGGGTGGTTGGGAATATTAAAGGGATTATATGTGTGAAAATCATCTGTAGGTTGTTAAACTCTGTGTAAGTGTACATTACAAAAGAGCTGAATTTGTCATCTGAATGTCTAGTCCTCACTTCCTCACTTGCCAATCTAAGCATCAGTTATCTCCTATAAAAAAGGGATTTAGAAACCTTCCTCCTCTACCTTAGCAGGTTGTTTGGGGGTGATGTCCAGTCTACTCAGTGTACTTGGGAGTGCATTGGTTGTGGAACAGGTAAAATGTAACAAGAATAAATGACTTTTATTTGTATTATTTCTATCAGAATTGCTGCACTATCTAGCACAATGCCTTGCCCCAACAGCTATTTGGTGAATTAAAATGATTCTGATCGGCCGGGCGCGGTGGCTCACGCCTGTAATCCCAGCACTTTGGGAGGCCGAGGCGGGCGGATCACAAGGTCAGGAGATCGAGACCACGGTGAAACCCCGTCTCTACTAAAAATACAAAAAATTAGCCGGGCGCGGTGGCGGGCGCCTGTAGTCCCAGCTACTCAGGAGGCTGAGGCAGGAGAATGGCGTAAACCCAGGAGGCGGAGCTTGCAGTGAGCCGAGATCGCGCCACTGCACTCCAGCCTGGGCGACAGAGCGAGACTCCGTCTCAAAAAAAAAAAAAAAAAAAAAAAGATTCTGATCAATTTCATCCTATCACTCTCTGGTAAGCAACTATGGTGGTTTCTTATTGGCTGCAGGATGCAACACAAGCTCCTCTTCAACCTTCATACCTCTTTCTAATTTGGTCCCACCCATGTAAAAATAAATAAATAAAATTTGAAGGCCAGGTGCAGTGGCTCACGCCTATAATCCCAGCACTTTGGGAGGCCGAGGTGCGTGGATCACCTGAGACCAGCCTGATCAACATGGTGAAATTCTGTCTCTACTAAAAATATAAAAATCAGTCAGGTGTGATGGCACACGCCTGTAATCCCAGCTACTTTGGAGGCTGAGGCAGGAGAATTGCTTGAACCCGGGAGGCAGAGGTTGCAGGGAGCCGAGATCACGCCATTGCACTCCAGCCTGGGCAACACAGCAAGACTCCGTCTCAACAAACAAACAAACAAAAAAACAACCAACCAACCAACCAAACAAAAAAACCTTGATTGAGGTATAGTTATGTACAGGAGAGGGACCCGTTTTGGTAGTCAGTTGGCTTTGTTTTGGTACTTATAAAGCCATTTACCCACCACCCAGTCAAGACGTAGAACACTTCCTTCACCTCACAGAGCTCCCTCCTGCCCTTTTGTGGTGACTGCTCACCCAGCTCATGGCAGACCTTATTTGTGTCACCATAGATCAGTTTTGCTTGCTATAGAACTTTATATAAATGAAATACACAGTGTAGGCTTTTTGTCTGGCTTCTTTCACTCAGCATGATAATTGTGAGATTAATCTGTGTTATCGCATGTTATCAATAATTCATTTTTTTTTCTTGTTGAGTAATATTCTACCGTGTAGATGTACTTCAGATTATTTATCTAGTCCCCCATTGATGGACCTTTGGTTGATTTCCAGTTTTCGGCTATTATGAATAATGCTACTGTTTTAGTCTGTTTTTGCTTTCTATAATATTAGAATTCTAGACTGGGTAACTTGTAAAGAGCAGAAGTTTATTTCTCAGGGTTTTGGAGGCTAGAAAGTCCATGATCAAGGCATCAGCATCTGGTGAGGGCTGCTCTCTGCTTCCAAGATGGAGCCTTGAACACTGCATCTTCCAGAGGGGAGGAACAATGTGTCCTCACTGTGTCCTCACATGGTAGCGAGTGGAAGGGAACAAAAGGGTCTAATTTCCTCCATCAAGCCCATTTATAACAGCATCAATCCATTCATGAAACCAGAGCTCTCCTGGTCTAAATACCTCCCCAAAGGCCCTACCTCTCAGCACTGTTGCATTAGGGATTAAGTTTCCAAAACACGGCCAGGCATGGTGGCTTGCGCCTGTAATCCTAGCACTTTGGGGGGCCTAGGCAGGAGGATGGCTTGAGCCCAGGAACTCAAGACCAGCCCGGGCAATATAGTGAGAACCTATCTTTACAAAAAATAAACAACCAGCCAGGCATCGTGGTGTGCACTTGTGGTCTCAGCTACTCAGGAGCCTGAGGCAGGGAGGTTGCTTGAGCTCCGGAGGTGAAGGCTACACTGAACCATGATCGCACCACTGCACTCCAGCCTGGGCAACAGAGCAAGACCCTGTCTTTAAAAAATAATAATAAAATAAGTTTCCAATACATGACTTTTAGAGGGACACATTCAGAACATGGCAGCTACTATTATAGAAACATTTATATGGAAGCGATTTTGTAGACATCTGCTGCTACCTGGAAGTGGAATTTGCTGGATCGTAATATAGGTGTTTTTGCCTTTTTTTTTTTTTTTGAGACAGAATCTCGCTCTGTCGCCCAGGCTGGAGTGCAGCGGCACGATATCGGCCCACTGCAACCTCTGCCTCCTGGATTCGAGCAATTCTCTACGAGCAATTCTCTGCCTCAGCCTCCAGAGTAGCTGGGATGACAGGCACCTGCTACCATGCCCTGCTAATTTTTGCATTTTTAGTAGAGAAGGGGTTTCACCATTTTGGCCAGGCTGTTCTTGAACTCCTGACCTCATGATCCACCCACCTCGGCCTCCCAAAGTCCTGGGATTCCAAGCATGAGCCACAGCGCCCGGCCGTGTCATTTTTGTATGAAACTTAAAATCGGTGTTCAAAGGTGGTTGTACCATTTTACCCTCCCATGATCTGTGTATGAAGTTCTCATTGTTCCACATCCTTGTCAACTATTGCAATTATCAGTCTTTTAACACTTAGCTATTATTGTGGTTTTCATATGGATTTCCTTGATGACTCATGATGTTGAACATAACTTCATGTGCTTATGAGCCATTTGCATATCTTTTTTGGTAGTTTCTGTTCAGAATTTTAAACATTTAAAAAACTGTGTTGGGGGCTGGGCATGTTGGCACACACCTGTAATCCCAGCACTTTGGGAGGGATTCTTGAGACATTCTCCGAACCTTTTTGAATCTCACTTTCTTTGTCTCCAAGATGAGGATACAAGCAGAAACCTCACGGAATCGTTGGGAATATTAAAGGGATTATATGCGTGGAAATCACACATATAATTTCCATACAAGCTGAAGTGATCCTGTGGCCTCCACAGCTACTTGGGAGGCTGAGGTGGGAGGATCCCTTGAGCCCTGGAGGTTGAGGCTACAGCTACTGCACTGCAGCCTGAGCTGATCACTTGCAAGGCGAGAAGATCACTTGAGCTCAGGAGTTCAAAAACAGCCTGGGCGACATAGCAAGACCTCATCTTAAAAAAAAAAAAAAAGAGTTGGTTTTCTTATTATTAATTTGTATGAATTATTGTTATTAATTAATTTACTTATCTATTTTTGAGACAGAGTTTTGTTCTTGTCACCCAGTCTGGAGTGCAATGGTGCAGTCTTTGCTCACTACAACCTCTGCCTCCTAGGTTTAAGCAACTTACCTGCCTCAGCCTCCCAAGTACCTGGGATTACAGATGCCCACCACCACACCTGGGTAATTTTTGTATTTTAAGTAGAGACAGAGTTTCACCATGTTGGTCAGTCTGGTCTCAAAATCCTGACCTCAGGTGATCCTCCCGCCTCAGCCTCCCAAAGTGCTGGGATTACAGATGTGGGCCACACACCGGGCCTGAATTATTTCTTATTGGGATTCAAGACATTTGCTACATATGCACATTGTGAATATTTTCTCCCAGTCCCTGGCTTGCCCTTTTATTATCTTTGGAGAATAGAAGTATCTATAAAGTCAAATGTATTTATTTTTTCTTTAACATTTTTTGTGCCCTGTTCAAGAAATCTTTGATAACTTCAAGATTGCTTTTTGTTGTGTTTTGTTTCTAGAAGCTTTCTGGTTTTGGTTTTCATGTTTTGTCTGTGATTAATTTCAAATTAATTTTACATGTAGAATGAGATTGGGTTGGGATTAAATTTTTTTCCTTAAAAGATATACAGTTGCAGCACTGCTTTTTAAAAATAACTTTCTTGGCCAGGCCCAGTGGCTCATGCCTGTAATCCCAGCACTTTAGGAGGCTGAGGTGGGTGGATCTTCTGAGGTCAGGAGTTCAAAACCAGCCTAGCGAACATGGTGAAACCCCATCCCTACTAAACATACAAAAATTAACTGGGCATGATGGCAGGCGCCTGTAATCCCAGCTACTCAGGACGCTGAGGCAGGAGAATCACTTGAACCCAGGAGGCGGAGGCTGCAGTTAGCCAAGATCATGCCACTGCACTCACTCCAGTCTGGATGACAAAGCAAGACTCTGTCTCAAAAAACAATAATAACAATTCAGCATATTTAATAGATATGAAACTATTTGGATTTTAAAATTTCTCCTTGGGTTAATTTTGATGTTACTTTTTTCTTTTAATTTTTAATAATTTTTCTTCTTTTAATTCTAATCTGATGACAGATAAGATAAATTATGTTTTTGAAGGAAACTGTCCATTTTATCTAGGTTGTTGAAATATTGGCATGAAGTTGTTATGATTCTCTTATTATTTGTTTATATATGTAAGATCTATAGTAAATAAAAAGAACACTCCTGTGCTGAATGGGAGTTGGCAGAAAATCTCTAAGAATCTTTCTAATGGGAGACTTCAGGATTGATAATCTGTCATGGAATGAGAGACCATATGGCCTTTGTCTGCAGTCCTCTGCTTCTAGATTTTCTTAGTTCTTCAGCTATCGATCAAAAACAGGAATTGTGTTCTCACCAGTAACATCCTTTCCTTTTTACTTCATCTTCCTTTCTCTCTCTCCCTTTCAGAGGAGTTGCTCCAATCTTTTGCTCTATTGCAAATGAACTTAAAATGGCAATTGAAATTTGCAATGGTAATTTGAATGCAGTGGTTTCCTTAGCAACAAAAACTTATTTGTGGTTCAGATTTTGGAATTTAAAAAATCTCAGAGGTCTAATTAGTACTTTTCCTGAGCAAGTCATTTACAGCCAATATTTTAAAAACCCAGTATAATTTTAAAATAGTGAATTTAGATTATTTTATCACAGCAGGTACGTGGGGTTTTGGATTCCCCAACCCTCTTCCCACAAACTTCCTGGAACTAAAACTTAACAAAAATTCATAAGAACACAGTGCCAGCTTCTACAACCCAGCAAGTCCAGCATGGATGAAATGCTGACCACAAAAAGACAGCCATTCTTGCCAAATCCCTGACCATTTTAACCCAGTAACAGACATAGCTTAATATTAGAAACATTTCATTCCTGGGTGGCACAGGCATATGGGGTCAAATCCTCCTCCCAAACCACCTGCTATCTCCTACCTCCAACACATACACACAGACACACACACACACGCACACACACGCACACACACACACACACACAGCAGTGTTCTGCACTGTTTCTTCTCCAAATTATCAAATTATCCAGTGGTCAAAAGGTATTTGGTCCCATCCAGTCTCTCTCAGTTTGTGGTACGACTAATTTGTTAATGGGGCTCCAGAAGGAAAGTGTCTAATGTTTCTTCTAATTGGACATGACTGCTTCAGAATGACTGCGGCTGCCAGCCAGTTCTCACTGTCCCCGAGGCTGGATAATAAGCTTCTGCCATCGGGCCCTGGGTCCTGACCAGGACCATCTGCGGTAATGAACTTGGAAGGCTCATTGTAGATTGCAAAAAAGGAAAAGAGAGAGAAAAGCACAGTCCAGCTCTTGTCAGGAGGCTCAATTATGGCTTCTGTCAGCTTAACAAAAGAAATTCAGAAAAGCTAGGATTGGAAGAGGTGGGAGAGAGCAGGCAAAGAAGGACGGGTGATGGGGGAGACCCATGATGGCAGAACCAGACTGAAATTCTTCCAGGATCAAGGTTTCTGGAAGGAGACGCTCAGAGGTCACCACAATAGGGATTCAGTTCCCAGCGTCCAAACGTGAGGCTCTGCAGTCGTGGGCACCAGGGGTCAGGGTTCACTGCGTGTCACTGATTTGAGGGTACAAGCTTTTCCCTACTCGCTGCAAATCCCCATCACCCATACTGCAGAGGGATGGAGCCTACGTGCACATGATAGGCTGATTAGTATTATCATCATTGTTGATTGTTTTCTAAGACAGGATCTCGTAGCATTAAGATTTTTTTAAAAGTCCTTTTATTGTGAAATGATACATATACAGAAAAGTGCCCAACACGTAAATCTATGGCTTAAGGTATTATGTAAAAGGAAACAGTTGTAACCAGCACTCAGACACAGAAATAAAACTTTGTCAGAAGCTGCATCCTGCCCCTTCCTGATTGTAACACCTTCCATCACCCCAAAAAAGAAGTCACTCCCCTGAGTCTTATGCTGATAAGTTCATTGTTTTCTTTATAGTTTTATCACCTCAGTAGGCAGCCCTGAACATTTTAGTTTAGATTTGAGTGTTTTAAGCTTTATCCATGGGAACTAACACAGTGTATATTGGTCTGGCTTCTTTTGTTCAACATTGTGAGATTCATCTAGGTTGCTGCATATGGCCATAGTTGGTTAATCATGAGAGTGGGTTTATAGTTGGAGTATTATGTCATATAACTATAGCACAACTTATGTGGTTAATTGCTGAATGGTGCTTGGGCTATCAAATATTTTTTGTCCAAGAATAATGCTTTTAGGTATATTCTTGTCCATTAGTACACACATCTCCAGAGAATACAGCTAGAAGAGAAACTGCTGAGTGATAAGCATCCCAGAGAGATTTGACAAGACTAATTCTTGAGTCACTGTAAAGAGCTAGAGAAGAGACCACTCATCGGAAATTTATCTGTTAGACCAGGTGAGGTGGCTAATGTTTGTAATCCCAGCACTTTGGGAGGCTGAGGTGGAAGAATTGCTTGAGCCCAGTTCGAGATCAGCCTGGGCAACATAGCAAGATTTCGTTTCTACTAAAATAAAATAAAATTAGCTAGGCATGGTGTTGAGTGTCTATAGTCCAAATTATCTGGGAGGCTAAGGTGGGGAGATCACTTGAGCCCAGGAGGTTGAGGCTGCAGTCAGCCATGATTGTGCCACTGTACTCCAGCCTAAGTGACAGTGAGCAGTGGGACTCCATCTCAAAAAAAAGAAACTTTTCTTCTGCCTTGTGTGATTACCAGCCGCCAAGATGGCCTTGAATGATCCCCACATTCTGATATTCCTGTTGTTCTGCAGTTCCCTTCCACACTGTATAAAAGGTGGGTGTAGTCAACTGAATAGGGTAGAAGTGATGGTCTGTGACTTCTAAGGCTAAGTCGTAAAAGACATTGTGACTTCTACCTTGCTCTCTTGGATCACTCCTTCTGGGGGAAACTTGCTGCCATGTCATGAGGATCCTCAAGCAGTCTTATGGAGAGGCCCATCTGGCAAGGAACTGAGGCCTGTAGTCAGTGTAGATGAAGCATCTGATTCTCCAGCCCCAGTCAAGCCTTCAGATGACTGCAGCCCTGGCTGTATCTTGACTTCAACCTCATGACAAACTCTGAGCCAGAATTATCCAGCTAAGCAACTCTTGCATTCCTGACTCTTACAAACTGTGTGAGATAATACATGTTTGTTGTTTAAGCTACTAAGTTTTGGGATAATTTGTTATGCAGCAATAGACACCTTGGTTTATTTAGACTGGCTGAGGTCAGAAAGCAAAGCATTCCCAAATATCAGCTGTTCAGAAACAACCTATAGTGTATATTCATCTTGTCCTCCTACTTGGCTTAGAAATTAAAATGGTAGTCACCATCAGGTTGAGTTTGTATTCCTGTTCTCTGTTCTCTCTTCTGTTTTGTCTTCCCTTCTTTCTTTCCATCCTTTCTCAAGTGCCCCTCTTTGACCTAAAATTTGAGTGATAAGAATTCCTCTCTTTTCCTCCTCTCCCCTCATATTTCCTCCTTTCCTTTTCCTTCCATTCCCTTCACATTTCCTCTCCACCTTCTTCTCCTCTCCTCTGCCCTTGCCTGTCCCATCCTGTTCCCTTCTCTCTTCTCCCATCTGCTCCCCTTTGTTCTTCTCCTCTCTTCTTTATTCTCCTGATTCATTTATTCTTCCACTTCTACTTTCTCATCTCCCGGCCCCTGCCACTCTCCCCATTTCCCTTTCTTGCCCCAGGGAAGAAAAACAAGCTTTGCCTTGGCTGGGAACCCCAGCAAGAAGAAATGAACCATTTCTAACTGTAGGGTTTGGATGTGGTCCTTGCTAAACCTCATGTTGAATTGTAATCCCCAAAGTTGGAGGTGGGGTCTGGTGGGAGGTGATTGGGCCATGGGGACAATTTCTCATGTGCCATCCAACAGCTTTATGTCAAAAGATGTGATCCTGTTCCGGAAGATAAGCGTTATTTATTTATTTATGTATTTTGAGCCAGTCTTCTCTGTCGCCCAGGCTGGAGTGCAGTGGCACGATCCCAGCTCACTGCAACTCCCGCCTCCCGGGCTCAAGCAATTCCCCTGCCTTAGCCTCCTTCAGCCTCCCAAGTAGCTGGGATTACAGGTGCCCACCACCATGCCCAGCTAATTTTTTGTGTTTTTAGTAGAGATGGGGCTTCATCATGTTGACAGGTCTCAAACTGCTGGCCTCAAGTGATCCACCCGCCTCGGCCTTCAAAGGTGCTGAGTTTACAGGCATGAGCCACCGGGCCTGGCCATGGACAGTAAGCATCTAACTGACAATTCAAACACCAAGGCAATGGGTCACATCTTACCTGTTCAGCTCAAGGAGGTGCCAGGGAGGTTGCTTTAAACTTTTGGTATCTCTTTGGAAGGTTATATTTCCCTAGCATGACACCAATTTGCAGACAGCTCTTTGCCTTCAAATTTACCTCAAATTTCTATTATTACATAAACACACAGTTTACTGTAAAGTGCTCACACAAAATAGGAATAAGTAGAGGAAAAGAAAAATGTTCTTTTTCCTATTCTTCCACTCCTGCTTGGTGTGAGGCTCTCTGGACCTTTTTCTATATCCACACAGACTGGTGGCTTTGCTGTTTTTACATGAATGGGAAAACACACTCTATATGTGCTGTGATTTTTTTCTTTGACATGCAATATTCAGTACCAGGGACCTCTACCCATGCCGGGACTTACTGATCTACTTCACTCTTTTTAATGGCTGCATATGTACAACCATTTTATCATTCCTTTCCTGAAGGGCATTTAAATTCTTAACAATTTTTTTTCTCTTAAAAAATGGCCAGGCTGGGCATGGTGGCTCATGCCTATAATCTCAGCACTTTGGGAGGTGGAGGTAAGAGAACTGCTTGAGCCTAGGAATTTGAGACAAGCCTGGGCAACATAGCGAAAGCCCTTATCTATTAAAAAAGGAAAAAAAAAAAAAAAAAAAAGACTGGTGTGGCGGCTTTCACCTGTAATCCCAGCGCTTTGGGAGGCCAAGGCAGGAGAATTGCTTAAGCCCAGGAGTTCAAGATCAGCCTGAGCAACATGGTGAGACCCCCCATCTCTACAAAATAATTTAAAAATTAGCTCGGCATGGTGGCACATGCCTGTAGTCCCAGCTACACAGGAGGCTGAGGCAGGAGGATTGCTTGAGCCTGGGGAAATCAAGGCTGCAACGAGCCATGATTGTGTCACTGCATTTCAGCCTGTGCAACAGAGCAAGACCCTGTCTCAAACAAACAAAGAAAAAAATGCTGAGCTGGGTGTGGTGACTCATGTCTGTGATCCCAGTGCTTTGGCAAGCCAAGGTGGGAGGATTTGTTGAGGCCAGGTGTTCAAGATCAGCCTGGGCAACAAACTTAGACCCATCTCTATAAAAAGTAAAAATAAATAAAAAATTAGTGACGAGTGGTGGCGTGCCTATAGTTCCAGCTACCAGGGAGGCTAAGGTGGAAGGATCACTTGAGTTCAAGAGTTCAAGGCTGCAGGCCAGGCGCGGTGGCTCAAGCCTGTAATCCCAGCACTTTGGGAGGCCGAGACGGGCGGATCACGAGGTCAGGAGATCGAAACCATCCTGGCTAACACGGTGAAACCCCGTCTCTATTAAGAAATACAAAAAACTAGCCGGGCGAGGTGGCGGGCGCCTGTAGTCCCAGCTACTCGGGAGGCTGAGGCCGGAGAATGGCGTGAACCCGGGAGGCGGAGCTTGCAGTGAGCTGAGATCCGGCCACTGCACTCCAGCCTGGGCGACAGAGCGAGACTCCATCTCAAAAAAAAAAAAAAAAAAAAAAAAAAAAAAAAAAAAAAGAGTTCAAGGCTGCAGTAAGCTATGATTGCACCACTCCACGCCAGCGTGGGTGACACAGCGAGACTCTGTGTAAAAAAATAAAAATAAAAAATGTTGCAATAAGCATCCTTTTAATGTTGTGGGGTACTACATGAATATTTCTTCATACGGGCTCATAGGTAGATATCTTACATCTTTTTTTTTTTTTTTTTTTTTTTTTTGAGACGGAGTCTCGCTCTGTCGCCCAGGCTGGAGTGCAGTGGCACGATCTTGGCTCACTGCAAGCTCTGCCTCCTGGGCCCACGCCATTCTCCTGCCTCAGCCTCCCGAGTAGCTGGGACCACAGGTGCCCACCACCACACCCGGCTAATTTTTTGTATTTTTAGTAGAGATGAAGTTTCACCGTGTTAGCCAGGATGGTCTCGATCTCCTGACCTTGTGATCCGCCCGCCTCAGCCTCCCAAAGTGCTGGGATTACAGGCGTGAGCCACCACGCCCGGCTGATATCTTACATCTTGACAGTTACTGTCTAACTGCAACAAACCGGAAGAGAAACAGGCAGTCAATCACTGAAGGAGTCTGGAAAACACTTCAGGCTAAAGGACCTGGAAGGTGAAGGCAGAGGAGAGGGGCACAAGAGAGCTAGACCTGTACCAGAGGCTGAAGGACAGTGGGGTGATTGACTTTAGTGAGAAAGGAGAAGAGGAAAGTGACCTTCACTGAGTTTAGTAAGGTAAGGTTGGCTCAGTCAAGGAGGGAAATTGCGAGACTGCGTTTTGTCCTCCGCAGTATTTGGCACCACTGAGAGGTATTAAACAAGAGTGGCCCTGAAGGGCTGTGTTTACCTGATGCCTTCAGGCACTCACCTTGAGGTCAAAGTCAGCCTTCAGCCTTAGGTCACTCATAGACAAAGATACAGGAGGCTGCCTGGATTGTTCTGGATATAACCTGAATGATTCAAGGTCCAATACAGTCAGATCTCTGTTTCCGTGGGTTCTGCATTGGTGGAATCAACCAACTGCAGATTGGAAATATGTGGATCAACACTGACACTGGAGAAAGAAAAAAGAAAAAAAAAATTGGAGAAAAAAAATTGCTTCTGTCCGTGTGTGGTGGCTCACGCATGTAATTGCAGCACTTTGGGAGACGGAGACGGGCCGCTTGAACTCACAAAGGTTCAAGACCAGCCTGGGTAACATGACAAAACCCATCTCTACAAAAAAATACAAAAATTAGCTGGGCACGGTAGTGTGCACCTGTAGTCCCAGCTACCAGCTACTCGGGAGGCTGAAGTGGGAGGATGGCTTGAGCCTGGGAGGTGGAGGTTGCAGTGAGCCGAGATTGCACCACTGCACTCCAGCCTGGGTGATAGAGACAGATCTTGTCTCAAAAAAAGAAAAAAAGTCTGTACTGAACACACAGATTTTTTCCTGTCATTATTCCCTAAACAATACAGTACAACAACAGTGTACATAGCATTTACATTGTATTAGGTACAATAATAAATCTAAAGATGATTTAGAGTATACAGGAGGATGTGTGTAGGTTATATGCAAAATACTATGCCATTTTATATAAGGGACTTGAGCATCCACAGATTTTGGTATTTGAGGGAGGTCCTGGAGCCAGTCTCTCTTGGATACCAAGGGACAAATGTACTTTTCAATTAAGTGACTTAGATGATGGCAGTAAAAGTTCATTTTAGTCATGAAGGTATAAATCCTTTCAAGTTTACATGCAGCTCAGAGCTCCAACCAGGCTGAGAGGGACTTGGACTTTAGGATGATGGGAAGGGAGTTTGGGGAAGGGTAGGAGAGATGGAGGCAGGGACAGGTGCACTGTTGAACCAGAAAGGGAAGAGGGCCTAAGGTTGATGGGGTGGATCAAGTGGCTCATTGTGGTAGGAAATCTTGAAAAAAAGAATTTTTTAAATCAGTAAATATTTCAAGGCAGATGTTAGGGGAGAGGAGTTCCCAAGATTCTATACTTTCCTGAAGATAGGCCATCTAGAGGAATGGCTTCCAACATTTTTGGCTCATGTACCCTGTGATAGAATTTTTTAAACCTATATACTATTGTATATAATAGACATTACAATTTTTAAATTTGTTTAGTTTGAAAAATATGATTTTTGAATATGTAAACACATATACATACATACATAATTTTAAAATATGATTGGCTAATTTATACTTACCCAGTGTAATCTAAATTCCACAATGACTATAATCAGCCACTGAAAAATACATAAACAACCTTTGTAAAGTTGGAAATTTTATATTTCTTTTTTTCTCCCAGAATCTTATCCTAATACATTTTTGCTTGAAAGTCTTTTATTGACCAGCCATATGGCTCATTCCTGTCATCCCAGGACTTTGGGTGGCCAAGAGGGGAGGATCGCTTGAGCCCAGGAGTTCCAGACTAGCCTGAGCACCATGATGAGACCCTGTCTCTATGAAGAAGTTTAAAAATTAGCTGGATGTGGTGGTGCATGCCCCTGTAGTCCCAACTACTCTGAGGGCTGAGGTGGGAGGATCACTTGAGCCCCAGAGGTCAAGGTTGTCGTGAGCTATGACCATGCCACTGTACTCCAGCCTGTGTGACAGAGTGAGACCCTGTGTCAAAAAAAAAAAAAAAGAGAAAGAAATTTATTATAATAATGAAGGCTTGAGATCATCATGGCTTGGACCAGATAGGTGGCAATTTTGGATCCTACCTCTTTGTTGGCGGGGATAGAACTCAGGGAGATAACCGTACCAATTACACAATGCTGAAACATGGTGGAGTAGGATTCTCGGTAGCCTGTGGGTAGTTTGTGAGGATTAAAGCAAGTCAACATATGAAAAGCAAAAAAAGGACTGGGCACGGTGGCTCATGCCTGTAATCCCAGCATTTTGGGAGACAGAGACCGAGATGGGCAGATCACGAGGTCAGGAGATTGAGACTATCCTGGCTAACATGGTGAAACCCTGTCTCTACTAAAAAATACAAAAAATTAGCCAGGTGTGGTGGCGGGCACCTACAGTCCCAGCTACTCGGGAGGCTGAGGCAGGAAAATGGCATGAACCCGGGAAGCGGAGCTTGCAGTGAGCCGAGATCCCACCACTGCACTCCTGCCTGGGCGACAGAGTGAGACTCCATGTCAAAAAAAAAAAAAAAAAAAATCAAAGAAATAGAAATCATTCAATGAAGAAAATAAAGTGTTACCAATTTATTAGTGTTATTCCCTCTTTCAGTTCCTAAGACATATATCAAAAAGGCTTTTACAAAGTTAACAAATAATTTTTAATTATATCTGTTACTCTTTCTCTTAGAGACACCTTTTTGATGAAACCAGGTTAAAAGCTATTTTCAAATGGGTAATGGTGCATTTTATAATTTTTCCTGACATCTGTGAACAAAGTTCCAAATATAAATGCCACATTTTATTTTATTTTAATTAATTGATTACCTTAAAAAGAAAATATTGCTATGTTGTCCAGGCTAGTCTTGAACTCCTGACTTCAAGTGACCCTCCCACCTAGGCCTCCTAAAGTGCTGGGATTAAAAGTGTGAGCCTCTGTGCTCAGCCCACATTTTAGTTTTAAAGATAATTTTGGGGCCGGGCGCGGTGGCTCAAGCCTGTAATCCCAGGACTTTGGGAGGCTGAGACGGGCGGATCACGAGGTCAGGAGATCGAGACCATCCTGGCTAACACGGTGAAACCCTGTCTCTACTAAAAAAATACAAAAAAACTAGCCGGGCGAGGTGGCGGGCACCTGTAGTCCCAGCTACTTGGGAGGCTGAGGCAGGAGAATGGCGTGAACCCAGGAGGCGGAGCTTGTGGTGAGCCGAGATGGCGCCACTGCACTCCAGCCTGGGCGACAGAACGAGACTCTGTCTCAAAAAAAAAAAAAAAAAAAAAAAAAAGATAATTTTGGAATATCTTCAATGAGCATGATATACAAACACGCATAACGGACACCTGAGAATTGAAGTTTAGTAACTTCATTTTATAATGGAACATGATTATGTTTAATAATAAAATATTTACAGATATAATGTCTAGATTTTATTTCAAAATAATGGAAGTAAAGAAGTAGGTGACAGTATAGATGAAAATATTGTCCATTACTTGAAATTTGTTGAAGCTGGATGTTGTTACATGAGATTTCATTACACCATTCCTTCTAACTGAGCATATTTATAATTTTCCAAAATAAAAAGGCCAGGTGTGGTGGCTTACACATGTAATCCCAATACTTTGGGAGGCCAAGGCGAGAGGATCACTTGAGCTCAGGAGTTTGAGGCTAACCTGGGCAATATAGTGAGCCTTTATCTCTACTAAAAAGTAAAAAAAAAAAAAAAAAAAAAAAAAAAAATTAGCCAGCTGTGACAGTCTGTGCCTGTGGTCCTAGCTACTCCAGAGGCTGAGGCAGGAGGATCACTTCAGCCCGGGGAGTTCAGGGCTGCAGTGAGCTATGATCACACCAGCTTGGGTTACAAAGTGAGACCCTGTCTCTAAATAATAAATAAATAAATAAATAAATAAATAAATAAATATTAAAAATACAAAAATAAAAGTTAGAAAAAAGAGACAAAAAACAAGTTATGTTTAAAATCATGGGTAAGCCGGGTGCGGTGGCTCATGCCTGTAATCCTAGCATTTTGGGAGGCTGAGGCGGGCAGATCACCTGAGGTCGGGAGTTCGAGACCAGCCTGACCAACATGGAGAAACCCCGTCTCTACTAAAAACACAAAATTAGCTGGGCATGGTGGTGCATCCCTGTAATCTCAGCTACTTGAGAGGTTGAGGCAGGAGAATTGCTTGAACTTGGGAGGCAGAGGTTGCGGTGAGCAGAGATCGTGCAATTGCACTCCAGCCTGGGCAACAACAGTGAAACTCTGTCTCAAAAAAAAAAAAAAAATTACGGGTAAAAGCTGTGTGCAGTGGCTTACACCTGTAATTACAGCACTTTGGGAGACCAAGGCAGGTGGATCACTTGAGGTCAGGAGTTCAAGACTAACATGGTAAAATCCTGTCTCTGCTAAAAATACAAACATTAGCCAGGAGTGGTGGCACATGCCTGGAGTCCCAGCTACTCAGAAGGCTGAGGCAGGAGCTTGAACCTTGGGAGGCAGAGGTTGCAGTGAGCCAATATTGCGCCACTGCACTCCAGCCTGGGCAACAGAGCAAGACTCTGTCTCAAAAAAAATAATAAAATAAAATCATGATTGGGACAGAATTAATAGGCATATGAACAGTTTAACAGGATGAATTAATCTTAATAAACTAAAACTCATTTTTAAAACTTCTGGTCATTATGTCTTAGATTGCATTTAAAGGAATGGAAGAGGCCAGGTGTGATGGCTCATGCCTATAATCCCAGCACTTTGGGAGGCCAAGGTGGGCAGATTGTTTGAGCCCAGGAGTTTGAGACCAGCCTGGGCAACATGGTGGAATCCCCCTCTCTACAAAATATACAAAAGAATTAGCCAGGCATGGTGGTGCGTGCCTGCAGTCCCAGCTACTTGGGAGGCTAAGGTGGTAGGATCACTTGAACCTAAAAGTTTAAGGCTGTAGTGAGCCAAGAATCACTTGAACTGGGAGCAGAGGTTGCGCTGAGCTAAGACCACACCACTGCACTTCAGCCTGGGCAATAAAGCAAGACCCTGTCTCTAGAAAGAATATTAAAAAAATAAATAAATAAAAGAATAGAAGAAAAAATGAAAAGAGCAAACAAAGAAAAGGCATTGGCAAATAAAGCTTATAAAAGTTATATGGTATCCGCTTCAGCAGCACATATAGTAAAATGAGAATGATGCCAAGAATATTAGCATGGCCCCTGTGCAAGGATTTTTTTTGTTTTGTTTTTTGAGACAGAGTTTCACTCTTGTTGCCCAGACTGGAGTGCAATGGTGCGATCTTGGCTCACTGCAACCTCTGCCTCCCGGATTCAAGCAATTCTCCTGCCTCAGCCTCCCAAGGAGCTGGGATTACAGGCATGCGCCACCACGCCCGGCTGATTTTGTATTTTTAGTAGAGACGGGGTTTCTCCATGTTGGTCAGGCTGGTCTCGAACTCCCAACCTCAAGTGATCTGCCCGCCTCAGCCTCCCAAAGTGCTGGGATTATAGGCGTGAGCCACTGCGCCCGGCCAAAGATATTCTTTAAATAAATTTTTAAAAATTAAAAGTTATACCCATAATGGTTATTGAGAGTATTATTTATAGTCAAACCCACCACATAAGGCAGAGAGGTTCAAAGGTTCACTCTCCTGCTCAGACCTATCAAAATCTTCCCAAAGTCGCTCAAGATAGTCCAAACCCCCTGATAGACTCTTATCATGACTAGTTCTTGCCCATTTTCTCCAGCCCGCCTTTCACCAAGCACCACCCCATCCCACACGCTGCTCTCCAGCCATTACATGTTTTTCTGACATTTCCACTCAACTACACATTTGGGTGTTGGAAAATTTGGAAGAATTCACTTGTAAATCCATTTGGGTTTAGTGTATTCTTTGCGGGAAGATTCTCAAATAGTCATTCAATTTGTTTTTTTTCTTTCTTTCTTTCTTTCTTTTTTATTTTTGAGACGGACTCTCGCTCTGTCGCCCAGGCTGGAGTGCAATGGCGAGATCTCGGCTCACTGCAAGCTCCGCCCCCCGGGTTCACGCCATTCTCCTGCCTCAGTCTCCCGAGTAGCTGGGACTACAGGCACCCGCCACCACGCCCGGCTAATTTTTTTGTATTTTTAGTAGAGACGGGGTTTCACCGTGTTAGCCAGGACGGTCTTGATCTCCTGACCTCGTGATCCGCCCGCCTCGGCCTCCCAAAGTCCTGGGATTGCAGGCGTGAGCCACCGCGCCTGGCCCGTCATTCAATTTCTTTAGTCGTTACCGAGTCTCCATGTTTTGTCTTTATTCTCAAGTATTTATTTATTTTTCTTTTTCAATCCCAACTAATGTGTAGTATCAAGTAAGTTTTTTTTTTTAACTTGAGATAAAATTCACATCATGTAAAATTAACCATTTTAAAGTGTATGATTCAGTGGCATTTAGTATATTTATAATGTTGTACAACCACCACCTCTATCTAGTTCCAAAATATTTGAATTACCCGCAAAGGAGATTTCATTCCCATTAGCAGTCACTATCTTCCCTTCTGCTCAGGCCCTGGTGAACCACTCATCTGCTGTCTGACTTCATGGGTTCGCCTATTGTGGATATTTCATATAAATGGAATCATGTAATATGTGACCTTTTGTGTCTGGCTTCCTTCATTTAGCATATTTTAGAGGTTCATCTGCATTGTAGCATGTATCAGTTCTTCCTTTTTTTTTTTTTCTTTTTTGAGACAGAGTCTCACTTTGTAGCCCAGGCTGGAGTGCAGTGGCATGATCACAGCTCATTGCGGCCTCCATCTCCTGGGCTCAAGTGATCCTCCCACCTCAGCTTCCCAAGTAGCTGGAACCAGGAGCATGTGCCACCACACCCAGCTAATTAATTTTTTTTTTTTTTTTTAGAAACAGAGTCTCCCTATGTTGCCCAGGTTGGTTGCAAACTCCTGAGTTCAAGTGATCCTTCTGCCTCAGCCTCCCAAAGTGTTAGGATTACAAGTGTGAACCACCATGCCTGGCCTTTCATTCGTTTTTAAAAATTGTGATAAAATATAAAGAACATTGGCTGGGCACGGTGGCTCATGCCTGTCATCCCAACACTTTTGGACACCAAGGTGGGTGGATTATCTGAGATTATGAGTTCGAGGCCCAGCCTGGCCAACATGGCGAAACTCCATCTCTATTAAATATACAAAAAATATTATCTGGGTGTGGTGACAGGTGACAGTAGTCCCAGCTCCTCGGGAGGCTGAGGCAGGAAAATGTTGTAAACCTGGGAGGCGGAGCTTGCAGTGAGCCGAGATTGCGCCACTGCACTGCAGCCTGGGCGACAGAGCGAGACTCTGTCTATAAAAAACAAAACAAAAAAGAAAAACGAAAACAAAAACAAAAAAACCTTCCCAGCAGCCTTTGTGTGAACAAAACGGCAGCCCCCATATCTCAGGGGTTGTCTCTTTTATCAAGGGTTTTGGGCTAGTGGTCTCGTCAGCCAGTTCTGGTGACTCAGTTCCAGTAAGAACTAAAAAACATTTCACTCCTCCTATTTACCAACCTAAATACAAAACAGAAAAGGAGTTTATGGAACATGCCTGGAAAGCAGGACTGGTTATTCCTCCATAACTTTTGGATCGTCCCATACATCTGGCCTGTACAGCTGCTATCTTTGATGCCTATGTTCCTCCTGAAGGTGATGCTCATATGCCATCTCTTTCAAAGGAAGGACTGAAACAGAGAACTGAACGAATGAAGAAGAATGTGGCATCACAATTGTCAATCCAGAAGATAAAAGAGTATGATGACAATTTTAGAACAAAGGACTTCCCTGAAAAAGCTAAGGATATATTTACTGAAGCTCACCTTTGTCTAAACAACTCACACATGACTGACTGCATACCTTGGTACCTGAACACTGTTTTCCAGACATGATCTGAGACATCAAATATAAGACCATCTGCTGGAGCTTCGTGGAATCTTTAGAGCCCTACCTTGTGGTTCAAGTTCACTGTTCAAGTCTGATGAACCAGGACAACATATATGGCCAGGTCACCGTAGGCATGCACACCCAGCAGACTCTGACCATCTGTGACTGGTTTGGCTGGCTGATGTATGGATGGGAAGATGTACCCAAGAATGGCCTGGAGTATGCCGTATTTGAAAAGCATCGGACAAATCCCTATAGAAGCTGGAGAATGCATGGCAAGATCATTCTTCCATGGGCACCCGCTAAGCACCATCCTTAAGATGGTTATGATCCCTGGCCCTCAGCTGAAACCAGGGGAAGAATATGAAGAGGCACAAGGAGAGGACCAGAAACCTCAGCTAGCCTGATGGCAAGAATAACTTCTGGGGTGAAGCCTGGGTGATGAGGCTGCTGGAAGCTTTGAAGTCTTCCATCTCCATCATGCTATAGAAAGAACTACCTTTGCTCTCTCCCAGCCTGCTTGGGTCTTTTCAGCAGTCTCACCATCAACAACTATGGCTGATGGCTGGCCCCAGGCAGGTGGCAGGTATAACACAGCCATGGATCCTCTTCTTCTTTTTAAAATTGTATGTCTAGCTTCTGAGTATAGATGAAAGACAATATGTTTCAGAGAACACAGGATACCAGTTTTTCCCACAGCAGGGACTGTGGGAGATAACCAGCAGTATTCTCTTTGTAATCACAGGGCAGGGATGAGTTTGAAATAAAACACTGTCAGAGTGTGTGGGGGTCGGGGGGCGGGGAACAGAACATAGAATTCATAATTTTTTTTTTGAGATGGAGTCTTGCTGTGTTGTCCAGGCTGAAGTGCAGTGGCATGATCTTAGCTCACCGCAACCTCTGCCTCCTGGGTTCAAGCAATTCTCGTGCTTCAGCCTCCCAAGTAGCTGGGATGATAGACATGCGTCACCATACCCAGCTAATTTTTGTATTTTTAGTAGAGACGGGGGTTTCACCATTTTGACCAGGCTAGTCTCGAACTCCTGAACTCAGGTGATCCACCCACCCCAGCCTTCCAAAGTGTTGGGATTACAGGTGTGAGTCACCATGGCCGGCCCAATTTAACCATTTTTAATGTACAATTCAGTGGCATTGAGTATATTCACATTGTTGGGTTACCTTCACCACCATCTATTTCCAGAACTTTTTCATTATCCTAAACTGGAAGTCTGTACTCATTAAGCAGTAACTCCTCATTTCCCCCTTGATAACCACTATTCTACTTCCTGTTTCTATGAATTGGACTATTCTAGGTTTTCCATATAGTGGAATCATACAATGTTTGTCCTTTTGTGTCTGACTTATTTCACTTAGCATGACATTTTTAAGTTTCATCCCTGTTGTAGCATGTATCAAAATTTCTTCCTTTTTAAGGTTGAATTATATTCCATTTTATGTATAGACCACATTTGTTTATCCATTCATTTGTTGATGGACATTTAGGTTGTAACTACCTTTTGGCTATTATAAATAATACTGCTATTGGCCAGGCGCAGTGGCTCACGCCTGTAATCCCAGCACTTTGGGAGGCAGAGGCAGGCGGATCACCTGAGGTCAGGAGTTCAAGACCAGCCTGGCCAACATGGTGAAACCCCATCTCTATTAAAAATATAAAAGTTAGCCGGGCTCAGTGTCAGGTGCCTGTAATCTCAGCTACTCTGGAGGCTGAGGCAGGAGAATCGCTTGAACCCGGGAGGCGGAGGTTGCAGCGAGCCGAGATCACACCATTGCACTCCAGTATGGGGGACAAGAGCAAGACTTTGTCTCAAATAATAATAATAACAATACTGCTATTAACCTGGGTGTACAAATATCTGTTTGAGTTCCTATTTTCAATTATTTTGGGTATATACCCCAAGTGGAATTTCTGAGTTCTATGGTAATTCTACATGGTTTAACTTGTTTGTTTGTTTTAATTTATTTTGCATTTCAATAGGTTTTTTGGGAACAGGTGGTGTTTGGTTACATGAGTAAGTTCTTTAGTGGTGATTTCTGAGATTGTGGTGCACCCATCACCCAAGCAGTGTACACTGTACCCAAATGTGTAGTGTTTTATCCTTCACCCCCCCGCTCACCCTTTTCCTCAAGTCCCCAAAGTCCATTGTGTCATTCTTATGCCTTTGTGTCTTCATAGCTTAGCTCTCAATGATGAGTTAGAACATACAATGTTTGGTTTTCCATCTCTGAGTTACTACACTTAGAATAATAGTCTCCAATTCCATCCAGTTTGCTGCAAATGCCATTGTTTCATTCCTTTTTTATGGCTGAGTAGTATTCCATGGTAGATATATCTACCACATTTTCTTTATCCACTCATTAATTTAACTTTCTGTGGAGCCACCGGACTGTTTTCCACAGCTGCTGCACCATTTTAAATTCCTACCAGCAGTGCCTAGGGTTTCAATTTCCCCACATCCTAATCAACACTTGTTATTTTCTGTTTGTTTGTTTTGAGATGGAGTTTTGCTCTTGTCGCTCAGGCTGGGGTGCAATGGCATGATCTCGGCTCACTGCAACCTCCGTCTCCCAGGTTCAAGAGATGATTCTCCTGCCTCAGCCTCCTGAGTAGCTGGGATTACAGGCACTCCCACCATGCCCAGCTGATTTTTGTATTTTTAGTAGAGACGGGGTTTCGCCATGTTGGCCAGGCTGATCTTGAACTCCTGACCTCAGGGGATCTACCTGCCTTGGCCTCCCAAAGTGCTGGGATTATAGGCGTGAGCCACTATCCCTGGCCTCTGTTTGTTTTTAGTGATAGCCATCCTAATGTGTGTGAAGTAGTATCTCTTTGTGGTTTCAATTTGCATTTCCTTAATAATTAGTAATGTTAAACATCATTAAGAATACAGAACATTAGAACAAAACCTATTGACAAGGTTGATCTGATGGGCACATATAAAAACAATTGGAGAATATAACATCTCTTAAGGGACATTAGAAAGCTTTATAAACTAGGGCTGGGCGCTGTGGCTCACACCTGTAATCCCAGCACTTTGGGAGGTCAAGGTGGGTGGATCACGAGGTCAGGAGATTGAGACCATCCTGGGTAACACGGTGAAACCGCGTCTCTACTAAAAATGCAAAAAATTAGCTGGGTGTGGTGGCAGGTGCCTGTAGTCCCGGCTACTCGGAAGGCTGAGGCAGGAGAATGGTGTGAACCCAGGAGGCAGAGGTTGCAGTGAGCCGAGATGGTGCTACTGCACTCCAGCCTGGGCGACAGAGTGAGACTCCGTCTCAAAAATAAATAAATAAATAAATAACAAAACAAAACAAAAAACAAAAAAAAAGCTTTATGAACTTGACTAGGCACTACATCATCATATAAAACTAAACTTCAAAAATCTGGTCTAGACTTTATGTTCTTTGTCAGTAAAGATTTTCAGTAAGACATCATTAATAAATAACTAAAAAAATCACCTGGAACCTTAAAAACACACTTCTAATTATCTCAAGGGTCAAGAAAGAAATCTTTAAATTGAAAGAAATGTTGATTTCCAAATCTGTTGAATATTAGAAATCATTTATAATTTAATTTTAGCAAAAATATAAACAATCATGAGATGCAGCGAAAACTCTCATCAGCTCTAATCAGCTAAAGCTCTCCTGCTGAGGCAGGAGAATCGCTTGAGCCCGGGAGGTGGAGGTTGCAGTGAGCCGAGATTGCACTACTGCACTCCAGCCTGGGCGACAGTAGGAGACTCTGTCTCAAAAAAGAAAAAAAAATTTAGATCTTCAAATGCTTGTATTAGAAACTAAGAAAAATTGGCCAGGCACAGTGGCTAACACCTGTAATCCCAGTACTTTAGGAGGCCGAGGTGGGTGGATCACCTGAGGTCAGGAGTTTGAGACCAGCTTGGCCAACATGGTGAAACTCTGTATCTACTAAAAATACAAAAAAATAAGCTGGGCGTGGTGGCAGGTGCCTGTAATCCCAGCTACTCGGGAGAATTGCTTGAACCTGGGAGGTGGAAGTTGCTGTGAGCTGAGATTGTACCACTGCACTCCAGCCTGGGCAGTAAGAGTGAAACTCCTCAAAAAAAAAAAAAAAAAAAAAAAGGAAAGAAAAGAAAAGAAAAGAAAGAAAGAAAATTAATGTAATAAACATCCTACTAAAAGTTAGGAAAAGAATACTATCTGACTTGCTATGCATTACAGTCTCTGAATTTGTAATTTCAATTATTGGAATTTTCCTGTCTACCATTTCCATCTTTTTTTTTAAGTTTGCCTCTTTTTTCTGATGTTTTCCTATATTATGCTCATCTTTGTGATTGCATCTTTTATATCTTTATTTCTCACACACAGCCTTTCTGTACTCTCTACCTGACGTTTCCACCTCTTTATAGTTGGGGATCTAAATCTATTGTCTTGTTTCTATAAACTGCCTCACAGTGGCTTGCTTTCTTATGTGTCGTGAGTTCTTCATTTTTTACTTTATTCCTGATTTTCATTTATGACAGTGCTATAGGCCTACTTTGGGAATGTTTTTCAGATTGGAGTTGCCTTTGCTTCTGCGGGGGATCGGGTACAGCCCCACCCTTCTTGTTATTTAAAAAAATCAGTATACTATTTTAGCGCTGGGGTAGTAAGGGCATTATTAGGAATGGAATGTTTGTGTTCTCCCAAATTCATACGTTGGACTCCTAACCCTCAAATTGATGATATTCAGAGTTGGAGCCCTTGAGAAGTGATTAGGTCATGAGCTTGAAGCCCTCATGAATAGGATTAACGCCCTCATAAAAGGAAATCCCAGAGAGTGCTCATCCCTCTCTGCCACGTAAGAGCACAACTAGAAGTTGGCCATCAGCAACCCAGAAGAGGGTCCTCATCAGAACCTGACCATGCTGGCACCCTGATCTTAGACTTCCAGTTTCAGAACTGTGAGAAACAAATTTCTGTTGCTTATAAGCTACACAATGAATGGTACTATGTTATAGCAGCCTGAACAGATTGATACAGACACCGTGCTGTCCCTGCTGCCAGCTTGTCAGGTCTGACTTCCTGACTCTCCCACTGCTGTCCTCCTGCTCTGGGCCATTCTGGCCCTGATCTCCTGCCAGCATGGCTTCACCTACCTACATATATAGAGCTGGCCTCTGACACCCTAGGCCCCAGGGCCCAGATTTTCCAAGCCCCCTATTCCTCCCTCACCCAGGATTTAGCTTTTTAAATTATTTTGTCTGGTTAGTTAATTTTAGGGAGTTGTCTTTGGGGATCTCTAGTACCTCCTATAAGACTGAGAGATTGATCAGCGTTTCCTACCAAAGTGCATCATATCTGGAGTCTTACTGTTTTGGAACAGAATTCCTTTTTTTTTTTTTTTTTTGAGGAGTCTCGCTCTGTCACCAGGCTGGAGTGCAATGGTGTGAGCTCAGCTCACTGCAACCTCCACCTCCCAGGTGCAAACGATTCTCCTGCCTCAGCCTCCCGAGTAGCTGGGACTACAGGCATGTGCCACCACGCCCAGCTAATTTTTGTATTTCTAGTAGACACAGGGTTTCACCATGTTGGCCAGGATGGTCTCAATTTCTTGACCTCATGATCCACCTGCCTTGGCCTCTCAAAGTGCTGGGATTACAGGTGTGAGCCACCACACCCAACCTGGAACATAATTTCTTGGAGCTCCTACTCACTCATGATTCTTGAAGTAGAGAAGTTGGATTAGTCTTTTTCTTATCTACTATAATATCTGTTTACATCATTTTACTTTCAAATGTTCTAAGGTTTTTTGGTTTTATTTTTAGGTGTGTTTTCTAATAACATATAGTCTGACAAATTACACCCCTTAACTGCAGGGCTTAATCTGTTTCCACATATTGTTACACATTTAGATTTATTTCTATCATATATTTTCTACATTTTGTTTTTCTTAACTTTTCTGCATTGTGATTTTATTTATTTATTTATTTATTTATTTATGAAATAGGGTCTTGCTATGTTGCCCACCTGGCCTCAGAGTGATCCTCCCACCTTGGCCTCCCAAAGTGCTGGGATTACCAGCATGAACCACTGTGGCTGGCCTAATTTGCGTTTTTAACTTAAAGGCTAAAGTTGAGTTATTATCTTCAGGCTGCTCTTGGACAATTCAAATATATCTGAAAGCCTTACCTCTAATCACCAAGCTTCTAGCTTATAAGCTATTATTTGTTGTCCACTGTTTTACTACTACTTACTTTTATTTTTATTATTATTATTATATTTGAGACGGAGTCTTGCTCTGTCACCCAGGCTGGAGTGCAGTGATGTGATCTCAGCTCACTGCAACCTCCGCCTCCCGGGTTCAGGCGATTCTCCTACTTCAACCTCCCGAGTAGTTGGGATTACAGGTGTGCACTACCACACCTGGCTAATTTTTGTAGTTTTAGTAGAGAAGGGGTTTCACCATGTTGACCAAGCTGGTCTTGAACTCCTGACCTCAGGTGACACACCTGCCTCAGCCACCCAAAGTGCTGTGATTTTAGGTGTGAGCCATCACACCCCGTCTGTAGTATTGTTTTGTAGTGGAAATGTTTGTTCAACAATTCCCTTCTTCTTTACCATTTTCTTTGCTGAAACTGCTTCGACATCAAAATTTGGTTTCTTGAAATACACACTTTAGGAATTCCATTAGTGAACTTTTTTTGTTTTTTTTTTTTTGTTTTGTTTTTTGTTTTTTGAGATGGGGTCTCGCTCTGTCACCCAGGCTGGAGTGCAGTGGCCGGATCTCAGCTCACTGCAAGCTTCGCCTCCCAGGTTTACGTCATTCTCCTGCCTCAGCCTCCCAAGTAGCTGGGACTACAGGCGCCGGCCAACTCGCCCGGCTAGTTTTTTGTATTTTTTAGTAGAGACGGGGTTTCACCGTGTTAGCCAGGATGGCCTCGATCTCCTGACCTCGTGATCCGCCCGTCTCGGCCTCCCAAAGTGCTGAGATTACAGGCTTGAGCCACCGCGCCCGGCCCATTAGTGAAGTTTTATTGCTATAAACTCACTCAGTTTTTTCTTGTCTAACAAAGGTCTTCATTTTTTTCAATGTGAAGATAACTTCACATTGAAGATATTTTCCACTGTCTTTGATATTCATTTGTTTCTGTTGGGAAGCTAGCTTCCAATGCAATTCTTATTACTATATAGAGATTCTTTTTTTTCTTAGTTACTTTTTTTTTCTAATTTCATGTTCATCTCTGCTCCATTCTGTTACTTTTCAATAATCTTGCTGTCTTCAATGTTTTTCAGATTTATTAAGATATGTCTCAGTATGGAGTTCTTTTTATATGTTCTGCATGAGAGTTTTTTTTTTTTTTTTTTTTGAGGCGGAGTCTCGCTCTGCCGCCCAGGCTGGAGTGCAGTGGCCGGATCTCGGCTCACTGCAAGCTCCGCCTCCCGGGTTCCCGCCATTCTCCTGCCTCAGCCTCCCGAGTAGCTGAGACTACAGGCGCCCGCCA